>NC_141145.1:43810564-45010564 GCF_053477565.2 Lygodium microphyllum
AGACATCTAAGAAACAACACCTCTAGCAAAGGTGAAGGCATAGTCAGAGGTGTTTGCATGCATAATCAAAGTCAGTATACCCCACGACTCCTGTATCCTAGCTACCATAACATATGCACATAGCTACTATGCTCTTCAAGGATCTCATGATACCCTTGACGACATCCTAATGTCGTTTGCCAAGTGTAGCCATGTAGCGTGCCACAACTCCCACTGCAAATGCTATGTCAAGACGAGTAGCTATCATGGCATATATCAAACTACCCACATCGGATGCATAAGAAGGGATCTTGGCCATCTCAGCCTTCTACTCATCAGGTTGTGGACAATTAACCTGAGTAATCTTCACATGAGAAGGTAGAGGATAGCTAATAGGCTTATCATCCTACATATGAAATCGCTCAAGGGCTTTGTGTCTTATGTGATAGATAAAGGAGTCCCTTAAAGCAATCGCACGTGATGCACGTTCCAAGAATGTGTGAGGCATGTCCCATGTCTTTCATGTCAAAGCTCTTCTTGAGCTTTCAAGGCATCTAGCTTATCATGAGCTCTCTCAGCAATAAGTATATCGTCCACGTAGAGTGTCAAAACCATAGGGATCCCATCACGACCCTTCTTCTGTATAAACACGGATCCATAGCACTATGGCTATATCCCTATGAATGCATAAAGGCATCAAACTTGTGGTACCATTCCCTAGGTGCTTGGTTAAGGCCATAAAGGTTCTTTCTCTCGACTTACACACTAGGTGTTCCCTACCTTTTTCTTCAAAGCCCTTAGACTGTTGCATATAGATCTCATCATACAAGTCCCCACATAAGAACACCATCTTTACATCCATTTGATAAAGGTACAAATCTAGTTGAGTAACCAATGCTAGTATCAAGCGTAGGGTCATCATTTTGACCGTAGGAGGGAGAAAAGACTTCATCGAAGTCAATAGCATATTCCTGCTTGAAACCCTTAGCTACCAATATGGCCTTATAAGCAAGCTTCGGACATCTAAGGATACTTTTCAGCTTGCATATCCACTTCCGTGGCAATGTCTTCTTGCCACTAGGAAAAGGAACCAAATCCCATGTATGGTTAATTTGCAAGAAGTCAAACTCCAACTACATAGCCCTGTCCTATGAGTGACTATCATCTTTGTGCATAGCCTCATCATAAGAGAGAGGGTCACTTGCATCTATCACCATAACATAATCCATGGAGGCATCTCAAAGTAGGCTGATCTTGCACAATATGCATGGCCTGGGCCACTTAAGTATCAGCTTGCTATAGGCTATCTAGCTAGTTGTACAAGAGCAAGAGACTTCTTCTAAAAGATCACCCTATATACCTCAACCACCTACTCAGGTTGCTTATACATCTTTTCCTAATGGAAAATGACATCACAGCTACGGATAACCTTGCGAGCCTGCGGATTCCATAGACAATAGCCCATCTCACTTGCATCCTCATAACCAAGAAAAATACATTTCACGGACTTAGGATCCAACCTATTGCACTTGTCTTTGGAAACACGGTAGAATACCTCACAACCTAAGATGCACAAATGAGCATATGATGGAGGTTTCCCAATCCAGACCTTCTCTGCAACCTGGCAATTAATAGCAGTGCAAGGGAACCGATTAATCAAGTGTATGGCAAATAGTAACTAACTTAGCCCAAAATTATTGTGGTAAGCTTGCCTGGCCAACCATATTGTGCACTCTCTCCTGAATTGTCATGTTCATGTGTTTGGCAATATCATTCTGTGGAGGGGTGGAAGGAGGGATCAATTGATACTTAATACCTTGCTTATCGCAAAATTTTTCAAAAGCTTTCGAGACATACTCACCCCTATTATCAAATCTTAGGCATTTCAATCTATACCCAGATTGGTTCTCAACAAGAGCAAGCCAACATTGAAAGGTAGATAACAAGACATCTGATTTCTACTTAATAAGATAACCCTAGACCTTATGTGAGTAATCATCAATGAATGTGAAAAAGTACTCTGCACCACCTAGCGACTAACAAGGCATAGGACCACATACATCTTAATGAACAAGAGCTAGCCAAAGAGATAAATGTGTAACTGCAACCATATTCAAAACATGGTCAATTGTCCTAGACACAAGCAAAGGATAGAGGATACTAGACTTAGCACCATGTGCAGTAACAAGATTCCCACAGGTGATCTTCCATGAGGAATCACCAAAAAAGACAACATAACATGCATCATCCAAGTTGCCAACAACAGAGAGATAAGTCTCTTTGTAAGAACCAGTACTACATGACATACATCATGAAGAGTGAACATGATGTCTAAACCAAAACACAACTGGACATCACCAATACCAACTATCTCCAATGCCATGTCATTATCCAAATGAACAGATTAGTCATATTGGGATAGGAGTGAAACCACTCTCTATGAGAGGTCACATGAAAGGAAGCCCCTAAATCTATCAACCAACACTGAGTATATCCTAACACAATATCAATGAGTTGTGTGAAGCATCCAAAGAAGAGGTTGCCAAGATAAGATCATCAAATATATCAGGCTGCACCACATTAATCTCCTCAATCTTGACAGTGGACTTGCTAGGTATAATGCTGCAATTATCATTCTTGTCTTGCACTTTACCCTTTCCCATTTCCTTGCGCTTGTATTTGCGCATTTTATGGCACTGTGGCCAAATATGGCTTGTTGTTTTCCCAATAATGATAAATAAGACCGAACTTATGGTGGCCATGATACTTACTGCGAGACTATCCACATGTCCTAGATTGAGACCTATTAGAGTCTCTACCATGGCCATTTCCATCCTACTAGCCTCTCACAGTCAATGCATGGGATGTATAGGAAGCATCCACATTCTTTCTATTCACCTCTTCTATCTAGAGGGCACTCTCAACATCCTGCGATTTCAGCCCCTCCTTAGCACATAGAGCTGTTCGGAAAGCATCCCAAGACTTAGATAGAATACCAAGAAAAATAAGGGATGCAAAGTATCCTTGAACTCAATCTCCTGCAAAGCTAAATGGCTGATAATGGAGTGAACCTCATTCAAGTGTGCAGACATAGAAATCCCTTCCTTCATGAGAAGGTCCATCAACTGTTTCAACCAATACATTTGCGATGCAAACTCCTCCTTATCATAAAGATTTTTAATATATGTCCAAAGCTCTCATCTAGTTCATCCCAATCATCAATTGCAATATTTTCAAGTTTGACATCCCTATTTTTTAGTGGTCTAACCTACAATTTTTTCACTAAAACCTAAGATATCTAGGTCTTTCAAAAGCTGTAATTGGTTCCATCAAGTCTCTCAATATTGAAGATAGCACTGTTGTGAGAACCACTAGCCATAATGAGACCAAGCAAGTCCACAAAAGGGAAAGACAGCGGACTATTATAATAACCATTACTAAATCAAGCAGGAGACAAGAGATTACCTAAAGTAATGAGCCATCCACAAATTGTAAGCAAAAAGTTGTCAAGTCAAGGTGATTACTTTCAAATAGAATGCATAGAACTAAATTGATAGATTATTCTAATAAATTGTAGCAATGTGCCAACAACCAACTATAAGCAACCAAGAAGGAAGAAGCCAAGAATAACCAGCACTAAAGATTGTCACAACTGCAATGTGTCAGAAACCATACATGAAATAGGCATTGACATTATGCACAAGGTAGGTCTCAAAGGTAAATGAAGAGAAGAACTACCAGATGCATAACCCACTGAGCAAAGCTCAATATATAAGCCAAAAACATATAAATACCACTGATAATATCATGACAGACAAAAGTAGCATGTCCAAGCCAAGAGATCAATTTAGTCCATGATAGGGTAGCTACATCCAATAAATATCAAGAGAGCATGTACATGTCACAATAAGGCACACTGTCTCACTGTAATAAGCACAAGCTCAATTGCATAAACCAAATGCTTCGTACTACATCCAAGTGCCAATGTGGCTCAATACATAAAGCCGAGTAGCTCCCACTTAAGCAAAAGTCGAATGCCAAATAAGTAAGCAAAGCTCAAAACATTCATGTGAATGACATCCGAGTATCCAAGATACATGAAGCATACACCAAGAGCATAAAATCCAATAGATTCAAAAAGCATGTAACTACATTAGCCATTGAAGCAACCAAGGCATGTAACAATAACTAATATCACTGTAACAGAGCTCAAATTGCAACTCAAAATCATACCATACCATATCACAAAGTATACATAACAATCGAAGTAGCGGCATATCCATTAAGTATCTCATAAAGCATCAATGAGCATTAGGCATAAGCTTTTCACTGATAAATGTTTTTTTCCTTGTTATTATAGCATTAAAATGACAGTGAAATCTGAGCTATGTCAAGCTCAAATCAGTCCCAAAAGCATACCTATACCATCTAAGCACCAAAATAACATCCACGAAGCATCAAACATGCATTGTGAAATTTATTGTTTATTGTCCAAACTAGAACAATTCTGTTTTGCCTAAAACGTAGAAAAAAATTTGCATAGATTTAACTATTTGAGTGTCTAACTTTGTAGCTCTTGTCGTGCTCTTTGTTTCTAGCTGTAGAATGCCTTAATCCGATACCATATACAAAAGTTATAGCCAAAATACAACAATGTTATCAAGGTGCCATAGCTGTCCATGACTTCTACAGCATGGTCTCTGCATCCACTCAAAATGGAATAATTCACTGCTCCTCAGCTCAATAAGCACTCAATAAAGCTCACATAAGCCTTGGGAAGCTCCTCAACAAGTGTGGAGCAAGCTAGAATAAGCTGGAAGAAGGAAAGACTCAATGCATTCCTCGAGAGAAAGAAACAATCTCTACCATGAAACCTTGAGTTGAGCCTTTGAATCTGGGCTGAAACAAAGGATGAACAAGCTCCTCGAATGGTTGGCTAACAAGTGTGGAGCAAGCTAGAATAAGCTGGAAGAAGGAAAGACTCAATGCATTCCTCGAGAGAAAGAAACAATCTCTACCATGAAACCTTGAGTTGAGCCTTTGAATCTGGGCTGAAACAAAGGATGAACAAGCTCCTCGAATGGTTGGCTCCAATACCAATTGAAGGGAGTGAGCCTAGAGTGGAAGCATACGAGTGGAAGAAAGAGCTATGGTGGAAGGAGCAAGAGCGAGAGAGAGAGAGAGAGAGAGAGAGAGAGAGAGAGAGAGAGAGAGAGAGAGAGAGAGAGAGAGAGAGAGAGAGACAGACAGACAGACAGAGACAGAGAGACAGAGAGAGACGCATAAGATGTGGGAACTCTAATAATCACAATGTCTAACGGGCCTTTCCTTTATTCAAATGTCACTAAAAGAATAAAGAATAAAGTGACACTGATGGGCGCCTACCACCTAGCGCTTGTCACCTACGATGTACAAGTATGTGGGTATTGTTAGTGTAGCAATATACATGCGGCTAGGCACATGCACCTTTACCCCCAACATTCTCTATTCATGTCATCATTCTATTGCATGAGAAGCACATGTGAAATGTATTGTATTAGCTTGCCTATGATTCTATTGATTGGGCCTATGATTCTATTGATTGGGTTGTTTGATTTTGGAATGTAGCATGCATGTGTGTTGTTAGATCATGTAAGGATAGTCTCCAAACATTGATTGGAAATTCTCAAATATAATTTGTTTATGTGAAGAGTTTGAAAGAAGAACATTTAAATAGCCACATTTGCAAGATTGAATTTTTGTACATCATGACCCCTCAAAATATTTTGTAGCCACAATCCAATTCTTGAAGAGCTAATACATTGCCAAAGAAGAAAAACATCATTGCTATTTTAGAAAATTTTTAAAATGGTGTCAAAATGCTAGAAAGAGAAATCTTAAATTTATGAATAGGTAGAGGATCCACCTAGACTTGAGTCTTTGGTAAAAATCATCCAAAAGAGCATCATATACATATTATGCTTTAAGGGTATATTGTTATACAAAAGCTACATCCATGTCCACTCTTTTTAAAGACTAAACAAGTTTATTAAACTAAATATAAAATATCAAGAGGGCACCACGTGTGTGCGTGTGCGTGTGCGTGTGCGTGTGCGTGTGCGTGTGCGTGTGCGTGTGCGTGTGCGTGTGCGTGTGCGTGTGCGTGTGCGTGTGCGTGTGCGTGTGTGTGTGTGTGTGTGTGTGTGTGTGTGTGTGTGCGTGTGTGTGCGTGTGCGCGCGCGCGCGTAAAAGACTATCACATTCAAATATCTTAGACACAAGCACACAATGAATTCATGGCTTCCATATATTGTATCAAGTATATCTATCAACTTGAAGATGGCTTAATCTAACTTTATAATCCGCACATTATTTGGCAATGTCTTGTACAAGCATGGACTTAATTTTCCTTGTTAAATGAAACAATATTATCAATTTATTAATGACCTTTTTTTGCTTTTGTTAGCACATACTTATCTTTTGTGAAACCACCTCTTGCCCTTCTTATCCCTAATGTCAACTAAGTACAAGAGATTGCCCCACCATTGGTGCCTATATTGACATGAGTGTAAGCACAAAGCCAAAGAAAATTTTGGAGCTAAGTCCCAAATAATTTGTCAAACACTTCTCCTAAGATGTTATTAGCACATTTTTGATAAAATCTTCTATGAATTTGTACAAGATGTGCATCTCAAGTTTTCTCGATTGTGTATAGGTGTGCTAAGTGTGGGACAACCTCAATGAGCTATAGCTTAAGCATGTAGGGGCTAAAATCATTCTCATTAGAAAAATCACTCATAATCTTCCTCTATCATACAACACTTTTTTGAACGTTGGCCACTCATTTAAGATCCAAAGTCACATATGAAACCTCACACACAAGTACATGCACCTACATGCACACACACACACACACACACTCTCTCTCTCTCTCTCTCTCTCTCTCTCTCTCTCTCTCTCTCTCTCTCTCTCTCTCTCTCTCTCTCTCTCTCTCTCTCTCTCTCTCTCTCTCTCTCTCTGTGCAGAACCAACATGGTATCAGAGAATCTACTTCAAACCATTGCTTACATCAAACATGCATGGTCCATGAGCCCAAAAAGGCCACCATGCCCAATCCTAGATGCATCACAAAGCATTTTACATAGATTCATAACCTCATCATGGTATGCTGCAATGCTCCATAGGTTTATGAAGCATGAATTGGCCATTTATGGATTATCACCCTTCTAATATGATGGAAACTCCCCAAACTTTTTCTTATGAGAGGAGAGAAATAGAGATTGAGACAAGATTTAATACAAATACATATTAGAGATACTTCATTAGGCCCACTATCCCAAAAGATATAACACTACACACAAAGAGTCACAAATTATGGATTTACCAACGAATCATATTACATGGATTTATATGTGTCCCATGGTATCTAGACCACCCTTGGCCCGCCAACTAGAATATGATCATGTATAAGATTGAGGCAAGTGGAGCAACAAAAGTGGCCAAAAGGATATGCATCGAGGAGAGGTTTAGTTAGAGAGTTACATTTATAGATATCCAACATACTATAGATCAAGGTATTGGCCCATGTAGTTGAGTGATTAACTATCTTGATCATAGATGCCTTGTTATTTTCTCGTGGAGTTATAAAGGCATTGAGCGGGACAATTACACACACATAACCATGGATCTCAGCCTTATATTACTAGCCACTTGAGGCCTACCTACTAGTGTACCATGCCCCCTGCTTCCTATATCATCATATTCATATAACCACTCATTGTATATAGAGTCAAAGATATCAAGCATGTTAGAAGACCTAGACTACTTCAAGATAGGCTTGCATGAGCTTATCAAGGAAAATTTGATCAAATCCTTGTATGACCTTTTAGAATCATGGAGGGATGGCTTGCTCCAAAGGAGGGTGAAGTAGACTATAGATCCCTTCTTGTTGCTTGACTAATATCTTATATACTACACCCACCATACCCACCAGATGGAGCTAGAGATATATTACTCGCTAGTCACCATGATTGCACTCTTATGGAATTCTAGGATGCATTCAATTGGACTTGGTTTCTTTTTAGTTTTACATGAAATGATTTGTCTCATGGGTTGGTTTTGGCCCATTGTGGATCTCTCTCTCTCTCTCTCTCTCTCTCTCTCTCTGTGCATTTCTAGATCTTTAAAAAAATTTTGTAACTTCACTTGGAGTGTCATGCCAACTTTGCAAGCACCCAACACCTTGAAATCTTGGTTTTCTACAAAAGCCTCACTACTAGCAGATTCCTCAAAAGCTAAGACGGTCATGTTTAGAATGGTTTTACAAGCTTTTTAGCCTTCTAAGCTCATTTTTGGGGTTAATGCCATTATCCTCTTTCACTCTTCAGTGATTTTTTCTAAAATTTTCTAGGGATCTAGGGATCAGGTGCATGTGTGCATGTATGCACGTGCATACTTATGTGCACGCATGCATGTGTGTATACATGCTCTAGTCTTCTATATGGCAATTGTGAACCCAAAATGGATCATGTTTACAATGGTCTTAAAGTTTTTGGCCCTTCTAAGGTTATTTTTTTGGATTAAAAGACCACATGAGAAATATCCCTTTTGAAGTTGCCTCTATCCAAGTGTAGCCTTCTATTATATTGGGTTGCAACCTTTATAGTCTTGAATTGGCATTTGAAGATTGCAAGTGCCTTCTTAACTTGTTGCATGATTGGCCTATCAATGGCTTAGTTACCAACATGTCATAAGTAATAAACTCTTGGAGGGGTTTAGGAGTATGGTTTGGAAGAAGAATACAACAATGTCAACCTATACTTGCACATTATGATTGGATACCCATGCCCTAAAAGCTCATTGTCATAAATTCATTGCCCCAAAAGCTTGGATTGTGAGTCTATATTCACAAGCATGTTTCGCCCCAATATCATCATCATGATTGTGCCTTGGCCATGAATTCTATAGTGAGGCGCATTTCAACAAGAGAAGATGATGATTTTTTGGCTCATTGGCATACACTCTATGTGCCAAACTAGAGGTGATTTCAAATTAGCCATATTTGCCATAACCATTACTAACACTACCACATGATATTGGGTCACACTAAAAATATCTAAACTTAGCCATATTTGTCAAAACCGCTAATTGATTGGCCAACATAAACGTTAAATTTGAATGCACCAAGTCCATATGAATTGGAAAGCATGTAAATAAGTAGCATGCCTAATACCTTGATCAACAAGTATATTATTGTGCTAGCACGAATAAGAGGAGAGATTGATGTTCACCTTGCGGCATTAGAATCTCATAGGAGGTGAGGTTAATGTTGGTGTGGAGAACTCCAAGGTTTGGACAATGCATCCTCGCTTGCCACGAACCACCATCTTGAACAATATGAAAGAAAGAGAAATAAATTTAAAAACCAAGACAAATGGTGGCTATGTAGCTATAATCCCCTACCAAAGAGAGCCACTCCTAAGAGACTTTATTTAATTGTAGATGTAATTGTTAAGCACAACATTCAATATTCCCTTGACTTAATAGTTTTCCCCCATAAAATGCCCTTTACAAGTGCAACACATCAATAACAATAGAGGCATCATCTTCTCTAACATATCTATGATAAATTCTTGCCCTACAAAAACAAGGATGATTTTGATAGCTAATATTTGCCAAGCTATTTTTTCCAAAGATTGAAAACTATGGTTTGGAACTTTACTTGGTTGAGTAATAATTTTTTGAAAGAAAATTCACCAAATTTAACATTTTCACAGAGAACATTAGACACAAATTCAAAGAATGTTTTTTATTTGTGTAATGGTCTATATTTGTGAAGATTTATGGGATTCCTCATATCTAGAGTACATAAGGATTCCCCACAAGATTTACAAATATTAAAAATGTCAAAACTCTTAATCATCCCCATAAGGGTAAAAGTAACTACCTTGTCTCACACTAGAGACAAAAGTACTTGATATTATTTGATCTCAAGAAACTATTCGTGCCTTTTCAAATTTATTTCATCTCAAGAAACTATTCGTGCCTTTTCAAAATTGAGCTCTTGATGGGACAAGTTCAGCATTATTGCCTTCTCACCATTCATCAACTTGCATTCCCCACTTTGTGGAATTAAGGCCTCTTAAAGCACAAAATAGCTTACAAAGTAAAAGATTGAGATATACTTGATTGTCTACTTCACCAAGAATCTAAATACACTGCTAGAAAAGAATCTAAACGGGGATCATTGTGACAACAATTGAGATGTTTGCTGGTTTGACACTTACTATCTGAAATTCAAAAGGAAAGCCCATACTTAAATCTAATATGGAAACATCAGACAGCCAAAAACACATCCAAAGAAGATCAACACTATTTTGAGGACTTTCTTCCCTCTTTCGTACCGCACTAGTAGAATTTCTGGCAGCATCCATTGATTCATCACTCAATCTTTCCACAAACCAAAAGGGCAATTTTTGCTGCTTGCATCCTATGTGAAGCATAAGAATGTTAAAAACACCCCATTGTATTCCACGTCAAAGCTCATGATGCTAGAACTTGACATCTCTAATGGGAACTCTTGTATATAAATTTCCTACATTGAAAATTTTATTTAGATTTCCTTTTTCCTAGCGACACAATTAGTTAGCATCCATCTTTTCCCATGATATGACATTTAGCATAACCCAGGACACTACTTGACATAATGATGTATTATATATGCATGTGAGTATAATATATATGATAAAGAATTATTGCAACAGCACACTACTGTTGTAAATTCCATAATATACAATATAAGCAAGGAGATACTTGATGCAGCAAACTATCATTCAAGGTAGATGGAGCAAAAGATGTGTAGAGGGATACCTTGCTTGGACTTGTGTGATGTTGTATATAGCACATATAGACCCACTCTACAAATGACATACATGTATATTTTGCTTCTCAAATCTTATTGCTTCCCTTGCATGATATAGCTTAGGTTCTCCACATAAATCCTTTCACATTAATGGAAAATAATCTTATCATGATATGTTTGAAGAGTATAGATCTTGTATATGACACATTCTTGGAACCCCTCATGAGTTCAAAAATCAAGCTCTATGCTATGCCGTCCATACACGGTACCTTTCCTAAATTCAAATATCCATGCCATCCGGACTTGGCTTATCCTTGTAAACTAAAAAATGGTTAAAGATGTCTACGCTAACCTATTGTTTGAGAAAGCACCCAAGAAGAAATTCTGGTAAAATACATTGAGATAAACACTTGGTAACATACATTGTATCTGAGGCTTTTAAACTGTGGGTACAATCTGATTCCTCAGTCAAACACATCACCAGGTTCGAATGTCCATACGCTCTGTACAAATTCTCCGTCACCTCCCGGGAAAGAAAAGCTCTTTCAATAATATGCTTTCCTCTTTCCCAATGATAACAAAACTTATCTGATTCTTTTTAGCTGGCTTGTGTATCTAGAATATCTGAGCTCAAAGAGTGCATGCATTTGCAGAAAGCCCCATCGTCAAAGAATGCTCCATATTAGTTTAGCACCATGCACCGGGTGCAGTAATTTATCAGACCCAATGTACAGCACCTACAATGTGAAACTTTCGATGAGAATTTGAAGCAGAAGTGTATCTCTATGCGTGTCTTTCAACAGAAAGTTACTGATGCTCTCTGCTTTAGACACAAAAAGCTTCTACACTCTCGAAGTGGCAGCTGAATACACACATGAAGATTCCCCCTGTTGGACCATTACGTGTGTGAGAGTCAATACTGCAGTAACAAATTGTTCATGGCCAGATAAGACAGGCACAGTGTCATTGGTGGACAGAAGCACATGCGAGAGTTAATTCATTACCTTTGCCTACTTTCCTCTTAATTTGCAGTACGCATACATCCCTGATCCCAAGAACCCCAGAAACTGCCCAATGACATTCAACTGTGACAGAAGACACTTCCCAAGTTAATTTACTTCAATTTGCTGACGTGTCCCAGGCACATTATAAGACACCAGTCAGTAACCCCTACCCAATCAAAAGGCAAGCCACCAAACCACAACCACCCAAGCACCACGGTCACCAAGTCCTGTAATGTAAGAAACCATCAAACTATACTGGAGACTGCACAAGCTCAACAGTTCAAACTGGCAACTATTAGTAAGAAGAAATACCTTAAGGTTGCCACAAATGGTTTGAGTGAGAGGTGAATTGAGTGTTGTATTCAGAAATATTGTGTAGTTGAGAAAGAATGCCAATATGCAGGAGGCCACTACCACAAGCTGCAACCCGAAGGGAAAAAATTAATATTCATGTGTGTAATCACCGAATTCACGAAGTTGTAACACTTGCAGTTTACCTGAAACCCTAGCTGATGTAGCTGAGAGTAATTCAGTGCTGTAGTGATTTCTCCACTTAAAAGCGCCCATACCAATAATACAGGACCACAGATAATTCCTATCACAAAATTGCAATGCTTTAATAAACTTGTTTTGTGTATACATAAGCTTCTAATCAATACACACCATTTCATGTTTACTACATCCAATGGAAAACAACAACCACAAAGCCATCATTGCTGGCATGGCAACAGCTCAAGACTCCGTGGATAGGGGACCAAACTTATAAACTTCTTCAATAAACAAAGTGGAAGGGAGAATTTTGTGAAGCACACTTAGATAACTTGACAAAGATATTAAGAAAATGAGCCAACAACACTAGATGAAACAAGACTTTCGTTGATATTCGGGCCAAACATTAGGAAGCAGGCAAAATGGTAACAATGATGGCAACACTTTTGAAACAGAGATTCTGAATCGTGAGGCTAGTGAGCAACCATTCCTGTGACTAGGCGTCAAGCCATCTACTTGCATGCGTGTGATATAGAAGAATTGACAGAAACCCCAAAGCATGGTATGCAGTGGCAAAGAACTGAGCACTGTATTTCCCATCAATCGGTTTTCCTATGTTTTTTGAATTAGAAATCCAAAGTTTCTTTCACTATATATAGTTAGCCGGGTCCCTAGCTCCATTACCATTACACCACATGAGGCCAAAAGAGTTGAGCCCGCTGGTTTTACCTGTGGCAATCCCCAAGATAATCAGTAAATAGAACTTCATTACTTTCTAACCTAGATCAGATAGGCATTCAAGTGCAAGAAATCTTACCAAAATGTGAGATAGTTGACAAATATATTGCAGTTGTCAAGTTGGACAAGATAACAATGAGATATCCATCAAGGTTGAATGATAAATCTCTGGAGCCAGCTACAAAGGCTCCTGCTACTATAATTCCTACACTGTTCATAAAATGTCATCAGGAATGACAGGTGTTGTAATACAGCCGATGAAAGAACACTTCATCACTGGTATTATAGATCAAACACTGCACGTGTGCTGTAATTAATGCGGAATTTCATACCAACCTCTGACCATTTTTTATGACTAAAAAAATAGCCAATCATTTGAATTTTGAATTATTGAGCATAGCACATCGTATAACCTGCGTATACAAGCTGTCTGGTCAAGCATCAATGCAGTATATTGCATTTATGATCTCATCACCCCAAATCCCCCCTACAGGAGCAGGTCAAACCTCTCTCATTCACCATCATGAACCCTTTCATTGTCCCCATCTAGAAAGTCATACTCTGCCCCACATATAACTTTTCATCATGATCCGAATGTTTACAATGCCCAACAGTCCAGACATACCCACATGGCAGCTCCACCATCATCACTGAGCCTGCACGAGCTAGCTTCCTATGGAGTGTGCATTCCACAACAAAAGAGCCCACTAGAAGCCAGCTACAAAATAGATGGTACAATCAGGAGTGCAGATTTAATAAATTGGAGTTGCAACAAAATATGAAGCATGAACCCTATCATTGTCCCCATCTAGAAAGTCATACTCTGCCCCACATATAACTTTTCATCATGATCCGAATGTTTACAATGCCCAACAGTCCAGACATACCCACATGGCAGCTCCACCATCATCACTGAGCCTACACGAGCTAGCTTCCTATGGAGTGTGCATTCCACAACAAAAGAGCCCACTAGAAGCCAGCTACAAAATAGATGGTACAATCAGGAGTGCAGATTTAATAAATTGGAGTTGCAACAAAATATGAAGCATGAACCCTATCATTGTCCCCATCTAGAAAGTCATACTCTGCCCCACATATAACTTTTCATCATGATCCGAATGTTTACAATGCCCAACAGTCCAGACATACCCACATGGCAGCTCCACCATCATCACTGAGCCTGCACGAGCTAGCTTCCTATGGAGTGTGCATTCCACAACAAAAGAGCCCACTAGAAGCCAGCTGAAAATAGATGGTACAATCAGGAGTGCAGATTTAATAAATTGGAGTTGCAACAAAATATGAAAGGGATCTTTCCAAGAGATGTGCAAAAAATATATTGTCCCATTTAAAAAATAGCTAGACAAGTATAGAGCGGGTGATGACCTCTATAGCTTCATAGAGAAGTTCGAGCCAGTGTGTGAGAATAATCACCTCATTATTGACTCAAAGAAGGCATGCACATTTCGGCTGTGTCTTGATGATAAGGGACACATATGGTTTATGGGGTTAGATACACATGAGAACACTACAACAAAATCAGGCTAGAGACGTGGAGGCCTGATGCGAATTTACAGGCATGTCAATTTTTCCGTTAAAAATCCCACTTATATGTGCACACTCCGTGGGCCAGCCCATCTCGACTAAATGCGCATTTAGCCGGTCGGAGATATCGCACAGTTAATTTTGCCAAAATCTTTGTTTTATGGAGTCCATGTAGCAACTAGATCTTCAGCCGAGGAACCACAAACGCTTGGTATTTCATCTGAGAGGAGAACCTATCCAAATTGGTCCACAACCACATGCTAGCCAAATATGTGATCACATGTACCCAACCAGCAAGCACTCCGAGTTCACCTCACACCCTTTAATAAGTAATTTGAAAAGCATCAATCAACCTTCAAAATGGAAAAGCTAGGGATGGGAGGGTTCTATGAGGGGGAAGACTTCAAATACAGCCACCACAAACAACCTTTAAGCTGGCAAAGCTAGGGATGAGAAGGATATACAAGGGGGAATACTTCAAATACAGCCACAAACTTCTTATACCCCTCCTTACCAAAATGTTAAATCACATGACCACCATCAACCTAGCCATAAAACAAGGGGGATTTAATCAAGAAGAAAGCACGTCACTTGTTCTCTAAACTTTATCGAGAGCAATTGTTGATATATTGAACACTTTGTATTGTTGAGTTGCAAGCAATGAGAATACAAAGTAGCTAAAATGCAGTACCTTTATCCTGATTAAGATTTAAGCCCAAAAAAGCATGCCATCTTCCATGAGTGGCTGCAAGTATCAAGTTGAAAATCAGCATGGGCAGGTTGCTGAATTTTCTATGATGGTGCACGAGATCGAGTGGGTGCATGCTCCACAATCTATGGCAATATCTGAGTAATGGCATAGGCGAATCAAACACATCTTCAGGGCCAATAGTCGGCTGATTTTTGCAATCACACAAAGGCATTTCTGAATTTTCAGCAAAGACATCATCGTTTCTGCTATCAAAAACTTCACCTGTAACCAGTCAATACAACCAATAGCCTTTGCTCTCAAAGGGCGATTTTCATCTCCCAACAGTAGTATGTGCAAGAGCTTTTGACTACTTTTGAGATGGAGGGGTGTAAGGCTATTTCTACTCCCATGGATCCAAACTAGAAGGCTACGGCCCATGCAAATTCACCGGCAGATGCTACCCAATACAGGTAGCTAATTGGGTCAATAATATGGCTTCCGAGTTCTCAATACTTGGATTGATTTGAGTCTTCCTGTAAGTTTGCTTGCAAGGTTCATGAATGAACCCAAGTTGGTTCATTGGAAGGCTGCATGTTGGGTATGGAGCTCACGTGTGACCAGCAAGCTATGGCGGATGGAATTTCTTTTTCTTTTTCTTTTTTTTTGGGGGGGAGGGGGGAGCGAGAGAGAGAAAGAAATATTAGCATCTACTAAAGACCAAATTGGCCTATGAGACATATCCATGTACAAAGTAATATCCTCATGATATCATGAAAGTGAAGATGAAAATCCTATCTAAATGTGTAGTAATGTAGACATCGTCATTTGGGAAAGCCCTCAATGGATACAACTATGTCAATCTAGGGACACGAGGCTATATGCATGTGGGATACAATGATGCCATGTAGATCTAACACCATCTAGTGAGTATAGGGGGATGTAAAATGTGATAGCTAGGTGGGGCTCCTAGAACAAGCTCTTGAGTAGCTCCATGGGGCAAATGTTGGATCAATGGGCTAGGTATGTCTCATGCCACCGTCGAATTTGGATGACCTCTCGCTGGCGGGAGTGTGGCCTCCTGTTGTTAAATGCACTTGGTTGTCGTCTAGTCCTAGTCTCCTATGCTCTCTATAGCGACAAGCCTCTCAGTCTCCATGTCCCTAGATTTATGTCCCCTAACCAGTGCGGTTACCTGATAGAACTCTGTCGAGATTGTTTATCGTGTTCTATCCCCTATAACTACTGCCAGGAGGGAGGTTGTAACTCTCTAGATAACCAATATGTATCACCCCAAATATCTCTTATCCGATGCACTCATCACCAACTGTAGAGTCTACTACCCCTAAAACAATGTATGATACTCCTCTCGTATTTAGGCATAAGCACTACACCTGCATAGGAATTGCTCTTCTATCTCCACCTCATGGCATAGTCAACAGATCCTCTGAGAGAGAGAGAGAGAGAGAGAGAGAGAGAGCTCTTGCAAGTACGCACAAATTGAGAGATGGATTGATAATGATAAGTGAGATAAAAGTACAACTAATAGGGACTAAATATATAGGCTAAGCAATGTAGCTAGCCCTTTGACCCTTATTTAATGCCAGTGGTGTAAAAGGTATTCACACCTAAACACGCACTTTCACACACAATAATGTGTGTTCACACATGAGGATAAATAAATCTCACAAACCCCCCTTCAGGTGATGGGTGACTAAACTCATGACACAAAACACACGAAAGAGAAAAAGGCAAGGTATTACCTCAAAGAGAGAATATCTAATCTCGTACACTAATTCTAGAAAGGAGATACATAAGTAAGACAAATACAACATGAGATAGGTCATGACATGGTCTACCGACAAGCTCAAGGACCTAATGTAAGACGTGGTTCAAAGGTGCATATGCATGGCTCAGAGCCTGATCAAAAGCCAGCATGGCTCAAAGACATTGGGCACATGGCCAAAGGGCAAATACATAGGTATAGCTTTCAAGAACAACTCAAAGCTCATGTGGGAAGTGGTTACAATCTTCCTTGAACTAAAGTTCCTTTTTGAATCAAAAGGAAAGAAAATAAAAACAAATACAACTCATTTTGGATTAAAACCCAAGCACAGGACCCCACACAATTATTTAATATTTGTGTGATGGAAAGGTCTTAGCATATACATGAGGATGGCTAGTGTCTAATTCCAAGCACATTTTTTATCGTTGTTTTAATTTTTATTTTTATTTTTTTAATTATGTTTATTGACTTTTACAAGAAGTTTAACAAGAAATCCCCTCTCGATATTGATGTCGAGAACATTGTGATCAATGTCGATTGCTTGCGATGTCATCGCCAAGCATTGGACACTTAGCGGATCATTTTTCAACAACTAATATCAAAGGCGAGTACTCGGGTAATCTTTGACATGTTGATGAAGCTCCAATTTGATAGGTAAGCACTTGAATGTGAAAAGCCCCATAATTTGATAAAGAATTTTTGAGAATTTTGACCAGAATTGAAAATCCCCAAATTGCATATGAGTTGCTCCTAATAGCTAAGGTTTTAATTCAAATTTATTAAAGTTACATAATTTCAAACATTATCTTGGCACACGTGAAGATGTGGTGTGTTAGGAGGCAAGTGACGAAGACACGTTTTTGCATTTACCAAGTTAACCAATAGGAATCATTGGGAAAGACCAGCCACATATCACAGGTTGCATGCATCAAGTATAGTGGGCTATCAGTGTCATTGCACATGTTGGGCGAGTCGTTAGTTGTGTATCGATCGTAATCCGCTGGAGACATGCTTCCTAGAGAAGATGTTGAAAGAACAAGTAGGAACTAGCCTCCTGACAATAGAACATGTGACAACTGACAGGTTTATCAGTAGTTAGAGAGGCTTAGAGAGAAACAATGGTGCAAGACAAATGTGCCGCACTACACGCGTGGCTGGAGATGAGACGATGTTGCTAGCATTTGACCAACAAGTCAACACAGCACTCTGGTTGCAACGGATTAGTCGTATGAAAGGTCGAGGGCATGAGGCAAGGGTGTGCACCTCTCTTTCTTCTTCTTCTTATTCCAGGTGCTGAAGGCAGCAACCTGAAGTCCATAACAATAAGACAAAGGGCCTAAGCTACACAAGAATTAAACAACACCTTTTACAACTGAAAGTGTTGGACAGACAACACAAGAAGACCACTAGGCAAAAAAATGGTGTGTTACAATTGGTAGCTGAAACTAGCATTCCTTTTTGGAAAGGGTGGTAATTCCCTAATTAAGCACTTAATTACAGCAATCAGTAAATAAACATAAATTGAAATGTGCAATTTACCTTAATAATCTTGGATAATAGACATCCGGTTGCCCCAAAAACCGGCACTTCTTTCGATATTTCTTTAACTTTATATTGCAAATGGAAGAAGTACAACTGAGATCTTCTTATCTCCTCCACTAATCCAAGTGTCTCTTGCTATCAGATTTTAGCAACAAGCCTCCAAACCGATTTGCCCCTTGGTTTGCCTGGGGTTGGCATTCACCCTGCTCCTTTAAAGACAAATTCAGCCCCAAATCTGATATTGGTTGGTTGGCCTCTTGAATCTCCCTGAAATTCCTCAACCTTAGCTATTGAAACTCAAGTCCTAGGCCCTCAATCTTGAGCATGCATCCCAATGTGACTGTCAAACACTAATTTCTACTGTAAATTAGGGTTTACAACAGAGATTGACTAAAAAATCTTCCTCTAATGGCCCAAACTGCTAGAAAATGCTAAGACAACTTGAGAAATGGTTGGGGGATGAGAGAGAATATTGTAGAGAGAGATATTTCAAAGATTCATCACAAGAAATGCTGAAAAGCTACTACTGCTATGCTCAAACAGCCATGAAAGCCATCATCTACTGCGTAGGACCACCATAAAGACTCTTGCCTCCTCTTGTCTGCAATCATCTGCACAAGAAGGACCTTGCGCTACTGTCACCTGCTCCTAGAGAGCTCCAAATTGTTGTCACATGTTGTAGGACTAATCCTTGGTGGCTGCAAATCACATCAACAACCTCTCCTTCATCTCTAACAGTCTTCTTCTCTCTCTAATGGCTAGAATAGACTTCCACCAGTCCCTAAAAATGTTTTTCCCACTTGCATGGGCAAGTTTTGCCAAGTGGCAGCCTTCTAATCTTCTTTTTCAGTATTATCCAACTCTTCTTTTTCAGTATTATCCAACTTATTAAATTAATTTTCGAAGTATAACTCTGAAAATTAATTTAATAATTATTCTAGTGCACAAAAAATCAATTTCAACAACCAACAATTAAATAGGCTAGGCCAATTTGTCTTCCATGTATCCCTGAGCAGTTATTGACCCTTAGACCGGCATTAGTTAATTAATTAATGTCTGGTCTCTAATGTCACCACTGACATTAGTGGGCAATAAATTAGTTTAGGTCCAAATCTGACACCAAGTACCATCTAGTGCCTATCAGACATAACTTTTTATAACTCATAGTTGTCAAGTACGATACGGTATGGTACAATAAAATAGGGTACCAAATGGTACCTTATGGTTTTATAAGATACGGTACCATATTAGTACAAAAAACAATTTTAACATGATTTTTTTAAAAACCATAAATCATTAAAAGATAGAACACATATTGAAAGCGAAAATAGCCATTTCATTACAAAATAAGATAAATACATGAGGATGTCCATCGCCGTTGTATAGGATACGCACAATATGCGATACAACTACAGTCTAGTACGTATATGGTCCATGGATGATGCATCATAGTAACATCATACATGTGGATACAATGATAGTAGATACAAAAGAGAGAGAGACCTATAAATCTATGATAAGGCATTATCATCATCATAAGAACCATCTAAGTGCTCATCAAGAGAGTCTGAAGATGCCTCCATGGCATTGTATGATGAGACACTCTCATACTCATTCTCATTGATGAGATTATCATCATCATCAAATGATGGCTCCCTAGGTGGCAGTTGTATAGGCAAGGGGGAGATGTTATCAAGAGGCATGAGATGTGACCTACTAGAGCCCCGCCTTACATATGTCTGCAAGCCACTTGAACCAACCCTCCTTGATGTTGGGGGGCACTGAATAACGATGCTCCTACGACCATCTACTCAAACTCCTTGCCCACAAGCATACTAACTGCAAGTGTCACGAGTATCTGCTACTATAAGCTCTCTATAGAGCTCTGCAAACATCATCTCCTCCTAATCCACCTCCTGATATACACTTGGAAGAGTATCACCCATCGACTTGAATGTATCAACATTCACCTACACAATGCATATAAGATTGTAGATACTGAAGTCTAAATTGTAAAGTATGAACTTCAAAGTTAAAAACAACAAATTTTAAATTTTTTGTTAAGTGTTTATCTACTTCGAACTTCCATGCTCATCATAGACCTCATCATGCGAGCGTAAGTTAGTGCGGCAATAGACTAGCTGCTCTAATTGTTGTGTGCTAGGTCAATTGCGAATCTTTGTATGAATGAGAGAATAGGCACTCAAGTTTCTCTCACATGCACCTGAAGAGCAATCTTGAACAAGGATCCTCATGGCTAAGGGTTAAAGAGCCTCCGATGTGTATCCAAAGTTTTGCCACCAAAATAAAGGCTTTACAAATGACTCTCTCCTCCAACAAGTGGGAGAAAAAAAAGCCATATGCCCTCTCTGATCTGCATAGCATCCTAGCTCCTCCAGCACTGCATTGTGGTCATTCAAAGGGACCACACAAATCAAATAAGCAAGCTGGTCCGAATGGAGCTCTCTATCATCCATGACCACTGACAACTTCTAAGCCAGATATACCAATGCGACAAAGCCATGGATGGGCTTATGCATCCATGTCCATCTCCTCTCTATTATCTCTAGAATATGTGTACCCTATGTCTTTGTGATCAATGTACAAGCATGTACCTCCACTAATGCCGCTCTAAAAAAGTGAATGAGAAGGTAAATGGTAGATCCCTTGCAATCACTCATACATAACACCCTATAAAAGAAAGTCACAACAATGACAACGGCATGGACTTTCTACTAAAATTGCTCATTAAGACATAAGCGTTGTATGGCTTTGGCCTCCTATCTCATACTCACTCCGTAGAGTAGACACTACTACCCACCTCAAGGTGGGCCGTATCTCATAAAGGCGCTCAAATAATAACCACATGTAAGCAAACTAAGTCGAAGAAGACTTCTTAAACTTGAGTGTGCAATACTCTGGATACATCGCAAGCACCTTTACCTTTACCATGAAGAAGGTGACAATTGATGTAGCTTTGCCGACCACCCTCTTCACCCACTTGAGCTTTTCAATGTCCTCCACGAGTAAGTCCAAACAATGACTTGCACATGGAGTCTACACAATCGTGGGAAACTCGGCCTCAAGCAAACGGCCCATGCACTGATAATTCGACGCATTGTCGATAATAACTTGCACCACATCCAAGGGGCCCACCTACAACCATAAATTACAAGTAACAATACTTGGAGGTTAGAGAGAGAAAGAGAGAGTTGAGCCTTTCAAGTTTCAACTTTCAAGATTCAAGAATGAAGAGAGATGGGGGTTGGAGCCTGAGGGAAAAGAGAAAATCGAGATAGATATTAGAGAGAATAGGAGATAGGTAGTGATGCATAAATCATAATGAAAGGCACCACATCCAAGGGGCCCACCTACAACCATAAATTACAAGTAACAATACTTGGAGGTTAGAGAGAGAAAGAGAGAGTTGAGCCTTTCAAGTTTCAACTTTCAAGATTCAAGAATGAAGAGAGATGGGGGTTGGAGCCCGAGGGAAAAGAGAAAATCGAGATAGATATTAGAGAGAATAGGAGATAGGTAGTGATGCATAAATCATAATGAAAGAAAGTGAAACAAATTTAAAAGGAAACGTATACCTCAATGATTGCTTGCCAAATGTGGCGGTAGATAAATACGCCCATCGTTTTCCACCCCATCTTGCCAATATTTGACCCGCAAAAAGTAAGTGCCAAGTGGACATGAGACAACTATGTTGATAATGCCCCATTTCTTGCGATCACTCTATATCCATCAGTGAGAATGAAGCAACCATATTTTATCGATACGGCCCCAAATAGAATCAAGAGCACTATCAATCCTCTCCTTCTCTTCATCAATCTTTTTTGTCCTCATGTTGTCGTATGTGACATTGGCCCATCCTTCACATGGACCCACATTGGCAATGACTTTTACCATCTTCTTCCATTGCTATTGCTTTAGGACATTCAATGCAAGATTGCACTCAATCACCATGTATGCGATTTCAATGTCAGCAAGTCATTGCCTTTCTCTAAGAAAGGAAACCGATCCACACACATGACTAGGAGCTTGAGAGACAATACATGACTAGGAGCTTGAGAGACAAAGAATTGTCTCTCCGTTGCCGCATGACCCTCTCCTCTTTGTCTTTTACCAGATCCAAATGTGGATGTGGAGCCCCCACTACCAATGGTAGAGTCCCCTCCCGCATCAGTTGAAGACGCAATCACATTCGATGCCTCCTCATTAGTAAGCATAAGAGTTAGTGCCGTATGCCACTTCCTCCTCCTCTTGTGGATCCCCCACTAAACTTGGCGAGAATCTCATCCACAATGTTTTGAGGGATTTCCTTGCATGGAGCAACTTGCTCCCCCCCCCGCCCCCCCCCCCCCCCGAGGTCTTGAAAAGATGTTGGAGAAGCCGGATTGCACTTGTATAGCGCTTCCTGCAATACTTGCACGTCCAATGGTGGCAGTTGGACTTCTTTATGTTTCTCTCCATATGGATCGCATATAAATCGAAGGCCTCGTGCTTCTCACGAGTCATGGTGCTAATGGCGGATGGAGAGGCCTGAGAGAGAGAGAGAGAGAGAGAGAGAGTGTGTGTGTATGTGTGTGTGTGATGCTTGAGTCCTAACTCTTGAAACTTGAAAGTGAAAATTAAAAGAGATGGATACTTCTCTTTGGGCATCTCATTTGGGCTACTAGATTCATATTTCTCATATCCTGGCAAGGCTACTGGCAGGAATTGATCGAAGGAGAGAATTGGGGTAAACTTTAAAGTTGAAAGAGCAAGAGAGAGAGAAAGAGGGGATGAAAGAGGCTTGAGCCTTGAGCCTTGATAGGGTGAGGGAAAGAGGAGAGAGTGAGAGGCTAGAGCTTCAAGAATCACAAATCAATTGAAGATCCAAGAGAAGTAGATGAGAATGGCAAATGCTTGCTAAATTGGTGTGAAAGCATGGAGGAGAGGAGCACCTTTTGTAACTGAGAGTATTAAGTGAAAAGTCCCTTTGGATGTGAAGTTCCTTAATCTCTGTGTATATACTTATACAAGTGTGAACACACCCTTATTTGTGCCCTAACATATAAATACATTTTACTTCTTTCTGTACCGCGACAAGCTGGTACACTCATCTTGGGATTCTCTCACTCTCACACTCAACACTGTTATTGCTCCACTTCTCACTCACATTCTCATTGCACATTCACTCCTATATTTACTCAATGCAAGCCCTAGCATATCGCCATATGGTATCACATTTGGTGCTCTTCTAAGCTCTTGACTCCACTATATGTCACATACCAACTCACAATAGCTCAAACCACTCCATCTTGGGATCCTTTGATTCTCTCAAGTCATTCTTTCAATGGAGGTTCTATTAAGGCATTATGCTCTGGGTTTGGAGAGCCATTATTATCATCTACTAACTTTTCTTCTAGGGATCACTTACCAAAGTCCAACTATTCTTTATCTCATATTCATCCACAAGGTACATCTCAGTTGCTCGACTCACAAGACTGATTAGCTCTTGGTTGAGGAAAGATTATCCACTCGAGACACAATTAAAAGTCCAAAGTTTTCACAATCAAGCCTAATAGCAAGTTCATGCAATTCATTTTAGTGTGATCCTATTTATGTCTACATTGCTCCTTCAATTATGCAAGAACCAACTCTAAATCACTACAAAGATCCAGATCAGTAATGGTATGGATTTGAAAAACACTCTATGATCAAAGATGCTCCATAAGGTAATCTTGTATCTTCTATTCCATTTAAGTATGAGTCAGGCCCTTCACACTCACATTTTCCCCGCCCTTCCCTCCCACTTTAACGTCTTCTTTGGCAAATTGACCTTCAACCACATCCAGGATCTGAGAGAGGTGTGAGTGCGCAACGGAAAGGAACCAAAACACAAAGACAAAGGAACAAAGAGATACTGCAAGAAAATAACAATGAAATCTGCATTGAACAAGAAAGAATGCTAATACAAACGGAACAACGGAAGGAGACTAATCAATCCTTGCACGCAGCCCATAGCATCAATAAGGGCACCAAATCAAGCTGATGATGATGGCACCACCGGAGACAAAGGAAGACGACGGAGTCAGAGTGTGCATCTGCCAAGGAAGGAGGAAGATGAATGAATGATGGGAGGGACAAGCTATATATAGCCAAAAATACCCAAATATGGTCGACTTGCATCAGGGAAGGCCATAAATACTGGCTGACCAGCAATAAATGTTGGTCAATGACGAATAAAATGCCAGAAAAATAGGGGTGACCCTAGAAAAATCCCATGTTGGGAATAAAGGTCCTCGTGCCTTTTAATGTGCTCGGGTGTGAACACACCCTTAGCACTTGTACTTACACATATATATCTATCTAAAAAACCTGAAGTGGTACACTCGTCATTGTACCCACAAATCGTGCACACTCTCTACTCTATTCTCTCTCACTCTTTGCCTAGCTGTTGCTAACCAACACTAACTGTCTCGATCTTCGTGCCTCCCAATCACTACAAACTGGTATCAGAGCGCAGAGTGCACGCTTCTCAAGGTCAAAGGCAGCTCGCGTACAGCTGCTGAGTGTATGAATTGGCAGACAGGAGACGAGTAGCAATCGGGCAGAACCAAGCAACAATTCCAAGGCTGCACACAAGTTAAAACGTTAGGCGACAGCTGCTGCAGGTCGACGGGGGTCACGAAGGAACTACACATGACCAGGACCAGGCAGCGGACAGCGGACGGGACAGGCTGCGACGTGCTCGACAGGGCTTCAACGGGCGCCAACGAACGTGCTATCAGAGTCGAGCAGTAGCAGGTGTGACTGCAGGAAGGTACGGGCACTTCACGCCCAGTAGTGACTCACCAGTCCCAGGCGCAACATAACCAGCACGGGCGACAGTTTGGCAGTCGCCTGACAAGTCACGGACCTGAATGGCCATTGACCCGCCGTTTTTTTTTTCCAAAAATATTTGAGATTATTTTTGCCTCCTCTCCTCCGGGTGTTCGCGCGCGCAAGCACTGCGCGCAGATTTGTGCAGATTTAGGCCCAAAAACTTAGGGCTTTTCCCGGATTTAGGGACCTTAATGCAGAACTGGACAATCTGACTCAGAAATTGCAAAATCGGTGCACATTTGCGTGGGAATTTCGAGGTTTTTCACATTTTAGTAAAAAAAATTCAATTTCATTGAAATTTGTGCACATCAAACCTGAAAATTTTGGGGATTTGTCCAAATTTGGTGCGAGCAAGACACAACAATGATATCTGTCTCAGAAATTGCAGGAATTTGTGACATTTTGCCTCCGACATTTGGGGTTTTTCATGTACATGCAAAATTGGACTGAAATTTACCCAATTTCTCGACATTGATGCACATTGGACCCCGTGCAATTTGGGGATTTTTTTGTTTGGGCAAAATTTATGCGCCATTTGGTCATTTTATGTATATGCAGGCTTAATTCCATGCAATTTGGACATCTAGCACTTGGAAAATTTAGGGTTTTTTTGCTGAAATTGCTCTATTTTGGCAAAATTGACCTGTTCTATGCATGACAGAGACAATGCAAATGTGTGGCTGATGCTTTGAGCACAAAACTTTGGGACTTTTGACCGTGCATGTCAAATTTTATGCCCTGGGTACATGTACAACAGACATTGCAGCTAAAATTTGGGATTTCTCATGTAATGTGATGCATTTGCCCTTGGAAGAGCTGTAATCAATTGTGGAATGCTGTAGCACATGGTTTGGTGCTTCTGAAAATTTGCTTACAAATCTGAAAATTTCTACTTCTACATGGTCATTTATTGTTGGTTGGTACTTTTTTGTATCTTGGTCACTTGTGTGATAGTTTGGGCCTGCATTTGCTGAATTTTTTGGTCACATTTGGGCTAAAAATCATGGCTGGCAACAATGACAGCAGTAATCTCATGCACATAAAGAAGCTTGGAGGAACACATAACTTTGCAGTTTGGCAAAAATAGTGCTACGGTATCCTGTTGCAAAAGAACCCGATTAAGACAAAAGGGGCAAAACCCGCAGATATGGAACAGGACGATTGGGATGAGTTAAACGAGCTTGCATGCTCAACCATCAAGCTATCAATTTCTGATGCCTTGTTGTTTAACATTAAAGGTTTGGATTCTGCATATGCTATTTGGACTCCACTGGAAGAACTATATGCACAGAAGAGTGCCGCAAGCAAAGTGTATTGGCTGAAAAAGCTTATGGATTTGCGTATGAAAGAGGATAAAGCAATGTCCACTCAGTTGAGTGAGTTTAACTCCATTTTCAGGCAACTCGTTTCCTTGAAGTTCTTGATTGATGAAGAATTTAAGACTACGTTTTTGCTTTGCACTCTTCCAGAGAGTTGGGATACATTCAAGACTACTATGAGCAATTCTAATGCGATTCTTTTGTATGCTGATGTAGAGAGTGCTCTACTCATGGAAGAAATGAATCGGCAAAACAATGCATCCAGTAAGTCTTCTAGTGCTTTGCATACTAGGGGCAGATCACAGTAGAAAGACAAATTTGATAGCAAGGGACGCACTAAATCACGTGGCAAAGATGTTGAATGCCATTATTGTGGCAAGAAGGGCCACTTTAAACGTGATTACTACAAATGGAAAAAAGAGAAAGAAAATGGCAAGAAGACAGATGATAGCAAGGAAGAGAAGAAAGAGAGTCAACCTAAGAAAAGAAGTGTCAAAATTGAAGAGGTGAATGTAGTCACTCATGACAGTGACAGTGGGAATAGCATACTCTTGGTCTCTTCACACTTTGGTGCACATGCTTTACTTGCAGATACGGATGATGACATGCATACTTGGATTCTCGATTCAGGTGCTTCCTTTCATGTCACCCCTCATCGTGAGTGGTTCTCTACCTATACAGTGAGTTGACATGGTGTTGTCCATCTTGGAGACAACTATGCATGTGACATTGCAGGTATTGGTAGTGTGCAATTGCAGTTTCCGCATGGTTCTGTCTTCACACTTCAGCATGTACGGCATGTACCTCACCTCAAGAGAGCTTGATTAGCATAGGGCAGCTAGATGATGATGGATTTCATAACACCTTTGGTGATGGAAAATGGAAGATCTATAAGGGATCTAGAGTGATTGCCAGAGGTTGTAAAAGTGATACCTTGTATCCTCTCTATGTATCTAGTGTGAGTGATCATATTGTTGCCGTGACCGAGCAGCCAAGTGTTTCTTTGTGGCATGGCCGGTTGGGACACATGAATCAAACTGGAACGAAAGTGCTCTCTTGTTTGGGTTACTTGCCTTGACTTCATTATGCTGATTTTGAGCATTGTAATCATTGTATTTATGGTAAACATGCACAGACGTCTCATAAAAAGTCTCTTTCACTGAAACCTTCTCCTCTAGAGTTAGTACATTCTGATGTATGTCAAATGCCACGATTATCTTTAGAAGGAGAGAAATATTTTGTCACCTTTGTCGATGATGCTACACGGAAGGTATGGGTCTATCCTATTTGTAGAAAGGATGAAGTGCTTGACAAGTTTAGAAAATTCTTGGCATTGGTTGAGAATCAGACTGATAAGACACTTAAGTGTCTTCACTCTGACAATGGTGGGGAATGTGTCCAAGGCCTTTCAAGCATTTTGTGACACAAAGGGATAAAGGGGAAGCTCACTGCCCCTCATAATCCACCCCAACATCTGCAAGAGCAACCAGGACAGCAAGCTGAAAATGCTCAACAGCCAGCAAACAATGATCATTGGGTTAGGAGATCATCTAGGGCTACTAGACAACTTGATAGATTTGTTCCTGGTGCAAATAATGTGGCTGATTATGTCATGTTGAAGACTGTGGTGAACCGTCTTGCTTCAAGGAAGCAATGGACAGACAGGACAGCAAGAAATGGTATAAAGCCATGTTGTCAGAAATGGAATCTCTTGAGAAAAATGGCACTTGGGACTTGGTGTAGTTGCCTAAAGGACAGAAAACACTTCCATACAAATGGGTTTACAAGATGAAGGTCACTATTGCTTCCTCACCAAAGTACAAAGCAAGATTGGTTACGAAGGGGTATAAGCAGGAACATGGAATTGGCTTTGATGAGATCTTCTCTCCTATAGTCAAGATGACTACCTTGAGAACCATTTTGGGCTTGGTTGCAGCTGAAGATATGGAGCTCATACAGATGGATGTAAAGACTACATTCTTACATGGTGATCTACATGAAGACATATATATGTAACAGCCTGAAGGATTTGTGGAAAAAGGAAAAGAGAAGACGGTATGTAAAATCAAAAGGAGTTTGTATGGGCTGAAACAAGCACCAAGAGAATGGTATCATAAATTTGATACATTCATGCAATCTCAAGGTTTTCTGTATGTTGATGACATACTGATTGCCGGCAAGGATACTCATGCCTTGGACTCACTGAAGCAAAGTCTTCATGGCAGCTTTGACATGAAGGATCTTGGTGATGCAAATCACATTCTTGGCATGCGAATACTCAGAGATAGGTCAAAAGGATTGCTCTATCTATCTCAACAAGAGTATATCTCCAAGGTTTTGTAGCGTTTCAATATGGAGGGGGGGAAAACAATTGGCGTTCCATTGCCTCCATATGTGAAACTCAATGCAGAGGACAGCCCTACATCTAATGATGAGAAGGCTGAAATGGCCAAGATACCATATGCTTCAATTGTTGGTAGTTTGATGTATGCTATGGTTGCTACACGTCCTGGCATTGCCTTTGTAGTAGGAGCGGTTAGCAGATACATGGCGTATTCATGAGCATTTATTAACCCTTGGATTGGAATTAATTAATTAATTAATGCCTAGTTTCTAATGTCAACAATGACATTAATGGCTAATAAAATCTTCTAGGCCAAAATTTGACTCTAGGTATCACCTAGTACTTGCCAAGGATAACTTTTTTGAACTTTTGCCTTTGACACCTACCCACTGACTTCTCAGCATCCTTGGCCCGTCCTTCTGAAATAACTAGCTTGCACATCACATGTGCACCCCACATTTGCACATTTGATTAACAACTTAATCAAATGCTAAGCAAAGCATCAAAATTTAATGTCCTCATGATAGCTTTCGTGAACGTCATAAACCTACCCTTCATCACTTGGTGGATGTGTTTATTCCCAACTTGCTAATGCCATCAGTTTGCTGCTGTTGGAGCCATTTATCTGCTTCTTGCTTGATCTGATTGAGTTTTCGTGCTGTTGTACTTGCATTTTCTGCACCATCTCCAGGAGCTACCATCCAATCTTCCTTGGTGTCACCATCAACACCAGCTTGTCTTTTTGCTATTCCAACTGATGGTTGACTGCTGGTCATCATCTGCAGCAAGTCATTTTTGAGTTTTCAGCACTCCAACTAGTGGATACGACACTCCGGATCCATCTCCAGTGGATGACACACATCAACATCCCCCTCAGCCCACTCCCATGAGAGTCATCAATTGTTGGATTGCTCTAACCTTAAGCATTGTGCACATTCACTGCTTTACATTCAGCATTCATCCATCCATCAAATTCTACTCTTCTATGTTTTTGTGTTTTGTGTTTGGTACTTTTGATTATGCGTTTTCTTAATGCAAACCCTAGCATATATCCACACCTTATATAGCAGAGAGAGAGAGAATAGGCTCATCATGTGTACAAAGAATTATCCATCCTGTCAACCTTGGCTTCGAAGTAAGGAGAGCGAAATATTGTTCCTTGTGTAGTGGAGAGACAAAATATGCTCATCATGTGTTCATTTAGTGTTGTCCATCCCTAGTTGACACGCATGAGCACTAGTAGCATTGGTCACGATGGAGGGACAACACTTTAGGGTTAGGGTAGCTCACTCCTATTAATAGGACTCAAGGCCCTACTGTGCACAGCACTATGTAATCACCACTCATGGACTCTTGGCCCTTAGTAGCTGATGTACATGGGGATGGTGTGTGGTTGGTGGTATGGGATGCCAACTCCTAGGATGTGGTTCTAGGGCTAGGAGGCGAGCCCATTTGGCTATATGACCAAAAGGTGAGTTTCATGCCATTTCCTTTATGTTCTTTGCCATAGGCATAGCCTATGCCATGTCCCATGTGCAAGCTGGATCCTAGGGACACATTTCATCACCCATGGCACAAACAACATGCACCACCACACAGTTAAGCAAGGCAGGTACACCCCTAGGAAGAGAGTATCATCATGCAGCTCATCCATCAACTACCACATATATCCTAATCAATGGCCCACCTTTTCTCTAAAGACCCTTTCCACTTCACCACTCAGTGATAAGGGACCAGCACATTTTAGCAAGGGGATAATGTAACCATCTGACAAGACAACAGTGAAAAAGACAGTGAACAAAAGCAAAGCTGCTGAAGTTGTTGGAGAAAAGAGAGTGTAAAAGAGACCGAGCCAAGGAAGCCAAACATAGCTAATGAAAAAATGAAAGCTAGAAAAAAGAAGCAAGAACAGCCAACATGAAGAATCAATTTTTCCAAATCAATTTTCTAATTATCTTTTGGTCTCACGAAACTATGGGAGATGTTCCTTGTAAAATATGAGCGCCATGCTATCTAAAAGGAAGTAAAAGTCTCGATGTGAACACCAGCCCCAGATGAGGAAATGGTCCCACCCTTTCTTTTGTGTACTTCTTCTCAAGTTACTAAGAAATACAAACAGAACTACTCAAGTGATTGATGATGTCCATGCAACACAAGATTCCACTGTCATTTATAAACTGTTAGCAAAAAATCAATACAAATACTTCAGGTGAATGAATCAAGGCACTATTCGTTCATCACTCTCTCTTTTTTGACAAGCACTAATCTCATTGACAGATATAATGAAGTGATCCAAGTTATGTGAGACTCTACCTGGAGATAATGGGTCTCGAATACGTTTGACCTGCCAGTAAATATTCTATGAACATTGTGAAGAATACCGTTGTCCTCCTCAAAGTCGTATACATCGGTACATTGACTCCTCTGATCGATGCCATACCCACAATCTGAGGAGTGTACAAAGTTCATGGTTTTGCTTTAACATATACATCTAAAAATCATGAGAGATGTACAACATACCATGTAAAACAAGTAGGCCACTGAAAGAGGAGATGTTTTCAGTAAGGTTTTATATGGCACAAGTCCCTTCAAAGAGAGATCTGTCCTAGGATCATTTCCAAAGGTGATCATATTCCAGGATCTCAATGTGTACAGTAAGACATTCGAGCACATCATCTGAAAACATAACAGAAATAGCATATGCACGAAGTTCATTAATCAATTTACAATAAAAGAGGAAAGTATAAACAGAGACATTCGAAGTATAGATGATGATCTTTCTCACCAGCAGCCATAGGTGTGCTATGTATACTTTACTCAAAATACACTAATCCCTTTGTGAGTTTGCATTTCCTAACATTATCAGCAAACATGAAAGTACCTGACACAGAGTGATTATATTTGCACATGGAAACCCATATGTTGAAAGTGCAGTTTTGTTGAACATCACCAGCATTACTGTAATCCAAAAACTGTATCAAAATAGAAAGTGTACAGGAAACTACACTTCTGACTGAAAGAATTTACATGATAGCTGAATCTCATACAAAATCTTACATACTTAAGCGTCTTAAATTAGCATTAGATATATCAGCAACCTTTACATAACAACTTGTATCTGACAGTGATATGCATAACCTAGGTAAAATGGCATATCTATTAACAAAAAGCAGAAGCTTCAACTTACAAACATACTAGCTAAGTAAACTCTAGCTAAGAGATATAAATGACCCGCTGTGCAAGGGACATGGGAAAGATAGTCACTCTAGGTTCCATGGGCTCCTTTGTATTGTGGGAAACCCTAAGGTGGCCCTACACACATGCCCTAGTCTCCTAGAAGGCCCTAGGTCTAAGTAATTTCACAGTGCTCTTTTGAATGGTACCATGAACTCATGTGGCATATCGTTTGTCAAGTGCACATAGTTGCCAGAGGTTTCAGAAACGGAAGGTATGAAACAGGTTTCCAAGGTTTCATACAAGTTTCCTAAAATGTAAGAAACAGGTTTCATTCGAGATATGAAATTTATTTCATTTTTTTACACATGAATGTACTTTTAAGTCCCATGGGCCACAATAAAACACATTGTGCATGATTCAACATTGTATACAAAATCTAAGTGAACAATTAGTAGACCAACAATTTGCGTACACACTATACCATAATTCACTTCATCCTGCAGATTTCCTTAATATAAAAGAAGCATAATGCCATAGATTGAAAACTGCTTAAACATACAAACTACAATCAATCAATAACAATCCATGCCTCTATAAGACTTCAGAATGAATCCATAGACCATGTGACATGCCCATTATTTCCAAGAAACTCAATTCATAAGGATAGGAAACTCATTTCATACCCGGGTGTTTGAAAAACCTAGGAAACACCTATTTTAAAATTCCAAAATCCCTACCCTAAAAAATGTATTTGAACTTTCGTAATCAACATTTGTCACAGGTTCATTTGACACACTGACATGAACATTGACATTGTTTGCAAGAATGAGTTGTTGTCTATAATGCATGTATATATTGACGGCTTCTTCTATAATTAAAGCTAATTTTGTCATGGACAATGGGCCATGATGTATGTATATGTTGATGCTATGTTAAATCCCCATTTGTATTGTATAGAATTATGAATTATGATAAATTACATCATATCAGTTATACTCTATTTGTCAAGAAATAACTAAGCAACCAAAGAGACACTAGAGTTTGTGGGGGAGTGTGTACAGCAAGCACTAAGAAGAGGAGAAACTTAGATGAATGAATGAAATAATGAAGTGAATTTGATACAAGGGTGTCGTAGCACAAAGGATGCCTTGGAGCACAGAGACTACCAAAGAAGCGTTTGAATCTACAAATGCAGGGATGATGAGGTGTCGCCAAGAGCAAGAAGATTGCCGAAGAAGCCTCTAAATCTGCAAATGCAAGGATGATGACTGGTGCCTGGAGCAAGAAGATTGCCGAAGAAGCCTCTGAATCTGTAAACATAGCCATCATGACTAGTGCCTGGAGCAAGTAGACTGCCGAAGAAGCCTTCGAGTTTGCAAACACAAGCCTAATGAGCTAACGCCAATAGCTAGATGTGACGCCAGGTGGTGAGGATGAGCCAAAAGCTGAAAATGCAAATGAAGACAGCCTTTGATGATGATGATGATGATGCCAACTAGAGGTGTGATGCCAAATAGTGGAGGAGCCGCTAGAATGCAAAACGCAACCAATAGAACACCACAGTAGAACGTTGCAATAGAACACGGTAGTAGAATGCCACAAAAAAATGCAGCAATAGAACACCACAGTAAAACACGAAGTGGAGATGGTGGATGGTAACCACGAGCTGCAATGTCCTTCGATAGGGGTATGAGCGGCAGTGGCAAGGAGAGAGAAGGGTGTCGGAGTGACAAAGAGAGAGTGGTGAATGAATGAAAGAGGGGTGAGCGTGTGGAATGAATGAGTGGTGCCAAACATGTAGGCACAAATAGTCTCGAGCCTCGCCCATTGAAGTCTCTCGAGATGCGCACCGACTCTCTTAGAAAGCCCTAGAAAGCTTTTTTGGGGCCGGAAACACAAACCAAAATTGAGAATGAAGAAGGAAAACTATATGAAATGATGTGGTTTCTCAACACCCCCTCTCAAACCCAAAAAAGAGTGCAAAAGAGGAGTGAGGTGAAGAGAAGAAGATCCACCCTGTAATCTGAGAATGCCACTTGAAAGGAGATCTATGAAGATAGTCAAGAGATCGGATGAGTGGTAGAACCTGAAACACAACCTCATGTAAGAAGCCACTAGCTCCATTACACCATGCTAGAGGGAATATGAAGGGCTAGTCATAAAGTTGCTGCTGAAAATTCAAGAGCCCTGATCAAGATAGATCCTCTAGATGTTGGATTTCAAGGGAGGTAAAACTGTTCGAAAGAGAGCCAAAACTCAAAAGCAAAATATGGTGTGTGAAAAACAGAGTAGTAGGATCCCCCTTTGAAATTGGAGAAGTAGGAACCCCCTCTGAAGCTAAAGACAAAGGAGATGCGCCCTATGAGGGCAAAGGAAGATAATCCCCCTCTGTATCCTCCTCAATGAGAGAGAGAGAGAGAGAGAGGGACTCCAACTCATGAATCATAGAGCCCGAGATGTCAAATGATGAAGGAAGTATCTCCCATCATGCTGAACAAGGTATTTCGGGTGCGGAAGGAGCAAAAGCCGGAGAGTGCCCAACTGTCTTCTTGAACCTGAGTAGAAGAGGGTGGGATAGAAGGAGGCTCAAGGTGAGTCAAGGGTGGGGAACAGTCGTGAGCTCTCGATGGTGTGGATTATGGAGGAGATGTGGGCCATGGTAGCCACTAGACCCGAAAATGAGTGGGGCAAACCTCCGCGTAGTGTGCTGATCACTAGGAGGATTGATCGCCTCGTGAGGTCTTAGAACCGATGTCTACTCGTGAGGACTTAGTGCGTGTCGAATGCATCTTATTGTCTTGAGTGTAGTAAGTTGAGAGTCAATGTAGAATGATCTCTATCGCCCAGAAAGAAGAGGTAGCACAAGGAGTGCCTAGGGAAAGACACATATACTCCGGTGGGGTAGGGAGCAAAGGTCGATGTCAACAATCTTTGGTGATGTGACCGTTCTTGCCACAATAGTAGCACCCAATAAACAAGCCATCTATCGATGAAGACGCCATGGTACCGATGTGCCAACCCATAAAAGGGAGGGTGGGAGAGAGAGGAAGGATATCTCTCAATGATGCAGCGGAAGTAGAGTAATAATCTGACGTTGATGCAGACCCTGCAACTTGTCTTTGCCTACTCCAATGCAAAGGTTCTTCACAGCCCATTGAGCGCCTCTAGCTCTGATACCATGTCAAGAAATGACCAAGCAACCAAAGAGACAATAGGGTTTGCAAGGAGAAACATAGTGTGTACGGCAAAAACTAAGAAGAGAAGAGAAACTCACATGAATCAATGAAATAATGAAATAACGAAGTGAATCTGATACAAGGGTGCTAGAGAAGGAAAGATGCCCTAGAGCAGGGAGACTGCCAAAGAAGCCTCTGAGTCTACAAACGTAGGGATGATGAGGTGTTGCCTAGAGCAGGAAGACTACCAAAGAAGCCTCTAAAACTGCAAACACAAGGATGATGATTGGTGCCTAGAGGAAGGAGACAACCGAGGAAGCCTCCAAGTCTGCAAACGCAGGCCTAATGAGTTGACACTAGCAGCTCGATATGATGCCAAGTTGTGAGGGTGAGCCAAAAGCTGAAAACGCAAATGAAAAGCCTAATGATGATGATGCCACCTAGAGATGTGATGCCAAATGGTGGAGGAGCCGCCGAAATGCAAAATGCAAACAATAGAACACTGCAGTAGAACGCCGTAGTAAAATACCAAGTGACGATGGTGGATAGTAACCACGAACGGCAATGTCCTCCAATAGGGGTATGAGCAACAGTGGCGAGGAGAGAGAAGGGTGTTGAAGTAATGAAGAGAGAGTGGTGAATGAATGAAAGAGGGGTAAGAGTGTGGAATGAATGAATGGTGTTGAATATATAAGCACAAATAGTCTTGAGTCTCGCCCACTAAAGTCTCTCGAGATGCACTCCCAACTCTCTCAAGAAGCCCTAGAAATCCTTTTTGGGACTAGAAACGAAAACCAAAAAAGGGAATGCAAAAGAAAAACTGTATGAAATGATGTGGTTTCTCAACACTATACGCATAAAGTCTCATTATAGTTTTCTTCCATCTGGAATGAAACTTGTTTCTAATGTTTTAGGAAACTCGTCTAAAACCTATGAAACCCATTTCATACCTCCCATTTCAAAAACCCTCTGTAACTATGGACATGTCACATGAATCATAAAAGTTACTATTAAACATGTTCAAACTTCAAATCCATCTCTCTATAGGCCAGCTTTGACTAGGCAAAAAATGACAATTTGACCCCACGTGCAAAACTGGGCTAACTATAATCTTAAAGGACCAAAATTTCAATTCAGCCATTTCCTATATTTCAAAAACGCGTGGACATTTCTAAAGTTTCCTACCTGTGGGAAACGCATTTCCTTGCACCCATGCAAGTGCATGCTATATGTTACCTACCAAAGGTATCAATGTTTTGGTGAATGGGCCAAAGGTAGGGACAAGGAGGTCCAAAGCAACAAACACATATAGGGTGGTGGTGGAAAGTGGTTAGAGACCTCAAACTTACTCCCATTCAACCATGCAATGGCCTCCCAAGCATAATCACAACTGACAAGGACAAGGATCGGGACGTGAGAGGGATGGCTAAAAAGAGAAGACGAAGGATAAGAGACCGGGGCAGCATTAAATTTACAAACTATATTTAAAAAATTAACAAAATTTTTGCCTTACTTTGAAATTCAAAATGTGCATCATCAAAGTAACATATAAAGGTATAACTTCAAGAACTATAGCCAATCTTGGAATGAGCTCCCTACAATACACAGAGAGCTATGTCCAAGAACTAGTGGAATAGGCTATAACACTCAAAAGCCAGCAAATGGACACCAGATCTCAAAGGGCAAAGAACTAACCTCAATAAGCCAAGCCCTGCCAACCTTCAAAAGGACCATGGAAGGGACTATTGAAGAAAAGTAGGATGATGAGGAAGAGAATAAGAATTATGAAGTTAAAGACAAAAGTGACAAGGAGAAAGATGATGATGATGTGTCCATCACAAATTACAATGGCAATCTAAAATCCATCACAAACAAGCATCCTATTACATTTCGCATCCACATTCCGTCACTTTGTGACAACTACTAAAATGACATAACTTTTGTAAGTGAAGCATCCTCTCACAGATCCATCAACAAGGACGGCGTCCCAACATCCCAAGGGTCCATCCTACCCATCATTTGTGACTATACTCCCAAGGGCTAGAAGTAGAGACTTCCCAAGCCCCCTACGCCTAAGACGCATGATCCCCAACACAATGTTGACACATCAATGTCTCTAATCCATGTAGTGATTTGAACCCCTTGATTGACAAACCCATGTCTTGACTCTTCAACGTTGCACACAACCCACATGATCAAATCTCTCAAATCTTACCTTCAAAGATCACTATCACTCAATAGGCTAGGAGAATGACTTTCACACAAAAAACGAGGATGCGTGTCACGAGGATGTGACTCGTAACGTTTTACCACTTTTCTTAGCATTTGATTAAAGTTAATTAAATGTGCAAATGTGACTTGCACATGTGAGGTGCAAGTTAATTATTTTGCAATGTGGAACCCAGGACCCCAAGACATCAGTTGGTGCCAAAGGCAAAAGTTGTAATAAGGTACTAGGTGGTACTCAATGTCAAGTTAGGGCCTACACCAATTTATTGGCCACTAATATCAGTGGTTAGTGACATTAGAGACTAGGCATTAATTAATTAATTAATGGCTACAACACTCTCTCTCATTCTCCAACCCAATCCCCTCAACATTTTCCAACAATTTGAGTCATCATAAAAAGAGATTTCGATCAATCTCTGCTGTAAATCCTAATTTAGTTTGAGTCATCAAAGGAAAAGATTTCAATCAATCTTTGTTGTAAGCCCTAATTTATAGAAAAATTAGAATTCGACAGCTACCACCACATGCATGTACATATTTGAAGGCTTAGGACTTGAATTTTCAGAGCTAAAGTGCATTATAGAAGGATTCAAGAGGCCAACCAACCAACATTGAATTTCGGGCTAATTTATTTCCCAAGGAGCACGGGTAAAGGCCAATCCCCTAGCAATTCAAGGGGCAAATTGATTTGAAGGCTTGCTAATCATTTATGACAGTGAGAGGCACTTAGATTAGTAGAGGAGCTTGAAGAATCTTAGTTGTACTCCATCCATTTGCATTACAAGTTAAAGAAATACTGCAAGGGGCACCAACTTTTGGAGCCAATCGTGTGTCGACTATCCAAGATTAAGTGGTAAAATATGTATTTCATTTTATGTGAATTTTATTCTTCCTATAATCAAGTGCTAATCATGTAATTACCACCCTTTCGAAGAAAGGCTGGTGTCAATGCACAACTCTACTTCTAGGAGCATGAGTTGCAAATTCAGATGATCCACTAGATTTAAAAGATTTCCCTCCCTTGCATGAGGCGATAGAGATTGCATATACAAGGTTAGACAAATTTTACACTAGGAGACAGCCAACATAGGTATGGGCTGCTAAGCCATGCTGAACCTAGAGACTCAAATGCCCCCCATGAGGATCTTGCCACAAAAGGTACAAGGCTTCAATAGATGACTCTTTGGACATGGCTGAAGCCTACAAAAACAGGACTTGCATAGAGCACTAGTAAGAGGATCGATGGATTTTCAGATTATATAAGAGCAACACCTCTAAGCAAAGAGAATATCTTGATATTGTAGGAAGTTATTGTCCAAAAGTTATTCAGTGGCAAAGGTGGAAGATACAAAGATTCATGCAAGAGCATAGTGCCATGGACTGGTTTTGCAAGTAGGATGGGAATAGGGAACAGCAATTCGAGAATAGTGACATGGGACTAGTTTTGGGGACATGATCGGAATACGAATAGAGACAAGAATTTGTTGGGAATAAAGGGCCATCATGCCTTTTATATGTGCACGGGTGTGAATACAACCTTACATACATACACACACACACACACACACACACACACACATATATATATATATATTCGTATACTCGTCATTGTACCTAAAAACGTGTTTACTCTCTACTCTGCTCTCTTGCACTCTCTCTATCTCTCTCACTGCGCGTAACAACTGCCTGCCTCGATCTCCGTGCCTAGTCGAATCCTACAAACTGGTATCAGAGCTTGCAAGAGACAACCAAGGTGCTGCAGGAGTTCGACGAGTAGCAGTTGAGAGGCAGTCAAGAGGAGCAACGGGCAGGTTGCAGGCAGGCTCATGTGTTGCATGAGTTCGACAAGTGGCAATTGAGAGGCAAACGACAGGAGCAACGGGCAGTTGACGGACTGATGAGCGTGCGACGGGCTGGGTGAACAGGCGACGAGCTGGACAGGTCAGCCACGTGACCAAGTGGGCGACAACTGCACGAGGACAGCAATTGTCGGCGCGTGATAGTCCAACGCATGACAGGACCAGCGGGGCGAGGACAGGCCTGACGGGTCAATGGACCCGTCATCCAAAAAAAAAATTCTTCAAAAAATCTTTTTTTTTAAACTCCTCTCCTCCGAGTGTTCGCGCACGCAAGCACAGTGTGCAGATCTGTGCAAAATTGAGCCAAAGATTTAGGGCTTTTCCCGAATTTGGGGATCTCAACACAGAATTGGACTATCTGACTCAGAAATTGCAAAGTCGGTACACATTTGCCCGGGAATTTTGGGGCTTTTCACATTTTAGTAAAATTCCTTCAATTTCACTGAAGTGCACGCAGGACTTGGAAAATTTAGGGATTTGTCCAATTTGATGTGAACAAGATGCAACAGTGATATTTGTCTCCGAAATTGCAGGAATTTGTGCCATATTGTCCCGGAGATTTGGGGTTTTTCATGTACATGCACAAATTGGGCTGAAATTAACCCAATTTCTCAACATTGAGGCACATTGGACCTCATGCAATTTGGGGCTTTTGCAATTTGGGCAAAATTTGTGCAGCATTTGGTCATTTTATGTACATGCAGGTTGAATTCCGTGCAATTTGGACATCAACACTTGGTAAAATTTGGGGTTTTGCTGAATTGCTTTATTTTGGCAAAATTGGACAGTCCTATGCATGACAGAGGAAATGCATATGTGTGTTTGACGCTTTGAGCACAAAATTTTGGGCCTTTTGACCGTTCATGTCAAATTTTATGCCCGTGGGTACATGTACAACAGAAATTGCAGCTGAAATTTTGGGATTTCTCATGTAATGTGATGCACATGCCCTTGGAACAGCTGTAATCAATTGGATAATGCTGTAGCACTTGGTTTGGTACTTTTTAAAACTTAATTACAGATCTGAAATCTGTACTTCTGTGTGGTCATTTATTGCTGATTGGTACTTGTTTGTACCTTGGTCACTTAGGTGACAGTTTGGGCCTGCATTTGCTGGTTTTTTTGTCACATTTGGGCTGAAAAACATGGCTAGCAGCAATGACAGCAGTAATCTAATGCACATAAAGAAGCTTGAAGGCGCACATAACTTTGCAGTTTGGCAAAAGCAGTGCTACAATATCCTGTTACAAAAGAAGCAGGCAAAGCCAATCAAAACCAAAGGGGCAAAGCCTGCCGACATGGATCAAGATGATTGCGATGAGTTGAATGAGCTTGCACGCTCAATCATAGAGTTATCGATTTCTGATGCCTTGCTCTTCAACATTGAAGGTTTGGATTCTGCATATGCTATATGGACTAGATTGGAAGAACTATATGCACAGAAGAGTGTTGCAAGCAAAGTGTATTGGCTGAAAAAGCTTATGGATTTGCGTATGAAAGAGGGTACAACAATGTCTACTCACTTGAGTGAGTTTAACTCCATTTTCAGAGAAGGGTCACTTTAAACATGACTACTGCAAATGGAAGAAAGAGAAAGGAAAAGGCAAGAAGACAGATGATAGCAAGGAAGAGAAGAAGGACAGTCAGCCTAAGAAGAGCAGTGTAAAAATTGAAGAGGTGAATGTAGTCACTCATGACAGTGGCAGTGGGAGTGATGTACTCTTTGTCTCTTCATACTTTGGTGCACATGCTTTACTTGCAAATACAGATGATGACATGCATACCTAGATTCTTGATTCAGGTGCTTCCTTTCATGTCACCCCTCATCGTGAGTGGTTTTCCGCCTATACAGGGGGTCGACATGGTGTTGTCCATCTTGGGGACAACTATGCATGTGAGATTGCAGGTATTGACAGTGTGCAGTTACAGTTTCAACATGGCTCTGTCTTTACACTTCAACATGTACAGCATGTACCTCAGCTCAAGAAGAGCTTGATTAGCACAGGGCAGCTAGATGATGATGGTTTTCATACCACCTTTGGTGATGGAAAATGGAAGATCTGTAAGGGATCTAGGGTTATTGCCAGAGGTTGTAAGAGTGATACCTTGTATCCACTTCATGTATCTAGTGTGTGTGACCATGTTGTTGCTGTGATCGAGCAGCCAAGCGTTTCTTTGTGGCATGGCCGGTTGGAACACATGAGTCAAACAGAAATGAAAGTGCTTTCTCGTTTGGGTTACTTGCCTTGTCTTCGTTATGCTGATTTTGAGCATTGTGATCATTGCATTTATGGCAAACATGCACAAATGTCACATAAAAAGTCTCTTTCTTTGAAATCTTCTCCTCTTGAGTTAGGACATTCGGATGTATATCAAATGCCAGGATTATCTTTAGGGGGAAAGAAATATTTTGTCACCTTTGTCGATGATGCTACAAGGAAGGTATGGGTTTACCCTATTCGTAGCAAAGATGAAGTGCTTAACAGATTTAAAAATTTCTTGGCATTGGCTGAAAATCAGACAGATAAGACACTTAAGTGTCTTCGCTCTGACAATGGTGGGGAATATGTGTCCAAGGCCTTTCAGGCATTTTATGACAGCAAAGGGATAAAGAGAGAGCTCATTGTCCCTCATAATCCGCCCCAAAATGGAGTTGCAAAGCATATGAATCGGACCATACAAGATAAGGTCCGTACGATGCTGTCTCATGCTGCATTACCCCAAGGTTTTTTGGGCAGAGGCTGTTATGACAACCGTTCACTTAATTAATCGGTCACCGAACAGGTCTTTGGGGGAGGGGGGAAGGAAGAGTTCCCCAAAAAGCGTAGTCAGGCAAGCCACCTTCATACGCGAGGCTTTTGTGCACATTCGTTAAGAAAAATGCAGCAAACTTAAGCCAAAGTCCTGTAAATGCATTTTCCTAGGATATGGTGACGAGGGTGAAATGGGGTATAAATTGTGGGATCCCGAGAAAAGGAAAGTAGTATGCAGCAATGGCGTTATCTTCCGGGAAGATCGCATGCACAAACAGCCCGAAAAGACTGAGGAGGTCCGTATGGTTGTATTCCGGGAAGAAATACCTTTTGGACAGCAAAATGTGCCGGCTGTACAGCAGCAAATACCTGCTGTAAATAAACCTGTAAATGCAAGAAATGATGCTGGAAATGATCAGCCAGCTATTGCCCATGAAAATGAGCCATTACATGTGCAGGAACAGCCAGGACAGCAAGCTGTAAATGCTGATTTGCAGGCTGAAATACTAGGACAGCATGCTGAAAATGGAAATTTGCAAGAACAGCCAGCAAACAATGACCATTGGGTTAGGAGATCGTCTAGGGCTACTAGACAACCTGACAGGTTTGTTCCTGGTGCAATTAATGTGGCTAAGTATGTCATGTTGACAGACTGTGGTGAACCGTCTTGCTTCAAGGAAGCAATGGACAGACAGGACAGCAAGAAATGGTATAAAGCCATGCTGTTAGAGATGGAATCTCTTTAAAAAAATGGCACTTGGGACTTGGTGCAGTTGCCTAAAGGGCAGAAAACCCTTCCATGCAAATGGGTTTACAAGATGAAGGTCACTTCTGGTTCCTCACCAAAGTACAAAGCAAGATTGGTTGCAAAAGGATACAAGCAGGAGCATGAAATTGACTTTGACGAGATTTTCTCTCCTGTAGTCAAGATGACTACATTGAGAACCATTTTTGGCTTGGTTTGCAGTTGAAGATATGGAACTCATACAAATGGATGTAAAGATTGTGTTTTTACATGGTGATCTGCATGAAGACATATATATGTAGCAGCCTGAAGGGTTTGTTGAACAAGGGAAATTAAAAATGATATGTAAACTCAAAAGGAGTTTGTATGGGCCGAAATAAGTACCAAGAGAATGGTATCATAAGTTTGATACATTCATGCAGTCCCAAGGTTTTCATAGAAGTCAAGTGGATCACTGCTTGTACACTAAGAAGACAGCAGATGGCAGCCTGATTATCTTGGTTTTGTATGTTGATGGCATGCTAATTGCTGGCAGGGATACTCATGCCTTGGATTCATTGAAGCAAAGTCTTCATGGCAGCTTTGACATGAAGGATCTGGGTGATGCAAATCACATTCTTGGCATGCGAATACTAAGAGATAGATCGAAAGGCTTACTCTATCTATCTCAGCAGGAGTATATCTCCAAAGTTTTGCAGCATTTCAATATGGAGGGGGGGAAAACAATTGGGATTCCATTGCCTCCATATGTGAAACTCTGTGCAGAGGACAGCCCTACATCTAATGATGAGAAGGCTGAAATGGATGTCCCATATCACTATCGGCAAGAGTCTGCACTTATGTAGGGGAGTAGTGGACTCAAATAATGCACGATTAGAGCAGTAGTTCACGAAATCATACAAGAGAAAGGTATGTGATCTAGTATGTATTTCTCAACAACAATTTGGTCTATCACATCCCACACTAAAATGTTTCCATTAATTCCCAATATGAATGTGGGAAGGATCACATCCCACTTAGAACAATAACCAGCAAGTCTACAAATTTAATTTCCATAATTCAAGCCCAAAATGATAATGCATTGTTTAATATAGCTATATTCATTACATGTGCAGTAATGTTGGGAGGCATTAGAAATGCAAATCTAAACATTGAGGAGGCTATACCATGTGGAACCAACAAGATTGGCCAATGGGCCACTGAAATGGCAACTGTCTAACTACATGTATGATCAATAGTTGGAACAATACAACCATTAAATTGATTCATATGGTTGCTAGCCAAATCTACTTACTTGCACACATATTCACGTTGTCTCAGCTTGCTCCTTGTAATTATCTCTAGGCCATATTATTGTGTGAGTGCGCAATAGAAGTGAATCAGAAATAGTAAGAGAGAAGGGAAGAGAGACAAGAAAGAACATCGAGAATGAATGGATGGGACGGAACTTATTTGCAAATGAATGTTGATGAATACAAGGCTGGCCTGATCAACACCCATACACCATTGGTATGTGTCAATGAAGGCACCAGAGTGGGCAAACAAGGGAAGAATAGCAGGTTGAAAAGAGATTGTGTAAGGACAATGCTTAGTTGCACGCGCACGCGCACGCTGTCATGATGCTATGCAGACACAGTGTGAAAAAGCATGGAATGCATCATCATCCGACTTCTTATTAATCAAGAGAGTCAATGTGATCTGAGTCATTAGTATAAAAATCCGAAAAATTTAGAAAAGCTTTTAGGTTAGGATGCCATGCAAAAAGCAAGTTGCTTTTTCAGCCAATTATGGGTTTTTCATTAAAAAAAGAACGGGTTGACGAAACCACGCGCGTCGCAATCGCTATAAACAGGCTGAAAACTGCACTTTGAACTAAAAGAAGGAGTGATCTGGGAGATCCATGACCAGGCGTCTTGGGGTTTTACCCCTCCTTTCAGAGCCAATGGAGCCATCAGATTTGGGTTCCGAGCAGAAGAGAGGGAGCTGTAATTTTGATGCACGTTTTGTTCTACGAAGAAGCTCCAAGAGATCTAATGCTTGGAGATTGCTTCTTAGTAGTATAAAGATTCCAAGCTCTTTCAATATATATTGATTCAATTCATTGTGCTTTGTCTTTGTCATGTTTACCTCTTGTCTATTCTCTTTCTTCTCTTCCATCTCCTATCTCTACTTCCTTCTACCTCTGATCCCCGATGGATTCGACCTTTCGACAAAAACCCCTCCGACATTGGTGAGCCCGACATGAAAGGTCGTCAGAAGAAGGAAAGACAAGATGGGAGAATCTTCGAACACAATCTCCAGTGATGTTTTGCAACAGTTGATGCAAAATATGAATATGCTTATGCAGGTACAACAACAACAGCAGCAGCTGATGCAAGCTTCTGCTCAAACAGAAAGTGTTGTGATGAATGCTTTGCAAGCAGTTGAGCGTGAGATGAAGTTATTCAATGGCAGGAATGTATCTGCATATGTACATACCTATGCTTAAAAGATGGAATTCTTTGGGGTGGTTCAATCTGCATGGAGCCAGTATTTTATACGTGTTATTGTTTATGAACTGAAAGCACGGATTACTAAATTATACTTGCAGGATACTGACTGGGTGGCCTTTAAGAAGACGCTCAGGGAAGAATTTTACATTAAGAACACCAGTTTGATTACGTGCAAGACTTTTCAGAAGTGGGTTTTACAACCCAATAAGGGTCTTGTGGCTACGGAATTGTTAAGAGAATTTGAAAGTCAATTTGAGCAGTTGGATCTTGCACAACAGCAAGCTCTTGCAAGTCAGAAAATTGAATTGTTTCTACAGGCAGTTGACCCTGAGCTTCAAGAGAAGCTTGATGATTTGCTGGAGGATCAGACTACAGAGACAGGTTTGAAAACAGAGTGAAGACATGTCAAGGAAGTTGTTACTGCACTTGTGAAGAAGCATAGAAGAAGAGAAAGATTGCATGTCTCTAGCTTGCCCACTGTTACGGGCAAGACAGTTGATGTATCTAGTAAGCCACCTACTTCTGTGGCTAACCCTATGATTGTACCTACTATTGTTCCCTCTGTTAGGGAAGATGTCTTAGATGAATTGGTCAAAGGCATGCGGGATCTTCAATTGAAGGTTGCAAAATTGGATGAAAAAGAACAAGAGGAAAGGGGACAGGCAGCAGCCCCTAAACTTGGAAAAAGATGTATGTGGTGTGACAGTTTGCAGCACAAGAGAGAGGATTGTGATGCCATCACGAGGCCTTGGCACGATAGCTTATCTTTTGAAAAGATGGCAAGATCCATGCACAAGAAACAGAATTGCCTCTTACTTTGAATTTTGGAAAGGGAGGTATGCAGAAGTTGTTGGAATACTTGGCTGTCCGAAATGCTTATGCGGCAGTACACGCTTCTACTTTTAGTTTACAGTTGGATAGAATGCATGCCCAAGTGATGGTTGGTCCAAAGGCTGAAATATGGACACATGCTTTACATGCAGCTAAAAAAAGAAAGGTCACTAATAGTGAAATGTCTCATGCAAGGTAAGACATTCATGGCATAACTGGTTGGGAATCACCGGTAGATGAATATTGAGTGTATGCATATTTAGCAAAGGTACAAAACACGGATGTACTTGTGGAAGAAAAACGAAAAAGAGATGAAGATATTGCGGGGACATCTAAAAGAATAACAAGAAGAAGTATGGAGCAGCCTAAAGCTGCAAATCAGCCACCTCCTGAGCATGTTATGGAAGAGGTCAATCAGGAGCAAAAACAAGCTAACAAACAAGAGGGCAAAAAGAAGGGCAAGCAGCCAGGATATAAGTTGCAATCTGACATTGAGACAGCCACAGATCTAAAGAAAGTTCTTGAAGAACGGACCTTAAACAATCCGGTGGAATTCACCTTGGGAGAGGTGCTTGGCATTGCCAAGCGCGAATTTCATGATGAGAGCATTGACATAATTAAGAGGAAGCGTTAGTTTATTGGTGATACCACTAGTGCATTGCTGCAATTTGAAGAGGAAACTAGCTTATTGGGTATTCGGGCTGAATATGAGCATGAAGTAAGTACTGGATTATCTATGCAGGATGCTACTAATCGGTGGACAGCATGTAGAAAAGAGAAGAAAGTGGCTGAAAATGCATTGTCTTGTAGCAATATGCATGGTGGAGTAAGACAGATGCAACAATATGGGGAAGAGACTCTAGGATTTATTCCTCGAAGTCACTACACAAGAAATCATTGGGCTAGGGCTACCACTAAAGCGGTAGTGAAAATAGGGAACATGAAACTCCTTGTGTTGCTTTACTTGATCATGGGTCTAAGATAAATGTCATTGAGCGTGGATTGTATGAAAATGGTGCATGGCTTGTAGATACTGATCATGGTTGGCGTATGAGGGCTGCAAATAATTCTTCGGGAGAGCTTTATGCTGCATGTCCTAATGTAAAAGTGACAATTGGTGATGTACAAGAAGAGCAACACTTCTTTGTGCAAGATAATTCCTCATATGCAGTGATTTTAGAACAACCCTATATTATAGGAGTACGTATGGAAACAAAGGTGCTTGATGATGGTTCTGCTTATGCAAGAGTTAGAAGCAAGGGTGGGAGGAAAGCAGTCCAATTTCTTACTGTTTGTGTTAATCATCCTAGAAATCGGAATAAACTTCAAGATTCTCCTTTGGCTCCAAATGCAAGGGAATTCAAAGACCTAGATTTTCATTAAGCAATGTTATAATGCGGGGCTACAGTAGTGTTGTTCAGAGGGTGTACTCGCCTCTTGATGAAATGAAGCATGTATTTTCTATTCGTTATTCTCAGTTTACAGAAAACAGTTCATGTTGGTTTAAGCCTATGAAAGCTATGTGCAAGGCTGAACGCATATCTATGAAACGGGCTACTAAGGAACTAAGAACATTGGGGTTGTTAGCTGAAAATGATGGCATTTCAAGCATCTTTTATGGGCTGAAAATTAATGACACTATGGCTGAAATTTCAGCAACTATAGATGCAAAAAATGAAGCTGAAAACAAGAGTGTTGTTAGTATGTTCCTTGGATATGTATGATGTTATAGCATTGTTTGATCAGCAAGAAGGATTACAATGGGCAGAAGCACTTGTGGAGACAAAGTATAAGACAGTTGACAAAAAGGTGAAACCAATTGCTTTGCCATTTCCACCAAAGAGTGAGGGTATGTATGAAAAAGTGTCAAGGCAGCCAAGCTTACGGGATCCTAAAGATATAGGTCATCTGTTTACATCTGAAACATTAAAGGAATTGAAAGTTGGTGAAGAAGGGTTTCTTTTGCCTGCTGAGAGAGACTGTTTTATGCGGATGTTGGCTAGGCATGAAAAGGCATTTGCATTTCAGCCAAGTGAAATAGGTTGTGTAGATCTAAATATTCTCTCCTATGGTCATATTTATGCCACATGTACCATGGAACTTGAGACCTATTCTAGTGCCTAAAGCTTACTTGCCAAAGCTGATGGATTTACTAAATGAAAAGATTCGCATGAAGATCTTCGAGCCTTCTTCAGCCCCGTACTCAAATCGTTAGTTTACTGTGTCCAAAAAGTATGGGGCTTTGAGATTTATTCAAGACATGCAACCGGTCAATAAAGTGACCATAAGAAATGCGGATGCAAGTCCTGTGGTTAATGAATTTGCAGAGGCTTTTGCAAGCAGAGCGATCTATTCTTTGGGTGATCTTTACTCGGTTTATGATCAGTTCAGCTTGCAATTGAAAGTAGGGATATCACAACCATGAAGACTCCCTTGGGGTTAGTACCGATGTGTACTCTCCCACAGGGTGCAACAAACTCAGTGGCACACATGACAAATGCTATGAATAGGGTACTCAGGGATTTTATACCACAATTGACAATGCCCTTCTTGGATAATGTTCCAATCAAAGGGTGTGCAATGGATGAAAAGAATGAAGAGATGGATGCTTATGGATGCAGATAGTTTGTTGCAGACCATATTGTGGATTGTGAGAGGATTTTGACGCGTCTAGAAGAGGTGCATTTAACTCTTTCTGGACAAAAGTCTGTCTTTGGAGTTGATGAGGTTTTGATTGTTGGGCATATGTGTGGGCCTTATGGATGAAGACCATCACCAACAAAATTAGATGGGATTGATAGAATGCAAGATGTATGCACGAATGTATCAGAGGTTCGTAGATTCTTGGGTGCATGTGTGTTCTATTTGATATTGATTCCTCACTTTGCACATGTAGCCGATGCTCTTTATCAGCTTCTAAGAATTTGTCAAAAATTTCATTGGGAAAGAAAGCATCAGAAAGCAATGAAGAAATTGAAGCAACTCTTAAAATCTGCTCCTACATTGAGAAAGGCTGACTGTTCACATGGAAAGCCTATCATTATTACTATTGATACAAGCCCAATCGGGATTGGATAGGCAATTGGGCAAGATGATGAGGAAGGGCAAAGATATGCAATTCGCTTTGGTGCTAAAGTATTAACTGAAAGACAGAGAAGATATCCACAGATACAAAGAGAATTATGAGGAATTATGACAGCCCTTAAATGTGATAAGGAGTATTTTATGGGTGCTCGTGTAGTTATTGAGACCGATTGTTTGCCGGTATTGGGTATGATTACTAGTTGTGCTACCCCGGACATTGCTATGCTCCGGTGGATTGCATACATCAAATCTTTGAACCCTGAATTTCAGCATATTGCAAGAAGAGATAACCCAGTAGCAGACATGTTATCTCGCGCACGCTATGAGAATGAAGATGGGATGATGGATGAGGAGGAAGAAGATGACTTTCTCGCAGCTGAAAATGATGTAGCAAGAGTGAATTTAGCAATGCAAGGTATTGCTACAGCATTAACAAAAGCTTGGACAACAAAGAGAAGACACTTTAGATGTTTTACATCTTGTGTAGAAGTGTTTCTGGAAGGCAAATATGCACGAGAGTGGCTGAGAATTGGTCAATACCTCAGTATATTAACAAAGAGAGATGAATGGTCAGATGAGGAGTTTAAGAAAATCAAGAGGAAAACGTATGGGTTTTTCTTAAAAGATTGTTACTTATGGAAACATGCTAAAAAGAAACAAGGTATGTCATTGTGAGTTTTGGGTGACAGAGCTTCACAAGTAAATGTTAAGCAAGAATTTCATGAAAGCTTGTGGGCTGGTCATAGAGGTGTTTGGGATACTTTTGCAAAGACCAAAGAAAGATATTGGTGGCAGGGTATGTATAAGGATATTTCTCACTTTGTGGAAATATATACGACATGTTAAATGTATTCATCTGTGAGACATCGGGATGGATTGCAGCCCACATATCCATTGTCTCTTCATTTTAAGTGGGTGGTGGATTTGGTCACAATGCCTACAGGTCTTTGGCAAATAAGGTATCTTGTGCTTGCCCGTGAAGGCTTGACTAATCAAGTGGAAGGGAGAGCTTTCCGTACTAAGACAACAAATGCTGTGTGTACTTTTCTCTTAGAAGAGATCTTTTGTAGATATGGCTGTGTGGGAAAAATTACTGGAGATAGGGGTGAGCTGGATACAAATGAAGCTCATGATTTCTTTGCATGGTTGGAAATAAAGCTTGCTTTAACTTCAGCCTATAACCCCGAAGGAATGAAAAAAGTGAAAGGGGTCATCCACCTATTGTAAAGGCATTGGCAAAAGCATGTGGAGAAAAGGTAAAAGAGTGGCCACGATTGCTCCCTTATGCTTTGTGAGCTAGCAGAACAACTCATAGTGCTGTTACAGGATATATACCTGCACAATATGGTCAAAAATCTATCATGTCGATAGAAGAGATAACAGTCACATGGAGTGTGCTACCTTGGGAAAAAGAGTTGAATCGAGAGAAGTTGTTGGCCTTGCGCATTAGAAAGTTAGAAAGAAAGTCAGAAGACATAGAAGAAGCAATTGCAAAGTTAAGGGCAGCAAGGTTACGAAACAAGAAACGGTTTGACAAAAGACATAGACTAAGACCAAGAACCATACAAGATGGGGATTGGGTATTGGTTTATGATAGCAGTTTAGACAACCAGCATAGTGCCATGCGTAAAGTTTCCAAACGATGGTTTGGACCCTATGTGGTAAGACAGGTATTTGATAATGCTACTTATGTATTAAATGAGCTGGATGGGACAGCCATAAAACTTCCGGTAGCAGGGAAAAGAATCAAATTATTCAAAAGGGGGGAATCTACTGCCTATGAGTTGCCAGAATTGGAAGAAAATAGTGGTCATGATACAAGGGCTAGCCGGGAAGATATGGAAGATGAAGCAGCAAAGGATATGTTGCAGAGACTCAGAATCCGGTGACAACCAGGATTTTGGCACATACCAGAGGATGTGCAAGTTTAGAGGGGGTGGATGTCGTGATGCTATGCGGACACAATGTGGAAAATCATGGAATGCATCATCATCCGACTTCTTATTAATCAAGAGAGTCAATGTGATCTGAGTCATTAGTACTAGTGTGAGGTGCATGGATTATCCAAAAATACTAGATTTTTGGATGATTTTAGCCTAATTTTGATATTATTTATTGTAAAAATCCAAAAAAGTTAGAAAAGCTTCTAGATTAGGATGGCATGCAAAAAGCAAGTTGCTTTTTCAGCCAATTATGGGTTTTTTATTTTTTTAAAAAAGAAAGATTGAAAAAATCGCGTGCGTCGCGATCACTGTAAACAGGCTGAAAATTGTACTTTGAACTAAAAGAAGAAGAAGTCATCTGGAAGATTCGTGACCAAGCGTCCTAGGGTTTTACCCCCCCTTTCAAAGCCAACGAAGCCATCAGATTTGGGTTCTGAGCAGCAGAGAGGGAGCTATAATTTTGATGCACGTTTTGTTCTACGAAGAAGCTCCAGGAGATCTAATGCCTGGAGATTGCTTCTGAGTAGTGTAAAGATTCCAAGTTCTTTCAATACATATTGATTCAGTCCATTGTGCTTTGTCTTTATCGTGTTTACCTCTTGTCTATTCTCTTTCTTCTCTTCCATCTCCTATCTCTACTTCCTTCTACCTCTGATCCCCGATGGATTCGACCTTTCGACAAAGACCCCTCCGACAACGTGCACTCACAATGAATAGTCAATAGCAACAGAGGAGTGTCGGAATGCCGTATCCACTAATGTGAGAATGAATGTATAAAAGTACAATCCCTAAGGTATTACAGTACCATACTTGAGGTGGATGTTCATTGTTCACACAGAAAACTTTCCCAACTAGAATGTAAAGAGTACCCATGGATAAGGAAGCATTCACATAATAACAACAAATGAACAAGGTAAGTAGAATAAAACCCCTATAGTACCATACTTGAGGTGGATATTCATTGTTCACACAGAAAACTTCCCCAACTAGAATGTAAAAAGTAGCCATGGATAAGGAAGCGTTCACATAAGAACAACAAATGAACAAGGTAAGTAGAATAAAACCCCTTGGAGTGAATGATGTGAACATATATAGAGAATGGAAAATCAATCCCCAAATGATATAAACCTAAAGCCTTGTAGAAGGCCTCAAACTTTTCTCTAAAAGAGCTTTAGTAAATACATCTACCAAATTGTCATGTGTAGGAACATAAACCAAGTCAATCTCCCATGCATCGCATCTCTCTCTAACATAATGATAATGCACTTAATGTGCTTAATGCAATCATGAAATAATAGATTCCTCGCAATTGCCATGGCACTTGTCAAGGTTCAGCAGCACACACACACTCACAGAGTGAACAAGTGAATAGCAAGAGAGTACTCAAAGGTCACATCCACTATGTGACAATGATATGAAAGTACAATCCCTAAGGTACTAAATACCACACCCACTAACGTGTGTTTACATGGGAAAAAAACCCTTCTCTAGTTAGAAGGTAAAAAGTGCACATGGATAAGCACATATTCACACCAAAACTTAGGAGGAACATGATAAGTATAACAAATCCCCCTCAAGTGAATGATGTGAACATATATAAGGAATAGGAAAATCAATCCCCCAAATGATATCAAGCCTAAAGTCTTACGAAAGGCTTCAAACTTCTCTCTAGAAAGAGCTTTCATAAACACATCTGCCAAGTTGTCTTGTGTAGGGACATAAACCAATTCAATCTCCCCTAAATGGAGCCTTTCTCTGATAAATGATAATGCACCTCAATCTGCTTAGTGTGAGCATGAAAAACTCAATTCCTCGCAACTACCATGGCAATTTGAGCATCAAAATAGATAGGAGTGGGTGACTACTATCCCACACCAAGATCGACCAAAGAAATGCATGAATTACCAAGCATGAAACAATTATCACTAGTGGACACCCCCGTGTCAAAACAATCGACCCAATCATTGTCTGTGAATGCATACAAGCAAAGAGTAGTGCCTTTAGGATAAAAAAAGTGCAACGTATGAGTACCTTTAAGATAACAAAAGACACATTCAACTACTTGTCAATATGTAGTACTAGGGTTGTGCATAAAGTATGTACCAACTGAGAAACCCCAGACTGAATATCTAGCCGTGTACTACACATGGTTCTCCTGCATCCTCAAGTGTAAACCTATGGCCTATCTCAACCATAGTTACTAGAAACACCCTGAAACACCACATTTTTGCCATTTCACTATTTTTGTTTCCATTTCCATTCTTGTTTCCGTTTCTACCTTTCTCATCCCTATAGTTATTGGAAACTCCTTGAAACTCCAAATTTTTACCATTTCCGTTTCTATTGCCGTTTCCATTTCTCTTTCTCTTTCCTCGTTTCCTATAACTATGATCTCAAAAGGAGTAGAGATAGGCTTGCAGCCTTGCATGTGAAAACGCTCAAGAAGTTGCCCAATGTACTTAGACTATTGCAAAATAATACCCCCCTCAACTATAGTAGTTCTCATCATAGTCAATCCCATGCTATTGGACATACCCCTTGGCAACAAGACGTGCCTTGTAGCGATTAATGCTACCATCAAATCTGCCTTTTAATTTGTAAATCCACTTTGTGCCTTTAGCACGCTTGCCAACATGCAAGTCACATAACTCCAATGTGCCATTTTTATAAATAGAGTTTATCTCTCATAGCATAGCTGCCATCCAATGTTCATTTTTTAGAGTCTCATATAGAGAAATAGGTTCCTCATTGCATGCAGTAGCTATGAGTGTGGTGCTAAGAAATGCATTACATGCTGATTAGTCTCTTAAACAGCCTCAAAACATGCTTATTTAATGAAAAACGCAAAAAGGTGCACAGTTCGAGAGAGTTTTTGTGAAACCCTAACTTGGGAGGGTCCACATCTATAATAGACAAGCTGCCCCCATTCAATCTTCATCCTTTTGTGAAGGTTTCTCACTCTACTGTGTAGATTTCAGCCATTACCCACCTACCATCTATTGTCTAGCCATCATCCTTTGCAGCCCATCACTATCCACAACCCTAGGCGGCCTACTTCCAACCATCACCCTGCTGCATCATCATAGCATTTGATTAGCCTACGTTTTCAGCATCTAGTGCCAAGCAACATGCTACTGCCATCTCTCCCACCAAGCAACTACTGCAATACTTCCACGCTGCATTTTTGCTGACCAGTATGCTGACTATTAGCAAATACCTCTCCTCTTGTCTCCTAACAATTCTTTGCCTCGAGTGAATTTTTTCAAGCTTCTCTACTGGTACAATACTGTGTTTACTAGACTTCAGACTCCGAATGCGGTGTTTAGGTGACCAACCAGCTAGCCTTCATTATTCATCACACTCTCATCTCCGAGTGGTGGTTGCAGTACTTGGGATCCATGTCCGATGGACATCACTCTCCAACACTACTACTCTACTTCACATCAGGGTACATTGTTACAAGGAATGCCACCCCTTAACACTATAGCATCCACTTATCCTCAAGCCACTTAGCACCATGGGGCTTCATTGCAGGGCATGCCACCCTTTAATACGGTTCCCTTCACCTTTCCACAAGTGAACACATCATTTTCCACTGGGACGATTGTGATGAGCATCCCCCTCACTACCCCCAATCACACGCATCCTTTGACCTCTCAAACACAAGGATTTCCATCCTCTGCTTATGGTGCATCATCACACTTTCCATAGGTCACTCCTATGTAGGGATTTCCATCTTCTACTCCACGTCCCTATCCCTTCACCATAGGCTCCTCATGCGGTTACCATGCCCATGCCTAGTCAGTACATGCCCACATTCGAATCCATTGTGCAGACTTTTTGTATGCATAGTGGGCGCTCTAGGATTATCTCCTAAGTGTACTCTAGAGTCTACTTGCCCACCCTATCCACCCTACCCTCATTACACACCTTATCCATCTCCTAGCACTACCACTCCTGTTGCAACCGCCAAGAATGCCTTTATGGATAAGACTCATTTTTGTTGGGTGTAAAGTCCCTTCGTCTCCGTGTAAAGTTATAAGGGTGTAAACACACCCTTATTTGTATCCTAACATATAAATATATTCTTTATCCTTTGTGTACCATCACAATCTAGTACACTCATCTTGGCATTCACTCTCTCTTACTCTCAACATTGTTGTTTCACTTCTGACTCGCACTCCCATTGTGCGCTCTTCCCTTCATATTGGTATCAGAGCTACGGCTAAGGTGTATGCACTTCCCAAAGTCTGTGTGTGTCAGCTTCAACTTGTCCACACGAAGAAACATCAATTTAAGACAAGTTGAGTGCAGACGACAACTTCCAAGTAATCGACGAGACAAGAGGCAGGCAACAATATGTTAGGCGACTGTTTCCAAGGGTAACAAACAGGTCACTTGGATCAATGCAGGTCACATCGGCAAGTCACAAGTAGCACAAGTAACACAGAGGCAAAATCAATGCAGGCGAATCAGGCGATAAGTCAACGGCTGCTCACACCATGCTTTTCAGGGCAGATTCGTCTTTTCTTTCTAAAAGCAAACAACCCCCTGCTCAATAATGAAGGTTCACGTGTATAAGCACAGTTCAGATTTGTGCCCAAAATTTGGGGCTTTTCCCAAATTTGATGCAATTCATGCATAACAATGATATTTAACCTGGAAATTGTGAACATAGTGCACATTGGCTCTAAAAAATTTGGGGCTTTTGCTGAAATTTGTGGATTTTTGCATTTTGGAGGCATTGTTGAAGCAATCTTGGTGATGTAAGCAATGTAATTTGAGTTTTTTATCTCCTGCTTGTGGGATTTTGAAAAATTTGCAGAGAACTTTTGGGTATTTTTGTATACCAAAAGTTGATTCGGACACATATATATACACTATACATATCAAGCACCTCCTATTGAGTTGATGTATTGCTGAATATTCATGGTGCAACAGTCTTATAGATCATTTGCAAATCTAGGATTGTTGCAGATGTAATTTTTTATGACATTCTAAAGTGGGAGTCACCAGGCAATGATGTATGCATCTAATGTATGCTGAAATTTCAGTTATATTGCTGAAAGTCATTCCCTCTACTGCTATACTTGTATTTCGGCACTGTCTGTAATACAATGATACTAAATCTTTCAGCCTATTGTTTGCTATCATAAATTACAGCATTGGTACTTCGTACGTTGCTGACAAATGGCCACTAATGCTTTGAGTAGCAATGACACTAAATCCCTCCTTGAAATCAAGAGGTTTGATGGCACTGACTTTGATCTATGGAAGGACACAAGGCAAAGCATTTTGTTTCTCAAAGACTATGATGATGCTCTCTTGGAAACTAAGCCTACAGCTATGAAAGATGACGATTGGGCTAGACTCAACGAGAAGGCCATTGCATACATTGAAATGGTTGCATTTGATGATGAACTTATAGACATTAAGCATCTTGATACAGACTATGTTATATGGAAAAAGTTAATGGATACTTATGAAAATATAACTCCAATAAATCAAGTGCATCTCATGCACAAGCTTATGAACATGGAGTTGGATGAGTCTAAGCCAACGTGTGAGCATTTGAGTGCTTTCACAGGGATTTTGAATCAGTTGCAAGACTATAGTTTGCAACCCTTCAATGATAAACTGAAAGCTATTTTCTTGTTGATGACTTTACCTAATAGCTGGGAAGCTTTGGTTGTACCACTTAGCAACAGCACTACTTTAACCTTTCATGGTGTTAGGGGATCTATCCTCAATGAGATCAGAAGAAAGTCCAGTGGAGAAAGCAGCGGTTCAGTCTATCATCCTAGAGATAGGTCAGAGAAGAGGGGTAATGCAGCAAATAAAGGCAAAAGTAGAAGTAAAAGCAAGGGCAAACAACACGATGTTACTTGCTATAACTGTGGACGTAAAGGGCATAAAAAGCCTGAATGCCAGTATTACAAGAAAGAGCAAGAAAGAAAGAAACAAGAAGGAAAGAAAAAGAAGGATGACAAGAAAGATCATGACAGCTCTTCCCCACCAGAAGTTGCAAATGCAAATGTTGCATCTAGTGTGGTCATTGATCAGCTCTCTAACACTGGAGAGATACTTGTTGCAACCTCATGCAATGTAGACATTATGGCAACAGCACATGATATGCACATCACCAAAAAGTGCCTTACTTTCAGCTCATGACGGGCTGTCCCAATCATGGATAGTGGACACAGCAATGCCTCTTTTCATGTTACTCCCTCCTTGGAGTCATTTTCTAAATACACTGCAGGTTGCCTAGGCAAGGTTTACTTGGGCAACAGCTATGCATGTGAGATAGAGGGTATAGATACCATTCATTTGGTTATTGAAAACATCCAAGAGCTAATTTTACAGGATGTTAGATATGTACCTCGCATAAAGAAAAGTCTGCTGTAAGTTGGGCATCTTAATGCAAGAGGGTATTTCACTACCTTTGGTGGTGGATCTTGGAAAGTCCACAAGGACTCTATGTTGATTGTTAAGGGCAGCAAAAAGCTAACTTTGTCCTATTTGCATTGTAAAACATTACTTGGCAAGTTCTTGGTTGTGGCTGAAGTTCATTCACAAATGGAACTTTGGCACAAAAGACTTGGCTAAATGAGCCAGAAAGGCCTTCAAGTTCTCTCCTCTTTAGGAAGATTTGATGTAAAAGGCTCTAATCTCGACTTTTCTAATGATTGCATATATGGAAAACATGCGAAGTCTCCTTATTACACTGATGTTGTTAAGAAGTCCAATGCTCTTGATTTTGTATACTCTAATGTGTGCACTATGCTCGTTATTTCATATGGGGGTGCACGGTACTTTGTCACTTTCATTGATGATTTCAATAGAAAGTCATGAGTATATGTGTCAAAGAGTAAAAAGGAAGGGCTGGATACTTTTAAAAGGTTTTATGCTTTTGTTACAACACAAAAAGAACTTAAGTTAAAAGCTATAAGAACAGATAATGGGGATGAGTATGTTTCTAACGAGTTCAAAAAGTTTTGTGAGATTGCATGGCATTAAGAGGGAGCTAACAGACCTTTATAATCCTGTATCAAATGGCGTGGCTAAAAGATATAACTGCATACTTTGTGAGAGAGTCAAATGCATGCTGTCCACACCTAATCTCCCGCAACAATTCTAGGGAGAGGCTCTTAAAACTGTAGTTCATGTATGCAATCACTCTCCAAATCGTGCATTGGAAATGGCATTCCTAAAGAGGTTTGGTCTGGCAAACCTACTTCATATGACCATTTGCGTGTCTTTGGTTCTAATGCCTTTCTACATGTACCTATAGACATGAAATCCATCAAGGGCATCTTCATGGGATATGGAAATGAGGGGGAGATGGGTTATAAGAATTTGGCTTCCTCAGGGTAGGACGTGTCAGAGTGCAGCAGTGCGGAAGCGTAGGACTGAGAGAGAGAGAGAGAACACAAAGAGAGAAGAGAGAGAAAGAGACAGTGGAAGATGAAGATCTGCTGTATAAAGTGTGTTGTATACAAAGATATGCAGATATATACACAGGCGCAGTGCGCTGGACTGCGTGTCTCCACCTCGACGATGCAACCTGCTGTTCACCTCGAAGTCCGCTGCAGTCTGCACTGTCTCCTATCTGAAATCTGCGAACAGAGACGGAATCTGCGCGAGCCACCAGTCTGTAATCTGCGAGCAGAAAAGTGTGGGAGACCGCTGAAGAACTCGGCTATAAATAGCCAGAATCTGGGCGAAAAAACAGGCAGGTCGGCTGCATTAAATGCAGCCGACTGGACTGCAGTCAATCGGACTGCCACGTGGCAGTCCGACTGTACAGTCCGACTGGACTGTGCAGTCCTGGACAGGCTATGATCTCTAACACCCCCTCTCAGAGCCTGGGCGGGGCAGAAGCCTGAGGGATCTGGAATGTCTCCAAAGTAGAGCCTGGGGAAGGGCCTTCGTAAACAAATCTGCAAGATTGTCCTCCGTCTTGCAGTACTCCACAGTGATGCTCTCATCCAGAAGCTTCTCTCTGATGAAGTGGTACTGGATCTCTATGTGCTTCGTCCGGGCATGAAAGACAGGATTCCGTGCCAAGGCAATGCAACTCTCATTGTTACATTGCAGCAAAGTAGGACGAGTCTGGGGGCAGCCAAGCTCCTCCAATAATCTCCGAAGCCACACAGCCTCACATGTGGTGGAAGACGCGGCCCGATACTCCGCCTCAGTAGACGAAAGGGCTACCGTGGGTTGCTTCTTGCTACTCCATGAGATAACACCTGCACCCAAGGTAAAACAGTAACCTGTAGTAGACCGCCTCTGGTCCACATCACCGGCCCGATCCGAGTCGCTCCAACCTGCAAATACAAGATCTGAACCATCGGTCCCTGCGGGATAATGAATCCCTAAATCAGACATCCCCCTCAAATACCGAAGTATCCTCTGAGCAGCCTGCCAATGCACCGTCTGAGGGTCACTCATAAACCCTGCCAAGAGCCCAACATCAAAACAAAGATCAACACAAGTGTTGAGGAGCCAAATCAATGATCCAATCAACTGATGATAGCGGGAAGCATCCGCCATAGCAGAAGCTGAATGGGAAGTGGCCTTCCAGTTCAGATCCATAGGAGTAGAAAGGGTCCGACAATCCTCCATCACAAAAGAAACCAAGAGCTCCTGTACATATCTCTGCTGAGAGATGAAGATCCCCCTCTGAGACTGATAAATCTCATGGCCCAAAAAGAAATGGAGTAGACCCAAATCCGTCATCTCGAACGTCCGATGTAAAGCTGACTTCGTCTCTTGGACCTGTTGTGCATGATCACCTGTGACAATCAAATCATCAACATACAACACAAAAAGCACACAACCATCCGCGGAAGTGTGAACATAGAGCTGCGGATCGGCCTTAGAACGCCGATGTCCTAACTGTGACTGAAGGAACGAATCAATCTTCTCGTTCCATGCACGCGGAGCCTGCTTGAGGCCATACAAGGCCTTCTTCAACCTGTAGACTTTCCCATCTGAAGATCCAAAGCCAGGAGGCTGCTCGACATAGATCTCCTCCTTCAAATCACCATTGAGGAAGGCCGACTTCACATCCAACTGATAGACAGGCCATCTCCTATGGCCAGCCAAGGCAAGAACAGCTCGAATAGTCGCCATACGAGCAGTGGGGGGCAAAAGTATCACGACAATCAATCCCTGGGCGCTGTGCAAAACCTTTAGCAACAAGGCGAGCCTTGTGCTTGTCCAAAGAACCATCGCTAAGGTACTTGGTCTTGAAGACCCATTTGACGCCAATCACCTTCTTATTCGTGGGGCGTGGCACGAGGGACCAAGTGCCATTCCTCTCAATAGCCTCCAACTCGGCTTCCATAGCTTTCTTCCATGGTGCGGACTGTAAAGCCTCCTTCACGGAGGTGGGCTCTCGATCCTGCATAACACGGGTCATCAAACAATAGTTAGAGCAAACAAGCTCCGTAGAATGTGTCTGGTGCCTCCGTGACTGCCGCGGACCATCCTACGGTCCCCACTCCTCAGGAACCCCCTCGATCCCTAAATCACGAAGTGTATCACGAGCCCAACGAGGAGGAGGCCGGACCTCCCCTCGTCGCTCTTCATCAGCTGAAGACTCTGGGATATCCACCGGTGGTAACTCCTAGGGGGTGACCGGTGGAACAGTAGACTCTGTGTCAGAAACAGAATCAAAATCAAAAGACACGGGCTCCAAAGGAACTGTAGCAGGAGCCCAACTCTCCCCTGGATCTCCAAGAACGGGATGCTCCTCACCCGTTGATATGGCCGGAACCTCCACAAACCGCACATCTCGACTAGTGTACACATCCCGCTTGACGGGATCATACAATTGATAGCCTTGGGACTGGGAGCTGTAGCCAACAAATACATGTCTTCGGGAAGCTGCTTCAAATTTATCACGGTGAGCCTTGGGAATGTGAACATAGGCATCACATCCAAAGACCCTAAAATAAAAAACATCGGGCTTAGTCCCAAAGTAAGCCTCAAAAGGTGTCATCCCAGCAACGGCCAAAGTGGGGGATCGGTTAACGATGTGGACTGCAGTAGCCACAGCCTCGGCCCACAGAATCTGAGGTGTCTGTCGGTGCTCCATCATGGTGCGCGCCATCTTGATCACACTGCGGTTCTTCCGTTCAAGAATGCCATTTTCTTGAGGAGTGTTGGTATTAGCAAACTCCTGGTGAATACCTTTATCTGCACAAAAATGAGCAAACTCATTAGAAACAAATTCACCACCCTTGTCGGATTGCAAGGTCTTCAATCTCTGGCCTGATCGGTTCTCCTCAAAGAGAAGCCAATCCTTGAAGTGGGAAAAAGCTTCTGACTTCAATGCCAAAAAATAGGCCCATGTCATCCTGCTGTAGTCATCTACGATCAATATGAAGTACGAGCTCCCTCGCAAGGACTCGTTCCTCATAGGGCCACAAAGATCCGTAGATACAAGCTCCATCGGTGAAGTAGACCGCCGCGAAGCTTTGTGGAGAATGGCATCCCTATGCTGCTTCCCACGAATGCAGGAGACACATGGCTGCTGGCTCACCACTATATCCAGCAACCCTCGAACAAGCTGTCCACGTGACGCCCTCCGAAGATAATCATAGTTGAGGTGACCAAACCGAGCATGCCATAACTCTGACTGTGTCTGTGAGGTAAGAAGAAGAGTAGAGAGGGCGGTGGAAGACTTCAATTTATAGATGCCGTTCTCCTCATATCCGGATGAGAGAACCTTCCTTGACCCACGATCAAGGACTCGCACCGAATCACTATCAAACTCCACCAAAAGTCCAAGGGAGCAAATCTTATGAACTGACAGTAGATGATACCCTAAACCTGGTACATGCAAGACCTCGGAGGTATGGGTACCACCACGTCCATCTGGAATAAGCTGCATCTTACCCCGTCCTGCAATAGACACGGAAGAGCTATCTCCAATGAGAATCTGCCCACGCGAGGGTCGCAACTGGGCAACACCATCTGATGAAGGAGTCATGTGCCGGGAGGCACCACTGTCAACGATCCACTCTCGAGCCTGGGGAGCCGTCATCGCAGCATCAGAAGCATTTGGTGTAGAGTCCTCAATGACAGCTAGATGAAGAAATGCAGCTGATGAGGGTACAGCCACCGCTCCAGAATCCTTGGTCTCCTTCTTGTTGGTGTCCTTCTTATCTTTGTCAGGGCAATCCTTCTTCCAATGGCCAATCTTTCCACAAATATGGCATGTGGATTCTTTGTCCTTGTCCTTGTCCTTCTTTGACTTATTATCCCCCTTCTTCTTCTTTTGGTCCTTTTTCAAGTGAGTGGAAAGAAGAGAGGGAATAAAGTGTAGGAAGTTTAATAGGAGATGGAGAAAAAAAAAGAAGAAGATTGCCCGGTGCAGGACTTAAAGATTTACTTATCAACGGCTCCAGTCCTCGCTACAATATGGTTTGGGTTGTTAGCTAGTTCATTAATAGAAATCAATCGATTCTTTCCAGATGCTTTGGTGTTCCCATTCTACTAGTCGATTGAGTAGCGAGCAATTCAACAAAATGGGAAAAGACCCAATTTTCTAATTAAATGAGTCATTTACGACTCTTCGACCGATAGCAGATAAATTCTTGCATAAATTTGTGAGTGTTAGAAAAACACTTACTTAAATGTTTTTCATTTTCCTTCTTCTGAGAGGCTTGACCTGTCAATACCTCCGACTTGGAAGCATTCTGTCCCTTAAGCTGTTCCTCTTGGTCCAAGACCATAGGAACCAACTCTTCCCACCGAAGAGTGGACTCTCGCCCCGAAGCAATAAGAGCGGAGTAGAAAGTACCGAATCGTGGCGGCAACTCGGATCAGCTTCCCCGCATTCTAAACCTGCATCTGAAGCTGTCTAAGCTTGTTGATATGCTCCCGCAACGAAGAAGACTTGTTCACGGACAAGGTCCGCATCTGAACCTCCAAAGAAACCTGCTTCATAAGGGTCATCCGGTTATACATCTGATCAAGCTCCAGCCATATCTCCCGAGCCACCGTCAAGTGCTCAATGTGAGCTATCACGGCTGTAGTACAAGACACAAAAAGAAAGGAACGAATCCTGGCATTCAGTTTGTCCCAGTGAGACTATGCCTTGGCCAACTCCGCACGAGCATCGGAAGAGAGTTTGGACTCATCTCTCACCGAGGGCCGGTCGATTTCCTCCTGTACAAGCTCCGCCGAATCATAGGACTCAAGGATGGCCAACATCATGACGCGCCAAATGCGGTAGTTGTCGCCATCGAGCTTCTGATCTGCGGGAAGAGCCGATAAGACAGGCACCTTCCGGTCCATAATCGTCTGGAACTCCAAGTCAATCTCTGTAGACATCTTCACCTGTAATGCCTTCACAAACGCCAAAGCAGCCCCCTCTGACTGTGAAAACTCAGCCTGCTAGGGCTCTTCCACGTCCCAAAACTTCTTCACCCGCCGGAGGCGATGAAAAAGCAAAACCTGCACTTGAAAGCTGAAAACTCCAACTTTCTCCTCGTCAAACAGCAGTAAACAGTAGCAAATCCACCACCTGGACTCCTTTCCCGCGCGCCCACGCTCGCTTCAGCCTTGTTCCGAGGCGCAGCCCTCCTGCCTACCCTCAAACGCTGAAAACGCAGCCTTGTGTCACGATAGAAACTCCTCTTCGGGTTGGTTCTGCACTCAGTCAGCCCTTTAACACTGCTCTGATACCATGTCAAAGTGCAACGGTGCGGAAGCATAGGACTGAGAGAGAGAGAACACAGAGAGAGAAGAGAGAGAAAGAGAGTGGAAGATGAAGATCTGCTGTATAAAGTGTGCTGTATACAAAGATATGCAAATATATACACGGGCGCAGTGCGCTGGACTGCGTGTCTCCACCTCGACGATGCAACCTGCTGTTCACCTCGAAGTCCGCTACAGTCTGCACTGTCTCCTGTCTGAAATCTGCGAACAGAGACGGAATCTGCGCGAGCCACCAATCTGTAATCTGCGAGCAGAAAAGTGTGGGAGACTGCTGAAGAACTCGGCTATAAATAGCCAGAATCTGGGCGAAAAAACAAGCAGGTCGGCTGCATTTAATGCAACCGACTGGACTGTGCAGTCCTGGACAGGCTATGATCTCTAACAGGAAGATAGTACGCAGCCGAGACATAGTATTTAATGAGACTATTTAATGAGGCAAAGTTGCTGAAACATGCTACACAAGGTGACCTTAACAAAAAGAAGGTCAAATTTCAGCATGAACAGCCAGCCATGCAACAGGCCTTGGCTGAAGCTTTTGTCCCTTTTGATGCTGAAAATGACCAGCAACCTATTGTGCTATAGCCATAAGATAATGGACAGCAAATAAATGCACAGAATGGAATATGACAGCAAGAACAACATGCTGAAAACAAGTTACAACAGCATGAAAATGCTGAATATCAGCAACCTGGTGATGATGTGCATGTGCTCGAGGATGTAGGCCCATTGCCTGACAATACAGATCATTGGGTTAGAAGGTCTACACATGTCAAAAGGCAGCCATAGAGGTTTAAGCCATCTTTGGATTACATTTTTGTTGCTCATGCAATGGAAGTTGTTAGTAGATTCATGTCTAACCCTAGCAAGCCACATTGGGAAGCAATGAAATGTATCTTCAGATACTTAAAAGGTACACAAGAGAAGTGTATATACTATGGAAAGGGTACACTAGAGTTGCAGGGATTTTGTGATTCGGGTATGACAAGAGATCTTGACACTAGGAAATCTAGCAGTGGGTATGCCTTTACTTTGGGGCTGGTAGGGCTATCTCTTGGTGTTCAAGGTTGTAGAAAATTGTGGCACTAATTACTACAAAGACTGAATATATTTCACCACAAAAGCTTCTAAGGAAGCTATTTGGCTTGGCCGTCTGGTCAAGGATTTTGGTCTTTCTTCACGTACTCCAATACTTAGTTGTGATAGCCAAAGTGTAGTATGTCTCGCTAAGAATGCCATGTTCCATGCACATACCAAACACATAGATGTTCACTACCACTTTATTCAACGGGTCTTGGATGATAGTCTTGTCAAACTGACTAAGATAAAAACCCGAGATAACCCTGCAAATGTTCTCACTAAGAGTCGTGCAAAGGCTCAACGTGAGCATTGCATCCGATTAGTGGGAGTTGATTAGCTTAAAGGTACCACTCCAGGCCTTTAAGTGAGAGGTTGTTGGGTGTAAAGTCCCTTTGTCTCCGTGTAAAGTTAAACGGGTGTGAAAATACCCTTATTTGTACCCTAATATATAAATACATTCTTTATCCTTTGCCTACCATCACAATCCGGTACACTCATCTTGGCATTCACTCTCTCTCTCTTAACACTGTTGTTCCACCTTTGACTCGCACTCCCATTGCATGCTCCTCCCTTCAATTTTAATGTGTCAAATTTCACTACTTGTTGGAGCTTCATGCAATAAGTGCTTGAATCTCAAGGACTTTGGGACCTTGTCGATGGTTTAGAGCCTATGTCCAACCCTCGATTAGCTCACCCTAATCACATCCATCAATGAACAGCCTGCAATGCCACAGCCAATATTGAGTTAATGTAGGGGTTGCTTCCTGAGTTCCACTCTCAATTACAGCATTTTCCCCTCGCATTTGCGTGTTGGAGTCGTCTCATTGACCAGTTACGCGACATGAGATCGCACTCAACATATCAATCTCGATTTTGAGCTTCAAGAGTTTTCCATTAAGGAAGAGAATGATCTGAAAGTGAAGTTGGCCAAATATCAATGGTTGCTCTTGCTTCCCCGACCTTCGTAGCTTTCTTCTTCGGGGCCATGGCCTCTAATTGCGAGATCACAAAAGGGGATTGGCGAAGGATCTTGGGGATAATTAGATTGACGGAATTTTGATTGACAGGGGGGGAGGTGATCACCAAGAATTTAGAAAAATGGAGAAGAGTCTTGATTCCACAGAGAAATAGGATAGAAGAGATGGAGGATTGGAATTCAAGAGCTCACAGAGTATCCTTCTTGTCCTCATGATGAGAAATTCCCATGTTCGTGCTTCTCTTGCCCCATTCCCTCTTGCTCTATACTCCTAAGAAGGGCCTCTCCCCTCTTGCTTGGACTACCCTCAATGGCTCCCCATGCCTCGTATTTGTAGCTAAATTGAAGAAGAAGGGTTGTGGTCAAGAAGAAGAGCTCTTTATGGAAGGGATCTTGGCAAAATCAACAATCTAAAGCTTCAAGATGCAATTTGATGTTGGCGATCTGATTATTCCTGGAGTTTGCCACTATTGGCTCCCCAAAGTCAAACGATGATCAAGTCACATTCTTCTTGAGCAAGTTGCCCGGAAAATACTTCCATTTTATCCAACGCATTATCTCCCTATCTAGATTGCCGACCTTCTACGAGTTTGAATTATCAGTTCTTACATTAGCAAGGCTGCAAGACCAAATCCGCAAGAAATCCTCCACACATCCTTATTCAGAGAGGGGGCTAGTTGCATCTTCTTCGCAAGCTAAAACCAACAGTGGCAAGAATTCGCAAGATGCAAAGGCAAGCCAAACCAAGGATGACTCCCCTTCTTCAAACAAAACCAAAGAAACAAAACCCATATGACAAACTCTCCCTAAGAAAAATAGGTTTTGCACACACTGCCAGAGATCGGGCCATGTGGACAAGGAGTGTCGTACCAAGGCCCAGGGTCTTCCATCTAAAAAACCACAACAGACTACTGTGACTACCTCACCATTGCACTTTATGCATCTACTGCACATCCATCTCCATCTAGGACTACCTCACCATCTCATTAGTCGTTTCATTAGCAAAGCTCTGCTAGTGGGCGTACGCACTAGTAACCACATCCTTAGATTAACTCCATCTTTGCACTCTTAGGTCTTTAGGCTATTGAGTCAAGCCCATAGGATTTTGTTCTTAGATTTTTCTTCTTAAGTATTCCGTTGCATTTACTTCCACATACATAACACATTAGCATCATTACATTGCTCATTCAACTAACTTCTCATTTCAGCTTTGTTTTTTTGAAACATCTCACTACCGACTTCTATGCTTGTAGCTCTTTATCTCTTTTTGCAAGGTTTTGTTTTCAATATAGGGCTAACTCTTGAACTAAAAATGCATTAGCCTCACTTAAACAGCCCCAAAACACGCTTAATTAATGAAGAAACCATCTCCGAATGGCTACCATTCCACTTCCACCACCCTCCAACAGCCTTCTCCCTAGTTGCATGGGAAAGTTTTGCCAAGTGGCAGCCTTCCTAATGCATTTTCAGCCATTAAATTCATTTTTCAGAATTAATTAATTCTGAAAATTATTTTCAGCCCTTTTGACCCTACCCAAAATTAAACATGCCCATCTGTAATGAAATTGGCTAGGCCATTTACAACTTGGAGTGGTTCCCAACCTCTGTTGACCCTTAGACTAGCATTAATTAATTAATTAATGCTAGTCCCTAGTGTCACCACTGACACTAAATGGCCAAGCAATTGTCCTAGGGTCCAACCTGGCACCAACTAACCACCAAAACCCAGTTGGCATAACTTAACACAACTTTTGCCTTTAACACCCACTGCATCCTCGGGGTCCTTGGCCCGTTCCCATGAAATAACTGCCATGTGCATCACATGTGCTAAACAACCTTGCACATTTGATTAATAACTTAATCAAATCTTACTAGCAAGATTAAAGCATCTCAACATTTCACGTCTCCGTGACACGAGGCTTATTGCTTGAGTTACACTCTCAACTTTAGCATTTCGACTTAGCATCCGAGCATTGGGCAACTTGACTGACCACTATGCAGCTCAGGATAGGACTTGTCACATCAATTTGGATCATGAACTCCAAAACTTTAAAATCAAAGACAAGGATGACTTGAAAGTCAAGTTGGTTGAGTATCAGCATCTCCTCGCTGAGTTCTTAACCACTGGGGCTCCCTAAGTCCTCCGATGTGATCAAATTACCATGTTCCTTAACAAGCTGCCAAGAAAATATTTCCATTTTGTACAATAGGTAATTTCACAACCTCCAATGCCCACATTTTATGAGTTTGAGTGTTGGCCATTTAGGAGACATGTGATGGGTGGCTCCATTGTCCACAAGCCAAACAAATGCTGAGGTGCTCAACTATGACCAGTGGGCCTCTACAAACACACCATCAGAAGGCATCAGTTCGATGTGAACAAGCCTTGCATCCGATCGTTTCTAAGGAGACGATGTGGGCCTTTGCCAACCAATTAGACAAGCTCTCTAGAGTTGAGTAGTTCACTGACTATGATGACTAACGGGTGGCTGTGTGGGTCTAGCCTCGCCACTGCCCCTGTTGAGGGTTTCCATCACCCTACTTCCTGTAACCGGCGTGTTCACTGGGAAGGGCGGTAGTGTACAACCAAAATAAATAAATGCTTTCACCCAATTTACACTCGTCCACTTTACCTAAACTTAAAGACATAGAATCAAGAAGAAAAACAGGAAGCTAAAATACTCCTGTTGCCACACAGACACCCTGTTGGCCCCTAAGTTAGGCGCCCCTTGCGGTATTTCTTTATTTTTAAAAAGGAGAAAGTACAATGGGCTGTCTTTCACCTATTCTGGGTGAAATTTGGCAGCATAACAATACAATTACTGACCCAAATCAAGTTAACCAGGATGGGAAACTCTGCCCAAGTCTGAAACTTCTGGTTGGAGTGCAGAATTGACCATTTCAATCTACTGTATTTACTGATTCAGACCTGTTCTGAAACCTGGTTACAACTCTTACTGTTCCTTGTACTATTCACCCCACTGTAATTATTGGTTCAGACCTGTTCTGAGACCTGTTTTCAGCTCATACTGTTCCCTGCACTGTCCTGCATCATCTGGGCCAAGTGCCCCTTGATTCTGACATCAATTGGGCTCTGAAATACCCTCTGAACAGTCCAGAATCAGTTCTGGTTTAGTGCTGTTTCAGACACTTGCTTGGTGAGGTTACCACCCTCACCTGTCCCTGTTGGGACAGCATACAACTGCTCCTGTTCCTGGAGAAAGGAGGCTCTTGCCTCATGCAAAAACAGCATATTCCCACACAACTGTACCTGAATCAGAAGAAAGACCCTTGATTCTGCAGCATAACCATACTGTCAGGGGGAGAGAGAGAGAGAGTAGGAAGCAAGCTCAGCCCTCTGTGCATCATAGACAAGGTAGACCAGCTCTCAAGAGCTCTCCATCTGCAGCAATCCATCTCCCTTTCACAAAAAATGAGCCCCCCATGCATTGAAACTCGTTTTTGTGCTGCCCTCTCTCTCTCTTTTGGGAATTTATGCCCAAATTGTGACACATGACATACATGTCACAATTTTCCTGTTTAAACCTTTCGGTCTAAAATTCTCCATCCTCGGTTCAAAATTTGACCTCAGCACAGACCAGAGGATTAATCCTCGTACAAAAACGAAGATGATGACGTGAACAGATTCTGGGGTCCAAAAATAGTAACTCCCTAAATTTTAGGAGTTGCTTCCATTGCATCCCCACTAGTCTTCTGACCATCTTTACAGACTATGGCTACATCCAAATTTGTAATGTAGCTCAACTGAAAGTGAATTTTCACTGATGACCCCACATGGACTAATCTCTTCAAGATTTGTCCATCTTCACTTTGAACTAGTCTCTTCTAGGCTAGTTCTTCAACACACTTGTCCATATACACTTTCACAAGTCTCTTCCAGGCTTGTCAATCTACAGTGCCATCAGTCTCTTCCAAACTTGTACTGGACCTTAACTGTCCAGTCTTGACTCACTAGACATTCCTGTCCGTTTCACATACTGGCCATGCAACTCAGGCGTTTAGATTTCAAGAGGGATCCTTCCAAAAAGAAAAACCAAACAAAATATGTAATAAAGAAATCGACAAAAAGGTAATAGTTGTCACAGTCTTGTGACATATCTCCCTCTTGAAATTGCAAATGTCCTCGTTTACATTAATGTCATACATGCTTCCAGCTAACCCAGTGAACTTATACTTGGCAGAACATGTATAACACATACATGCTATCAATCAACATTGTGAACTGAACACACTGTTAACACATGTATGTTCTAACTGTGAAACATGGTAGACTATCATCATGTAACTCCACATCACTGTTTCCAGATATAGTGGCCGATACACCACAATGATATCCCCATAGTGGCAAATTCTCATTTGATGACTCCACATCACCCTGACTAGAGATCTAGTGGCTGGTACATCAAAATGATATCCCCACTGAGTCAATTCACAAAATACATGCCCGATCGAGTAACCATTGTTACAACATGTATTCAATTCAATAGAAGTAAAAACTGTATTCTTGCAAGCAATACTTACTTCTTTAGCACTGAGAAAACCATATGGACACAATAAGTGTTAACTTGTACAAAATTTGTTTCTGTACATAATTTCTTTCTTAAGCATTTGTCACTTTGACAATCTATTTCAGCTTAGAGATACAAGGGGTCAAGGTAGGTTGCAAGCGAAATGCCTCAAGGTAAAGTTCCAACACATTAGGTGGCTCTGCAAGTTCACCTTCATCCATCCACTTAGCATCTATAGCTGGATAGTTCTTGAACTTAACCAAGTACCTTCTAGCAACTTTGCCTTTCACTTTCCTTTCCTTGTGTACCAATACTTGTTCTGGAACAAGAATTTCATCAAGTTCCTCAACCTCGGGCTGTTCCTCAACTGGCATATCTTCTGGCACATCACCCACATAAGGTCTAAGAAGACTTATATGGAAAGTATTATGAATCTTCTAATTGTCAGGCAATTTCAGCCTATAGCTGACATCACTAATCTTCTCTGTTACTTGAAAAGGCCCATAGTATCGCATACTAAGCTTAGTGAAAAGACTTTCCTTGCCTTTCCGCTTCTTTAAGCGTGCCTTTTCAAACCGCAACAGTACCCAATCACCAAGTGAAAATATCAATTCACAACGGTGACGATCAGCAGCTTTCTTTTGCTTTGCTTGAGTCCTTTCAAGGGTATGCTTAACTTTCTGATACATTTCACCCATACTCTGCACATACTGATCTGCCTGAAAGATCTTATCCTTTGTATGCAAAATGGGAGGAACCTTTTTACCACCTTCAACAATTTCAAAAGGGGCTTTGCCTGTTGACGAATGCACAGTATTATTGTATGCATACTCGACCAAAGGCAAATACTGCTCCCACTTTGACTTGTGCTCTGACACATAGCACTTAAGCACATCCAAGACAGTAGAATTTGCCTCTTCTGACTGTCCATCAATCTATGGATGAAATGACGATGAGAACTTAAGCGTTGTGCCCATGTTCTCAAATATGCCTCTCTAGAATAAACTTGTCATCCATGGATCACGGTCACTAACAATAGACTGTGGCATACCATGGTACTTGAAGACATTGCACATAAACAAACATGCCATCTGATCTGGTTTTATCTTCTTCCTGACAGGAATGAAATGAGCCTATTTGCTAAACCTGCAAATAACAGTCCATATCCCATCATTTCCTGTCTGTGTCCTTGGAAGATCAAAGATAAAATCCATAGCTATGCTTTCCCATGGTTTATCTGGAATAGGCAATGGCTGTAAAAGCCCTGGTGCTTTTTGCCTGTCAAACTTGACCTTCTGGCAAATCAAACACTGCCGCACAAAAGCATCACGTCTCTTCTCAAAGTAGGCCAATAAAAGAATGTCTCTACTGCTTTGACTGTTGCATCAATACCACGATGCCCTACATACGGTGGAGAATGACTCTCTGTCATAACTTTCCGTCTCAATGGCATAGTCACACATAGTCTACCATGCATCAACATGAAACCATCCTTGAGAAGATAATGCTTATGATGTTGTCCATTGACAAGCTGATCAAAGATCCTTGCAAAATTTTCATCATCAGCATACTGTTCCTTCATATCATCAAGCTCATGATGATAAGGAATTGACACAGCTGAAATTTGTGGCTTCCTTGACAAAGCATCAGCCACAACATTCTTTTTGCCTTCCACATGCACAATCTGAAAATGGAACATTGACAAAAAGTTTGCCCAACGCATATGCTTTTCTGACAGCGTAGTCTGAGTTAAGAAATAACGCAATGTCTGATGATCTGTCTGGACAACAAAATCTGCCCCAAGTAGATAGTGTTTCCAACAAGAAAGCGCATGAATCACAGCCAGCAATTCTTTCTCATAGACCTGCATAGTCTTCTCTGGCCCTCGCAAGATTCTACTTTCATAAGCCACTACTCGGCCATCTTGCATTAACACTGCACCAATGCTATTGCCACAGGCATCACATTGGACAACAAATGACTTCCTAAGATCTGGCAGGATGATCACTGGACTAGAAGTCATCTTTTCTTTAAGAAGATTAAAAGCTGAAATCTCTTTCTGTGTCCACTGGAAAGAGATTCCTTTCTTCTGTAAAGCATGTAAAGGTGAAGCAATCTCTGCAAAATTGCGAATGAACCTCCTGTAGTAAGAACACAAACCCAAGAAGCTTCTAACATCATGGACAGTCTTCAAATCTGGCCATGTTCTAATTGCTTCAACCTTAGCAGGATCCATTCGGACACCATCCTTTGACACTGTGTGCCCCAGGAACTGGATTTCTTCCAAGAAGAACTCACTCTTCTTGCCATTGATAAGCAACCTATTACTGCAAAGCTCATCAAAGACTGCTTTCAAGTGTTCTCTATGCTCCTGTTCATTCTTTGAAAAGACAATCTGTCATCAAAGAATGTACCAACAAACTGCCTGTATGGACGAAAAATCATGTCCATCATTCGATTAAACGTAGCAGGAGCATTAGTGAGTCCAAATGGCATTACCAAGAACTCATAGAGACCAAATGTGGTCCTAAATGCAGTCTTATGCACATCCTCTTGCTTAATCCTGATCTGGTGGTATCCACTCTTCAAATCTATCCTGCTGAAAATTGACGCTCCTTCCAAACGGTCAAGGATGTCGTCAATCCTTGGAATGGGGAACCTGTTCTTGATGGTACTCTTGTTCAGCGCTCGATAATCTATGCACATGCGCCAAGAGCCATCCTTCTTCTGCACTAAGAGCACTGGTGAGCAAAAGGGAGATGAACTTGGCTGAATCAGCCCTTTTTCCAACAGCTCATTCACCTGGCTCAATATCTCTTTCTGTTGGGCTGCACTAACCCTATACGGAGGTCTATTTGGTGGGCTACTGCCTGGCACCAAGTCTATTGCATGATCCTCAGACCTCTCTGGTGGCAAATGTGATGGTAATGAGTCAAAAAAACAATCACTGAACTGAGACAAGAAAGCACACCTGTCTCTATCTAACATACAAAAATTTGACTCATCATTATCCTTGACATCACGTGCAAAAATCAAGTACGCAGAAAGATGATTCTTTATTACAGATGTAATGGAAGAAGCTGATACAACAGGTACAGACTCTCCTTTAAGCTTCACATCAAGCACATGAGTCTTTCCCCTATGTTCCGAAGTCAGTGCCTTGTTAAAGGCATCCAACACACCATGCTTTCTGAACATCCATGGCATTCCCAACAAGACATCACAACCTTCAAGTGGCATGATATAAAATTCTTCTGCATCAACATAAGACTGTATATGAAGATGCAGCTTCCCAAGAATGGGTGTCACACACTCTGAGTGACCAGGACATGCCAACCCTGCCTCTGCTGTGTAGCCCATCTCATCTGCTCTGATGCCCAAAGTAGAAGCCAACTCTAGTGAGATAAAGTTTGCCTTAGCTCCAGGATCAAAGAAAATAAGTACATGTTGATCCCTAACTTTACCCCAAGCTCTGCAAAGCTCATTAGCATCCGAGTGTGGCTTGTCTCCCAGCATATCTGGCACTAAACCTGCTGAAGGTTTGGGCTTCTTTCCTTTTCTGTCCTCTTTATCATCATCAGCTAGTCTCTTATTCTTGTCCGGACAGTTAGACGCAATATGACCAGTCTGCTCACAGATAAAGCATTTCCTCTCAGCTATTAAAGCCTTTCTCTCTTCAAGAGACTTGCGCACAAAAGGTTTCTTCTGGTCCTTTGACTGCTGTCTAAAGAACTTGGCTGGCTTCTTCTTGAACTGCCAAGATTTACCTGTGCTTTGAGAAATCTGAGAAACCTGTTTACCAAATGGCTTCTTTGCTGAAAATTTTTCAGGTTTGTCCTGTTTAATGCTGCCCCCAAAACCACTTGACTGTCCCAACAATAATGCATTTCCTGTGGTAGCATTCTCAATTAACTGAGTCAAAGTGGTGACCTTTGTCTTTGTACAATAATTCCGGAGTTCCTTGGGCAGCCCGCAGCAATATTTCTCTATCTGCTCGGTCAATGGCACAACCCTGTAAGAGGTGACTGGAAGTAAAGCCTTCCAAAACTTCTTGTTATAGTCTTCCAGATCCTTGCATTTAGATGCATCCAAATCGTGCCAAGCTGACATAACATCGATCTCAAATTCATTGGTCAGCCAAGCAGAAGCAAATACTTGCTTAAAGTAAGTCCAAGTGGCAGGAGCCTGTCCTTGCATCAACAGTGTACTCCACCATTGACTAGCATTGTCTTTAAGAAAAGTGGCAGCTTTCCGGACCTTCGAAGGCTCTGTAAAGTTCCCCCCTGCAAATGCGGCATCAAACTGCTGTAAGAAAGAGAGTGCCTTAGTCCTATCTTCAAATCCTCAAAAGATGTCAAACTGTACGGCTGCACCACCTTCCTTGTATGGCTTTGGCTTCTCATGAGCCATCAAAGGGTCCATAGGATATGCCTGCAACATAGGAACACTAACAGGTGGCATAGGAGTTGCCGGACCACTGACTACAGGGCTTGTAGACACAATACTTGCTTGCTGGTTTTGATAACCAGCCATATCAAAGTGCCCTGTGGCATGCCAAAACTGCCCTGAACTCCCTGAAATCCAGGCTACATGCCTATATTACCATACATGGGGTTTGGCATAAAACCCTGTGTACCCCCAAACACTGTTCCTGGTACATACATCTAGTTTCCAGGTGCATACCCAGCCATACTCTGAAATATAGATCCACCTCCAAAGTACCCAGGGTGTACAGAGGTCGGTGGGAAAACCTGTGGTAAAGCCTAAAAACTATTTCCCTGTCCATTTGAACCAACATTTGGCTGCTGTAAAGTGGCAAACTGAACTGGCAATGCATGTGTAACTAGCATTTTCACCACCTGTTCCTGGATAGTCGGAACCAATCTTGGAGTCTCCATTGACTCCGCAAGCTGCCTTGGTGTTTCCACTGAATCTGCAGCATGCTTACCCTTATCCTAGACCTCTACTGGATCCGAAATCTTTGCAGATTGCCCAACTTGCTGTGAAGGAAGGGAAGGCTGCAAAAATGCCAAAAACCTTGGATTCTGCATCACTTGAGTAAACATACTCACAGCAGCGACTAACTGCGTCTTGAAAATGTCTTCATCCATAGAAGAAGCCGTAAGAACTTGTGGCTCAACCATAACAGGAGGAGTAACAAACTGTGGAGGTCTAGAAGACTCTCCCACCTCATGAACAACAGGGATCTCCTGTGATGCAGACGCTTCCTCTCTGGTGTCTTCCTTTCTATCAGCCATGATGCACAATTCTGTGTCTGCACCCAAACCAACCCTGGCTCACTCTTTAGGGAAAAAGTGATTCGATCCCGGCAATGGAACCATGTGACCGGCCAGTTCACTGGGAAGGGCGGTAGTGTACAACCAAAATAAATAAATGCTTTCACCCAATTTACACTCGTCCACTTTACCTGAACTTAAAGACACAGAATCAAGAAGAAAAACAGGAAGCTAAAATGCTCCTGTTGCCACACAGACACCCTGTTGGCCCCTAAGTTAGGCACCCCTTGCGGTATTTCTTTATTTTTAAAAAGGAGAAAGTACAATGGGCTGTCTTTCACCTATTCTGGGTGAAATTTGGTAACATAACAGTACAATTACTGACCCAAATCAAGTTAACCAGGAGGGGAAACTCTGCCCAAGTCTGAAACTTCTGGTTGGAGTGCAGAATTGACCATTTCAGTCTGCTGTATTTACTGGTTCAGACCTGTTCTGAAACCTGGTTACAACTCTTACTGTTCCTTGTACTATTCACCCCACTGTAATTTTTCAGACCTGTTCTGAGACCTGTTTTCAGCTCATACTGTTCCCTGCACTGTCCTGCATCATCTGGGCCAAGTGCCCCTTGATTCTGACATCAATTGGGCTCTGAAATACCCTCTGAACAGTCCAGAATCAGTTCTGGTTTAGTGCTGTTTCAGACATTTGCTTGGTGAGGTTACCACCCTCACCTGTCCCTGCTGGGACAGCATACAACTGCTCCTGTTCCTGGAGAAAGGAGGCTCTTGCCTCATGCAAAAACAGCATATTCCCACACAACTGTACCTGAATCAGAAGAAAAACCCTTGATTCTGCAGCATAACCATACTGTCAGGGGGAGAGAGAGAGAGAGAGTAGGAAGCAAGCTCAGCCCTCTGTGCATCATAGACAAGGTAGACCAGCTCTCAAGAGCTCTCCATCTGCAGCAATCCATCTCCCTTTCACAAAAAATGAGCCCCCCATGCATTGAAACTCGTTTTTGTGCTGCCCTCTCTCTCTCTTTTGGAAATTTATGCCCAAATTGTGACACATGGCATACATGTCACAATTTTCCTGTTTAAACCTTTCGGTCTAAAATTCTCCATCCTCGGTTCAAAATTTGACCTTGGCACAGACCAGAGGATTAATCCTCGTGCAAAAACGAAGATAATGACGCAACAGATTCTGGGGTCCAAAAATAGTAACTCCCTAAATTTTAGGAGTTGCTTCCATTGCATCCCCACTAGTCTTCTAACCATCTTTACAGACTATGGCTACATCCAAATTTGTAATGTAGCTCAACTAAAAGTGAATTTCCACTTATGACCCCACATGGACTAATCTCTTCAAGATTTGTCCATCTTCACTTTGAACTAGTCTCTTCCAGGCTAGTTCTTCAACACACTTGTCCATATACACTTTCACAAGTCTCTTCCAGGCTTGTCAATCTACAATGCCATCAGTCTCTTCCAGACTTGTACTGGACCTTAACTGTCCAGTCTTGACTCACTAGACATTCCTGTCCGTTTCACATACTGGCCATGCAACTCAGGCGTTTAGATTTCAAGAGGGATCCTTCCAAAAAGAAAAACCAAATAAAATATGTAATAAAGAAATCAACAAAAAAGTAATAGTTGTCACAGCCTTGTGACACTTCCCCTATAGCTGACATTTTCATTTCTCAAGCCCCTTCAGTCGGAAGTGTTTGTGTAGGACACAACTCCTCTGTCAAGATTCAAACTCAAGGTCATGTTAGTTTTCCCACTGACCAGGGTTCGAATCTCACTTCCTAGATGATGTCTATCATGTCGCCCATCTTGGGGTAAACTTTTTGTTTGTTTAACAACTTTGCCAGTTGAGACAAGTAGTTTACTTCACCGCAACCACAGTCGAGATCCTAGACTCTCAAACTAGTTTAGTGATTGCTCGAGGCAAGGTATAGCCTAATGGCCTTTACCATATGATACATTTTCTTACCAAGCAAACAACCAATGATTCAAAGTTCTATAGATTCCAAGCCTTGGTCACAACATGGGAGCCCACGGATTCTAAGCATCTTTAGCATGTTTGCTTTAGGACATCCTAGCTACGACTCTCTTTATGAGTTGTCGCATCAAGGGATGGTTGAGGACCTTCCACACCTAAAACTATCTCAAGAGATCTATAAAGCATGTCAGCTAGGTAAGCAGCATCATACACACTTTCCTCAGTTATTTGTCACTCCTGTTGCTGAACCCCTTATGCTCATTCATGTAGATCTTTGTGTCCCATATTCACTGCTCCCTTGAATAGCATATTGTACTTCTCTTTGATGATGGATTATTTCTCCAAATATATGTGGGTGTACGTTCTAAAGCACAAGTTAAATGCCTTCACTTGTTTCAGTGCTTGGGTGCTACTGCTCCATAACTAGGTTGGTCGTCGTGTGGATACTATGAGGAGTAGTTCTAGTGGTGCATTTACCTCCCGCGAGTTTTTTGTGTTTCTACAAGAGCAGGGCATTGCATGCCAACTCACCTCTACCAACTCCCCTTCCCCCCCCCACAAAATGGAGTCAGAGAGCATAGAAGCTAGACAATCGTGGATATGGCACGCTCTATGCTATTCGCAGCAGTGTTCCTAAAACCAGCCTTCCTCCTCGGATAGGGTAAATAACATGGTTAAGCACCATTTACAGCAATTAACAAATTCACAAAACTGAAATGCACACTTTACCATATAATCTTGGACATTGAACGCCCTGTTGGCCCCAAAACCGACACCTCTTTCAGTATTTATTTAACTTAATTGAAAAAGGATTTTATATACAATGGGATTCTCCCAATCCCTTTCGGTATTCCAAATCCCCTTGCTGTCCAAAATGATGACCAAGTCTTCAATCTGATTTGCCTCTTGATTCGGACAGTCAATTGGCCTTTACCTACTTTGATAGAGATGGAAAATGCCCCAAATTCATTGATTTGCTGGTCCCTCCACCCGAATTTGACTAAAAACAACTTCAGCCCTATTGAATCCAAGACTTGGAGCTTCTAATTTTTGGCATGCTTCTTGACGCTATTGCTAAACCCTAATTTTTGCTGCAGATTACGTTTTACAGAAAAGAAATTTGAAATTTCTTAGTCTCTGGTGATCTCAATGTTGTAATCTTCGAAGCAAGGCTGTAAAAAGACTGGGAGATGAGAGAGAACACTGAGGAGAGAGAAAATTCTAACTTTCTTCGCAAAGAACTGAAGAAAATCTTTCATTTACTACTACTGTACTGTCTCAACAACTTGTGAATGCAAAGAACTAAAGTAAATCAGTCATTTACTATTGTTGCCATGTCTCAACAACATGTAGATGATGTCACCTACTGTTGATTGGTCTTCTCCTACCCCTTGCTACCTCAGAAGGTTCTCCAATGGCTACAAATCAGACCAATAGCATCTCCTCCCTCTCTCTTGCAGACTAAATACACTAAAATGCCTCTCTCCAACCTCTAAAGACGTTTTTCAATCTTGCATGGGCATTTTTGACAAGTGGCAGCCTTTCCAAATGGTTTTTCTAACATTATTCATAATTAAATATTAATTTTCAGTCTTTAAATACTGAAAATTAATCTAATAATTATTTCGATGCCCTAAAAAATAATCTAACTGGCCAATAATTAAATTGGCTAGGCAAATTCCATTCCTGAGTGTCTCTGCGCCATCTTTGACCATCAAATTGGTGTTAAGTACCATTAAACGCCACTTCTCTAGTCTCACCAACTGACACTTATGGCCAAATGAATAACCTAGGCCAACAACTGACACCAGATACCACCAAGTATCTGTGCAGCATAACTTATAGCAACTTTTGCCTTTAACATCCCGTGATTTCCTCAAGTCTCGGGCTCAAATTTACTCTAATCCCAGTTACGCCTCACATATGCAACATTCACTTAACCATGTGATTAAAAATTAATCCACATGTTAAGTGAGGTTTCAAAAATAATGTCCTCATGACAGCTCTGTAAGCGCCTTTGGATTGAGGCTCTTAACACTTCAATGTACATCCTTAACCAATGTCAGATTGTAGTGATCCCTAAAAAGACTCCGTACCAAGCCTTCTTCAGCTATCAGCCTGTTATTTCTCACTTCAAAGTTTCCGGTAGTCATGCTTATACACACACTCCTGATGATAAGATAGGAAAACTCACCCCTCTAGCAGATCTCTTAATCTCTATGGGCTGTGCCTATTGAGCCATGCCTATTACTCGCTCCTAACCTTCCTACAAATGCTTCAACTTCCAAGCGTCCTCCGCGAAACCCGTTATCTCACTAATATCAGCAAACCATGTGGAATTCGGGGATCCTTCCACTAGATTGCACTCCGGAGGGCCCTGGAAGGTATGCTTGACTTCCCCCTCAAGCTTCATATACATCGTTGTTTACAACTAATTACATTATACATTCTAAGCCATACAATTGGCAAGCAACTCTCCAAGACCCTCTGTGGTGTGTGGCCCAAGTATTTTTGACAAGTCTATCAATTTTAATATACCATTGACTCTATAAGTAACCCTAAACCTATTGAATCAGCATAATTGGGTGAGAGAGTCAACGAACATTGGATAGTGATAGTGAAAACATCAATGAAAATAGAAATGTTCTACTATGAATTTCGAGATGAAAACTTCGCGGTTGAAAAGAGTATTGATATAGAAGCAATGAGGATGAACACAATGCTTTAAAAAAAATGCTCTTTTGAACCATCACATTGATGTTCTCAGCAGTCTATGATGGTGCCATAGTGAAAACATCAATGAAAATAGAAATGTTCTAATAAGAATTTGGAGATGAAAACTTCACGGTTGAAAAGAGTATTGATATAGAAGCAACGAGGATGAACACAATGCTCAAAAAAAAATGATCTTCGAACCATCACATCGATGTTCTCAACGGTCTATGATGGTGCCATCAAATGCATGCATGGATGTTTTAGGGCTGTAATATTGGTATCTAACACACATCGATTGTTTTGCATGGCTGCCATTCTCCATGTGCAAATTTTTCTAGATGCTAGCTGCAAAGCTAAGTTTGCACTTGTAAGCATGATAAGACATAAGCATTAGTCTTATAAGCAGTCTCACTTACCTCAAGCACAGGTATAGATGAAGAATCATGCATGGAAAACTTTAAAAGCAAGTAAACAACATGCACAAGAATATTGAATGTTCTCGATATGCATATGCATGCTATTTTTGTATGATCACAAGATCAAAAGCATTGCAGCCAAACTTGCAGCCCTTTTGGCTGAGGGCAATTGCAATTTGAAATTGGGGATTATGTCAAAAGCCGATGGATTAAGGAACTTTGGAAATGTCTCTCTCTATCCCTCTGCCTGCAACCCTAGAGAAATGAAATAGGTGGTTAACATTGGAGGAGGCTAACCAGGTGAAAGGAGCATAATTAGCATCTGCTACTAGTACCCCTTGTACATAGGATGCCAAGGCCTACAGAGCATTTAGCATTTTAACTATCAGGCATCATTGTGCTATCTCCATTTGCCTCGTGGACCTGATGTTGCTTTCTAGGCTCTTGAGCAAGATTATTATCTTCAGTTGCGTATTGACACAAAAAAAATTGGCAAAGAAAGTTCATAAAGATACCAGATCTCGACTGAAACAACTCTGTCTCTACTGCACATCCACATAGTTACCAAGAAACTAGCAAAGAGCTTTTATATTGATACCAATCTTTGTATGCTTCTTGGGGGGCCAAAATTGAAGAAACGCTAAAGACTTCATGAAATACCTGCACAACCCATGTAAGCCAAAGCAGCAGTAATTCCTCTCGTAGTCATCGGAGATTTCACGAAAACATCACCCTTTCCCAAACCACTTGCTGTTGACACCGGCAGTATCCCATTGGGCTTATCCATAAAGTACCAGCAAAGAGGATCACTTGATGGTATACTTCTGATGTTCTGTCTTTGTTTTCAGTATCCAGAACGTATGCTCTGAAAACACAAGCATATGATCTGAAAACACACACACACACACTCACTCACACACACACACACACACACACACACACACACACACACACTCTCTCTCTCTCTCTCTCTCTCTCTCTCTCTCTCTCTCTCTCTGTGCGCGCGTGCGCGAGCGCTTAGATCGAATCATTATATAGATGCCAGAACGTACCTGGAATCAGAGAGCTAAAAGGCGACGAGGATCCAAACATAGGCCAGCAGAGGGAGCCGCAGTCGAATCAGGCAGAGGCGCCTCAATCGCTGGTCTGTCATGATAAAAGTAATTTTGAAGCGTTTCTGTTGGGAATAGCGAGCGCACTTGTTCGATATTTCCGTGCGAGTGGATTTCTACTTGGTAAACTCCTGGCCACCGGCCCGGGCATCATTGCGAATCTCGCGAGGCTATGCCGCCCTTGCAAAGTGTGGACTCTGGAGAAAAAGGGATGCTTGGATAGACCAACCATCCGGACAGACCAACCACGCTCATGAGACAGAAGTATTATTTGGAGTTTGTACTTACCTTTTCAAGTTATAGCTATTTAAAATGCGTCGTTTTGGTGCATGGCTTAGCACCTCCGCTATGAAAAGTGCGGCTTCACAAAAATAGTGCGCACTTTGCACCTTACACCATGCATTATGTGGCAAAAGTGTTGTTGGCTATAAATTTTCTACAAATAGATATAATAAATTATGATGATCATATGGCCCACCTCCAAAGCTTCAAGGGGAATGGGTCTTTTTTGTTTTGGGGGAAGGGGGGGAGAGAGAGAGAGAGAGAGAGAGAGAGAGAGAGAGATATATATATATATGTATGTATGTATGTATTGGGGGGGGGGGGGGGGGGGGGGGGAGAGAGAGAGAGACAGACAGACAAACAGAGAGATATGTATGTATGCAAATTGATGTGCCAGTCCCTTAGAGCTCTGCATTTTCCCCCTTGACTTTAGAAGTTAGAACCCAAACTGTCAGGAAAAACCTATGGCCTATATTCAAAGTAGTGTTCATGAAAAATCGAGGTTTAATGTAAAATGAATTGCAATTTTATAAAAATCACCTTTAAAAATATAAGTAAAAGGTTTAGTAAATTTCATAAAAAAGAGGACAAACATTATTTGCACGTAAAATAATATTTAAAATAATAAATAAATGAAAAAATTATAAAATATACATTTTTTGACTTGATATTATATTTTTAAAACTTATTTAAATGATAAATATTATAATTATATTTTTTAAATTATTTTTATTTTATTTAATATATAATTATGAGGCATAACTCATGAGTTAATGTGACTAGAAACTACATAGAATTTAATTTATTTAATGAGTCATGGCTCATGACTTTGAAATTGGAACATAAATTAGCATGCACAATTTACAAAATTTAATTATTAAATTATTAAATTAACAATTGACAACCAGGTGACAGTGCAATTCCTTTCACACACTTTCTTTGAGTCTTGAAAAGACTCCCCCTCCATCTCGCCCTCCATCTTCTTCTTTGTAACCTGTGGGAGTCCCCCTCCCCCTCCATCTCAACTCCCTCTCCCCTCCATCTCGCCCTATGGGCCGTGGCTCCCCCTCCATCTCGCTCTCCATCTCGTGGCTCACCCTCCTTCTATCCCTCTATCGGCACACCTCCTTCTCTAGCACTTCCTCTAGGTGGCTAATGATTGAGTAAGCAAGCTTGTCAATCTTGTGCCAAAAAGAACGTGACGAGAAAGAAAAGATAGTATTACTAAAGTGGAAAGCATTGTTTAGATAATAGTGTTATTAAGCATTGTTTAGCTAATATGTTACTAGAAAGATAGTATTGATTTTTAGGTGATGATAGGTGATTGTTTTTTAATGGTACAAATTTTAACAAAATCACAGGTTGCAGCACTGTAGAGTTTTTGGTTCAAAACAACAACAAATTAGAATTTTGATTTTTTTTTTATCTTCCTTTTTCCTATTATTATAATAAGCCAAATGAAAGGTCGGCATCTCTAAATCTAGCTATGGCAACAAAGGCCCCACTTGTACAACCAGCTTACATCCATGGATTTGGAGTCTTAACATCTCATGATCCAAAATTAGAGTAGAATGGTTGCAAACTAAATCTGAGATTCACCAAGGTGGGAATGTGTGTGTGTGTGTGTGTGTGTGTGTGTGTGTGTGTGTGTGTGTGTGTGTGTGTGTGTGTGTGTGTGTGTGTGTGTGTGTGTGTGTGTGTGTGTGTGTGTGTGTGTGTGTGTGTGTGTGTGTGTGTGTGTGTGTGTGTGTGTGGGGGGGGGGGGGGGGGGGGGGGGGGGGGGCCTTGCACCACTTATCACCATGAAATTTACACAATGAATTCCTTGAATACAAGTAAAGTTGGAATTACCCATTGTGCACAATCTTTTGCCTGAAAGCATTGCTGATTCCATTAGGGGCATGGATGGATGAATGGATGAAAATGTTGCTAATTATCAATTAATCTTTGCAACTGTCTCCAATGATCTTATGAGGAGGCCTTAATACTGACGGGATAAAGTTTGAGATAAAAATAATGGCAATCTTAATTTTCTTTTGTTTAATTGCAAAAAATGAAAGATACTCAGCAAAAAAACAAGCAAAGGCAAACATCACTCTTAACTATACCAAGCTTTACATCAATGAAAGTAGAAAACTCTATGCACTTGAATGTTGAAAGCAATGGTAGTACCTCGAAGGTAGATGCATGTATTGCATAAAAATGTGGGTGAGGAAGAGGCAATTCATATTAAAAAGGCAATGCGTACATGGAATGAATCTTGGGCATTTCTCTTTGAGTGGGCATAATTTGACAAATCACTAGGAAGAGTGTTTTGTAACATATGCAAAAATCATAAGAAGTGTAAAAGTGAGTATGGCACTATCGGGTCCATTAATATTCAACTTAGTGCAATAAAGCAGCATGCAGACTCCAAGGCACATAAGTTTGCAGCTTATGTGCATGACACAATCAAAAGGCATTCGAAAATGGGTTACAAAGGCAGCAAGATAATGCAAATGATAGTGTGCTATGTCTGTTTAGAGTAGCTTATTTCATTGCAAATCATAATATGTCTTTTTGAAATTTGCTCCACAATTGGAACTATTACGTTGTTGTGGTTTTGAAAATATTCCAAAATACACGTATTAACAACGACAAGGTTGCAGCCATGTTTGTGTCTTTTATTGCTGACTCTATGAAAAATAATATTATTGACAAGATAAAACAATCTTCTTTCTTTGGGCTATATATAGATGAGTCTACAGATGTCTCAGCTACTTCGCATATGATTATGTATGTCAGCTACATGTGGAGACATGAGCCACATGTTTCTTTTCTTCATTTGCTAAAAGTATATGACAAGTCAGCAAAAGGGTTGTATACATTGCTTTCAAAAAAATTTGTAAAACATGGAGCTGATGTGTCAAAGATTGTTAGTTTTGGATCAGATGGTGCATCAGTAATGGTGGGAAAAGAAAATGGCCTTGCTACTATGTTAAAGAAAGGTAGTCCATTTCTTACTGCAATACATTGTGTTGCACATTGAGTGCATCTATGTGTATGCGATGCAATGAGGGGAAGTGATTATGCATGCAAAGTAGATATGATTCTTAATGAAATTGGTCTACACTTCATGTAAACAACATTCATAAGATCGGATGGCTAAGCCGGCACAAAGTTCTTCAAACCATTTGTGAGGTTTTTGAGCCACTTTTGGAATTTTTGCAAGTTCAAAATCCACCTCTTTATGAGCAGGTATCATGCTTTGAGTTTGTTTATAGTGTGCATTTTCTTGCTGGTTTGTTGGAACATGTATCACATCTGAGCTGCACATTTCAAAGCGATTTTGTGGATGTCACAACCATTCCTAGTATTATTAATGCTACTATTGGGACCATTGAGTTAGAGTTTATTATTGATCCATTTGTGGATGTTAATGCTTGGAATCATGATAGTAAAGGATATCATATTATTCCTGATTATGGCTATAAGACCAGCCACTTGGCATCTTTGAGGCCATTTTAAAAGGTGATTGTTTTCATGCTATGAAGCTACAAAGATGTGCGATAGGGATTGATTTGCATATTGCTCTTACTTTTTGAAAAGAGTATTGCTCTCAATTGTTGGGTGCTTTGAGAGAGAGGTTTGAAGACAACTCCATCTTGAAGAACTTAAACATATTATGTCCCTCTTCCTTCCCCATTGGACAACCTTTTTAAGATGTATGAGATTGAAGAAGTGAATGCCTTGATTGAATTTTATGCATCTCCTATAACATTTGATAGTCATGTATACAAAGGCATGATTTATGGTATGAGCTTGAGGAGGGAATTTCCAATTTTCAAAGTTCAAGGTTCCTTGGATTGGAAAAATCTGGCTTTAAAATATACTTGGACTCGAATTAGCTTCAATCCAGTGCTATGCGAGAATTATTAAAACTTATTCAAGCTTAGTCAAATTGCATTATTGCAGTGTTCAAGCACTGCTATTTGTGAAAGAGGCTTTTCCATTCAAAACCTAATCAAGACATGCAATAGAAATTAGCCACATACAACACGTATGGAAGCTTTAATTATGATTTCCATTGAGGGCAGTACACTACCAAAAATGGACTTTACTGGAGCAATTAAAGCATGGAAAATTTGCAACACATCAAGGCATATCTATGGTTCTCCTCAACCTTAATTTGTAAAGTTTTTAATGCTCTATATTTTGTTATATTTACATGCATGTTATTTTTAAGTATACTTATGTAACTATTACTTATGATCGAGCTTTCAAATTATGTATTTTGCATGTGTGGACTTGCTCATTGATTGGCTTCTTCATCTCCTTAAGGAATTGAGTCTTACCATTCTCTTTATACATGTTTGAGATATTTAAAAAGTTGTTTTGAATCTCACATAACCTCTCTTTTTTGTGTGCATGTGGTGCTTTTTTGCTTGAAGATGACTCCTAACATGGAATTTTGGGACATTTACGTATCTTACTTTGTATAAGAAAATTTACATGCGGACTATGGGACTCATCCAATGTCAAAAGACAATAGTTAATCTTCTAGCATGCACTTGATATAGCTTCAAGGTAGTAACTTCTTTTTGTAGTATGAACAGAGCTACCTTGTATGATTCATTCGCTCTCTCTCTCTCTCTCTTATCTTGAATCCATGTTTGTCATTGAGAATGCCAACTATAATACAAAACACAGCTACCTTGTATGATTCATTTGCTCTCTCTCTATTATCTTGGATCCTTGTTTGTCATTGAGAATGCCAACTATAATACAAAAACACCTCAAGTTGTGATAAGCTCTATCTTGCAAGTTAAATTTTTTAGAATGCAAGATTATTTGGTACAAGGTTATTGATAGTTAGATTATGAACTTGAATGTAAAATACCTTAAAATTTTAAGTAATAATTTTTTGAATTATAAATATTGGGAAAAAACTACATTTTTACATGTCTAAAGGTTTTTGTATTGCCTATAAAAAAAATATTTTTCATGAACATTGATTCAAGGTTTCCTTAAGTTTGGCCATTCCTAAGGTTGCCATAGGCTATTGTTTATATAATATGATAATGTATTGATAATATCACATTTTATATTAATGTTGATGCAACATACTATCTATGTAATAATGTGTTATTATTGCATGTATATCCATATCATGTTCTCAATAATATAGTCATTAATGTTGATAGTTATATTAACACAAACAATTACATTGACATAACCACATCTGATGTGACATTATAAAGTGATTATAATTAATATAATATCATAATAAAATAATGATATTGCTAATTAAGTTTGTTAATTTTAGGGGCCTTAACTAACATATTAATATTGCTTATGATAGGTACATATATTATCTCACATATATCATATATACAACATTATTAATATAATGTATGGATATTAAAAATTATTAGAGAGAGAGAGAGAGAGAGAGAGAGAGAGAGAGAGAGAGAGAGAGAGAGAATGTGTGTGTGTGTGTGTGTTTAGAATGGAATGAGCACAAATATTACAAATAATATATACACATGACATGTATGCATGAGAACTAATATTACATATAATACATACACATGACAAGTAATGGCATGTACACACACACACACACACACACACACACACACACACTCTCTCTCTCTCTCTCTCTCTCTCTCTCTCTCTCTCTCTCTCTCTCTCTCTCTCTCTCTCTCATATTATCATGTGCTTAGAAGGTGTTCTAAAGTAGGGATGAGCCCTCTTATAAAGCATAGTAGTTTGCTTCTAGTTGTTGGTACTCTTCTTTGTTTTCTTCTTACTTGAACTCATCTTCACATGCCATCTTTCTTCTCTTTACACTCCTTTGGATTCTCTATGATGTTCTACACTTCTCACTTCACTTTTTGCTCTTGGACTTTGTGAGCTTTCATATGCTTCAAGTACATTTCATCTCACCCTTGTGCTACATCCAAATATATATTTAATGAAATTGATTTTTAAGCACAACTAATATTCCTTGAGGAAGCGAGGGAGGGGGAGAGAGAGGGGGGAAAGAGAGAAATTATACATATTTGTGTATGATTTTCATGGTTTCTTATCATTTCATCTTGCGTTTTGGCACGAAAAACTTCATCACATGTAGATGTATTGTTATTTGACAAAATATTAGAGATAGTACATGAAGTGTGCAAGAAAGTGGTTTGCTTTGCTTGGACCACACTATGCATATGGAGGTTCAAAAATAGTGTAATTTCCACCCTAAGCCACAACAACTAAATACATTGGTAAGAAACTGTCTATATGTGTGCATATATACTGGTATTGGGTGTAGTATTTACATCAATGTTTTCCAATAGATGTGGTGAATAAGAGCTTAAATGAGATGTAAAAGTACACACACACACACACACACACACACACACACACACACACACACGCACGCACGCACGCACGCACGCACGCATGCATGCACGCACGCACGCACGCACGCACGCACGCACACACACACACACATATCACACTTACATAAACCACACATTTTGTGTGTATGCATGCACATCAATACTTCTTTGGTATTTAAAATAGAAAATACTTATATAAGCTAAAAGTTTGAAACATAACAAGCCCCATATTTGTTGGTTTACAATTGAATGAACTATGCTTGAAAAAATAAAGGAGCATGGATTTCATTGGCTATCACTGAATGGACTACGCTTATGGCAAAGAGAGATACACACTGTCTCTCTTTATCATTATGATGAGAAAGAGAAAGAGAGTATATGCTTATGAGATAATATCTATAAGTTTATATATTGCCATCCTATTCTAGATAGTACCTTCATTTGATTTTAGCACAAACAATGCATATATCGATTTCTTAAATGGAACTCATACAATCACTTGGTTAATCTTATCCTTTATTTGTGGAAAACACCAATTGGGACATGTCAACCTCCTAAAAGTTAAGAATGTGTCATCCAAATGGATATCAACCTTGTGCCACACCAAGGCCCTCTAGTATGGCTAAAAGAGCTCCATAGCTTCCAAAAACCCCTCTAAAGATGTGAAATGTTGTACATCGCAATGGCATAAAGAGATATTCTTAAAATCTTGAGGGGTGATTGAATAACTCATGGAAATGTGGTGTGTTGCACATACATACATACACACACATATATATATTCCCTTTGTGTTTTAAGTGTAAGCAGAGAGGTGACCACATTGGAGAAGAATGAAACATTGGTAGGAGGCTGATGGAGGTGTGCCTTTTCTCTCTCTTCCATGCAGAAGCACCCTTTCTCTCTTTCCCATACAATACATTTTCTTCATTGTTTTTCTCCCCCCCCTCTTCTTCAAGTGCAGGTATGCAATCATCATCAATATAAAAGAAGTGCCAACTCGCTATCTGTATGCAAGAAGGCCATTAGCAAGCAAAGTGTATGGATGTCCAAGCTTATAATACCAAAATGCAATAGGCCTGTACAATGGACCTTGAAGAGCTAGATGATGAATTACCTAGCCCAGCTGTTAATGTGATTATTTATTTAGGGAAATGAGTTAGCTAGCACCTAATTGACCAACATGTGTATCTTGGGTGGAGTAGGAAAAAGTTCACCATCAAGTTCCAGGATGGTCCGCAGAGCTACGATGGTAAACAATGTTGAATCCATAGTCAATTCCTACTTTAGGAGGAAATTTACTAGCACAATTCAAAGGAATGCAATGGAAGGTGTGCATGTGGAGATGGCTACTTCTGATTCACTTGTTTAGTTAGTGGATGAGCTCCAATCAGCAAAACCTCATTGTCTATCATATTCTATTTCTATTCCTTTGGGGCATCTTTTGGATCTAGTTTTCACATTCCAAGATCATTTGCTAAAAATCATGTAGCCAAACTAGCCACTTCTTCTAGTCCATGAGGTGGCAACCAAGATTGTTGTGATGGTCTCTAATGAGATTGAGAAAGTGTAGCGTGAGTCGATGCCAGTAGGACACTTGTCTGACCCTACCATTCTAGTGATTTTGATGAAATGCCAAGGTCTAGTTATCAAACATGTGCTATTGGATAGTGGTTCTAGAGTTAGTATCATTAAAACGACAGCTTGCAAGGAATTTGGACTGATGGAATGGGAACCAACACCTTTCCTTGTGTAGATTTCCTTGGTGGTTTTCAATATGGAGCAAGTAGGAGAAGACTATCACCTCCTAGTCACCCCTAGTTGTAGTAAGCTTGTGAAAAAAAAATTGGTTCTCCTTGAAAAAAAATCCCCCACCTTCTTCTACATTTTGGCTTGTGATTACGGAGATGGTCAACATGGTGGAAGGTCTACATTATGATGAGCAAGCTGAATTCTTGGTGGCTAATGCCAACCTAGTTTTACTTTGTTTGGTGGATGTCCAAACTACTCATAAGTATCTAAATAAGGGCTCTAAATCTAGATTCCTACATGTCATAAGGAAGTTGACTGCAAAGAAATGGACACTATGGAAGATGATGCAGATGCAGTAGCCATAACAACATCAAATGTAGTTGAAGTCCTCAAACAAGAGTGGGAATTTGAAGCACGATTACAGAAGGTGACTAGAGTCATCAAGGATAAACTAACCATAGTATATCTTGGTCTAGATGAAAGCAAGCTTGTCAACATCAATGCTCATTTGGATCTAGATCCTCATGAGCAACTTTTTGCCATTCTAATAGAATTAAAAGAAGTCTTTGCATGGGCCTATGGAGGCATGAAGTGATTGGACCCTAGATTTTATCAACACCACATTCCCCTCAAGCTTGATGTTGTTCTAGTTTGGATGCCATGGTTATGGATGAAATTTCACATGGTGAAGTTGGTCATAGAACTAGATCGCCTACTCAAAGTGGGATTTATTACTCTGGAGGATAAAGCAAAGTAGATTTCTCTGACTGTGATTGTCACTGAAAATAATAAAACCTACGAATCTGTGTAGATTACCATAAGCTTAACAAAGCTATAATGGGTGAAGGCCAAGAAGCGAGTTTTTTTTGGCAACCCCTCTATTCTTATTCCACATAGTTCACTTATTCCGGACTTAGATGTATCCACCTCCACTTCCACTTCCACCACCACCACCACCACCATTGCCGCCGCCGTTGCCACTACCACTGTCACCACCACCGCTGTCATCGCTAGCTCTACCACCATCACTACCTTTGCCACCACCTTCACTCACTCACTCATACACACACACACACACTCTCTCTCTCTCTCTCTCTCTCTACATGTAAGTAGCTCATTCTCTTTGTCTCTCTCTCTCTCTCTCTCTCTCTCTCTCTCTCTCTCTCTCAAATTATGCCAACTATCTCACCATCACCCCTCCCTCTCTCCCTCTCTCTCCCTCTCTATCTCACTCTCTATCTCTCTCAAATTATGCCAACTATCTCACCATCACCCCTCCCTCTCTCCCTCTCTCTCTCCCTCTCTCTCTCTCTCAACCCAAAAATAATTTGTGCTAGTACTATGGATTGATAGAATTTGTATAATATTATATTATATTATGGAAGGTGTTTCAACAAATAGTTTTCTCTCTCTCTCTCTCTCTCATGTTTGCAATATAGAAACATTTGTGCAAGCAGTCCAAATCGATAGAACTTGTATTACATTATTGGATTATGACATGTGTTCCAACAAACAATTCTCTCTTTACCTCTCTCTCTCTCTCTCTCTCTCTCTCTCTCTCGTTTGCAATACGAAAGTATTTTTGCGAGTACTCCAGGTTTGATAGAATTTGTTTTACATTGGATTATGACATGTGTCGTAACAAATAGTTCATTTTTTACTTGTAAATAGTTCTTTCTCTCACTCACTCACTCACTCACTCACTCTCTCATATTTACAATACAAAACAATTTCTGCGTGTAATCTCAATCTAGATTCATATTATATTGATATCTGGCAAGTATACTATCGTTTCACAAATTGACAAATAATGACAATAAAAGATTATCATAAATTTAATCATAGCTAACCAAAGCGAGATATGTTTATATTTTCTCAATAAAATAAAATGCATTTACTCTAATAATTAGCAAAGTTTTTGCTTTGTTGGTCACACTATGGGCAACCTTGAAAAAGTTCTTCTCTTTCCAAATATGAGATGTAAGTTTTCTTCGGTAAGCATGGGTTGATGTATAAACATATATTCATTTGTATCCATTCCAAATACTCACTAAACATTTTTCTTTATACATGGCTCTAGCAACCTTATTAAATGTTGGTTAAAAAATAAACACTCATTATTAAAGCTTGCATATTTTTGGATTATTTATTATGGTGGCAAGAAGGGATATTGATTGGTGAAAACAAGTATAAATTTGATGCTTAGTCAACATGCTTAATGAGAGAGAGAGAGAGAGAGAGAGAGAGAGAGAGAGAGAGAGAGAGAGAGAGAGAGAGAGAGAGAGAGAGAGACCATCATCTTGGTCTCTCATTGTGCATGTCTTTGCTAAGTTGACATCACGTTGTTGAAATATTAATGTTCATAGGCTATAAAATATAGTTATACTTCTTTGAACTAATCATATGTGTGTATATGTGTGTGTGTATATGTTAAGACTTATAATATACACACATAAATACATGCACACATACATATGTATATATATTAATGAGAGAGATAGAAACAAGTTTTTAATGAAACACGCACACATACACGCGTGCATGCACGCACACACACATACACATAGAGAGAACAATCAAGGTAGGTTTATCTAGTGTATATTAGAGAACTAAAGACATAGCTTTAAAGATTATTGCTATTATAAACTCTAATCCACCTTAACTAAGTAATTCATCAATGGTTTGCCTAGTCTTAAAATAAAAAATATATTCTAGATACTTTGAATGTAAGGAATTTCAATGGAAGGGTTTTAGGACTCAATGGAGAAGAGAGAGAGGAGAGAGAGATACAAATAACTTTTGGATGAGAGAGAGAGAGGAGATAATAATAATTATTGATGAGAGACAAGAAAGTTGTGTCGTTTTAAAAATCATTGATAAGAGAGAAGAGAAATAAATGTGAAAAGTAGTTTGGATAGAGAGGTATCTTTTTCAAATTAATGTACGAAAGGCCCAAAAGTTGTATCTATACTATTAGTTAAGGAGAGGTGGGGGACGGGTGCCACGTGGCAGCCCCCACCTCCCCCACAAAAAGAAAAGGAGAATGCGGGGGCGGGGGCGGGTGCCACGTGTCTAGCACCCGCCCCCGCCCCTGCCCGTAAAAATCGCGCCCATCCCTGCACGAAGCGCCAGGGTAAGTCTAGGCGCGGAGCACCTAGTTATAGTATTATAGGAGAGAGTGCTAGAAAAATTTAAAGCCAAAGAAGGGGCGTTGGCCAAAGAAGGGGAGCTAACAACGCCCCTTCTTTGGCTTTAAATTTTTCTAGCATTCTCTTCCATAATACTACCTTAGACCCTCTCCTACATTAATAGCCTTGGATCTTTACACACCTCCATACATATATACACACATACTCTCTCTCAATACTATAATATTGTCTTTGGACTTTTCTTACATATTAATAGCTTTGAATTTTTATCAACACACACACACACGCACACACACACACAATCTCTCTCTCTCTCTCTCTCTCTCTCTCTCTCTCTCTCTCTCTCTCATGTGGCTTTAAAACATTCTAGCAACTCTCTCCTATAACATCATAATACTACCTTTGAACTTCTCCTATATTAATAGCTTTGGATTTTTTTTTTAAATATACATACACACACACACACTCTCTCTCTCTCTCTCTCTAAGTGTGTGTGTGTGGCTCCAAAAAATTCTTTTAACTTTCTCTTACAATACTACACTTGGGCTTTTCTTATATATTAATAACTTTGGATCTTCAATACACACACACACACACACACACACTCTCTCTCTCTCTATGTATGTGTGTGCACATGGCTTAAAACAATTATAGCAACTCTCTCCTATAATAATATAATACTACCTTTGGGCTTCTCTTACATTAATAACTTTGGACCTTTATCAAAATATACATATACATTATTTGTCTCTCTCCAACTTATATCAAATTTTTCTATTTAAAAGTTTTTAGCCCAAGTACAACTAGACTAAAAAGTCACATTTTTATTATATTTTTAATAGTATAATTTTATTTAAATATTTGATAAGGTCTTTATTTTTCCAAATACATAATGTAAAAGACAATAGCCATTATACATTATGTTAATTATTAGTTTTCTATGTTAGGAGAAAAATATTTCCCAAAAGAGAGGATTGTTTTTTGTTCATAAGGTCAAAACTTTTCAATATAGTTCATTCAAAAAGTCTCAATTTACTATGTCTCACAGTAAAACATATTATAAATATACACATAATTTGATATTCCTAGCTAATAATTATTTTTTCTCTTCTCTCTCATCAAATATGATTTTAAAACTTTTTTTTCTCTTCTCTCTCTCATATATATATATATATACACTCTTCTCTCTCGACTCTATTAAATCCTAATGACTCTAGAGAGAGAGAGAGAGAGAGAGAGAGAGAGAGAGAGAGAGAGAGAGAGAGAGAGAGAGAGAGAGAGAGAGAATTGTAAGAGATACACATAATAAGAAATGAAGATAATGACCATACACAAACACATACACAGAGAGAGAGACGCACATATACACATGTACTACTTAATTAATTGCTTAGGTAATAACTGAAATACTAATCATTTTTTAATTAATTACTAAATAAATATATAACGAGAGAGAGAGAGAGAGAGAGAGAGAGAGAGAGAGAGAGAGAGAGAGAGAGAGAGAGAGAGAGAGAGAGAGAGAGAGAGATTATGTGACTTGCTTTGACTTTTTTTGGGTCGAGAAGGGGGTTGCTAGCAACGTGTCAAGAAGAGGATTACTTGCAACCCCTTTTTGAGATGATTTTTTTTTTCACAAGTCTCCTCCATCATTTCTTTGAGGGGACTTGTGAATTTTTTTTCAGTCAAACAGGGGGTTACCGGTAACCCTTACTTGGCGATTTTTTTTTTCACAAGTTCTCTCTAATTTTTTTTTCACTAAACATGGAGCTATCAACAACCTTCCTGGCCAAAAAAAATTCATAAGTCCCCTTAGAGAGATGGAGGCAACTTCTGAATTTTTTCACCGAGAAGGGGATGTCAACAACCTTTGTCTGGCGACAAAAAATTTCATGTCCCCTTAGAGAGATGATATAGGGGAGTTGTGATTTAAAGCTCTCTCTCTCTCTCTCTCTCAGAAAGAGTTGCTAGCAACCACCACCATTAGCACCGCCATCACCACCAACACATCTTACTCTCCCCCTTCTCATTAGAGCCACAACCAATTCTCTTCTCTCTCTCCTCATATGTTGGGAACCAACCACCGACATCTCACTTCCCTTCAATAACATTACCACCACTAGCATTGCTACCACACCACCACATCTTACTCTCCTCCTCCACATCTTCGTCCACTTGAATGTTGTAGTAGTTTCCTCATCGAGAAAGAGAGAGAGAGAGAGATTATGTGACTTTATCATCATCTCTCTAAGGAAACATGAATTTTTTTTGCCGAATAGAGGTTGCTAGCAACCCTTTCACAGAGAGAGAGAGAGAGAGAGAGAGAGAGAGAGAGAGAGAGAGAGAGAGAGAGAGAGAGAGAGAGAGAGAGAGAGAGAGAGAGAGAGAGAGAGCTTTGAATCACAACTCCCTTACATCATCTCTCTAAGGTCTAAGGAGACATGAAATTTTTTGCCGCTAGACAAGGGTTGCCGGCAAACCCTTCTTAGTGAAAAAATTCAGAAGTCGCCTCCATCTCTCTAAGGGGACTTATGAAATTTTTTTGGCTATGAAGATTGTTGATAGCTCCATGTTTAGTAAAAAAATTTAGAGAGGACTTGTGAAAAAAAAATCACCGAGAAAGGGTTGCTGGCAACCCCCTGTTTGGCGGAAAAAAATTTCACAAGTCCCCTCAAAGAAATGATGGAGGAGACTTGTGAAAAAAAAATTCATCTCAAAAAGGGGCTGCAAGCAATCCTCTTCTCGACAAGTTGCTAGCAACCCCCTTCTCAACTTAAAAAAAAGTCAAAGCAAGTCACATAATCTCTCTCTCTCTCTTTTATATTTGTCTCTCTCTCCCCTCTCTTCATATTTCTATTTAGTAATTAACTAAACAATGAATCCACCTTGAGCAATAATTCCTAGCATGTGTTAGTGCATCCCATTTTTTGAATATGGTATCAGAGAAGATCTAGTAGGCTAGGTTCATGCATTCAATAGTCCCATTTGCATTCTTATAAAAAAAATTGGAGAAAAAGTAAAAATCAAGCATTCTTTCTACATTTATGCTTATACATTCTTATCACTATATTTAGCCCTCTCTATCCACTTGCATTGGAGGATTGAAATCTCTAGATACTCTTTAGCATTGTCAATATTGTTTCATGAAAATCTCCCTCACATTAAGATGACCTACTTGAACACTTCAAACCTTGAGAAGGTCATTAGGACTAGCATTGCCAAAAAGTAGCAAACATGCACTTTTCACTAACTACGATGTCTATTGATCTTTCTCTTTGAAGTGCGACTTATTTTCTGTGCTCCCTTAGGGATTTTGTTGCTAATAAGGCCACTTAACTTCAACTAAAAGATATTGGAGAAATTTTATATGTGCTATTCTTTGTAGCCTTTGCCCTTAGAGTGCCCTTGCAAGCCAAAAGCTTCATCAAGATCTTATTTCTCATTTATTTATCTTCAAGTAGGTTCTATGATACTAATTTTCTACTTCAAGTCTAATGAGAGCTTCCCAAGCTTTCTTTCTTCTTCCTTTTGAAATGCCAAGCTTATAGAGTCATCATATCAAAGGTACCTCAAGGAGAAGAAAGCAAAGATGGCTATAAATACCTCTATCAAGAAATGGAGTATTGTAGCTACCAAAAGAAAATAATGATGCCAAAAGGTTAGGCAAAAGTACTTGCTAAGCTTCCATCTCTTTGGCAAGAAGCTATATATCCCCAATCATTCCAAGTCAATAGAGCATGCACCTCAATGCATTCAGATTGGCCTCCACTTCATTTATCTCTTCGGTAACAAGTGGACCTTACTCGTGTACCTTCTCCAAGCATTGCTAAAACATGGTGGTGTCATCCTTAATTCTCCTAGCTAGGGCATTAGAGCCCTCAACTCTTAGTTCTTTCATTGGAGATATGCCCTCAGCTCATGTAACCTACTCAACTTATGTGTGCTACCTTGTCAAAATCCTCTCAGTAATGCCTTGCAAATTAGGAATGTAATCTAGTTCAGAAGGTCTTGGCTTGAAAACATTATCCTCCTCAGTGCATATATTGCTTGCACCCTACAGGTAGTCAGTATTTCTATTCAACCCATGTATGCCACCTTGAAATACCATGTTTGCCCTCCTCCAATTGTCCAACTTCTTTTCTAGACCTCCAAGCTTGCTTTTGCACATGTCTCGCATGGTCACCATGAACTTTTCCCATGCAATCTTATGCATGGAGGGGTCTTCTTTTGAAGCACTACACCTCTCAAATGTGTAGCACCTAGCAAACTTTGCCATGATCTCCCCACAGGATGGGGGGCCTAATAAATCTTTTGGAAGAGCAATTTGCAATCCTAAAAAAAAAATATTGTAGATGGTTCAAATATATCTTGGCGTTCTTTCAATGCTATAGCTTGAACACTATGAGCCATTGTTTGTCAGGGAGATCAAAACATCAGTCAAGTCTCGAGTGGCCTTCTACTTAAGTCTCACGCCATACTCCTCATGTAGTTCTTGTGTTGTAAAGAAAAAATTCCTGAGTATTGGATACTCATCCCTTTTTTTTTTCCCTACAATGCACAACTATCTAATTAGTTGCTACACGGCACTCAACATTCATCTTAGAACTATGTGTGATCATGTAGGCAACAATGTGACTACCTACCTCTCATCCTCATTTCCAAGTTGTTTTGCTACTGAGATGATGTGTTTTCTATGGTACATTTGATAGTCTAATCATGTGGGTAGCCATGTCTCCATGCAAGCCTCAAAGCCCTATCACATGGATATTTGACAATCTAATCACGTGGGTAGCTATGTCTCCATGCAAGCTTCAAAGCCCTATCATTGCATGGATATTTGACAATCTAATCACATGGGTAGCCATGCAAGCTTCATCGCATGGATATTTGACAATCTAATCACGTGGGTAGCTATGTCTCTGTGCGAGCTTTGCTTCTTTCAAAAATTTATATACCATTGTAATTCAAACTTTGTGTTACATAGATTTCTTCAAAGGCACAAAAAGAGATACAAAACCCCCTTCAAGTTTGCAAAAAAGAACCAAAGGGCAAAACTAAAAACATGTATAATCCTTGTGAAGAAAAATCAAATATTAGATGCAATAGAGGTTTCCAATGTCCTAGAAAGATGGAAACATTTCTATCCAACCAACTATGCAAGAGGTATATACCCCCTAATGCACATCCATTGTAAAGTGAGAGGTTGTTTGTGCAACAGTAGCATAGAACATCCTTTTGCTCACTCACTGGGAGAACTTGAGTTCACTTCCACCAACACCGTGCCATAGCTGATGAGCAAATGTCCTCCCCTAAATTTTTTTTGTGACCTCACAACGATGCCATGATCCCTTTCTTTGCTTCTTTGCCAACGGCTCTTTGTAGCATTGCATTGGTGTTTGGACCAACATCCATGGGGTGCACTGGCTCAAAGTCATCACATCTTGAGAATCACCATAATTGGGATTCTCCATCGCTAGCGAGAGAGAGCGAGAGAGAGAGAGAGAGAGAGAGAGAGAGAGAGAGAGAGAGAGAGAGAGAGAGAGAGAGAGAGAGAGAGAGAGAGAGAGAGAGAGAGAGAGAGAGAGAGAGAGAGAGAGAATCTTGACCTCAACCCCTCCCTCCTAGCTCCACCACATTCACAATCAGTTGGTTGCAATGACCATTAATAGGGGGCTTTGGTACTTCAATCCTTAAGTTTAAATATTTCAATCCTTCCATTTCTTCAAAAAAAAAAAACTTCTAGCCAATGGGATCATAGCATACTGCTTGGTTCGTGGATTGAGTCTCACCAAAGGCACAATCATCAAGTGATTAAAAATTGGTTTACTCAGTACCACAATTTACCAAAGACCTGTGGTTTTGTGCTGTCAAATAGTTCTTTCAGCCTAGTACTTTCATTATCTATCATTCATTGACAATGAATGATAGATAATGAAATATGTCATATGCACCACCTTCAATGCCTCACCATCGCATAGAAATTTCTCTTCAATGACTCTCTTAAAATCTTTCATCTCCATTTACAAATCCTTTCTTTTTGGGACTCTAAACCACATCAACATTCTAAGCGTGGATCACTCCCTATAACTTGATTACAAACATGGCTGTCCATAAACGTCTATACTATCTCCATGTTGATTTGGAAGATGAGTATGAACCCAATTCTTCAAAGTTATGCAAGAGACATTGAAGAAGAAAATAGTCAAGGGGTCTTGGCTCCCAAAGCCATCTCTAATTCAACAAATAAGACACATCATCAACCAATGAGTATTGGAAGTCCTTGGAAGTCCATTCCACATCATAGATAGCTATCCTAGAAAGAAGAGAGTGCTAAACTATGACAATTGTAATAACATATTCTTTGAATTGAGGATGTCGCAAAGAGAAATAATCAAGTTTTACATGCTAGATATGCAAATGCAAATGGGTTTTCCATTTCTATTATCAAGCTAGACAAAACTAAGATTAAGAAAATGGCAGAGAGTTTTCATCACCTTGATGAATAGGGCTCTTTCGCCACATATCGAGGGGGGTGAAGGCTCTAAGGACTCAGTGCACTTCAACGTGCAATCAAAGCAAGACATCTGGTGGTTGGGAGCATTTCACATTGACACAAAAGATTTTGACATATTGAACTATGTGTTTCAATGAACTTCTATACCTAAGGTGACAAGTGCTCAACAATTACATGAGGAACTAAACATTGAAGGGTTTGGACAATATAAAGTGGAGTAACACATGGCCACATATTTAAAGACACTAAACTGAATGTATAATGTGTCAAAAGGTGCTATTGCTAAGAGTCCTTGTATTTACTACATAGCCATGTCCAAGGAATGCAATGCTGTTAGTTGAAACAAGGCGTGCAATAGACACACCAAAGATCCAAACTTTTAGGTTGTTTTAGATATCCCTTTAACAAATGTCCACATGTGCACATTGCATGAGTTATGCAAAATGGTTGAGAAAATTTTTCATGTGTATATTGGATTTGCATGGAAATTACAACCCCAACAGGCCAATGATGGTATTATCAAGGCTATTGAGAGGGTTTTGTCATATATTGGCCTGTATGTGGGGGATTTTGTGATCAAGGCAGATCCTCAGAGATTCAAAAATGGAAATAGTGTTTCCAAAAAACCCTCAATAGGTGGGGTTAAGGCAAAAAGGTTTTTGGGCTTCCATGGAAAGCCCAAAAAAGGTCATTTTCACAGTTATCACAACCAATGGAAAGCTCTACATGGAGCTTCAATAGGCCTTAAACTTAATACTTGGTACTTAACTAATGCCACGTCTTTTCTTATACACATCATATTATTTATAGTCATGATCCCTAGTTTGCAAGGTAGTACGAGAGTTTGTTGATTTGGTCCACCCAAGGAATGGAAAGTCCCATTACTAGGCAAGGGAAGATACTTTAGGCATATAAGACATAGTGGTGGTGCAAAAAAGATAAACAACCTATTGGAAGTTTTCTAGTGGTTTTACACATTAATTTGGCATAGAATGAGGTTAGAAGAGGCAAAAAGGACATGCCAAAACTTTGACATTGCTCTTCTTTAAAAATATCGAAACAAAAGAGATAAGAAGTATATAATAACTTAAATACAAATGAAAATTTTTTACAATGGCTGGTCTCCAAGGAGAGACAAGGCCAGAGATGGAGCTCAAGGAGTGGATAAGCAGGCATTCATTCCTCACTACGTGGGCTCAAAGGGGACGACTCCATCTTCTTTGTCAACATTTTCTTTTCCTCATTACCCTCGTCACTTGAGATTGGTAGTTGTATAAGCGATATTGACTCCATTGGAGGTAGTGACTCTATAGTGAGCACTCCTGGAGGGGCAGACTTCATAAGAACCCTACACTTCGTCCACAGTAAGAATCCTCATTTTGCATAAGGATGCAAGTCACCCCGGACCCCCAGTGCTGTAATAGAATGAGCAGCATACGATTTGTACTAAGGGACCCAGATTGGCATCCATATCCAATGTTAAATACCCACAATGTATATCACTTCTCGACCAGAATTATTTCTTTGCATTTGTTGAAATGGTATATCCTCCACAAAACATGGTCAGTGCCTTGAGCACAAAATTAGGGAGCCTTACATTGTGTGAAAAATATTCAATGTGAAATTTTATAATATGTAATAATAAAATCATTCATTCAAATCAATACACAACCTTTCTCTATAATATATTGCTTAAAAGTGTGTTTGCATGTATGTACCTTTGTATGATCCACTTTGCCAATGTATTGTATGAGAGTTGCATATTTTTATAGCTTGTTGCCTTGGAGTTTCTGGTAGCTAATGTCCTTCAATACCCTACTCATGTAAGGAAGTCATTGTTGTCAACTAGCACCTACTTGCAAATATACATTCTCAGAAAAGAAGCCATGAACCATTGTAGACCAAGAATAAGAATAGCACACATACTAAATACCTATTGATTTTCATTGCTTTCACAAGCAAATGCAACATTCACAAAGGGATTCTACCACTATGGATTCTTTTAGTGTTGACATTTCATGTTGTTCCATGTTTGCTATGTCAAGCCTTTGGATTATTCACCATCTTTCCTCTTCAATAGGCCATTGCTGCTACTCATAGGCCTTGGCCTCTAGTTCAAGCCTTTGGAGGATCTCCTCACTTGATGTCCATTTTGCATCTTCAATCACATCATTAGCTAGGAGATGCAGATCTACATTGTCCACCACCCACCACCCTGAGTTAGCCTCACTGAATTGGGCTAAGGGAGCAAGACTATAATCCTTGCAAATGTCTAGTGAACCATAATATCAACCAACAACACATAGCATTAGTCATCCGATATATCGTAAATGTGGGTAGGCATGCATACCTCCTTCCTCAGCATATGAATCAAGGGATATCACATCCTCTAAGTCAGTAGGGACCTCATGCTTAAAAAATGCTGATGGTTAAGACTTTGAATCTCTTTTGGTGGGCAAAAACAAGTAGCAACCATGACAATCTAAAGGTTTTTTAAAAATGCTGATGGTTAAGACTTTGAATCTCTTTTGGTGGGCAAAAACAGGTAGCAACCATGACAATCTAAAGGTTTTTATTGGACACACCGATGGATTACTAGGGCTTTGTCAAAACTTTTCCTTTGTTCAGCGACGTGCACTCTCTCATCCTCTGCACCAAATGCTAGAACCTCCTATCTCTTCAACCTCTCTTAAGCCCCTTACAATTCATTCCCTTCTGGTAGGAGATGCAAGTAGCAAAGAAATAGAAAGGAAGAATGTAGTAGATGACACCTCTTGGAGTGTACTGGCACATAATTTACCCAGCACCCTAGCTAACTTTCTCTTAGCAACTTTGTTGGTCGCAAAGTCCTTTGGGTGAACATATTCCTTTGCATCAATGATCATCGTACTAGATAACATGATTCTTTGATATTCCTCCATTTGATCAACTAGCATGTTACCAAAAGGTCTCAATACTTTCTCAATAGAAAGTAGCAACTTAAACATCTCAACAACTTAGAAGAACGGGAGTGAGCGCCAGCATTGCAGAGGAACATATCTGGCTTTTCATCTAGGGTATCCTCCTCCACGTCATCCTCAAACACCAACTCAATCATCATGTTTTCTCTACCCAACAAAAAATTCAAAAGAAAAAAATGATAGATTCTCCAAGCCAAACAAACCTCTTTAAAACAAGCCTCGTTTGCTTGGTGGTGAATCATAATTTGTTCAAGTGCACATGAAAATTAGCACCAAGCGGTGTTATTTGCTCGCCACCCCAGTGAGGGGCCTCACTCACTTGGTGGTGACCCATATATCATTCGGTACACATGAGGATCAAAACCAAGAAATATGGGAGCTCTTAAGCCTAGGGAAAAGCCTCTTGTACTTGCTAGTGACCCATGTGGCATTCAATGCACATGAGGGTTAACACCAACAAGCGATGTTCCCATAAGCCTAGAGAGAAGGCTCCCTCGCTTTGTGGTGATGCATCTGGCATTCAAAGCACAAAAGGGTCCAAACCACTTGATGTGGGGAAGCCTCCCTCACTCGATATAGTGACCCATATGGCATTTGGTACACACAAGGGTTAAAAGCAAGCGATGTGGGAGGTCTTACACCTAGAGAGAAGCCTCCTTTGACTAGTGGTGACCCATACTATATTCAAGTACACATGAAGGTCAAAACCAAGCAATGTGGAAGCTCCTAAGCCTAAGTAGAAGCCTCCTTTGCTTAATGGTGACCAATACTATGTTCAAGTGCATACAAGGGTCAAAACCAAGCGATGTGGGGAGGTCTCACACTTAGGGAGAAGCCTTTTTTGCTCCAAGAAATGTGAGAGCTCCTAAGCCTAGGGAGAAATCTCCTTTGCTTGGTGGTGACCCATACTATGTTCAAGTGCACACAAGGGTTAAAACCAAGCAATGTGGGAGATCTCACACCTAGGGAGAAGCCTCCTTCGATCGATGGTGATCCATACTGCGTTCAAGCACACACGAGGGTTAAAACCAAGCAATGTGGAAGATTTCATGTCTAGGGAGAAGCCTTCTTTGCTCAGTGGTGACCATACTACATTCAAGTGCACACGAGGGTCAACCGACAAGTGATATGGGAGGTCTTATGCCTAAGGAGAATCCTCCTTCGTGCAATTGTGACCCATAGTGCATTCAAGTACATATGAGGGTCAAACCAAAGCAATGTGTGGGGTCTTACACCTGGTGAGAAGCCTACTTTGCTCGATGGTGATCGATATTATGTTCAAGTGTACACAAGGGTCAAAACCAATAAATATAGGAGATATCATGCCTAGGGAGAAGCCTCCTTTGATCAGTGGTGACCATACTATGTTCAAGTGCACACGAGGGTCAACAACAAGTGATATGGGAGGTCTTATGTCTAGGGAGATGCATCCTTCACTCAGTGGTGACCCATGTTGCCTTGAAGTGCACACAAGGTTCAACACCAAGTGATATTGGTACCCTTAATCTTAGGGACATTGGACCTCCCTTGCTCTGTGGTGACCCATGCAGTGTTCAATACACATGAGGGTCAACATCAAGCGATGTGGGGGTATGTAAACCTAGGGAGAAGGCTCCCTTAGTCACCCATATAGCATTCAAAGCACATGAGGGTCAAAACCAAGCAGTGTGGGAGCCCTTAACCCTAAAGAGAAGCCTCCCTTGCTCAGTGGTGATCCATATAGTGTTTAGTGCACATGAGAGTCAAAACCAAGCAATGTGAGAGATCTTACACCTAGGGAGAAGTCTCCTTCTTGATGGTGACTCGTACTATATTCAAGTGCATATGAGGGTTAACATCAAGCAATATGGGAGATCTTAAGCCTAGGCAGAAGCCTCCTTTGCCTGGTGGTGACCCATACTGCATTCAACTACACACAGAGGTTACCACCACAAGCGACGCTCTTTGCTTGCTGCCCCAATGAGGAGCCTCACTCACTAGGTGGTGACCTATACTACATTCAAGTGGACACAATGTCAAAACCAAGTGATGTGGGAGATGTTTAGCTTAGGGAGAAGCCCCCTTGCTTGATGGTGACCCACACTATTTTCAAGTGTGTTCAAGGCCTACGGGGGATTCATAGCCAACATAGAATAATAAGATGACTCACCACTTCATGGGGGCCCCTCTTACTTACTACTCATAAAATTAGAAATAGAAAAAAGTTAGATGTAGCCCACACCTCTCTTGCATTGTCATATGGCACCTTATGCGAAGATCCAATGTCTAGCACTAGATGGGTTGGCTCCTTGATTTACGACATCAAGGGAGCAAGGGTGATTGGGCCGGGCTTGAAGCAAGAGCAAGACAAGAGTAGATGCACCAAATGTAGGAGAGCGTGTGTGGTCGAAGGAGGTTGAGAAAACACGTGTAAGGCACATCCTAAACCATAAATTTTTCGCATTTATACGCTCAATGGTACCTCTTTAAACAATAAAGCCATAATGACACGAGGCCCCTTTTTAGGATTCTAATTTCTATCTCCCTTTTTTCCAATAATGGTGATTGGCCACAACACTATCTCTCATGAAGATCAATGGCCTAAATCAATCAACAAAGAGTGGGAATAAATAGCCCGAATATATACAACTCAATGGTTTTTCTTGGCGAGCAATACTTTATTTTAACTTTTTGTTGAATCCCTAGAAATAAGCATATATCTGATGACACCCTGCATCATGTTCTCATAGGGATCTATCCACAACAAAGCCAAAAAATGCAAAAGCACTCGATATTTAATACCCATGCCCTTAACACGTTAATGCAAAATAGTTGGTCCTCATGATGTAAACTAGTTACTACAATAGCTCCTCTGAACTGGACTCTATATATACATTTTGCAGATTTCTTACTCTTGCCTTCACCTTGTCCTCCTCTACTCTACCTCTCACCTAGCTAGTTGTCTCCTGAGCCCTCGTATTGAGCACATAATTAGAAGGAGCGTATCTTTGACCCGTCTACATCAAGAATCCACTATCAAACAAAGATTTTGCTAGCACCAGTTTTGCCATGACCTATTCATCAGTAAGGCCGCGTTTTGTTGTCTCCAATCAACATCTGTGTGAGCACTATATATATGATATTTTTTCACCCATGGTGATGGTCCTCACACCAGGTTTTTGCTTTGGTTGATGGTCTTTCAAGGTCACCACACCAAGCGATCTGTGATAGCCCGTGGCAACCCATTTTCCACGGGCTACTTCCATCACTTTGTGGTGATGTCAATGTCATCAAGGGTCACCAACCATTGTATGCAAAAAAATATTGTTGTCTCACATCTTCACCATCAATGAACCAGGACGAGATTCCCTGTCCCACATGAGAGGGACACACACACATAGAGCATGACACAGCCTAGCAGGTAGTTGAGATTCGAATGCAAACCCATCAGCCCAAGAGCCTCCAGGCCTTGCCCCACCATCATGATTCCCATCACACTAAGCCCCTCTAGGACACTGAGCCCCTCCAGGACAAGCCCCACCACTTTGAGCCCCTTGAGGCCCTCCAGGAAGAGACCCTCCAGGCCAAGGCCATGGCTCTCCAAGCCAAACCCCTCCAGATAGAGCCCCATCACGCTGAGCCCCTCTAAACCCACGAGCCCTAGCCCCACCACCCAGAGTCCCTTGATGCCCTCCAACACGAGCCTCTCCAAAAGGAGCCCCTCAAGGACGACTTCTCCATGCTAAGCCCCCCAAGGACAAGCTCCTCCATGCCGATCCCCCTAAGGATGAGCCCTCCAAGGATGAGCCCCTCCAAGAGGAGCCTTTCAAGGATGAGCCCCTCCAAGCTACGCCCCTCAAGGATGAGCCCCTTCAGGTTGCGCCTCGCCTCCCACAATCATCCTTGACAAGTGTAAGGCCCCACCTTGTAAAAGCCCCCTCCTCTCCCTCACTTTCTTGCATCTTTGCCTCCAGCTCAGCTCCTCTCGACATCCACTTGTTCTAATGGAGGATGGGCTTGCCCTCAATAATGAGCTTAATCTCATTCTCAATGAGTGTGTGGTGCTAATAGGGGAGGTAGTGGCCCCCACCCAGGCAAGTGTACCCTTGAGAGGGGAGTGGCAAGTTGTGGAGCTCAACGGCATTGACATTGGAGTGCTTGCTCATGCCAATGATGACTGACTCCATTCTTGCCCTTCAATAGTATTTTTTCATGCCCCTTGCTTTTGATAGCTATGTAATATCACTACTACCACTAGAGGTCTAGAGATCTGCATATTGTCTTGACCCACTATTTTGGGTCCTCTACAACATGACGATGTCTCATGGATGAATGCATTGAAGTAGTGGAGTTACATGTTCACCAATGATATGTGAGTTGTTTTCCTTTCGTACCATGAGTAATAAGTGCTTGATTAAATAACATTGTTTATCTCTATATACCTAGTACTTTTACCTTTGTGTTGGTGATGTATCTTGTTTGATGATTGAATAGGTCCCACTAGAGTCTGATATTGTATGATGTGCATCAAAATATTTGTTATTTTACAAATACTGCTAGCAAGGGCTATCACAAAATAGCCCAACAATAAGTATCCACATCTCTCTTTGAGATTTAGCTCTTGATCTTTGAAGGCGTCATCCCTATACTAACTTCACCTATGTCAGTAAGGTTAGGCACAAAGATTGTGTGTGTCGCACAACATGGACCTCAAGATGTTAGCTAGGATGGAGGATGTGCCTCAACGTGTTTCTCCTTTTGAAGATTATATACAGTCTTCCAAATGTGAGTGATTTTTATTATGCAAGCTTATTTTGCCAGTCAAAGCTCGCAGTTTTGTAATTTCTTCTTTGGCACAAGATATTTATATGTGGAGCTACTCGGACTTTGAAGTCAAGAAATTCAAAGTCAGCTCCCTACAATTTTTTGTGTCTACAATTGTCAAGCATCGCAAGGCAAAGGTGTTGCACAGAGATAATTTCGAAAGAGACAAAATGTAGAGGAGGCACAAGTAGGAACAAGAGCAGATGAAGGCTCTCCGGATGACGCCATAAGAGGTCATGAGGCCACAATGGAAGACGCTCATCAATGGGCTGAATCGAAAGAAGTTGTAGAGAGCATGTTGCAAGTGGTGGAGAGGGAACTGCAGAGATTGGAAGCTCTTTGGTGTGATATGGAGAAGGCACATCAAACCTCCTAGCCCTAGCCACAACCTCACCTCCCATCCCAATGACAACCTTTCCACCCTTGTGGTGGATAAACGAGCCACCCTCATGCCCAACCAAGCCATCTCTTGAAGATTTGGCCCCCCATCCCCAATCACAATAATATCATACAAGAGAGTCATTTTCTAATCTAAGAGAACCTGTCATACTGCAATAGAACTAAAACCAATCCTTATGTAAGGTAGCATAAAAAGAGACCCCAAAATCAAGCAACCAACAAAAAGAATATGTAGAGGAAGCATCTATCAATTGAGAAGCATCAAGAGAGGAAGCTACTAAGATGTACTCATCATTTGACTCAAGCTAAATTATATTTATCTCTTCAATCTTTACATTGGACTTACTAGGGACAATGTTGTGATCATTAGATTTTTCTTGCACTTTGTCCTTACATCTCTCTTTGCACTTATCATTGTAGATCTTATGGCATTGTGGCTAAATATGACCCTACTTCCCACAGTAATGGCATGTAAGAGAGGACTTAACGTCCATGGGACTTATTGCGAGATTGTGTACGAGACTAAGACCTTTATGAGTCTCTACCACAGTGGTTATTACTACTCTTACCATCATGTCTGCCCCTAACAGCCAATGCATGAGAAGTACATGTTGCATCCACATTCTTTCCATTTATCTCCTCTATGAGTAAAGCACCCTCAACATTCTGAAGTTTCAATCCATCCTTAGACATATTAGCATACATGGCTATACAGAAAGTGTCCCATGAATTGAGCAGTGTTAGAAGCAAAAACAAGGGAGGGAGATTATCCTTAAACTCAATGCCCTGCAAAGTCACTTGGCTCAAAATAGATTGAAATATCCTTCAAATGCACATATACACTAGTCTCTTCCTTGATGGGAAGGTCTATAAGCTATTTCAATCAATCCATTTGTGAAACAGGGCTTTGCTGATGATAATGTGGCACATTGATAGTAGCAAAAACGTAGGCATGATGATGTGGTAGGTTGACGGCAATAGAAACACAGGAATGATGATGTGGAAATCCGTACAGCAGGTGCATATCACAAATATAATAGTTCAGCAAGTGGATAGATGTAGACGATGTGGTTGATTAGTAAACACAGCAAAAATCAATGTAGATTGCTTGATGGAGGCTAGAAACAGGTGCCTAATGGATGTTGATAGCAACAGGCACCGTCGGTTGAGATATCCTCTGCGAACAAGGTGTGGGCAATGAAGCTAGAGGGCCTCAAACCTGCAAAAACGAGATTGGGCTGAGTGGAGGGCAGCCCACCTATTTATAGAAGGTTTCGGGACCTTGTACCGTGCACTGTTTTAAAACTCTCTTGAATTGTGCACCATTTTAGGGTTTTCATTAATCAAGCATTGTTGGGGCTATTTAAGTGGCTAATTCAGCATGTAATGCTTATGTTAGCTCAACATGTAGGTGGACTTCCTTTTGTTTTTAGGGAGCTGAAGCCAATGGATGCATTGTAGTGCGTTGTCATGACCTACATATTTGAGGTAATGGTTGTGCTGGTTGCTTGAGCTTTGGTGTCTCTTTGTCCTTTTGGTCATGAAGAAGCTGATATCTGGTGAGGAGATCCCTTTGCTCAATGCCTGATGGAAGACAGTGAAGAGGTGCTGGACCGTCTTTCTCGTTTGAGAGCTGGTAGGAGCTTGGTTGTGGGGGTTGCTGCTTTGCTCTATGAAGGAAAGAGAGAGAGATTTGTAAGACACAAACATGTTAGTAGTTTCAAATGGCAATATAATGCCAGGCCTGATAATACTTAAATGGATTGTCAAAAAATCTTGAAATGTGCTTCTGAGTGAGAGAGGGACAAAGGGATCGCTAATGATGGGTTGAATTTGTGAGATTCATTCCAATGTAAGGTGTTCCCTTGGAAAGTGATGTTGAAGGGACTTCGTTTTCTGGAGATCAGCTGAGAAAAAGAAAAAGCAGTCACTGGCAATTGGACCATTTTGTTTTCTGCATGAGGGGCATCGATACAAGTCTGCATATGTTACAGTTGTGACAGAAATGAGATGTACACATCTCCATACAAGACATGCAGTGGCCTATACAAAAACCCATGTGGTTTGGAATTTGAAATGCAGACCGGCATAATGGAAACCCACACTTATGAATGGTCGGATCTATGAAATTTCTTTCCAAGGCTAGGTGCTACTATGGAGAGCAATGGTGGGGGCATACCCCTTGGGGATCACCTGAGGAAAATGAAAATAGGATATATGGGCAATGCATTTTCAGCATGATTTCATGGAGGTGAGTATACATCTGTTAAAGGTGTGCCATGGCTTGTAAGGCGTGGTATTTCATCTCTGCAGTGTGGCTAGCTGTTACATAGTAGTTTTCCGATGGATTTTTGATGGGATCCACCTGGCCAGCCTTTCAAAGAGGATTGGGGCTTTTGGGATATTTTGATGACAAGGAATGCCTTTATTTTGATTCTCGAATGGGCATTAGGTTTCATATTTCAAGGATTTAAGGTTAGCCTTTGGCAACTTTCCAATCAGGGACATGCCATGGATGAGGTGGCAACTTGGATAGAGGTGGCCAACCCATTACGATGGTTGTGTAGCCTTATTTTAAAATCCACTATGGGCATTAGTATGGGGCTTTAATGCTGGCCAACTTTACAAACGGTTTTACTATTATGACAATGATTACAAAGAAGGAGAGGGAGGGAGAAAGGTCGGGAGGGAGGTGTGCTCCATCATAGTCTGACCATCCTTCTCTTAGTAGAATTGGGAGAATTCTTAGCTTCATTTACATCATCAGTTGAAATGGCATGGTAGGCCTTCTACTGAATGGTGGGGGCTCACAATCAATATTCTCAAGGATTCTGTTCAATGGGAGGGTCACATAAACCATTTAGCTTATGGAAGCTTCAAGCAATTAGATGAGATTGCCTTATAGGTAGGTGTGCTAATGGCCTTTTTACTAGAAGGCAAGGCAACAATCTCCAAGTGTTATTTTGCTCAATAGAGCGCATCTCATCACTCATGGCTTGCACCCAATGCACATCCTATACTGCATCCTCAAAACATGTAGGCTCATCTTCATCCAGAAGAGTACTAACAAAAGCATATGCTTTCTCATCATCAATGAGTTGGCTTGTATCAACAAAATGTGCCTCTCATGCATTTCTAGCATTGGAATGTGTACATTGAGGCAAAGGAGCACCCATATGATTCTCTTTAAGAGACTGTAACGGCCATCTAAGGACTATTTTGGTTGTATATATAGCAGCTCTTTCTTGCACAATTGCGTCATCCACTGCCCTAGAAGAAATTGGATTAGCTGGAGGCTGATTTTGGGCACGGGTCCCAATGCAAGTGGCAAAAGACCCTTAAAGACATCATCATTCTCATAGGTGGATGGCATTTCAAATTGATCATGGAAAATTGGAATAGGCTGCATTTTCAGCAAAAATGACATCTCTGTTGACAAAAACCTTTGGAGTGCGAGGATCATACAAACGATAGCCTTGGCTCTCTAAATTGTATCCAACCAAAATACATGTAAGGGCCTTATCATCTAGCTTCCCATGAAGCTCTTTAGGCACATGGCATATGCTATGCATCCAAACACATGAAAGTAATCAACCTTCGGTTTTTGATCATGCCATGCCTCAAAAGGAGTGATCGTCTCAAGTATCTTTGTTGAAGCGCTATTAAGTACATGATTTGTACATTGTAGGCCCTTAAGCCAAAACTTATGTGGTAGTCCTTAACTTTTTAGCATACATCTAGTCATCTCCATGAGTGTACGATTCTTTCTTTTAGCAACTCCATTATGGTGAGGTGTGATCCTTATAGTGGCCTAATGTGTAATGCCATGCTCAAGCAAGAATGTCTCATATGCACAAGACATATACTCCCTCTCCCCCCGATCTATGCGTAGGGTATGCACCTTCAAACCTGTTTGTGCTTCCAATTTTGCAACCAAGTGTTTGAAGTGCATAAATACATCCAATTTGGCCTTCAAACCATACACCCAAGTGTATCTAGAGTAGTCATCAATAAATATAACAAAATACAAATGACCACGGAGTGCTCTAGTCCACATAGGATCACACACATTAGAGTGTATGAGCTGCATTTTTCAGACATCATGTATTGCATCATCCTTCTCAAAGAAAAATTCATGCATTTTCCCAAAAATGCAACCCTCACAAGCATGGGGAGGTGGAGTATCCAAAGTAGGTAAAGCATCAACCATTTGACACCTCTGAAGAGTCATGAGACTGCCAAAACTCATGCGACCGTAATGAGCCTGCCAAAGCTCCACAGTAGAGCACTGATGGTAAAGCTTATTGTGAGGGGCCTTCTTTCGGGTGAGGAGCCATGGAAGAAGCTACTGTTATGGAGATTAGAGACCATTGTTCCCGCTCATGGAGGGCCATGGAAGCCTAGCACACACTGGCTATTTCAGCATATCCAAGCTACAAGGCTTGGGAACAGTTTTGAGGTCAGATTTATTGCATCTATTATATGGGCATCGAGATTAGTATCTATAGGACTTCATTAGATTGACCTAGCAAGTATCGAAGAGAAGTTGAGGCAGCCACTTCTTTTTAATCAGATACTCAAGATAGAGAGAGGCCACAACATTGAAGAGAGGACCCTCCTATCTTGGGGGAGGTTCTCGAATCTCAACACAGGTGGCTGCTATAGTGGGGGAGTGGTTTGCCTTTTAGGAGCTACCAGCCCATATATAGAGACAGAGACTTTGAGGTACCAAGGGGGTCAGAGTCATAATGGAGAGCATTAGGGAGGTTGTACCCCTTGAATGGAGAAATGACACAGTGATAGATGAGACATGGATAGGACTCTTTGTTAGAGGAGAGATCCTTCTTGTAGTGGCAACCACATGGAGAGGGTGTGTTTACATTTTTAGTAGAGATGGATGGTTGACCTAGATGAGAGGATCTAGATCAATTAGAGTTTACAGGATGCTCTCAACGAGTATTGTGGCTCATTGTGATAGGACTTGATCCTTAGACCTAGACCTTCAAAGACTTGTATGGAAGATGAACGGAGATATTGGGCACATAGGAAGAGGCCACTACAAAGGCTTCAGTGGGATCTTGGGGAGTGGATATAGAGAGATTCATTTGTAGAGATTGTTAGCCAGTCATTTCCTGGATAGTACGGACGTCAGTGCCACGTCAGTACCTACAATCGGACAGTATTTACTACAGTCAGCTGCATTTAATGCAGCCGATGTGCTACAATTATTTCCTATTTTTCGGCTATTTATAGCCGGTTTTTTAGCACACTTCAGTATTCATTATTGAGATTCTGATCTTGAGATCTGTTGGCGGAGACAGTCTATGCTCGGGCTGACGGAGATCGAGGTCATCAAGTCGGAGACATATGTAGATATTTCCTCTGTCCCCTTGTGTATTTCTGCACTCTTATACAGCATACTACACCGCAGATTTTCTGCGTTTACACTGTCTCCTCTCTCTCTCTCTCTCTCTCTCCTCTCTCTATGTTCACTCTCTCTCAGTCTTTGTTCTACGCTTCCGCATCGCTACACTCTGACATGGTATCAGAGCGGTGAAGATGGACTGATTGAGGGCTGAACCTATCTGAAGAGGAGATTTCAGCGTGACACAAGGCTGCGTTTTCAGGTTACGAGGGTGAGCGGGAGGACTGCGCATCGAATCAAGGTTGAAGCGAGCGTGGGCGTGCGGGAAAGGAGTCTAATCGGTGAATTTGCTGCAGTTATTGCTGTTCAAAGAGGAGGAAGGCTGCGTTTAAGGCCTTCCATTGCAGATTTTACCTTTTCATCTCCTCCGACGGGTGAAGAAGGTTTGGGCAGCGGAGGAATCAGTCCTAGAAGGCTGTGTTTTCACAGTCAGAGGGGGCTGCTTTTGTGTTTGTGCAGGTATTGTAAGTTAACATGTCTTCAGAGACTGATTTGGAGTTCCAGGCGATCATGGACAGGAAGGTGTCTATCCTACCGGCTCTTCCAACGGATCAAAAGCTTGATGTTGACAATTACCGCATCTGGCGGGTGATGATGTTGGCCATTTTAGAGTCTTATGATTTGGCGGAATTGGTGATGGAGGAGATTAACAGGCCCTCGGTGAGGGATGAGTCCAAACTCTCTTTCAATACTCGTGCGGAGTTGACCAAGGCCCAGTCTCATTGGGACAAACTGAATGCCACGATTTGATCTTTTCTGTTTCTGTCTTGCACCACAGCTGTGATAGCTCACATCGAGCACTTGACGGTGGCTCGTGAGATATGGCTAGAGCTCGATCAGATGTACAACGGGATGACACTGATGAAGAGGGTTTCTTTGGAGGTATAGATGCGGACTTTGTTCGTGAATAAGTCTTCTTTGCTTCGGGAACACATCAATAAGCTTCGGCAGCTTTAGATGCAGGTTCAAAATGCGGGGAAGCCTATTTCTTCTGAAGACACGGCGATCACCTTACTATTCGAGTTGTCGCCACGATTCGGTACTTTTTATTCCGCTCTTATTGCTTCAGGGCGGGAGTCGACTCTTCGGTGGGAAGAGTTGGTTCCTATGGTCTTGGACCAGGAGGAACAATTGAAGGGACAGAATGCTTCCAAATCGGAGGCATTGGTTGGTCAAGCCTCTCAGAAGAAGGGGAAGGACCAAAAGAAGAAGAAGGACAACAAATCCAAGAAGGACAAGGAGAAGGAATCAACTTGCCATATTTGTGGCAAGACCGGTCACTGGAAGAAAGATTGCCCCGACAAAGACAAGAAGGATACCAAGAAGAAGGACACGAAGGACTCTGGAGCGGTGGTGGCTGCACCCTCATCAACTGCTTTTCTACACTTAGCAGTCATTGAGGACTCTACACTGACAACTTCTGATGCTGCGATGACAGCTCCCCAGGCTCGAGAGTGGATTGTGGACAGCGGTGCCTCACGGCACATGACTCCTTCCGTTGGTGTTGCCCATTTGTGACCTTTGCGTGGGCAGATTCTCATTGGAGACAGCTCTTCTATGTCTATTGTTGCGCGGGGTGAGATCCAGCTTATTCCAGACGGACATGGTGGTATCTACACCTCTGAGGTGTTGCATGTGCCAGGATTGGGGTATCATTTACTTTCGGTTCATAAGATTTGTGCTCTTGGTCTCTTGGTGGAGTTTGACAGTGATACTGTTCGAGTCCTTGATTGTGGATTGAGGAAGGTTCTCTGTGCAGGGTATGAGGAGAATGGAGTCTACAAATTGAAGTCTTCTTTAGCTCTTACTTCTCTTCTTCTTACTTCTCAGACACAGTCCGAGCTATGGCATGCTCGGTTTGGCCACCTGAACTACGAGTACCTTCGGAAGTCGTTGCGAGGGTCATTTGTCCGAGGCTTGCCGGGACATAGTGGTGAGCTATCAGCCATGTGTCTCCTACATTCGTGGGAAAGTGCATCGGGATGCGATTCCCAACAAAGCTTCTAGGCGGTCTACTTCACCCATGGAGCTTGTATCTACGGATCTTTGTGGCCCGATGAGGACCAAGTCCCTGAAGGGGAGCTTGTACTTCATGTTGATCGTAGATGACTACTGCAGGATGACTTGGGTCTATTTCTTGACTTTGAAGTCGGAGGCTTTCTCTCATTTAAAGGATTGGCTTCTCTTTGAGGAGAACCGTTCTGGCCGACGACTGAAGACCTTGCATTCAGACAAGGGAGGTGAATTTATGTCTAATGAGTTTGCTTGTTTTTGTGCAGATAGGGGCATTCACCAAGAGTTTGCTACCACCAACACTCCCCAAGAGAATGGCATTTTGGAGCGGAAGAACCGCAGTGTGATCGAGATGGTACGCACCATGATGGAGCACCGCAAGACACCTCAGTTTCTGTGGGCCGAGGCAGTAGCTACCACAGTTCACATCCTTAATCGATCTCCCACTTCGGCCGTTGACAGGATGATACCTTTTGAGGCTTACTTTGGGAAGCCTGATGTCTCTTATTTCAGGATCTTTGGGTGTGATGTCTATGTGCACATTCCGAAGACGCAACATGATAAGTTCGAGGCGGCTTTCTGACGACAGGTTTTTGTTGGCTATAGCTCCCAATCTCAAGGTTATCGTTGATCCTGTTAAGCGGGATATCTACACGAGCCGAGATGTGTGGTTCGTGGAAGTACCGGCCACAGAGGGGAGTGAGGAGCACCCCGTCCTTGGAGATCCAGGGGAGAGTTGGGCTCCCGAGACAATTTCTTTGGAGCTAGAGCCTCTTGATGGAGATTCTTCTTCGGATTCAGAGTCTTCTCTTCCACCGGTTGAAACAATGATAGTATAAGGGCGTACTTGCATAGCTCATCCAACTCATCCCAATCATCTTGAGCAATGCATTAAAGGTTACACTCTTGGTTTTCAATGATCTAACATGCTTCCGTTAAATCAATATCTACCATACATGTGTCTTCCAATAGGAAAAATCAATGTCATTAAGCTTTTTAAGGTTGAAAATAACACTATCATTTGAAGGACTAGTCATAATGATAGTATATGAATGCAAAATCCAAGAGAACGAGTTAATGTAAATGATTGCAAATCAATCCCAAAACTCAACCAACCAAGGGTAAAACACGGGGGAATACCAGATGAGGGTCACCAATGAGCAATGGACTTTCCTTGGTAGTGGATAGCCACACACCGCTTCGTAGTGACCCTTGGAGACAATTACATTGAATGAGGGCCACCACAAGCCTCTATGACCAAGGGTGGCTATGCACAACTTGGTGGCGACCTCAAAGACACGAAATGCAGGCCACCACTGAGTGAGGAAGGATTCTCTTGGCCATGGGTTGCGAGGCTTCCATTGGCAATGGATAGCCATGCACTGCTTTGTGGGGATGATCGGAGTCAAAAAGAAGGGATGAGGGCCATCACTAAGTGAAGGAGGCAACCCGTGGCAAATGCGTTACCATAAATCACTCGATGTTGACCCTAAAAGACTGTCCACCAAAGCGAAACCTTGGTTCGAGGACAATCATTATGGGGGAGGGGGGGGGAAATCTCAAATATTGGTGGTGACTCTCAAAGACAATAACATGAGACAAGGGTCACCACCGGGTGATGGAGGCTTTCCGTGGTTGTGGATAGCCATGCACTACTTGGTGGTCTCTCTCAGAGACAATTACACTGGACGAGGGCCACTATCAAGCCATAAAGGCTTTCCCTTGCCGGGATGGCTATGCATAGCTTGCTAGTGACCCCAAAGACACAAAATGCAGGCCACCATCGAGCGAGGGAGGCTTCTCCTAGCCATGGGTTGTGAGGCTTTGGCTAGCAATGCTTAGCCACACACTACTTAATGGGGACTTTTGGAGTCAAAAACAAGGAATGGAGTTGTCCACCAACTGCAAGCATAGATTACCAAATTACAATGTCTACTCTCCAAGACAATGCTGAAAACTATAATTGGAATAATGTTGTAATAAATGCAAGAGTTTGACAAGAATTACTGTGGGTAATCGATCAAGAAAAGCCAAGCTCCCACTACCAAGAATATCCATGATTAACCTGGATATGTAAAAGTAACCAGCAACAGTGAATAGGCCTACAACTCGTACCAAGATTTATCACAACCTTAATGTGTCAATAAACCTTACATCCAATAGGCATAGATGCCATGCATATAGTAGATCTCAAGGGTAACAAAAGAAAGTTGTTACATGCACAACAGATTGAGTAGAGAGTAAAGAAGCTCAATACATAACCAAGACACATGTATACATCACTGACATCATGCTGACAAAAACAAGTGTCGAGTCTAAATCATGTAATTAAATCAATCCACTAGTAGGGTACCATCATCCAACAAGTATCGAGAGATCATACACATAAATCCAAAGTCCCACTGTCTCAAGAGATTAAGGTCAAATGCATAAAGAATCCAAAATTTTAATGTCAATAGCAAGTATCTCCCAATGAGTATTTAAGTCCAAGCTAAAGCAATGGTGGATAAAGACCCTCACTCTCATTGACGATGCTAATTGAAGGAAGCTCAAGTGAAAGCATGAGCAAGTGGACGTAATAGACAAAAGCTATAGAGGATAAAGCAAGAGAGCAAGAGAAAGACTGATGTGGAAACTCAAGCCACCATAATGTGTAACCAACCTTCCCTTATCCAATAGTCACCAAAAGAATAAGAAAGTGATATACATCCGCCACCTACAATGCACATGTATGCAATCACAGTGTGAAGTCAATACAAGGCGACATACACCCAAGTGCCTTTATCTCCAACAATCTCAAACATCCATGAAGTAAAGGTGGTTGTGAATGTGACAATGGTGAAGCTATTTCCATGTTTCTTTTTCACATTAGAGGCTCTTTTCATTTTGGTAAAAAACTATACTCATCAACTTTGGATCAATCTCAAAGTTCTTATAGTAATAGATCGATTTGTGGAGAGAGATCAACTTCTACCCGAGTAGTGATAAGAAGTTACATCAAACATTGAGAATAATCCCATCCTAATTACATAATACCAAGAAATCGATCTTTTATCTAACTTGTGATACTAGTAAGCTACAATTCAAACCTTTCTCAAGTGTGATTTATTGGTTTGAACAAAATCCTATTACCATACACTAATCTCTTCAGTAAGACTCATGCCATGTGTAACGCCCCTACAATTGCCTATCACCCGAGTCTATTCATATGGAATTTTATTGTAGATTCCTTCTTTCCTTATGGCACCCACTAAGAATTAGAGTTGCTCTAATCTGGTGGAGATTCAATCTCCTCATTCAAGGACATTTATCCGAAATAATGTTAATCATCTACATTCTGAGTCTTAGCCTACCATACAATCCACACCTATCTTGTCATTCTTGACGTATTGGTTTGATTCATAAAACATCATCTTGCTATGAATAATAGCTCATGGCCTTGCCACTGGGAAAGTCTATACTATTATCGATATCAATTATGTTGTTGCTTTTTCTTCTATGCTGCTGCAGCAGGAGGTTGGACTTACATGATATGCTTTAAGAAGCTTGCCCCCTTTCAACACAATCACATGCTTGTTTGCAAAAGTAAACTAAAGAACTGTTGAAAAACATGGTTAGGCATGTAAATCCAACTGTCCCAAAGAGGAAAATTACAGAAGCCGCTGTTGCTCTTGAACAAAATCAGTAGGTACGTACACCCAACTGTGCCGAAAGGAGAATTATACAGTAGGTGAAAGTCTTTCTACATAGTCCTGCCTATCTGGAATGTCTTGCCTCATGTTTGACAATGAGGTCTTCAAGCTCCTGAATGACAGTTGTGAAGCAGAAAGCATACTGTTCCTGAATCAACAAACAATCAAAGTCGGTCAAGAACAAAGACTCTTCATACATATTGCCAGCTAGGACTATCTTAACAGAGTTAGACAACTGGAAATCAGAATTTCAATATGATAACTCACGGTGGTCTGAACCATTCCATAACGTTGCTGTCTGAAATTGCGGACTGTATTTTCAATGTTTACTGCTGACAAATCACCAAGAAGAATTCGTCGCAATGTATGATCTATGGTGCAAAAAGTTCCTGTTCTTCCTATTCCAGCACTGTAGCAGGAACCATTTCCATATAAGAAATATGTCAATTAGTTGTACCATTGTTAATCCATCATAGACAGTATATCTAAGTTGACTTAGTCCCGCAACAGACTAAATACCATTAAAAAAACTTGATGCACCTGCAATGTACCACAAAAGGTCCAAAATCAGCTGGTATTCTGTATAATGTCTTGAAAACTGTACGCACACCTAGACTGGATGTTGGAACTCCATAGTCTGGCCAATCTATTTGCAAGTGCAATACGGGCACTGGAGGGAGGTCCTCTAGCTGCAAAGTTTGCCAAACAAAGAAGAAAACAGATATTTGGATAAGAAAAACCTTTGATCTACATATGGATTTTACCTTTCATAGATTTTAAATCATATGCAAAAACAGTACAGTAGCATAAGAACATCAACCCAATCCAGCAATGCCTTTCAGATTTCAGATTCACGAAGGCGTCCCAAGGCAGACAGTTCACAATGTTAAGCTTGCACCGTCCTTTTAAGTGATTGTAATAGTCATTTATGGTGACCCATGCTTGTTCGTAGTAGCAAATCCTTGACTTCCCCAAGCCACAAGATTTCTGCAGATGGAGACTTTTTGGCTTTGGCTTACCTTATGAGGGATAGTCTGGCTTTTGCAGTTCCAGCGCCAGAAGATGCAATTGAAAATGTCCTTGTTCTCTAGAGTCTAGACTACTTCCCACTAGTAAAGTCAATGGAGTCAATTGTGAAGCAGAGGAGGATCGGGCAACTGAGATTACCTTTAATAATGTTGAACATGTGAAAATTCTAAAATATTTTATTTGAAAGAACCCCCTTTCTTACTTGATTAGCCTAACAAAAATTGTCTTCTCACTCAGCCACATGGAGCCAACCCATAGGGTACAAAACCCACAAGAAGAGCCAATGGCAAGTATTCAAAGCTGCTGAATCCACAGTTCTTTTCTTGTCTTCAATCTGAAAATGCTAAGCAAAGCATGTCCATCCTTCATAGTTCTCCACATGATCAAAATTATCAACAATCTCTCATGGATGGACAGCTCTTGCAGGTTTTGATGAACTCTAATCCGCTGATCACCTTAATTCATGTGGAATGAACTCAAGCCAAGCTCGACTAAATAGTGAGTGTTGATCACCTTAATTCATGTGGAATGAACTCAAGCCAGCTCGACTCAGTAGTGAGTGTTGTTAAGCTAAAAATTCATTACATATTGATTAGATCTTTAAAAACAGCCCCAAAACATGTAAAATGCCAAATGAGTTATGAAAGGAGAGCAGTTCTAGAGAGTTTCTATCCCGCATGCAAAACCCTAATTTGGGAAGGATCCTTCCACATCTATAAATAGACAAGTTGCCCATCATTCAGCCCTATCCTTGTCATGCAGATTTCAGCCATCAGCCCTCTTTCACTAGCTAATTAGCCCCGAGCGACTGCTTCTATGTGATCTACAGTTGTCGCCCAACCTCCCACTACTGCTGGTGATCAGCTGCCGTCTTCTGGCAGTTACATTTTTGCATTTACTAGTTCCAATCCCAGAGAGTGTTGTGTTCTGGTTTCCAACTTGCTGCCCTTCCATTTTCAGCATCATGCTGATTTGCATTTGCATCTAAAACAGGTCATTTTTGTGTTTATATCAATATTTGAGACCTACTTCAGCCCACTCCCACGAGAGCCACCAGCTGTTGGACAACTTTGCCCTTGAGCATTTTGTACATTCTCTCATTCATTTACAGCATTGATTGATTCACTTCAAAGTTCTCTTTCTTTTTTGTTTGTGTTTGTATTTTTTTGTTTTGCATTTTGTGTTTAGGATTTGTGTTTATTGCGATACTATCTGAGTTATTATGTTTTAATCATGTTCGCACATTTTGTATTTTCTCAGTACAAACCCTAGCATATCTTCACATCATATCAAAGCTAGTGCTCTTTTAAAGAGTATATCGTGGTATTGTAGAGGCTTGGTTTTGTGCGAGGTACACAAACGATACATAACCATTTCACAATGTCTTAGACTCCTCCCTCCTACTAGCTTTTCTACTACATTTGGACTAGCTGGTGAGGTTGGCCACCTCTCCAATCAAGGCGGATAGACAGCATTGGACAAGTGGCGACGAGCCATCTTTTTCATCTTAGTTGGGCTTAATGAGGAAGACAATGCTTCAACTTCACCTCCACTTTCTTCTCCTTCTCTTGACTTCATGAGAGGGATGAGAAGTCTGAAGAATTCATGCGCAACAAGTATGGTCCAACTTATCTTCCTCCTACCAGCTTTTCTACTCCATCTAGACCAGTCAGTGAGGTTGGCCACCTCTCGGATCAAGGAGGGCATATGGCATTTGGGATAAGTGGAGAATCTCATCTTAGCCAAGCCCCATTTTAGGTTCGTACAATCCCTTTGAGTCATATGAATCAAAACCCTCTCCTATTTCTCCTTTGATAACTTTCAATGTGTCACTTTTAATTCAGGAGACTCTAGACGTACATATACATCTACAAGTATACCTGGAACTATATCTTCTGTTTCTTCTAAGCATGGAGTTGGCACTTCTCTTTCACACTTCCATCCCATTACACCCACATCTCTCAAATCTCTTTCTCTTGCATTCAGTAATCTAGGATTGCACTCCACTTCTATGAGAATGTGCAATGGAAGAGAATCACGAATGCGGAGACAAAGAGAGAGATAAAGGAAAGAAATCTGCATTGACTAAAGAAGAATGATGAATACAAAGGAACTGACTGATCAGTCCTTGCATGCAGCCCAAGGCATCAGTGAGGGCACCGGATCCGGCTGAAAAATGATGACAGCATCATCAATGGTGACAGACAATGACAGTGATGGAGACGGAAAGTATGCAGCCTGTTGTCCACACCAAAGAAGGAGAAGACTGCAGCCACTTGACGGAGCACCTATGACGCAAAAAAAGTGAGCAATCTGCCCCAGCTAGTGGCCAGATTTATAGCTGGAAATCTATCAAACTGGCCAACCAGCTGCTGGCCGCCCGCCGACCTATAACAGCCTGGCCAACTACATTTAATGCAATCGGAAGCACATAAAAAATGTGAAAAAATATTGACATGGCATTTGATGCAACCACAAACTCCTGGGTAGGTTGGATACTATCTAATAGGGTAGCATAGGCTGGAAGCTGACTGACAAACCTAAGAAATGCACATAAAGCTCTCAAAGATCCAATGTCTCCATTAGACTTTGACATGAGCTCTCAACCAAGGAATGACAAACTGACCTACATGAAATAAGGCAGGCTAACACCCCCTCTCAAATCCTGGGAGTATCTAAAGACCCAACAATCTCATGTGATGAAGCATAGAAGCCTCGGGCAAAGGCTCCATGAAGAGATCCACCGCATTGTCTGTCAAAGTGCAACGATGCGGAAGCGTGGGACCAAGCCTGAGAGAGAGTGAACACGGAGAGAGAGAGAGGAGACAGTGAAATGCAGAAAATCTGCAGTGTAGAATGCTGTATAGGAATGCAGAAATATACATGGGTGCAAAGAGAATATCTGTGTATGTCTCCACCTTGAGGACCTTGATCTCCGTCAGCCCGTGTGCGGTCTATCACCAGTAGGCTGTCTCTGTCAGATACAAGTGATCACAATGTGCTGGAGGACTGCTATAAATAGCACAAAAGAAAAGGCCAAAAATGACCAGGCCGGCTGCATTAAATGCAGCCAACTAACATAAATCTGTCCGACTACACGCTGCCACGTGGCATGTGCACTAACTATTGACATGTCCTGCTAACGTAGTAATGTCATGGCGTGCTTGTTGCACTATCCAAGGAATGGCATCTCTGACACTCCCTCTCATATCCTGGACAGGTCAAAAGACTAAGGGATCTAGCATGTCTCCGAAGAAGAGCGTGGGGAAGCACCTTCGTGAACAAATCTGCAAGATTATCCTCCGTCTTGCAGAACTCCACTTCAATGGTCCCATCCAAAAGCTTCTCTCGAATGAAGGTACTAGATCTCAATGTGCTTCGTCCGAGCATGGAATACAAGATTTCGTACCAAGGCAATGCAACTTTCATTGTCGCACCGCAGAAGAGTAGGATGAGTCAGGCAGCCAAGCTCCTCCAACAATCTGCAAAGCCACACAACCTCACATGTAGTGGAAGACGCAGCCAATACTCCATCTCATTAGAAAAAAGGGCTTCTGTGGGCTGCTTCTTGCTACTCCATCAAATGACACCTGAACCCAAGGTAAAACAATAGCCTGTAGTAGACCGCCGGTGGTCCACATCGCCAACCCAATCCGAGTTGCTTCAACCTGCAAGAACAAGATCTAAAACATCTGTACTTGCGGGATACGAAATCCCTAAATCAGAGGTCCCCCGCAAATACCGAAGAATCCTCAGGGCAGCTTGCCAATGCACTTGTTTGGGTTCACTCATAAACCCTGCCAAAAGATCCACAGCAAAACAAAGATCAACACGAGTGTTGAGTAGCCAAATCAAGGAGCCAAGCAGCTAACGGTAGTGGGACGCATCCATTAAGGGAGAAGCTGAGTGTGAAGTGGCCTTCCAGTTCAAATCCGTAGGAGTAGAAATGGTCCGAAAAGTCTCCATTTCAAAAGTCATCAAGAGCTCCTGAATGTAAAATCCCCCTCAGAGACATATAAATCTCATGACCCAAGAAGAAATGAAGAAGCCCCAAGTCTGTCATCTCGAACGTCTGATGTAAAGCTATCTTGGTCTCTTGGACCGTTTGTACATGGTCACCTATAAGAATCAAATCATCAACATACAACACAAACAACACACGACCAACCTCCGAAGTGTGCATATAAAGTTGCGGATCGGCCGTGGAGCGCCAATATTCCAACTTTGATTAAAGGAACGAGTTAATCTTCCCGTTCCATGCACGCGAAGTTTGCTTGAGGCCATACAAGGCCTTCCTTAACCTATATACTTTCCCATCCGAGGATCCAAAGCCACGAGGCTACTTGACATAGATCTCCTCCTACAAGTCACCATTGAGAAAGGCCGACTTCACATCAAGGCAAAAACAGCCCGAATAGTCGCCATACAAGAAGTGGGAGCAAAAGTATCATGGAAGTCAATGCCTGGGCGCTGAGCAAAACCTTTAGCAACAAGGCGACCTTGTGCTTGTCCAAAGAACCATCACTAAGGTACTTGGTCTTAAAGACCCACTTGACGCAATCACCTTCTTGTGAGAGGGATGAGGCACAAGGTACCAAGTGCCATTCCTCTCAATAGCCTCCAACTCGACTTCCATAGCTTTCCGCCAATGGTCAGACTGCAAAGCCTCCTTCACAGAAGTGGCCTCTCGATCTTGCATAACACGGGTCATCAAACAATAGTTAGAGCAAACAGCTCCATAGAATGGGCTTGATTCCTCTGTGACCTCCACAGTCCATTCTGCGGTTCCCACTCCTCAGGGACTCCCTTGATCCCTGAATCTCGGAGCATGTCATTGGCCAAACGAGGAGGCCAGATCTCTCCTCGTCACTCTCCATTTGTTGAAGACTCCGGTACATCCACCACGGAAGCTCCACAGAGGTGGCCAGTAGAAGGGAAGACTCTGAATCAGAAGAAGAATCTCCATCAATAGGCTCTGGCTCCAAAGGAATTGTCTCGGAAGCCCACTCTCCCCTGGAACTCCAAGGATGGGGTGCTCCACACCCGCCTCTGTGGCCGAAACTTCCACGAACCACACATCTCGGCTTGTGTAAATATCCCGCTTAACGGGATCAAACAACCGATAACCTTGGGACTGGGAGCTGTAACCAACAAAAACCTGTCGTCCGAAAGCCGCCTCAAAATTGTCATGCTGCGTCTTTGGGATGTGCACATAGGCGTCACACCCAAAGATCCTAAAAATAAGAGACATCAGGCTTAGTCCCAAAGTAAGCCTCAAAAGGTGTCATCCTGTCAACGATTGAAGTCTTCTCTGCATTTTGAACCTGCATCTGAAGCAACCGAAGCTTGTTGATGTGTTCCCGAAGCGAAGAAGACTTATTCACGGACAAGGTCAGCATCTACACCTCCAAAGAAACCCTCTTTATCAGGGTCATCCAGTTATACATCTAGTCGAGCTGCAGCCATATCTCTAAAGCCATAGTCAAGTGCTCGATGTGAGCTATCACGGCTGTAATACAAGATAGAAAAAGAAAAGAACAAATCCTAGCATTCAGTTTGTCCCAATGAGACTCAGCCTTGGTCAACTCCGCACAAGCATTGGAAGAGATTTTGGACTCGTCTCTCACCGAGGGTTGGTCAATCTCCTCCATCATAAGCTCCGCCAAATCATAAGACTCCAGAATGGCCAACATCATCACGTGCCAGATGCAGTAATTGTCACCATCAAGCTTCTGATCTGATGGAAGAGGCAGTAGGAGAGACACCTTCCAATCCATGATCGCCTAGAACTCCAATTCGGTATTTGTAGACATGTTCACCTGCAATGCTTGCACAAACACAAAAGCAGCCCCCTCCGACTATAAAGATGCAGCCTGTTAGGGCTCTTTCCTCTACTTCCCAAACCTCCTTCAGCCGCCGGAGGCGCTGAAAAGGTAAAATCTGCAATGGAAGGCCGAAAATGCAGCCTTCCTGCCCTTCAAACAGCAACAACCTGCAACAAATTCACCAACTGGACTCCTTTCTCGCACGCCCATGCTCACTTCGGCCTTGTTCCGGTGCGCAGCCCTCCTACTCGCCCTCGAATGCTGGAAATGCAGCCTTGTGTCACGCTGAAATCTCCTCTTCAAGTAGGTTCTTGACTCAGTTAGTCAGTCCGTCTTCACCGCTCTGATACCATGTCACAGTGCAGCGATGCGGAAGCGTGGGACCAAGACTGAGAGAGAGTGAACACAGAGAGAGAGAGAGAGAGAGAGAGAGAGAGAGAGAGAGAGAGAGAGAGAATGAGAAAATGCAGAAAATCTGCAGTGTAGAATGTTGTATAGGAATGCAGAAATATACATGGGTGTAGAAAGAATATCTCCGTATGTCTCCGCCTTGAGGACCTCGATCTCCATCAGCCCACGTGCTGTCTATTACCAGCGGGCTGTCTTTGTCAGATACAAGTGATCACAATGTGCTGGAGAACTGCTATAAATAGCAGAAAAGAAAAGGCCAAAAATGACCAAGTCGGCTGCGTTAAATGCAGCCAACTGACATAAATCTGTCTGACTGTAGGCTGCCAATGTGGCACCTGCCCTGACTGCTGATGTGTCCTGCTGATGTGGCAATGACATGGCCTGCCTGCTGCACTGTCCAAGGAATGACATCTCTAACATTGTCTACTATAGGACAGTAGACCACCACTAACTCGGAATCAACGATATGCTCTCGAACATAATGATACTCAACCTCTATGTGCTTCGTGCGAGCATGAAACACAAGATTCTTGGCCAAAATCTAATTATCCACACCCAATTGAGTCGAACTTATCTACGGAAAGCCAATCTCCACAAACATCCAATGGAGCCAAACTGCCTCCATAGCTATGGAACAAAGGGCATAGTACTCAGCCTCTATAGAAGAAAGGGCCATAGTAAGCTGCTTCTTATTGCTCCACGAGACAACTCCTAACCCAAGGGAGAAAGCACTTGTAGTGAATCATCTCGAATCCACATCACCTACCCAATTCTCAGTCAGTGCCAATCTAATCCAAGGGAGGAAGAATAACTTGAAGTGAATTATTTCAAATCCACATCACCTACCCAATCTGAGTCACTCCATCCAGAAAGAGTGTCCCCCCCCCCTTTCCATACATGATCCCATAAGATGGAGTCCCTTGTAAATAGCGCAAAATGTGCAAGCAGCTCTCCAGTGAGCCTGAGTAGAAGTCTTCATGAAAGAAGACAATAATACTGCCACAGAAGAAATATTTGGCCAAGTATGAATAAGTGAGATCAATGAGCCAACAAGGCACATGTACCAAGTAGTAGCTAGAAGAGGATCACTCTTCGCCAAAAGCTTGGACTTTGGGTCCATGGGGCAAGAAACAGACCGACACTCAACCATACCAAACTCCAAAAGTAACTCAGAGATATACTTGTCCTGGGATATGAAGATGCCCTATGCCATCTGACAAATCTCCAAACCAAGAAAGAAGTGTAGAATCCCAAGATCAAACTCCTGTCTCAAGATCTCCAAAGTCTAATCAACCTCCTATTATGAGTCACTCCCGATGATAGTAAGGTCATCAACATACAAAATGACCAAGACACGCCCCGCATTCGAGGCAAGATGAACATCATCATAGGGGCCATCCCTCTACAACAAACACTACATGCCTCGCCTCACCCCTCCTCGTCATGAATCAACGATTTGATTGATGGAACCCCCTCTATAAGAAGAACCGATCAATCCTTTGGTACCAAGACGAGGAGCTTGCTTCAAAGGGCCTTCTACAACCTATAAACATGGTCCTCCTCCCCTTGCACAAGAAACCCAAGGGGCTAGGAGACATAAATCTCCCCACCTAGATGCTATTTAGAAAGGAAAACTCGATGTCCATCTAAAAAATAGACCAATGGTGATGAATTGTAAGAGCCAAGATAGCTCAAATAGTGGACATCCAAAGTTGTAGGTGCGAAGGTCTTTGAGTAATCCAGCCCTACATATTGGGTAACTTCCTTAGCAACAAGCCATACCTTATGGTTGTCGAAGGATCAATCGTCAAGACACTTGGTCTTATAGACCCACTTCACACCAATAACCTTCCGCTTCTTTGGACGTGGAACCGACACCCAGGTTTGGTTCTGCTCAATAGAATCGAGCTCAACCTGCATAACATTGCACCAAACCTCTTGTGCAAGAGCCTCATCAACTGTAGTAAGCTCATGGTCCTAAAGAATCTGTGACATAAGGGCATAATTCACACAAAGTAAACTATCCCACCGGGCTTGAATCCTGGCTGATTTGAGTGGGCCAATAGGTATCTCAGGGAAATGAGTAATCCTTGACTCTTGCATGAGCCATTGATACCACCAAGTAATGGTGATAGGCTCATCCTACTACGAAGGAGACCGAGTAGCCTCCCAGTATCTGCAATGCACATATCTGTGGAAGAGACTTCCCTCACTAAGGGAAGGTAGATCACCCTCATCTAATGAAGAAGATCCCCCTCTAACTACTCAATCCCCCCCAAAAGAAACCTAAGGAGATGGAGAAGGGGTAGAAATACTCAATGATGAGGTAGAAGAAAAAGGAGCCGTCAAGAGTCGAAGGAAAGAAGGAGAGGGAGATGGTGCATAGTTGCCAAGAAACTCGTTTTTCATAAGGTTAGAAAACTCGCTTCATACCCGAGCATTTCAGAAACCTATGAAACACCTATTTTCAATTTCCAAAAAGGCCTTATCCTAAAAAATGTATTTGAACTTTCATAATCAACATTTATCATAGATTCATTTGACGCACCGACCTGGACATTGACATTGTTTGCAAGAATGTATTATTGTCTATAATGCATGTATATATTGATAGCTTCTTCTATAATTAAAGCTAATATTGACATGGACAATGAACCGTGATGCATGTATATGTTGATGCTATATCGAATCTCCATTTGTATTGTATAAAATTATGAATTATGATAAATTACATCATATGGAATTATGATAAATTACATCATATGAGTCATACTCAATACGTATAAAGTCTCATGATAGTCTTCTTTCATCTTGAATGAAACTTGTTTCTAATGTTTTACAAAACTCGTATGAAACCTGTTTCATACCTCTCGTTTCAAAAACCATTGGCAACTATGAGATAGTGTAGTAAAGGAAGAAGAGGGAGGAGTTGTAGATGAAGGGGTGAAAATGGATAACCTGGAAGGAAGGGAAGGGCCTAATGGTGAAGGGTCAATTGATGACGAAGAACCACCTGCAACAACAGAAGAACCATCAATCTAGTCTTTGGAGACCACAGCATCATCGAAGATCACATCCCTACTCACCTCAATCTTTTGTTTCTTCAAGTTAAAGAGCCGATAGCCCTTCATGGTCATTTTGTGGCCCACAAAGATAAGCTTCTGCGACTTTGGGTCAAGTTTGCTCCCTCTTTTTTTCTTGTCCACAAGGACATATGCATCGCATTAAAAGATGGGAAAGAGAGATATGAAAGGCTTCTTCCCAAAGAAAGCCTCACAGGGAGTCATACTCTTCAATGTTGAAGTAGGAGACCTATTGCGGCATATATTTTGTGTTTTCTCAGTGCAAAGCCTAGCATATCTTCAAAAGCATGTTGTGTGAATATCATTAGTGAATAGTGTAGACTAAGTCTTAATGAATTCTAATCGTAACAACTCCATACGGATGACTCTACAACACTAGCAAAAGTACCATGCAAGCCATATCTTGCAGCGATGTGTGCATCAAATGGATAGTGCAGCAACTTGTGCGTATAAAATTCTGGCAAATTATAAGTCGCCGTGTCATAGAGGCCAACACCATTCTCGATGCAATTGACCTCATGATGGCATATCCTGGCCATTTCATGAGCCATTTTCAGGCCACCTCCCCTTCATCCGGCTCTCAAACAACCCCAAAACATAATTAAAATCATTTATTTATGAAATAAGAGAGGCAAAGATTTTGGTGGGACAAATGGCTTGATAAGTTCTATAGAAGGAAAGTTCTATAAAAGGGAGTCAATATGTGACCAGCTCCTCATCTTTTTTGCCAACATTGGCATGTCCTTGTTGCCACATTCATCACCATCATAGCTGGCTCTATCTTTGCCCTGCCAGCCAAACCACATCAACGACTGCTGTCCCACATCATCACCATCATCTCAGCCCAGTTGACTGTACCTGCTGCTGGTGTCATCTCCATCAACTTGGCGGTGTCATCCTGCTGCTATTTGTGGCCATCTCTGCTGCATTCCAGCCTTGGGCAATCTGCTCCAACAGCCTGCACTTCTCTATCAGTCTCCCTGAAAGCTCACTTGAGTTGCTGCCACTGTTGTTTTTGGCCTTTATCCTCTGAAGGACTGCTGCATTTTGCAGTTTCCTGCACTCCCTCACTCTCAAGAGGCATCATCCTTCACCTATGGCATCAAGAGACAATTGCTGCATTTGAGATCCTTTCAGACAACAACACTGTTTTCAGCATCCCTCAGCCTGCTCCCAAAAATTGGCCGTTGTGTTAGTTATTTATGATAGGTTTGAACACCTACACCACCAAGCATTCAATAAAGATCAATGCTGTGGGTAAGAATAAGCTTGTATATTGAGTCCCTATCTTTTGTATTCTTGTATCACATCAATCTATCTTCCATTCAGCTTTGCCTCTCCACACACACACACAGAGATGGAGTTACATCTATGATGGCTTCACTATCTTTCTCCTTGGGCTCCAATAGCTAAAAGAGGTATCACAGCCACACAACCCACTAGCCCTTGCAGTCACCACCCTCAACTTTGGCTTCTGCCTAATAGCAACCTTCACACTTCCCGTGCCTGACTGCTCAATAGTTGATGCCGCCTGTTGGGAATAAAGGGCCATCGTGCCTTTTATATGTGCACGGGTGTGAACACACCCTTAGCACATTTGTACTTTCATATATATCTATCTAAAAACCTAAAGAGGTACACTCGTCATTGTACCCAAGAACATTCTCTCTCTCTCTTTTTTTCGTAAATATTCTGTGTGTGTGTGTGTGTGTGTGTGTGTGTGAGAAAGCATTGTGTGTCTCGATCCTCCGCTCTCTATCTTAACAAACTGGTATAAGAGCTCACAAGTCGTGCACGCTTTCCGGAGTCAGTAATTGTTGTCAGGTTGACTGACTGACAAGCAGGAGCTTCAGGCACCAGTCGTCAATATTTAGCAAGTGCAAGAGGGGCAGTTGGATAGGCGAGCAAGAGTTGCAGGTGTCGCAAACGAGTAGGGCAACAAGCATGCAGCAGCACACAACGGGACCAATCAAGCAAGTGTGACAGGGCAGCAGTCATGGCACAGGGCGACAGGGCAGGGCAAGCGTGACCACTGACAACGGACCAACGGGGCAACAATCGAGCAACACGTTGCAGGCGACAGTCGACAGGCAACTGGAAGGCCGACGACCTACACGGCGGGTCAACGGACCCCCCCATCATGTTTTTCTTTTTTGCTCAAAAAATCAATTTTTACCCCTTCTCTTTGTGGGCGTCCGTGCGTGTAAGCACAGTTCATGTTTTTTAGGCAAAATTGTGCTAGAAATTTGGGGATTTGTCCACATTTGATGCGAGTAAGACACAATAGTGATATTTGTCTCAGAAATTGCCAGGATTTGTAACATTTTGCCTCTGACATTTGGGGTTTTTCATGTACATGCAAGAATTGGGCTGAAATTTACCCAATTTCTGGACATTGATGCACTTTGGACACCGTGCAATTTGGGGATTTTCCTGTTTGGGTAAAATTTGTGCACCATTTGTCATTTTATGTACATGCATGTTTAATTCTGTGCAATTTGGACATCTAGCACTTGGAAAAATATGGGGTTTTTGCAAAAATTGCTCTATTTTGGCAAAATTGGCCTATTCTATGCATGTCAGAGACAATGCAAATGTATGGTTGATGCTTTGAGCACAAAAATTTTGGGGCTTTTGACAGTGCGTGTCAAATTTTGTGCCCGTGGGTGCATGTACAACAGAAATTGCAGCTAAAATTTGGGACTTCTCATGCAATATGATGTATTTGTCCTTAAAACAGTTGTAATCAGTTGTGGAGTGTTGTAGCACAAGGTTTAGTGCTTCTGAAAATTTATTTGTAGGTCTGAAATTTCTGCTTTTACGTGGTTATTTATTGCTGGTTGGTACTTGTTTGTACCTTGGTCCCTTGTGTTTTCCGTGCAATTTGGACATCTAGCACTTGGAAAAATATGGGGGTTTTGCAGAAATTGCTCTATTTTGGCAAAATTGGCCTATTCTATGCATGTCGGAGACAATGCAAATGTATGGTTGATGCTTGGAGCACAAAAATTTTGGGGCTTTTGACAATGCATGTCAAATTTTGTGCCTGTGGATGCATGTACAACAGAAATTGCAGCTAAAATTTGGGACTTCTCATGCAATGTGGTGTATTTGTCCTTGGAACAGCTGTAATCAGTTGTAAGTGAGCTTACACGCTCAACCATTGAGCTATTGATTTCTAATGCCTTGCTGTTTAACATTGAAGGTTTGGATTCTGCCTATGCTATTTGGACTCGATTGGAAGAACTGTATGCACAGAAGAGTGCCGCAAGCAAAGTTTATTGGCTGAAAAAGCTTATGGATTTGCGTATGAAAGAGGGTACAACAATGTCTACTCACTTGAGTGAGTTTAACTCCATTTTCAGCCAACTAGTTGCCTTCAAGTTCATGATTGATGAAGAATTTAAGGCTATGTTCTTACTTTGCACTCTACTAGAGAGTTGGGAGACATTCAAGACTACTATGAGCAATTCTAATGCGATCCTTTTGTATGCTAATGTAGAGAGGGCTCTACTCATGGAAGGAATGAATCGGCAAAACAATGCATCAAGTAAGTCTTCCAGTGCTTTGTATACTAGGGGCAGATCACAGCAGAAAGGCAAATCTGATAGCAAGGGACGCAATAAATCGCATGGCAAGGATGTTGAATGCCATCATTGTGGCAAGAAGGGTCACTTTAAACGTGACTACTACAAATGGAAGAAAGAGAAAGAAAAGGGCAAGAAGACAAATGATAGCAAGGAAGAGAAGAAAGAGAGTCAACCTAAGAAGAGCAGTGTCAAAATTGAAGAGGTGAATGTAGTCACTCATGACAGTGACAGTGGAAATGACATACTCTTTATCTCTTCACACTTTAGTACACAAGCTTTACTTGCAGATACGGATGATGACATGCATACTTGGATTCTAGATTTAGGTGCTTCCTTTCATGTCACCCCTCATCGTGAGTGGTTTACTAACTATACAGGGGGTCAATATGGTGTTGTCCATCTTGGGGACAACTATGCATGTGACATTGCAGGTATTGGCAGTGGGAGTTGTAGTTTCAAAATGGTTTTTTCTTCACACTTCAACATGTACGGCATGTACCTTAGCTCAAGAAGAGCTTGATTAGCATGGGGCAACTAGATGATGATGGATTTCATACCACCTTTGGTGATGGGAAATGGAAGATCTGTAAGGGATCTAGAGTCATTGCCAGAGGTTGTAAAAGTAATACCTTGTATCCTCTCCATGTATCTAGTGTGTGACCATGTTGTTGTCGTGACCGAGCAACCAAGTGTTTCTTTGTGGCATGGCCGGTTGGGACACATGAGTCAAACTGGAATGAAAGTGCTTTCTCATTTAAGTTACTTGCCTTGTCTTCATTATGCTGATTTTGAGCATTGTGATCATTGTGTTTATGGTAAACATACACAGACGTCTCACAAGAAGTCTCTTTCGCTAAAATCTTCTCCTCTAGAGTTAGTACATTTCAATGTATGTAAAATGCCAGGGTTATCTTTAGGGGGAAAGAAATACTTTGTCACCTTTGTCGATGATGCTACACAGAAGGTATAGGTTTACCCTATTCATAGCACAGACGAAGTACTTGACAAGTTTCAAAAATTATTGGCATTGGTTGAGAATCAGACTGATAAGACACTTAAGTGTCTTCGCTGTAACAATGGTGGGGAATATGTGTCCAAGGCCTTTCAGGCATTTTGTGATAGCAAAGGGATAAAGAGGGAGCTCACTGCCCCTCATAATCCACCAAAAAATGGAGTTGCATAGCATATGAATCGGACCATACAGGATAAGGTCCGTACGATGTTGTCTCATGCTGCATTACCCCATGGTTTTTTAGCAGAGGTTGTTATGACAGCCGTACACTTAATTAATCGGTCACCAAACAGGTCTTTTTGGGGGGAGGGGAGTTCCCCAAGAAGTGTGGTCGGGCAAGCCACCTTCATATGCACACTTAAAAGTGTTTGGCTGTGGAGCATTTGTGCACATACGTAAGGAAGAACGTAACAAACTTAAGCCAAAGTCCTGTAAATGTATTTTCCTAGGATATGGTAATGAAGGTGAAATGGGATATAGATTATGGGATCCCGAGAAAGGAAAGTAGTACGCAACAATGATGTTCTCTTCCGATAAGATCGCATGTATAAACAGCCCGAAAAGACTGAGGAGATCCGTATGGTTGTATTCTGAGAAGAAATACCTTTTGGACAACAAAATGTGCCCACTCTATAACAGCAAATACCTGCTGTAAATGAACCCGCAAATGCAGAAAATAATGCTGAAAATGATCAGTCAGCTATTGCCCATAATGATGAGTCACTCAATGTGCAGAAATAGCCAGGGCAGCAATCTGTTAATTCTGATTTGCAAGCTGAAATGCTAGGACAGTAAGCTGAAAATGAAAATTTGCAGGCTCAACAGCTAGCAAACAATGATCATTGGGTTAGGAGATCGTCTAGGGCTACTAGACAACCTCATAGATTCGTTCCTGGTGCAAACAATGTGGCTGATTATGTCATGTTGGTAGACTGTGGTGAACCATCTTGCTTCAAGGAAGCAATAGACAAACAGGACAGCAAGAAATGGTATAAAGCCATCTTGTCAGAAATGAAATCTCTTGAGAAAAATGGCACTTGGGACTTGGTGCAGTTGCCTAAAAAGCAAAAAACCCTTCCGTGCAAATGGGTTTACAAGATGAAGGTCACTTTTGATTCCTCACCAAAGTACAAAGCAAGATTGGTTACGAAGGGATACAAGCAAGAACATGGAGTTGACTTTGATGAGATATTTTCTCTTGTAGTCAAGATGACTACATTGAGAACCATTTTGGGCTTGGTTACAGCTGAAGATATGGAGCTCATACAAATGGATGTAAAGATTGCATTCTTACATGGTGATCTGCATGAAGACATATATATGCAACAGCCTAAAGGGTTTGTGGCAAAAGGGAAAGAGAAGATGGTATGTAAACTCAAAAGGAGTTTATATGGACTGAAACAAGCACCAAGAGAATGGTATCATAAGTTTGATACATTTATGCAGTCCCAAGGTTTTCATAGAAGTCAAGTGGATCACTACTTGTACACCAATAAGACAGCACATGACAGCTTGATTATCTTGGTTCTGTATGTTGATGACATGCTGATTGCTGGCAGGGATACTCATGCCTTAGACTCACTAAAGCAAAATCTTCATGGCAACTTTGACATGAAGGATCTTGGTGATGCAAATCACATCCTTGGCATGCGAGTACTCAGAGACGGGTCAAAAGGATTACTCTATCTATGATTACTCTATCTATCTCAGCAGGAGTATATCTCCAAGGTTTTGAGCATTTCAATATGGAGAGGGGGAAAATAATTGGGAATCCATTGCCTCCATATGTAAAACTCGTTGTAGAGGACAGCCCTACATCTGATGATGAGAAGGCTGAAATGGCCAAGATACCATATGCTTCAGCTATTGACAGTTTGATATATGCTATGGTTGCTACACGTCCTGATATTGCCTTTGCAGTGGGAGTGGTTAGCAAATACATGGCAAACCCTCGTAAAAAACATTGGGAAGCAGTGAAAGGTATTATGAGATACCTCAAAGGCACAAAGGATTTGTGCATCAACTTTGGAAAGCAGAAGGCATCTATTGTTGGCTTTATGAATGCAGACTATGCTGGTCATGCGGATTGCAGAAAGTCCACTTCTGGATATGTGTTTAGCTTCCCGGGAGGAACAATCTCTTGGATCTCCAAGCTACACAAGTGTACTGCATTGTCTACTACACAGGCAGATGTAGTTGCCACTGAGGCATGCAAGGAGGCTTTATGGCTTTCACGTCTGGTGGGAGAGCTTAGCATTACAGAGTTACCTGTTCTCCATTGTGATAGTCAAAGTGCTATCATGCTAGCACAGAATCCCGTCTTTCATGCAAAGACGAAGCACATACAGGTGAAGTATCACTTCATTAGAGATGTACTTGACAGCAAGAGCATTGAGCTTGTCAAAGTGGATATCCTACAGATCTTCTCAGAAGGGTCTTTCAACAAAGCGGTTTGCTCATTGCGGACAGATGATGAGAGTTGGATAGATATATGTATTTCAGCTTTGTACATACCTAGACTTAGCTGATTCTTTTCTCCTCTTAAAGCACATTGCCTTTAGGTGGGAGGTTGTTGGGAATAAAGGGCCATTGTGCCTTTTATATGTGCACTGGTGTGAACACATCCTTAGCACATTTGTACTTTCATATATATCTATCTAAAAACCTAAAGAGGTACACTCGTCATTGTACCCAAGAACATCAAGTGTCATGCTCACTCTCCCCTCTACTCTGCACACACACACTCTCTCTCTCTCTGCTGTGAGAAAGCATTGCGTGTCTTGATCCTCGCGCTCTCTATCATAACACCGCCTCAATCACAACCACCACTAACTGCCCACTACCCAAACTTTGGTAGTAGACAATAAGCTTTGAGACTTACTATGATCAATGTAGCAAACACTTGTATTTCTACAACTCTACTTGATTATTCACTAGTGCAATGAGTACCACTTTGATAGCCATGGATATGTACGGTTGTGAATTGGTTGTTTACTAGTGCAGTGACTACCATCTTGCACAATTGTGCATTGCTAGAACATGGAGTAGCAACAATGTGCTCGGTTACTTGAAAACAAGTATGGCAAACTATACATTGAGAATATGTGTAATAATGGCAGCATGCTTCGTTACTAGGAAACATGTATTGGCCATTTTGTATGCTATGTTGGATCTCAACTATGCACATTCGGGGTTGCTTGCCATGTTTTTTTTTCCTCTCTTTTTTCTGGACCGCACATTTACAAGTCTAAATTGCTTATGGACCGCACGTTTATAGGTTTAAATTGCTTCAATTTGATGACATGCTGGTCAACATTGGAGGGATTGGAACTCTGCATGCTTGAAGACACAATGGTTTGAGTGTGTAACTAAGTCGAATTCAAAGCTCATTGGTCAAGGTTTGTGAAAGGAACTAAGGACATAGAGATTGGAGCAAATCCAGTCCACTGAAGAGCCAAGCATGTGAGGAATCATTAGCAAAAGCAGTCCTCATCTATATCAAACGCATTGAGCACACGGACATGTCACAATTGATTCATATAAAGGTTCATCTTCAATATTAAAGAAATACCGAAAAAGACACTCACCTTGAGGGCTAATTTGGTGCCATCTACTATGCAAGAGTGTCTATATCTCAAGTTCTTTGTGTCGTTTATTTTCTTTGCTGAATTGAGTAGTATGTGTGCTGTAAGTTTATGTTCACCGCCCTATAGATTAGATCCTTCGGCTGGTTTCAAACCTCCTATAAGACATGACTGCTACGAGGACTTCCTTCGAGATGCATCAAAGAAGCGCTAAATATGCTTTGGTGTTGACAATTGTCCCAATCTAGGATTGCTTCCTCGTAGTTGTCTTCGTTCCAATAGGATGGGATAGGAGAGGGTTTTCAAGGATGGCAATATACCAAAGATGCTTTTGCACATAAAAAGCTTTCATCACTACATTCCAAGTTAGATAGTCAAGGCCTTTAAGCTTGTCATCATTGTTACAACATGAAGGAGCCATCGATACATGCTACGCCAAGAAAATAAGTAAGGGGTTTAGAGAGCATACTTGGGGCACTTTTGATCAATAAGCTCAATACCAAGAGTTCAATAGTTCAAGAAAAACACAAGTTTAGATTAAAGATGAGAGAGATGAACATGATGTGAAGTGAGTGCAATGAACACAGACAACGGCCTACACATGTGAACCTTCCCTTAGAGTGTAGATCAGGCTGAAAATGCAAAAGGGAAGAAGATGCAAGGTCCAACACTGAAAACACAAGGTAAACAGGCCACCTAGCAGCTATAAACTGCCACCCAACTACAAACAATCAAGAACCACAAAGAGCATCAGAAGCAAGACACTTGGGCTCTAATACCATGTCAAAGTAATGTGGAGTGATGGAAGCAAAAAGGTGAAGCTGCATTGCTGCTGTAAACACAAAACTGAACAAAAGAACAAGAACACATGAACTCAGAAATAATTAATTGGGGAAACAGAATCCATATACTAAACATAAGAGTATGTACAAAGGCATGGGCTGTGGGCAACCAGCAGTATGCTCCTAGTCTCCCTCTCTCTAGCAAGATGCAATACAAAACAATAAACAGGTCAGTCAGCATTTAATGAAGCCCTTAAAGCAGGTCAGCTAGCCATAATTATGGCGCCTGCTCAGAAATGAAATGCACCCACACAATGTGCCTATACAACCCTGATATGTGCATTGCCAATAGGAATAACCATGCACATTGGACAACAAGCAAGGGCACAATCCCCACCTATACAAATTTTGGAGATAGTTGTGCTAACTCTCCACCACATACAATATTAATGTAGTTCAATGCACTTCACATACACCACATGGCATACTTTGCCATCGTTTTTTCTAAACTTTTTGACCTTTCCCATCTCTCTTCGTATGGACCCCCTATCCATACCAATAGCAAAAAAACATTTCCATCACAAGTTCTCCTCAACCAGTTTCACAAGCTGGAGTAAGTAGCAAACTTACAAACATTTCTCTATAGTTGTAATATTTAGTTTTATTAAATTTTATGTCTTTTTTCCAGCATTCACATTAACATGGTGTTGTCACACAACCCACGCTATTGACCATTCATTTCTAGAAAAATTTGAAAACGTCCTTGTGCTAGCTGATGGAAACTGAGGAGAGATATGTGGACACCAAAGAGAAATGAAAGCAATAGAATGAAGGTAGATAGGACCCAAGCAAAAAAACGTTAATCTTTTTGTTCTTGGGATAAGATGCACCCCCCTTGAACGCCCACAAGGAGGGGCACCTCCCCTGCAAATATTAGCTAATAGAGCAAGCAAGAGCCACCCCAACAATTCTCCTATGCAAAAATAGGATATCTTGCAAGTGGAATGCATGGTGGAGGTTGATCACATTAAGATCCTCCTCCTAAATGACCTTACCAAGGACGAAAACCAACCAAGTGTTCCAATGGGCTAGAGCCCACAGTTCAATGGCCAAGAGCTCGGAATTCCATAAACACACCATGTGAACATAGGTGTCCAACCAAATGATGCACTCGACTAGACTTGAACCCAAAGGCTTGTAAATGTGAGCCCAAGTGCTAACTACTAGACCATTACCCTTGGGACAGGTATTACGTAAGAACTAAGGGAACCATAGCATGTATAATCATAGCTACCTAGCAATAGGCAAGGACTAAAGATAGTCCACACTAATCTAAGGCTAAACTTGCCAACATGATGATGTGGCAAGAGGAAATAATTGCCAATTTAAATCTACCACATAGCATAAGTGCCCACAATAGAAACACATAGAAAATGGGAACTTAGACGTGGCGTCATCACACTGACATTGTGCCCAAATATGAAGTTGCTACATATCAGGAGAAGGATCCAAAATGAGCCAAGTGGCTTCAAACATATGCACAATAGGCAACTAAAATGTCTTTCTAGAAAGGGAGAACATCCTCAAAGAGATATCTACTAGACAAGGTTGTCCTCCATAAAGTGAGAAATGTTAAATCTTCAAAGAAGAAGTATGGAAGAATGAGAACTGATGTGAACATGTAGCATCCCCATGCGAAACTGGAAAGTTAGTAATCTCTACAATCAAGGGAGCAACTAAGCTTGCCTCCATATCATCCAAAGAACCAACGTAACAATCGAAAGGATCATTTGCAAGAACGTCCTTAAAAACACGAGGAATGCAAATAGTAGCATAGGGAGCACCCAAAGTGCATGAGTTCAAGTAAGGTAAAATCTCAAAGAATTTGCTCATACTATGGGATGGTGGTCCTGCAGAATGTTGTTGAGTGATCGGTAAGGGCATGCGTGTTAGCAGTCGTCGGCTCCCCTACCACGTCAGCAGTGCCATGTGGCGGCAGTCAGACTGTCCGGCTGTAGCCTGCACCCGACCTACCTATTTTGGGCATTTTTCGAGGCATTCTTTTCAGCTTTTTTAAAGGCTGAGTTCCAACAGTTTTGATCACTTGTATCTGATAGATTACAGCCTGCTGCTAACAGAGACAGCACTCGGGCTGACGGAGATCGAGGTCCTCAAGGCGGAGACATGCACAGATATTCTCTCTACACCCGTGTATGATTCTGCATTCTTATACAGCATTCCTCACTGCAGATTTTCTGTGTTTCATTGTCTCTTTCTCTCTCTCTCTCTTCTCTCCGTTCACTCTTTCTCACGGTCATTCGCTTCCACATTGCTTCACTCTGACAGAGGAGTTTTCAGCGCGACACAAGACTGTGTTTTCAGCATTCAAATGCGAGCAAGTGAGCTGCGCATCAAAACAAGGCTGAGGCAAGCGTGGGCATCCGGGAAAAGAGACGATTTGCTGAAGTTGTTGCTGTTTTTCTGCTGTTAGAGAAGGAAGATGGCTGTGTTTTTGGCCTTCAGGTGCAGATTTTACCTTTCCATCACCTCCGGCAGCTGAAGAGGGTTCGGGAATCGGAGACGAGCCCTAGCAGGCTGTGTTTTCACAATCAAAGAGGGCTTCTTTTGTGTTTATGCAAGCATTGCAAGTGAAGATGTCTACAGAGACTGACGTGGAGTTCCAGGCAATCATGGACCGGAAGGTGCCTACCTACCAGCTCTTCCATTAGATCAAAAGCTTGCTGGCGACAATTACCGTATCTGGCAACTGATGATGTTGGCCATATTGGAGTCTTATGATTTGGTGGAGCTTGTGATGAAGGAGATCAACCGGCCCTTGGTGAGAGATGAGTCCAAACTCTCTTCAAGTGCTCGTACGGAGTTGACCAAAGCCCAGTCTCATTGGGGGAAGGACCAAAAGAAGGAGGACAACAAATCCAAGAAGGACGAAGAGAAAGCATCAACATGCTATATCTGCGGTAAGACCAGTCATTGGAAGAAGGATTGCCCCGACAAGGACAAGAAGGACCCGAAGGATTTTGGAGCAGTGGCTGCACCCTCATCAGCTGCTTTTCTACACTTAGTGGTCATTGAGGACCCCCTCAAAGACTTATGATGCTGCGATGACAACTCCCCAAGCTCGAGAGTGGATCGTGGACAGTGGTGCTTCACGGCACATGACTCCTTCGACAGTTGGTGTTGCCCATTTGCGACCCTTGCGTGGGCAGATTCTCATTGGAGACAACTCTTCTATGTCTATTGCTGCATGAGGTAAGATGCAACAGGTTCCAGATAGACGTGCTGATACCCACACTTCCGAGGTGTTGCATGTGCCAGGTTTAGAGTATCATTACTTTCGGTACATAAGATTTGTTCTCTTGGCCTTTTGGTGGAGTTTGACAGTGATGTTCGCGTCCTTGATCATGGATCGAGGAAGGTTCTCTCTTCAAGGTATGAGGAGAACGGCATTTACAAATTGAAGTCTTCTACAGTTTTTATTTCTCTTCTTCTTACCTCTCAGACATAGTCCAAGCTCTCGCATGCTCGGTTTGGCCACTTAAACTATGAGTACCTTCGGAAGGCATCACGAGGATCGTTTATTCAAGGTTTGCCAAACATAGTGGTGAGCCAGCAGCCATGTGTCACCTGCATTCATGGGAAACAACATCGGGATGCGATTCCCAACAAAGCTTCGAGGCGGTCTAGTTCACCTATGGAGCTTGTATCTACGGATCTTTGTGGCCCGATAAGGACCAAGTCCCTGAAGCCCGAGCCTTTCTCCCACTTCAAGGATTGGCTTCTCTTTGAGGAAAACCGATCAGGCCGGATATTGAAGACCTTGCGATTAGACAAAGGACATGAATTTGTTTCTAATGAGTTTGCTCGCTTTTGTGCAGATAGAGGCATTCACCAGGAGTTTGCTAATACCAACACTCCTCAAGAGAATGGCATTTTGGAGCGGAAGAACCGAAGTGTGATCGAGATGACGTGCATCACAATGGAGCACTAACAAACACCTCAGTTTCTGTGGGCCGAGGCAGTGGCTACGGCAATCCACATCCTAAATCAATCTTCCACTTCGGCCATTGATAGGATGACACCTCTTGAGGCTTACTTTGGGACTAAGCCTGATGTCTCTTATTTTAGAATCTTTGGGTGTGACACCGATGTGCGCATCCCGAAGACACAACGTGACAAGTTTGAGGTGGCTTCCCGATGACAAGTCTTTGTTGGCTACAGCTCCCAGTCCCAAGGTTATCATTTGTATGATCCCGTGAAGTGGAATGTCTACACAAGCCGAGATGTGTGGTTCATGGAAGTTCCGACCACAGAGGGGGGTGAGGAGCATCCTGTACTTGGAGATCCAGGGGAGAGTTGGGCTCCCGCAACAATTCCTTTGGAGCCAGAGCCTCTTGATGGAGATTCTTCTTCAGATTCACAGTCTTCTCTTCCACCGGCCACCCCAGTGGAGATCCCGTAGGTGGATGTACCCGAGTCTTTGGTGGATGGAGAGCACCGAGGAGAGATCCAGCCTTCTCCTCGTTGGGCCCATGACACCCTCCGAGATTCAGGGATCCAGGGGGTCTCTAAGGAGTGGGAACCGCTGGATGGACCGCAGAGGTCACGGAGACACCAAGCACATACTACGGAGCTTGTTTACTCTAACTACTATTTAATGTCCCGTGTTATGCAAGATAGAGAGCCTACATCAGTGAAAGAAGCTTTACAGTCTGATCAATGGCGAAAGGCGATGGAAGCCGAGTTGGAGGCTATTGAGTAGAATGGCACTAGGTTCCTTGTGCCTCATCCCTCTCATAAGAAGGTGATTGGTATCAAATGGGTCTTTAAGACCAAGTACCATAGTGATGGCTCTTTGGACAAGCACAAGGCTCGCCTTGTTGCTAAAGGTTTTGCACAGTGCCCAAGTGTTGACTTCCATGATACTTTTGCCCCTACAGCTCGCATGGTGACTATTCGTGCTGTTCTTGCCTTGGCTAGTCATAGGAAATGGCCTGTTTTTCAGTTGGATGTGAAGTCGGCCCTCTTGAATGGTGATTTGAACGAGGAGATCTATGTAAGCAGGCTCCTGGATTTGGTTCTTCAGATGGATAGGTTTACACGTTAAAGAAGGCCTTGTATGGCCTGAAGCAGGCTCCACGTGCTTGGAACAAGAAGATTAACTCGTTTCTCTAGGCCCAATTGAGCTATCAGTGTTCTAGGGCCGATCCACAACATTATGTGCACACTTCCAAGGGAGGTCGTGTGTTATTTGTTTTGTTGTTGGGAATAAAGGCCTCGTGTCTTTTAAATGTGCTCGGGTGTGAACACACCCTTAGCACTTGTACTTACACATATATATCTATCTAAAAACCTAAAGGTACACACTCGTCATTGTACCTGAAAACGTGCTCACTCTCTACTCTGCTCTCTCTCACTCTCTTTGGCTCTCACTGCGCGTAGAACAATCTGTCTCGATCGTCCTGCCTAATCGGTCCCTACAAACTGGTATCAAAGCCATCAACTTCTGTGCGCTTCCTGAGATCTGACAAGACCAACAAACAACCAGAGTTCTTGACGACTTGTGTGTCGGGCTGAGGCAGAAGGCAACGTGTGGCGTCAGGCAAGCGTAGATTGCCAAAGGTTCAGGCGAGCTGGACAGGCAACAGCAGCTTTTGAAGAGTAGTCGCAAGCGAGCTGACGGACGGCATCTGCAAGGCAATTGACCTGTGCGAAAACGTGACGGATAGCAATCGGCGGGACTGGTCACGACAGGCGGCTGTCGGCGGGATGTTGACCAACAGGCGTTTACGAGACGCGATGGCAGGCGCGCGACGGACGGAACCGTCAGCAAGGCTCACGACGCACGACTGACAAGTCAACAGACCCATCATCCATTTCTTTTCTTCTTCAAAATTTTTGAACGGCCTCTCCCCCTACCGAGGGTTCACGCGCTGGAGGCACAAACCTCAAATCTGTACCAAATTGAGCCAGAAATTTGGGGCTTTTCCTAAATTTGGAGATCTCAACACAGAATTGGACAATCTGACTTAGAAATTGCAAAGTCGGTGCACATTTGCCTAGGAATTTTGGGGTTTTTCACATTTTAGTAAAATTCTTTCAATTTCACTGAAATTAGTGCACGCAGGACTTGGAAAATTTGGGGATTTGTCCAGATTTGATGCGAGCAAGATGCAACAGTGATATTTGTCTTGATCGTCGTACCTAATCGGTCCCTACAAACTGGAATCAATGTTGATGACTTGATTATTGCGGGTGCTCATACCCAGATGGTCGAAGAGACGAAGACAACTCTACGAGATGACGGATTTAGGACTTCTCCATTTCTTTTTGGGCCATGAGATTTATCAGTCTCAGAGGGGGATTTTCATCTCTCAACAAAGATATGTACAGGAGCTCTCGATGACTTTTGAGATGGAGGATTGTCGGTCCATTTCTACTCCTATGGATTCGAACTGGAAGGCCACTTCACACGCATATTCTCCTTTGGCGGATGCTACTCGCTACCGTCAACTGATTGGATCATTAATTTGGCTCCTCAACACATGGGTTGATCTATGTTTTTTTGTAGGTATCTTGGTTGGGTTCATGAGTGCACCTCAATAGGTGCATTAACAAGCTGTTCAGAGGATACTACGCTATCTGAGGGGGAGCTCCGACTTAGGGATTCATTATCCAATAGGTACAGGTGCTACTGATCTTGTTCTTACTGGTTGGAGTGATTCAGATTGGGTTGGCGATGTGGATCACAGGCGGTCTACTACAGGTTATTGTTTTACCTTGGGTGTTGGTGCTAACTCTTGGAGTAGCAAGAAGCAGCCCATGGTAGCCCTATCTTCGACTAAGACAGAGTATCGAGCTGCGTCTTCTACCACATGTGAGACTGTGTGACTTCGGTGGTTGTTGGAGGAGCTTGGATGCCTCCAGACTCGTCCTACTATCTTGCAATGAGACAATGAGAGTTGCATTGCCTTGGCACAGAATCCCGTATTCCATGTCCGGACAAAGCACATAGAGATCCAATATCACTTCATCAGGGAGAGCTTCTAGATGCGACCATTGATATGGAGTACTGTAAGACTGAAGACAATCTTGCAGATTTGTTTATGAAGGCACTTCCCCACGCTTTGCTTCATCGACACTCCAGATTCCTACACCTGCTGCCTTGTCCAAGATCTGAGAGGGGGTGTTAGCAATCGTCAACTCCCCTGCCACGTGGCAGCAGTCGGACTATCTCCGAATGCCTATTTTGGACATATTTCGAGGCATTCTTTTCAGCTTTTTTAAAGGCTGAGTTCCAGCAATTTTGATCACTTGTATCTGACGTATTACAGCCTGCCAGAGATAGAGACAGCACTCGGACTGACAAAGATCGAGGTCCTCAAGGTGGAGACATACACAGATATTCTCTCTACACTCATGTATAATTCTGCATTCTTATACAGCATTCTTCAATGCAGATTTTCTGTGTTTCACTGTCTCTCTCTATCTCTCTCTTCTCTCTCCTCCGTTCACTCTTTGTCACGGTCATTCGCTTCCGCATTGCTTCACTCTAACAATGTGGAGATAGTGGAATAGGTTGAATCTATGCAACAAGATGAACAAGAGGAATGGTGTGTCCTAGGGAAGCCTATACAATTTGCTAAGCAAGGTAAGGGGATAAATATGTCCACATAGAAAACATGGCTGATAAATTTCACTCATGTTCTATGGGAGAACATGAGACACCTCGTCCCATTTCCCACTTCATGCAAAGATAAATACATATTTGAACAACAAAAAAGCCAACCATCAATCAAAGAACCCTCTACTCCAAGAAAAAGAACTTCACAAGCAACCCTCTGCTCTGCGAAGAGAATTATCCAAGGAACCTTCTTAACCTGAAGAAGTGCCACCAATATGCTCTTCTTCAAAGTTCTAAAGCATGAGAGAGGGAATCCAAGAATACGAGTGAACATTAACTCACCCAATGTTTGACACTTCCTTCATGACTAGGGCAGCATAGCTTTCTATACAATTTTATTCTGCAGAAAGCATGGTTTGCTTTATTGTCATGGAAAATATTTGTTGAACAGACTTATGAGAGAGTTCATTAACTATAAGTTTTTTTCACACCCCACTTTTCTGCTCACCCCTTGTTTGTGTCAGAAGTGATAGTGTAAAACGCAGACCTGCAATGGCACAAAACAGCACCAGGAGCACAATCACAGATGGCTGAAACAATCCTCAAATTCGATAACATATCAGAAGTGGATGCAGCGATGGAAGTGTAGAAAACTACTGTGATAGGCTACATAACACAAGAGAGGAGAAAACAGAAACACTACACAAAGAACTTAGAAGAAAAGAGATGCTTGGGAAATGGAACCCATATACCAAGACATGAGACAATATAGAAACAACATGAGTCACTGGCTGTGGGCACTGGCACCAACTCCCTCTCTCCAACGCGACATACAAGTAAGAAAGTATGCAGACAATGATCTGGTGAGGAGGGAGCCCAAGAATAAATAGGCCACGAACAAGATTAGGTCAGCCAGCATCAGGAGGCCTCAAAATACAGGTTGACCAGCCAAGAAATGCATAAAATGATCAATTGCCAATAAAATGACTGGCGCCGACTGATCCTCACTGGAAAAGAAATGCACAGTCCCCCTGGAACAAGCACAGACTCACACACAAACTGACTAATCTGCTAACAATTTGTACCTTTTGTCTCACCTCTTTGGTACTCTCTTTTATATTTTCAGTACTGTACAAACACTCATATTTCATCAAACTTTCTTTTATTTGTCTCCCTACCTCCCCCCTGCCTCCTATCTTTTCTCTCTTTTTTGAGCTATGGATTTCTGGCATCATAGCTTCACCTTTCATCTCAAGTGTTTGTGGTCTGATTGCCCACTTTGTGAAAGTAAATAAATGGTTAGGGACAATCAAGATTCAAAAACAAGGAAACACAGTGTGGTTATATATTTAATAATGATACTCAGTGTTGTTATCCCTTTACTAACAAGGATAACCATTACAATCAAGGCACAATCCAGAAAAGCAGAACATCTCCAGACTCATAGTAAGCATAATAGTCAGAGGAATACCAACTCTGGGCCAACTATTTAAGAAGGCATTACCTTAAAGCTGGAGTAATGTACAAAATTGCAACATACAGCTCAGACTGACAGTTAATATTGGCTACTGATTGCCTAACCTGAAAGAGCAACAGGATCGCAAGTACCTGAGAGCGCTTCATTTCCAATAACCGCACTGCTACAGCATTTTCAGAAATTTTATAGTGCTTATTTATGATCTTAAATTGCCCGTGGGTCTGAGACTCTTGTGAAACGGGTGGAAAATAGTTATCACACTTCACCGCCTGGAAATAGGATGCATTCAAAAATCTGGAATGTGTAAGTTTAACTCTCTCACCGTAAGAAAAAAAACTGTCAAAAACACTCAGATGAAAACAAATACCTTACTATTTTGATTACTCAATTCAGTGAGCATAACTATGACTGGGCACTGTTGTTGGGATATCATTTCCCAAAAATCAGCACTTGTGTTTGGTAAAGGTTGCTGAGTTGCAATGAACTTTGAAAGTTTCTCATGGGAAAGATCCTGCACAGACCAGAATGTATTGTGCCTCAGCTTTGCAGTCAACCTGCCCTATTTATGGACAGCATTACTGGCTTTCGAATTGCCAGAAGTTTCTTTTTTTTTAACCCATCAGCAAATACTCAATGCAAATATATCTCACCAAAACATAGTTGGCATTGATATAAGATGACCTTGATTCATCCAGCACAACTCTTGTATCATCGTCTTTTGGGGTTGTCAAGGTCAAAATTTACGAAGCTAGTCCTAAATCACTTCACCTTCAATGTTGATCATGCTGTCAGTTATTGCACATGATTATAATCAGGATACATGGCAGGACATTCATATAGCGATTCTTTGCATAGTTTGCCTCGAGCCTTGCAATCGTTGTCCTTGCAAGATACTTGTTAGTAGGCACTTTATCTGACTGCAGCACAACAATTTAAATTAGAGCTCAGAATTTGCTAGATAACATTTGCAGCATAAATTTATTTTCAATACATTGGATGAAGACTTAAATCTATAATAAAAAACAACTCAAATGAGGGGGATTTCTGTTGCTTCTGCAAAACCAATCAATACAATGTACATAAAATGCCATTGACCTATGTTTAAGACATATGGTCCATAATTATTGTCTGTCTCCATTGGAAATCACTCTCCAACTATTCCCTCAATCGCTCCCACGAGAGTCATCGGCTATTGGACGGCTCTACCTTTAAGCATCTTGTACTCCATTTACAGCATTCATTCATTCACTTCAGAGTTTTCTTTCTTCTCTATTTGTATTTTTGTATTTGTGTTTGAGTACTGTGTTTCAGTCATGATCATACACTCAATGTTTTCTTTTGCAAACCCTAGCATATCTCCTAATGGTATCAAAGCCGGTGCTCTTTTAAAGAGTATCCTATGGCTATCGTGGATTGCATGGTTTGTTCCTAGATTACACTATATGTCACGAGCTAATTCATGATGGCTCAGATCACTCCATCTTTAGATCCTCTAATGTTTTCTCAAACTACTGCAATGGAGGCTCTGTTAAGGCATCATGGCCTTGATTTGGAGGACAACGCTCCATCTAGTAACCTTTCTTCTAGGGACCATTCACAATCGTCTCATATTCCTTCATAAGAAGGTAAATCTCAATTGGAGCATTTGTTGACAAGATTGATCACCTCTCAGTTGAGGAAAGACTATCCACTCAAGAAACATCCAAAAGTTCAAATTCGTCACAATCAAGCCCAATCTCAAATTCATACAATCCATTTTTGTGTGAGTCTAATTACATCTATGCTACTACTTCAGTTATGCAAGAACCCACTGTAAGTCACTTAGGGGACCCAATTCAGGGCATGTATGAGAAGAAAACTCTATGATCACAGATGTTTCGCATGGTGATCCTTTTATCTTTTGGTTCGTTTGTGTTTGAGTTTGGTGCTTCACATTCACCTTCACATTCCCCGCCCTTCCCTCCGACTTTCACTTCACATTTAGATTCCTCTACTTTCAATCTAGACCCTTATTTTAACCCTACCATAGGTTATCCAATCGTAGCTCACATTGTCTTTGATGCACATTTAGGTTTTCACCCATCACTAGACACTCAAAGGTGTACCACTTTGCACCTTGGGGCTTTGTTGGCGAGAATACCACTTGCGCACTATGCATATCATCCATATCCACAAGTGTGTTGCGTCACTCTCTATTCTCTACTCCTATTGTGTAGGAAATCCCCTCATACACATTGTAGCGCCCTCGATTGCCCAAATGCACAAACCCTCTTCTTGTGTTGATGAGCCATCTCCTTCATTGAACGACTCAAGTAGTGAAAAGGAATCACCTACATGCTTAGAACCGATCCCATCCTCCCTGATTGATATTAAACATGGCCCACGTTTTGATGCCATACTCAATCTCCTTCTTTAAAGGAAAAAGCGAGAGGTAGAGTCCAATTGTCACAAAGACCCCTTTTGGTATTACTTGCGTAAAAAGAATAGGTTTGGTAGTTTTTGCAAAAAACCCAACCATGTAGATGACAACCATCACTCAAAGGCCAAGGGTATTAGACTCGCATCCAAAATCACCCCATCCACAGCTAAAGGCATTTTACCTACATCAAAGATGAATATGATTCCCATTCCCAAACCAACCTCAACCCCTTCCAATAGTGGTAGTGCCACTCCAAGGAGGTTGAGAGGGGGTCTTCCCCAAGGAAGTGGTGCAATTTCTCCACCCCCCAATATCCATCTCAATGGCATGCCAGAAGTGTAATGGATCCTAAATCTCCCCCTCAATCAGTGTCTCATGGCATCTCTGATGAGTTCAGTCATCATCGCCCCTAAGCAAGTTTCTAGGCATTCTAGGTCATCCTTAGGCACCTAAGGCTAGTTAGACTCCATTTCCATTTCCTTCAGGCTTAGCGTACTTTTTCAAGTCTTACCCTGCACAGTTACATTTTCTGTTTACTTCCGCTGCATTCTGCACTCACTTAGCTTCTTTTCTCACTTAGCACACTACCTAAAGCATCTCAATATGAAACATATGGCATGCAGGTTTCTTTTCTAATTCTGTTATGTTGGGTTTTGTATTTCAATTCAAGAATAATGTTGCAGATATTTTACCAATCCTAATTGGGCTGAAGGTTTGTTTTTCAGCTTTTGCCTTCATGATTGTTGCCTCCATTAGCACGGTAACAGAGAGAGTATCTTCTCTCTCAAGATCATGCATTCTTTTTCTCTTATCTTGACATCTATCTTTCTTTCCTTTCAATTGAGGCGTTTTTATCATTTAACATCATTTATTACTCCACTTTTCTTTTTCATGTTAGATGGAGGGCTACTTTTGTGGTTGTGCCTACAACAATTAGTCGACATTGAAGCCATCTCCCGAGATTGAGTACGTGTATATCTCGATTGCCTTGGTAGCTGACTCTTCTCCCACTCTTCTAGTTGGGGAGTGACAAGTCTTCCTTCTTCATCCACTTGATCCATTCACATCCAATATCTTCTCTCCAATGAAATGGTATTGTATCTCAATGTGCTTTGTCCAAGCATGAAATACCAGATTCCATACCAAAGCTATGTGACTCATTGCCGCATAGAAGTGTAGTAGGACCGCCTGTGGGCAGCCTGTGGGCAACTAATCTTTCCCAACCACCTCTTAAGCCACACCGTCTCACATGTAGTAGGAGACGCAACTCAATACTCAATCTATATAGATGATAAGGCCATTGTGGATTGCTTCTTGCTACTCTAACAAATAGCACCTGCACCCAAAATGAAGCAATAACCTATCATTGATATCATATGGTTAACACCTCCATCGCAACGTGAATCGGTGCAATCAGCCTTCCTTCCGTGGATGGGTGGCAATTCCCTGATTACAACCCAATTAAAATAGCAACATTTATTACAAAACTAAGAAATGCAAATTAACTTACAATCTTGGACAATGGACACCCTGTTGGCCCCAAAACCAGTGCCCCTTTCGGTGTTTCTCTAACTTAATTGAAGAAAAAGTTGATGTACAATGGGATTTTCCCAATCCCTTTCGGTATTCCAACTCCCCTTGCTATCCAAAATGACCAGCAAGTCTTCAATCTGATTTGCCCCTTGATTCGAGCAATCAATTGGCCTTCACCTGCTTTGATGGAGATGGAAAATGCCCCAAATTCATTGATTTGCTAGTCCCTCCACTTGAATTTAAATAAAAACAACTTTAGCCCTATTGAATCCAAGTCTTGGAGCTTCCAATTTTTGGAACGCTTCCCGAAGCTACTACAATGCCCTAATTTCTACTTCACATTAGGATTTACAACAGAGAAAACTGAAATTTCTCAACCTCTTGTAATCTCAGTGCTGTAATCTTTGGAGCAAGGCTATAGAAAGGCTAGAAATGAGAGAGAATGCTGAGGAGAGAGAAAATTCAAACTTTCTATGCGAAAAACTAAAGAAAATCAGTCATTTATTGATGCTGCCCTATCTCAACAGCCTGTAGATGTTGTCACCTACTGTTGATTGGTCTTCTCCTACCCCTAGCTGCCTCAAAAGGTCCTCCAATGGCTGCAAATCAAACCAATAGCATCTCCTCCCTCTCTCTTGCCAACTCAATTCACTGAAAATGCCTCTCTCAACCTCTAAAGACGTTTTTTTAATCTTGCACGGGCATTTTTTACAAGTGGTGACCTTCCCAAATGGTTTTTCCAAAATTATCTATAATTAAATATTAATTTTCAGTCTTTAAATACTAAAAATTAATCTAATAATTATTTCAACGCCCAAAAAAATAATATAGCTAGCCAATAATTAAACTAGCTAGGCAACTTTCATTCCCGAGTATCTCTGCACCATCTTTGACCATCAAATTGCCGTTAGGTACCATTAAACGCCACTTCTCTAGTGTCACCAACTAACACTTATGGCCAAATAAATGACCTAGGCCAACAACTGGCACCGAATACCACCAAGTACTTGTGTAGCATAACTTATAGCAACTTTCGCCTTTGACATCCCATAATTTCCTTAGCTCCCAAGCTCATAAATTTACTCTAACCCCAATTAGACCTCACATGTGTAACATTTACTTAACCATGTGATTAAAATTTAATCCACATGTTAAGTGAGGTTTCAAAAATACATGTCCTCATGACAATTAATCATGAACCGCAATATTCTCAAAGCAACCTATTAATGAGCCAACTTGGCTTCATGCATAAACCTTGCAACTTACAAGCAAACCAACGCGGAAGCATAGATCGGTCCAACTATTTAGCTATATCAACCACCTAATCAATTACCTATAGCAAGTAGCATTTGCCACGCTAGTAAATTTGCATGGACCATAGCCCTCCACTTCAAATCTATGGGAGTAGAAATAGACCGACACGCCTCCATCCCAAAGGCTGTCAAAAGCTCCTATACATACCGCTGTTGAGAGAGAGAAATCCCACCCTCAATAGGCCATATCTCATGACCTAAAAAGAAATGAAGAAGTTCCATATCCGTCTTCTTGAACTTCACACATAGTGCTTCCTTTGTCAACTTGGCTTCCTTTGTCAACTTGACCATCTAGGCATGATCATCTATCAAAATGAGATCATATTGAACTTCACATGTAGTGATTCCTTTGTCAGCTTGACCATCTAGGCATGATCACCTGTCAGAATGAGATCATCCACATATAGCATGAACAAAGCATGCCCGCTAGTTGAAGTGTGGATATATAGATTGGGATCAACAATTGATCTCCGATACCCTAATTTCTCTTGGAGGAACAAGTCTATCTTCTTATTCCAAGCACCTAGACCTTGTTTAAGACCATAAAGGGCCGCCCTCAACCTATAAACTTTGCCATCCAAGGAAGAAAAGCCAAGAGACTATTGCATATAGATCCCCCTCCTTCAAATCATCATTTAAGAAGGCAAACTTAAACATCTAGCTAATAGACTAACCACCTCTTATGGTTGACCAAGTGGCAAGGCAGGAACAGCCCTAATGGTGGCCATTCGAGCAATAGGGCCAAAGATAAAAGGAAATCCTTAGCTAGCTACTACCGAACCCTTTGGCAACCAACCATGCCTTATATTTGTCCTCCAAAGTGCCATCACTATGGTATTTGGTCTTGAAGACCCATTTGACTCCAATAACATTCTTGTGAGCGGGCCCCAACACAAGATCCCAAGTATAATTCCACTCAATGGCCTCCAAACTCTTGCTCCATAGCCTTCTACCCATGTTCTAACTTTAAAGCCTCCTTAATCGAGATGGGCTTTGTATCCTATAAGGCGCGAGTCATCAAACAGTAATTAGTATAAACAAACTTGGTGGAATGTGTTTGGTTCCTCCGAGATCACCACAAGCCATCCTACAAAACTGCCACTCCTTGGGAAGTCCCTTCATCCTTGCATCACGGAGTGTCTCACGTGCCCATCGAGGAGGACGCTAATATTCCCCTCCTTGCTTTGCCTCTACTAAAGGCTCTAATACATCCACCAATACCAACTCTAAAGGCAAATTCGGTGATGAAGCAACCTCCTGAGTAAATGTCAAAACCTTAAGAGGTAAAGGCTCCAAAGGCACTGCCTCAAGTACTGAACTCTCACTCGGATCTTTCAGAACAAGGTGCCCATCACCACCCTCTAAAGCTGGAAACTCCACGAACCAGAGATCTCGACTCGTATAGACATCCCATGATACAGGATCATAAAGCATGTGTCCAGATGATTGAGAGCTATATTCCACAAACACCTATCTCTTGGAAGCAAGCTCAAACTTACCTATTCGTTTCTTCAAAATGTAAACATAAACATCACATCCAAACACCCTAAAATAAGACGCATCCAATTTTAGACCAAAATAAGCCTCAAAAGGTGTCATACCAACCATGGCCAATGTAGGTAAGCGATTTAGAATGTGGACGGCAGTGGCCACTACTTAAGCCCATGGACACTAAGGTGTCTACCGATGCTCCATCGTGGTCTGTGCCATCTCGATCATGCTCCGATTCTTCCACTCCAACTTGCCACTCACTCGAAGTGTGTTTATGTCAGTAAACTCCTAATGGATGCCAAAATCTGCACATAATCAAGCAATTTCATTGGAGATAAATACTCTACCTTTATCGATCACAAAGACTTTAGTTTTTGGCTAGACCAACATTGTGATGTTGTGCGTCCATTTGCAAAGAACCCCAATGGAGCATCAAACAATGAGATTTCAATGAGTGCTGAGCAATGTCGTTTCTATGATTTATTTTCCATGTGTTTGCGTGTGAACCCATAGTCTTAAAATTTCCCTTCCCATTCCCTGTACTTTTCTTGCTTCCCATTTCTTTTCCATGTGTGCCGTGTGAATGTGTGCAAAAGACGAGGCCAAGAAACCCGCAATTTAATTTTCCAATGCCCAAGTATGTGATAGAAAATCCTAGATATGTTATGTTTGAAGCCGAGATGAAATACCAAAGGATTGAGACCAAAACCCATGAAAACCATGCCAAACCCGAAGTTAAAAGACTTAGCTATGTGTGAATGACCCTAAGTCCAAACTGGTTCAAGCCACATAAGTGTGAATAGCTTAAAATCCTTGAACTAGATAAACCAATGATTGAGTGATTAAACCCAATGATTAAGAGAGAAGCTTCTAAGTTTCCTAAAGCTTCTGACAAGCTCTCCAACATTGATTAACACGTTGCAGCACCATCTTTTTTAGTGTACAAGAGCCTGTCTTTGATCACGTTGACCTAGGTAGGTCACTTACTAGTATCACAGCAATCGTACAAATCATCAAACACTTTGTTGTTTGCCTTTTAGCAAGTAGAAAACTCTAAGCATTTGCTTTTGGAGTTAATCATGTGCTAATGTTAGAATCAAAGAACTCCCTTACTCAAAGCTACAGATGAACCAAAAGCAAAAGAAAAACCCATTAGAACAATGGTTGAATGTTTCTTTGATGGCTGGAAAGCACTCTACAGTCATCACATTAGATCAAAGAACTCAATTCTTGAGGGGAAAGTGAATGAAAAGCAAGAAAAGCTTGTCTCAAGCTCCACCTAGAAGAGAATATGTCAGGAGATGTACCTGGTGTGATAGTCCTAAGCATCAATGCAAGGATTGTGAGTACTTTAAAGATGCCAAGAGAAAGAACTTGGTATTCTTGGGACCCGAAGGCAAAATCTATCTGACTAAGACCGGAATACCTATGATTCCGAACTTTGGTAACGGAGGAATGAAGAAAACTCTTGAAGACATGGTTGCATGAACTTCTTATATAACTAGAAGTGATGCCTCTACTTATGGCATACAGATTGAGAAGAAACCACAAATTAAATCAAAACTTTGGACCTTTTCAATGGATACAGCACATAGAGGAAAATTGAAGCAATCAGAACTATCTAGTGCAGGAACAAATATAAGAAAAGAGACTGGGTGGGATGCTCCAGTAGACACCTATTCTATTCATGCATATCTAGCAAAGACCCAAGGAACTAAGGTACTTGTCGAGAAGAAAAGAAGACAAGATGATGAAGCTTCAAGTACTTCTAAAAAGACTAGAGGGGGTGAGCCAATTGTTCCACCTCCTAAAACAAGACCTGAATATACCATGGATGAAAAATAGAAAAAAGAGAAGAAACAAAATGCACAACTTAAGAAATAGCTTGGTTACAAACTCCTTTCAAATATTGAAAATACTACTGACCTAAAGAAAGTACTTAAAGAGCGGACCTTGGACAATAAGCTAGAACTTAGTCTTGGCAAAATCCTGGGAATCGCTAAAAAAGAATTTCATGATGTGATTGTAGATATTATCAAAAGATAAAGATAGGTAATCTAGATTGCAAAAGGACAAAATATCACAATTGAAGAACTACTTTGTGAAGAGCTATTGGATGATAAAGAGGATGTAGCACATGTAATAAATGCTGCAAAATGCCTGAAAGTCATAAAGAATATTCAACTAGTGCGTTATGAAGAGGATGATACTCCAATTATGGTTCCTTGCAATCACTTCCCTAGACCACATTGGGCTTGAGCAACCACTAAAATAGTGGTTAAGATAGGCAATATGGCTACTTCATGTATTGCTCTATTAGATCATGGATCAAAGTTCAATGTAATTGTATACAAAGTCTATGAGAGCGAGTAATAGCCAATGAATGTGGAGCATGGATGGTGGATGAGCGCCGCCAATAACACTCCACGAGATCTATATGTTGCATGCCCGAATATCAAGGTATCCATAGATGATATACAAGAAGATTTCCATTTCTTTGTGCCAAATTCCTATTCTTATGATATTATTTTGGGTCAACCATTTATTACGAAAACAGAATTGGAGACAAAAGTGATGGATGATGGTTCTACGTATACACAACTACGTAGTAGAGATGAAAGAATAGCAATTCAATTTATGACAGTATGTGTGAATCATCCCAAGAATAGAGACACTTTACGGGATGCCCCTCTACCTGCAAAAGACTCGGATTTTCTGTAGGTACCACTATCCTTTGAGATGATGGTGGTGCAAGGAGGGAAAAGCTCTCACCTCCTGACAATAATGCTTTTTCTTCGAGCTTTGTTGGATTTTCAGCATATAGTTCCGTTCCTTTTCAAAAAGCTTCAAAATTGCCTAGAGCTACTAGGTGGTACATATGCAAAAAGGAGAAAGATTTGAGGATTGCAAGTGTTTTACAGGTTGATGAGCATATAGATGGGATATATGATGGCTTGACTTATGCAGACACAAATGTCAAAAATAGAAAATATGCTGAAAACTAATATGCAGATTGGTCCTAGTGTAGTACCAATACATTCCCTAGACATGTTTCATGAAATTGCAAATTTTGTGCAGAGATCAAAGTCAAAGGCTGGGGTAACTCAACAAACAGAGTTTACAGCTGATCATTTTCAGTCTACAGAGTTTACTACTAAAATATTTCAGCATCCAATGTGTGAGGCTGCTCCTATGCAATCCATAGTGCCAAGAACTGATCATTTTCAGCTGAAATAGTTGAGGGCTGATCATCTTCAGCAAACAAAATTATGTGCTGCTTATTTGCAGCAAGATTTGAGTCTTCTACCAGATCTGAGAGAGGCTAGGGTTGACATGAAGTACAAAACAATGGACAAAAAGGTGAAGCCAGTTGTAGGACCACTTTCACCTAGCATTGATGGAAGGGTACAAAGGGAGTATTTTATTGGAGCCCCAATTGTGGTTGAGACAGATTGCTTGCCTCCGCTAGGCCTGACTACTAGTTGCTCTACCCCAAACATAGCTATGTTGAGATGGATTGCTTACATCAAGTCACTGGATCCAGAATTCAAGCATATAGTAGGAAAGGAGAAGCCAGTTGCAAATATGCTTTCTAGAGCCAGGTATGAGGATGAGGAATCATTGCTTGTAGATGAGGATGATGTAGAGATTTCAACTACCATGCTTGATCATGTCTGCCATGTTTCTACCATTTAGGCTTTCTCAGAGGAACCTTACACTAGAGAGTGGTTGCAGATAGGTCAATATCTTAGTACGTTGACCAAGAGAAATGAATGGACAGATGCAGAATTTAGAAAAATCAAAAGAAAAGCTTATGGATGCTTTGAAAGCATCCTAAGAAGAGAGGAGGTCTACCCTTGCATGTAATCTATGACAAGGCTACCCGATTGTAGGCTATAAGAGAGTTTCATGAGAGCCTATGGGCTGATCATAGGGATGTATGGGAAGATTAAGGAGAGGTATCCATGGAAGGACATGTATAAAGACATCTTTCATTTTGTGGAAACTGGCAAGGACTATTAGATGCATTCTTCAGTATGTCATAGGAACGAGTTACATCCTACATACCCGCTAAGTATACACTACAAGTGGGTAGTTGACCTGGTCACTATGCCAGTGGGTCTTTGGCAAATGCAATATATAGTTTTAGCCAAAGAAGATGTTACAAATCAAGTTGAAGGCAAAGCATTAAGGACTAAAGCTACTAGTGTTATATGCAAGTTTCTTCTTGGAGAGATTTTCTACAGGTACAAATGTGTTGGAAAAATTACTGCGGATCACACTGAACTAGATATAAAAGAAGCTAGAGAATTTTTCTCTAAACTTGGTATCAAATTGGCTTTGCCCACTACTTATAATCCAAAAGGAAATGGAAAGAGTGAGAGAGGACATCCGCTTATAGTGAAAGCATTGGCTAAAGCTTGCAGTGGACGGATTGGAGATTGGCCGAGGTTGCTATATTTTGCATTATGGGCTGATCGTACGACTCATAGTGTGACTACACGATTCATGCTGGCAAAGTTGATGTATGGACAAAACCTAGTTATGCCCACCACCGAGACTTGTTTTTTGACTTGGAGTGTGTTTCCGTGGCAAGAGGATTTATCTAGACAGGAGCTTCTAGCACTTCACATTAGGAAATTAGAATAAAGACCTAAAGATATGCAATTGGCAATGGAGAGATTAAAGACAATCAGATCAAGGAATAAAGATAGACTTAATAGTAGACACCGTCTACAACCTAGCGCTATGCCAAAGGGTGATTGGATGTTGGTATATGATAGCAGCCTAGAGAATCAATATAGTGCCATCCGCAAGATGGTAGAGGTAGTTCATGCCGTATGTAGTGAAGCATGTCTACGACAATGCCACCTATATATTGGCTGAGCTTGATGGGTCATTATTGCAAGTACCTATTCAAAGGAAAAGGATAAAGATATTCGAGAGGAGAGAGGATAAGGCCTATGAAATTGAGGAGTTTCTAAAGAATTATTTAGTAGATGATATAGCAGATGGACTTGATGCAGAGGATGAAGAGATTGAGCTATTTGTGGATCTCCGTGGAGTTGAAAATGTGTAATAGTGGCCCATCCAAAGAATGTGTAGATTCAGAGGGGGTGGATGTCATGGCACTATGCGTCCACTCACAAAGAACCCTAGAGGAATGTCAAACAATGTAATTCCAATGGGTGCTAAGCAGCATCACTTCTATGATTTATTTTCCATGTGTTTGCATGTAAACCCATAGCCTTAGAATTTCCCTTCTTGAACAGTGTATCTAAGTTTTTTTATGTTCTTTTCCTATTTCTGGTTTCTTTTCCATGTGTGCCATGTGAATGCGTGTAAAAGACAAGAGGTCGTGAAACCCGCAATTTAATTTTCTCGTGTCCAAGTGTGTAACAGAAAATCCTGCATATACTATGTTCAAAGCCAATATGAAAAACCGAAGGATCAAGACCAAAATCCATGAAAACCATGCCAAACCTGAAGTTAAAAGACTTAGTTGTGTGTGAATGACCCCAAGTCCAAATGAGTTCAAGCCACATAAGTGTGAAAAGCTTAAAATCCTTGAATTGGATAAACCAATGACTGAGTGATTTAACCCAATGATCAAGAGAGAAGCTTCAAAGCTTCCTAAAGCTTCTGACAAGCTTTGCAACATCATTTAACGTGCTACACCACCATGTTTTTTGGAGTATGAGAGTATGTTTGATCACATCAACCTGGGCAGGTCACTTCTTGGTATCATACCAATCATATGAATCATCAAACGCTTTGTTGTTTGCCTTTTAGCAAGCAAAAAGCTCTAGGATTTACACAAAAAAAAGAACCATCACATCATAGGTTATCCAAACTTATTACTATATGGTATTAGATCAAGTTGGAGTTAATTGTACACTAATGTCAAAATCAATGAACTCCCTTACTCAGAGCTACAGATGAACCAAAAGCAAAAGAAAAAACTGTTAGAATAATGGTTGAATGTTTTTTTAATGGCTGGAAAGCACTCTACAATCATCATAGCAAATCAGAGAACTCGAACTCTTGATGGAAAGCGAATGAAAGCAAGAAAAGATTGTGTTTTACTAATTGGAAAGTAGGGCAAGCAAAGCCTTGCTAGGAATTGCATCTCGATGTTGTTTGTCTCAAATACAAGACACACATGGCAAGTGGCTCAACCCAATATCCGGCAATCCATGAACAAACTCATCACAAACTGCCTTCGGAAGACAGTTGTTGTTGAGGTGGTCAAAACCAAGCATGCCACAACTCGGTCTGTGTCTAAGAAGAAAGGAGAAGAGACATAAAGGCCGAAGAAGTCCAGATCTTTAGACTCCATTCTCCTTATGCCCTGTAAAAAGAACTTGTTCGGACCTACCATCAGGAACTCAAAAGGAGTCCTTATCAAACTAGACTGTGAGACCAAGTGCACAAATCTTGCTCATTGAAAGTAGATGATAGCCCAAGCCCGACACATAAAGAATCTCTAATGTGTAGGTATCATCATGTCCATCCAGAATCAGCTACATATCACCCTTGCCTATCCACGATCCACTCACAAGGCTATGGAGCCATCGTCACTCCATTAGAAGTTGTTGGTATAGAATCCTTAATCACCTCAAAGTGAAGAAAAGCTATTGATGAAGAAGCAGCCACCACTCCTGGGTCCTTCATAGATTTCTCCTTCTTGTTGTCTTTCCTGTCCTTATTTGGCAGTCCTTCTTCCAATGACCTGTCTTACCACAAATGGAGGGAGTAGACTCATGAAGAACCACAATGCAAGTGACCTAGCACATTCTCTATTTATAGAGATGGAGGCAACCAAAGTTAAGGTTTTGCTTATATGATGTTGAAACACACTTGTGCATTTGAGTTTTGGGGCTGTTTAATGAGTCTAATGAGATGTTTAATGTCAATCCACCTTTTTTAGGTTAACAGCAGCTTCTTTCACCTAGCGATTGTATTTATGATGTACTCAGCTACTCTTTAGAGGGTTCTTTGTATTTTGTATTTCACCTCAAGGATATTTTCTCCAAGGTGTTATTAACAAAAAATTTCTTTTTCTCTAAAAAGAAAGAGAGAGAAGTCTTATATAACAATCAAGAGACCACAAAAGTTATTTATTTTCCTAGACCGGTCCTTTTACTAGCCTGGTTGCCTTTAAAGTATTTGGATATAAATTGAGCAAAAATCAAATAATTAATAATGAATCTCAGCAAATTAATTATCTGTGCACCGGCAAGCAGGTCAAAGAGCTTTAAACATGATAATTTATCAGGCTTGGCCTCGCTTCTCTTTGTCTACAGTATATCTGAATTTTTTTCCTACATCTCTAAATCTGTTCAGGGTGAAACAATTTTCAGATTCCGCTTAAGACATTACAGCTCACAAAACTTACGTTAAATTTCTTGCAATACTTAGACAAGAGACAGCAGTGCTGAATCGATATGTTTTAAGTTTGACATGGCACATGCGATATATACTAAAATGATGCACAATCAAGAAGTGGTTCCAAATGAGAAACACTATCAATACACAGTGCAGCCGCACCTATAACAACCAATGACCATTACACATGACTTTCTTAGACATCAAAGTTCCAGAAAATACAGGTTTACTACGATCCAGATATCACGAAAATTTTGTCAAATTCAAGAAATGCTTCTTCAAAAGGCATAATTTTTATGAGAATTCCTTGAACACATGATAGAAACTGGCTCAACCCTTAGGACTCCTTGTCGATGTATCGTGAGCAGGAAAGTATTCGTCAGACATGTACTACGTTCTGAACTAAATACCCACAGGCATAGGTGAAAGCTTTGCAGGACTGACCTGCAATGATTCAAACCCTTTGTCGATCAGGCGCCGACGCCCAACGAAGGCATTGAGCTTCTTTGTGAGAAGCACCAGGGCTTCACGGCAGTATGCCAATTGCTCCTGCGACAAGGTGATGTTGCCTCCTTCGTCCTCTTCCTGAGCAAGCCCCCTGATAAGCTCCGCTCTGTCAGAATCACATGCAGGGACAGCGGAATACTTACGCACGGCCGCAGAGGATGCGGTGGGAGGGGTGACGGGGGAGGTGGCGGCGAAACGGCCCACGCGATTGGGGTGCGGGCTGGCGTCCATGCCAGGGGGGGGACGAGAAGACGAGGAGGAGGAGGACGGCGATGAAGAAGGAGAGGAGGTCGAATGCTGTGCGTTTCCCGTCTTGGGAGACAGAAATCCTCGATCGAGCTTGCGAGGGCACAGGGACTGGAGTGCTCTGCCACAGCGAGCTCTCGACGACGGTGAGAGCTGGCAAGATTGCAGATGGAAATTTTGAAATGCCCTGAGTCCAGCTCTTACTAACATATCTTAATTAGCATTTAGTCCAATACATTACACAACATCCAATAAGAGATTTATCCTTTGCTATATGAAACCAAGCAAAGGCTACAATTCTCATTACAACAAAAAATTTGGTCCATCTCTCTCTGACAACATATCTGCTTGCTTTGGAATCTCCCTAAAGACTATCTCGGATCATACAACACAAGGCTTTCGTGCATCCGCCCAACAATTGCCCCAAAAACTTGAAGAACATCTGATTTCGAGCATTAGGATCTATCATGATTATGGCTCAATTTGGTCTCAAAACCCTAGCGTATGAACAATTATGTTGAGTCTAGTAGCAAAATAGGTGGTATAAAATGGTGTATCTAGTCACTTGGTCGGTAATGTGGCATACTTAGTCATTCTAACAACATGTGCCATCACATAAGATGAATTGTGGGACTCAACTGTAAAGAATAGGAGGATTAATCCACAATAAATCATTTTGTCACTATCATGTTAGGTAATGTTTACTACCAATGGTAGCTACTCATGTCAAAGCCAATTGGACCTCAAGAAGATGTGAGCACATCTCTCTCTCTCTCTCTCTCTCTCTCTCTCTCTCTCTCTCTCTCTCTCTCTCTCTCTCTCTCTCTACTAGTCCATGTTTGTCCTAAAAGTGAAGTACAAATTATCTTTGAGTTGTATCAATATTATACCATAGTAAGGATTAATGTAGACCAATACCACTTCACTACAAGCATTGTCAAGTTGGAAGCCATGCCTTTTTAATGTTATTTCCTCATTGATAATTAATTTATGACAAAAATTAAAATATGAATTACTTAATGTGTCTTTACTAAGTACCTCAAAACCTTATGACACTACGCAATTATTTTAGATGATGTGGGCTTTGCACTAATCAAAACAAGATTCGGTTTGGGTAGTTGCACAAATATTTATAAGTGGCCCATGAAGAATGGGTCAATCTAATATCAAAGGCCCTACTTCCACAAGAGGCGACATTGTTTGTAGTCAAACATGTTGCTTCGTGGACAAACACGTGATTATAGGAAAACTAGTGTGTAGCACTATCACACATTTACTTTGGTTACATAATCAAAATAGTGAAAATAGATAAATCTACTTGTGCATCCTTTCTCAAATTTTATTACTCATTACCCAAACCAATATTTTTTAAATTATTTTAAGTCATTTTCACTTTCAAACACCTCTATAATAAGAGGCAAACTTACCTAGATATAATAACAAAAAGGGGTAAGAATAACAAAATGTGGTATGCTTTATCAAAGAGAAGAAGAGGAAGAAGAAGCCTGATAACTATAACATTAGTAGCAATAGTAATAGGCAAGCATATGCACACTCCCTGCAACATGTACATGCAAGCTCAATTGGAGGACACGCAAGCATTCCAAAAGAGATAAGAGGGGTAGGAAGAGGTCAACATGGCTAGAGAGCATGTGCCTTTTATGTGCATGCACATACATGTGTGTGAATGAGGGAGTGACCACCTCCAATCTTATTTTCCCCCACTTCATTTATTTAGATTGCCCATTCTATGTTTTATGTAACAAATACTACTTTGAGGTTATTATCCATTTTTCATGTTTGCATTTGACTCCTTAATTTTATATATATATATATATATATTATATATGCATGCATGCATGTATGTATGTATGTATGTATGTATAATGTGGCACATGTATGAACCTTGTAAAGATTATACTAAAGGGAAAGCAAGGGGAAAACATTAAAGTTACCAATTATTCTTCTTAGTCACATCTAAAAAAAGAGAATAACATATTTTGAACAACGAGAAGACAACAATGTAATTGTCAATCTAATATTTTATTTAATGAACCTTTCTAGTCTTCTCATAAATGTAGGAAACATGCACTCACTTCCATTATTGGTCTCTGTAGGCAAGGCATAGGCCTTGCGTGAACCTTTCTTGGCCAAAGTCATTAAGGTCAATATATGTTAGTCTTTAAATGCTTACATGAAAATATTTGTTTGGTTGCTTAGGAGTTGAATATTAACAAATATTATATTTTTTGTCCTCCTTTTGTACTTGTTTTCCAGATTATTTTCAAATTGTGAGTTTTATTATTAATAATTGTTCAATAAAATGGTTGCAATCCTTGCTCTACATAGTCTTAAGCTTTGAGTGATCTAATGTGTAGATACCTTCTTCTTCACATTTCCTTTCATTTAATGTTTTTTCACCGCTTTTCTTTCTCTTGCTTATGCTTTTACGTGTCAAGTTACTTCAATATTCTTGAAAGGATTATAGAGCTTGTTCATATGCCATCATTAATTTGTGAGTTCCTTTCTAGATGTGGCCAGAGCAAATGCTTATTTGACTCTTGTTTAAATGCTACTAACAATTGAGCTTTAAACAATTAACATGGTAATGTTTGAATGATTCTATACGACAAATGTTAAAATCTCAGAAACTTAGATTCCTCCTTCTATGGGGTAGATATTGATATTTCATGATTGGGTAAACCTTTTATGAGGTTTCTAAAGTGCTAGCTTAAATAATTTTTTTTGTGTTGCTCATCATTTATTAGGACAATTCTAATAATAATCTATTGATTTACTAGGCTTATATGATTCAATGAATGTGCTTACATATTAGAGGTATTCTCATTCACCTTCTTTCTGAACTTGGCTTCCTATTAAAGATTCATGACAATTGTTTTTGGGGTAGTTAAAGGAATTCTAGTAAGAAGGGGCAAGGGAGAAGAGGGAAGGGATGGGGAGGTTGCAAAGCCAAAGCAAAGGAAGTGAGGGAGAGGGTGAGAAATATGGAGATGGAGCATAGGAGGAGAGGCAGGGGAGGGCACATCAAAAGTGTTGAGAGAGAGAGAGAGAGAGAGAGAGAGAGAGAGAGAGAGAGAGAGAGAGAGAGAGAGAGAGAGAGAGAGAGAGAGAGAGAGAGAGAGAGAGAGAGAGAGAGAGAGAGAGAGAGAGAGAGAGCAAACGAGCATAACTCAATTGATTAAGTTGAAAGCATGGGGACCAGATGGTCCTGAGTTGAATTCCTACATCTACATGGGTATTTAGTATAGGAATAAAAAAGAGAGATTTGAAGCTGGGTCAACAAGTTGATAAAACATTGTCTTACTGCTAGGATAGCCACTTGATCACTCACACACACACACACACACACACACACACACACACACACAGTAGGGAGGATCTTTTCTTTCTAGATGAATGTTTCTACCGTTAACATACTTCTAATTTGTGTTTTTTTTTCCAGTATAGAGGCATGGCTTAAGTGACTATGATTATGATAACTCTTGTTCACTCACGCTCCTTTCTTTCCTTCTTTAACTTATACTTGTACATTCTACTAGCTCTCTTTTTCTTTGATCGTACTAATTGCTTCTACTTTTGACATTTTGGAAGAATTATACATGTTGTTTGCATTACATTGTCATCTCTCAATTTCAAAGGCAAACTTTAGATCTTGTGATTATCATGTTAGCCTAATTCTCTTCTTTGAGCTTTAAACATGTATATGCTATTAGTGATACTTTATGATAGAAAATATATATATTCACAACCTTGATAAAGTAAGAGCCCAATAGGAGCCATGCTATAGTGTTATTGTACATGTTATTATAAGCCATGTAACTCACACAACCAACACTTGTCGATTGTTTGAGATAATACCACTTAGTATGAAAATTTTAAAGTGAAGACATTATTGTATGGTTTAACCTAATAAGCAAGTCATTTTTTACATTCCAAATATCAACATCAAATGGTCAACCAACCACATTTCTACCCTCATTATTGTAATATGTTCAAAGAATCACTCACGCATGGGGAGACCTAATACATTTTCAATAATTGATTCAACTAAAATCAAAAGTTCAATGAAAGCTACAAGTGAAGAAAACTATAATACACTCATGATGGCTTACTATAGAAAATCAAAAGAGAATATGATAGGTGACTTATAAAAAAAAACAATGTGATCTAGTCAAAAAGACATGTTATAAGAACATGGAAAGACAATGTGAACCTTTGGAATTGTTCAATTTGAAAATTGGAAAATAAAGAGATAAAGGCAAAAATGAAGACACAAAATACAAAATGTATTGTTTAAAGGAACTAAGCAAAACCAACGAGAGATGTGGTATGTGATGGCATGCCAATTAGAACTGGGCTCATAATGGCGAAGTTGTGGGTTTAGGTCTTCTTGAGTGCATTAGGCATCTATGCTTTCATGGTATGTTCGTGCAAGTCGCAAAGGAAGATGCTAATATGTCTCTTGCCTGCCCTCTTGATGGGAAGAGCTCCCTTATCGATGTTTAAGAGTGGGTCTAGTGGAGGGGGGGCGCATATACATTTGTGTGTGTGTGTGTGTGTGCGTGTGCGTGTGCGTGTGCGTGTGTGCGTGCGTGTGCATGTGTGTCTAATCTCAATAAATTTTAATAAAAGATTGAAGAAACATAGCAAGGAGTTTGCTATGCAATTTACTTTTAGACTAAATATGTTTGCATTCGTACATGGATACATTGTTTTTTTTCAAATGATATCAAACTTATGCAATTCTTATTTCCATCTTATATTACTTTGTGTGTGCGAATATAGAATCTCCCAAAAATGCTTCTTTTTGACAAAATGTAACACTTGGACATTCAACCCTCCCATTCTTCATTTTTCTTGAAGCAAATTCAAGGCCATTCAAGCCAAATGCTAAATCAACAAGAAGGTTCATGAGGAGAGTAAGATTCTCCTTTGAATACTCCTTCCTATCCCATAGGTTAACCTCAACAATCCAAACTAAGTCTCTTTTTAAGACCAACATATTAGCATCATTAGAAACTCAGATAGCATGCTCTTATCTATAGGAGCAATGGTTTCTTTTTTGTCATTTAGCTTTAAGGGCACTAGATGAAAAACTTGTTGGGAGCATCACCAAAAGTACTCCTTTTAGCAACCAATTATGCCTTCATATCAGGATTCTATTTTTTCCTAACCTCAAGTTAAAATTCACCATTCTAAAAGAGAGTGTGGATATTCCCATCATCAAGATCAAAAGCAAAAGTAGTGAGAAGGGAACATCTAGATGGGGTAGCACAGGAAGGAAAGTATCTCCTAGCCATTGTAGCTTGATATCTTGGTAACTTCAATGATATACTTATCCCATCTTTCTTCCTTAGAAATAGTTAGAACAAGCATGCCTTTTTGTAATCATTAGACTTGTTGAATAAAGTGGGCTCCTTATGGGTCTATGATAAAAAGGTTAGGATCTTTAACAATACCATGTACCCATGACTTAGAGATAGCCATTACGCATCACCATTAGTATAGGTACAATCTAACTTGGCTACACCTAATGTTAAGTCAAAATGTCTCTTGTGCCTTGCAAAGATGTTCCACCACCCCTCATCTGAGAGCAAGGCCAAGTAAGGAAGCTAACACTTTGAAGTGAACAAGGGTGTACGAGTGTGTGTGAGCATTGCCCTTACTAGTTTTTCTTTTTTCATTTGTTTCTTCTACTAGCAATTCTTGTAATAGTAACCACATAACTATACACAAGAAATGCCCTTATTAGTTTTTTCTTTTTTCATTTGTTACTTCGTACTAACAGTTCTTGTAATAGTAACCACATAGCTATACACAAGAAATGTCTATTAATGTAGGAAAGAACAACTTTTTGAGTGGTTCCTTGTGATGTACCTCCCCCTAGCTAGGCTAGAAGAGGCACCTTTAGTAGTCACTCAAACACCTCTCCATGAATAGCACCATCCGAACCCAATTTGAATATAATGACTTAGCTGGTCGAGCAGTCTCTAAGTCTACCTCAAAATGAAACATCAAGGCCTCAAACCAAAGGTTCGACCTGAGGGTTCTAAATTATGAAGTTATCCTAAACAACAATCTAACATCCACCTAAGAAGGGTCACTTTTGAAAGGCAAAAGTAGGCTAACGCCACACTTGGTTAAAAAAGAGTGGGATGTAATATACCAACCTTGATACCCTAGATATTATGTAATATTTAATTATAAAAGTAATCGCAGTTGTTGCTAAATGTTACACAAATATCACTTTATTACTTTTATTTGGATTAAAAGAGTTGCATTGCTTAAGCTTTTTTATTGATTGGAAAAGATTGTATTCCTTGCTTTGGTATGTCTATTTTTTGATTTTGCTTGTAAATTAATAAGAAGATTTAAGAGTACGTGTGGTTGTTGGATTTGGGGACCAATGAAGCCATTGGTAATAGTTGGACTAGCCCCAAGGTCTAATGGAAATATTGAAGTGATTGAAATAAACCCAGAAGGGCACTAATTGGGATCCAAGGTTGAGGGCTATGGTGAAAAAGGCCAAGCATGTTAGTGTTACATCACCTGAGGTGGAGGTGCTTAAAGGGGCTATGAGCCTATAAATCCCTTGGTAGACTATGATAAGGATATTGAGCTTCATGATTCCCATTCACCAATTTTAAGGATGGATGACCTCGAATATTAGTTGAGAGGTGGAATGACCTTGAGGGGTTGAGAGTCCTCGTGGGGGATTGAGACGACTTCCTGGAAGTTGGGATCCTTGTGGGGGATCATATTAAAGTATTTGAACCCTAAATACAATAAATTACTTTTCTTATTTATTGTTTATGTATTGTGCCTAAATTATATGTAACGAACCTTGTGTGATGGGATAATAAAAAAGGAAGTTACTTTTATATGTTTTCACATCATGGTAGCATTCTTTGCTAAGTATATAACTAAGGCAAACTCATCAAGGAAAGTGGGAGGCCTTAGTTTTGATGATTGAGAGTCTACGGTTGGTTGGACCCAATCAGTCAAGTAACTTACTAAATGCTAGATAGAGATACTAGAACATGACCCCCAATTTTGTAGGATAGTTAATGGGATTAATCTAGGTCCTAATGACCATGGAAGTCAAAAAGATAGCTCCACTCTCTTTGAATCAAGTGCAATGTTAGCCCACTCTCACATTTGAATGGTTACAAAGTGACCCTTCTTAGATGGGCATTGAGACTGTTGTTTAAAAGTCCTTCATAGTTTAGGAACCCTTAAGTTGATCCTTAGAGTCGAGGCCTTAACGTTGCTTCACAAGTGGTGATCAAAGATAATCCTCTCACACAACCTAAAAATAAGATGACAAGGAGTGCCCGTTCAGATTTATGACTTTGTTTACATATTGAACTCAATAAGAAAATTTTTCAAACACAAACAAACTGCCAACACTTAAGCAACATGTAGCCATAGAATACAAGTACAGAAAGTGAAAGTAGATACTCAAGCAATAAGGTCATACCTTACTTTTGTTAGCACAATCACAAATCCACTAGATTTGATTTTTCCAGAATGTTTGAACCTCAATACACAAACTAAGCTCATCGCAAAAAATCTTTCTTATTTACAATCCATTTTTTACTTTCATGTGACTCTCCTCTCCTCACATGAACAAAATTCTGATGCAAGAGAAGGGCCCTTAGCCCTTCAAAACTCTCCTTTCTCTCAACATGTTTGTGTGTTTACCAAAGCATAAAGCTTAAGCTTCTAGCTTTTTAAAAGCTTTTAGAACTTTCTTTCTTTTTATGTTTAGATAATAGCTTTTGGATGGCTTCTTTACAATCCAATGTCTATTGCCTTATGTTCCATGGTGCCATCTCACTTTGTGCCGCTCTCCAAAGGTGACGGCCTACCCAATGGCTTTATACATAGAGCAAGACATGTGCATGAGTCATGAATTCCCATCATTACTTTCATCAAGTTGTTAGTCTCAAAGCATGAAAACCTTGGCTCCATCAAGCATGAAAACTTGATAAAACACAAAATGCCTTAAAGTAGCCCTATAATAACAGAACCCCTCCCAAGATCATGATGGCATCTCTCATGCACTTTTCATTCACCCATAATTACCAACTGTCTACCTCTTCACATAAGAGTTATAAGCTCTATATATGATCTTTGAGTAAACTATCGTTAATTTTTTAATATATTTGCCATGATATCAAAACTGGTGTTGCATTCAATTCCATTTCCATGAATCTTGAAAATAATAATCATGTCATGAAAGCTTCATGGCATGGACTCTACTGACCCTTGGTTTGCACATTATGATGATTGACAAACAATTAATGCTTAACCCATTTCTAAATCCCGTTCTGTTTTGAACTAATACATGAACATTTTGAAAATAGTCGGGACTCTACAATCACTTTTCTCAATAATGGTGCAGCTTCGGCTTCATAAAATTACAATGTCCATCTCTAATAGGCTGAGAGACTATTTATGATGATGCTTATCAACTCCACTTTTCTGTCAAATTCTCTTAGTTTGTTAATCTACCACACTGAGACTTTTAGACTTCCATCACCATGGAGACACCCATTGTAGCAAGGCACTCTTGAAATCTAGCTATTTAGACTCCTATCTCACTTGAGAAATTATTGTAGAACTTATCAATGTATACAAAACTATTGATTAACTTTGCTATGCCTCCAAAGAAACACAATGTCGACAATCCCATCCTCCTTTATCAATACTCACAAGGAAACAATGTAGTTGAAGCTCCAAGCAGCAATCAATTGCACAGTAATCTTTAAGAGATTTAGCATTAGTGAAAAATGGTTCTATCACTACTTATGGCAAAGGACATTATCACCTTGTTGCTTTCCAAATCTTCATCACACCATCACTTTTTCTTTATGTTATAGTCCCTATATGTAAGTTGGGAAATTCCTGGCTTTTTACTTGTTAGCCCACTAGATTCTCAATGACTTTATAGGGACTTGGGCTATCAGCTCCTCTATTGAGCACTCATGGATAGTTCTCCCTTGAATCTTGAGTGTTTAGTCAGCTCCACTTTTGGCCTCATATGGCAGTTTGTGTACATCTACATGTAGACATCCTTATATCTCCCATTTAGTGCACAAGTGCTTAGTCACTAGTGCTATTCCTTTGTCTCTCTTTTCCTCACACTCTTTCTATGCATTTGCATACTTGGGTTTCATCACCACATCTCCTACCCAACAAGTCATTCCATCCCCCTACTATATTTTCATGCTTTCTTCTCCTCGATGTTGCTCTACACATAAATTATCCTAGCCTCCTTTGTCTTCAAAAGAGAATTATTTTTCAGATGTACCTTCTTTGATACCATGTAATGTGTTTAGTTAAAGACATGCATTGAAGTTATACTTCGTGCTCAATTACACATGACTTTGAAGAAGTGCAAATTAGAATCTATGCCATGCATTCACAATCGATGGAAAACACAAAAAGATGAATGTAGTGAAGAATTAGTGCTTAGGCTATCTATAAGTGCCCGTGGGTCATGCAAGAGATGCAAACATAGTTCCTTGATTAATTTACGATCCTTAACCTCACCTCTCAACTTTCAGTGAAGAAAGAAATGTTGCACTCCACTCCACCCTCCCAAATCTCCCAACATTCGGGAAAATAATGGTCCTCAACATGTTGACTAAATACACAACCCATCTCACAATTGTAGGCATCCTTCACAACTCTCAAACTCACCCAACCACCTTTCCCACTCTTCCAGAGGTTCCTAATTTAGTGATGCATACCCCAATTATTGTGCATGAAAAGGACAGTAGCTAATTTCTCTTGATATAAGAAGAATTTTTTAATCTTCCAAATCTTGACTATAATATTTGATTCCCTTGGGTTGAAATCTCAAATCATACCACTTGAAGTCATTTTAAATCATGTTGCCCTAAAAACATTATCTTTGAACATAGTCTTGTCTAATCTTTGATCTATATTGTGTCTGGCTTATGCAAAGTGGATTAACAGTTGTTTACATGAATGGGTGTTAAGATACAAGGAAGCCTATGGTAATGCATTCCAAGTGATTGAAGGTTTACATGTTCTTGATCAGTGCTTGAAGTTGGAATTCTTCAATCCCTTCCCAAAACCCTAAAACTCTTCTCTAATCCCATCCACCTCCTGATTTCAAGCTCTCTTCCATCTTACTCTCTTCACCCTGTTGTCTCTTACCCTTGCGGTAGACTTTCAACCCCAAACACTCCGACAATGGTGAACTCGATGTGAAAGTCGACAGCAACAGGTGTATAAAGATGGGGGATTCTACAAGTTCAAGTGGTGGTGATACTTTACAACGGATGATTGCTTTGTTCCAGCAACAAGAACAGTCTCAGTTGTTGTTACAACAATAGATGCAAACTCGGCAAGAAGCAGAAATGATTGATTTCTTAAATGTGAATGCAATGTAGGCAGTGGGACAAGAATTGAAGCGATTTAAGGGCCAAAATGTTTCGGCCTTCATCCGGTTGTATGAAGAAAAGATGTTGTTTCATGTGGTATTGCAATATGCATGGAGTTAATATTTTTCACATTTGGCCATTGTTGAGATGGCAAGCTCAATATGTGTGGACATTGATAATGGACCGCTTGGCTAGATGGGTCCACACGTCTACACTTAGCACATTGGTGGTCATTATGATACTCACACAGCCATTGACTTATCACTTATTATATTTAGTTTGTTACACCTACATATAGCTGGCAAAAGATATAGCGCCAGTCGATTAGTGTAGTCTGTTATGCACTGTTTGACTTAGTAGGTCACTTTCCTTTATGTGGTATCCTATCTATACTTTGTGTACATTGTATAGTGTGTGAAAGAAGCAGAGAAAATCAGCAAGAAAACGTTTTGGCCTCCATCTCTCTTCTTGTGTTCTTGAGTGAGCTTCCTCTTGTGTATACAGTGTGTGTTTGGCACAACAGCTCAGGTAAGTCCCCCCACCACGTGATTCTTAAAATGGTATCAGAGTCGCACCACTGAGAGAGGTTGATTTTGAAGGGTGAAGTGAAGGAGAAGAAGCAAGGTTCGAGCAAGCAAGCAACGGGTAAGAAGCTCTCCCATTCTTCCACTCTCTCTCTTGGATAGTGCATGTGGAGGCACCGGAAGCAAAATAGAGGGAAAATCTTAGATTGTTGTGAGATTTGGTGTGTGAGCAAAGCATTGTATATTTTTTAGAAATTCTTTTTGGCATTTGAGGCCGTTTCAGGCCCCGTTTTAGAGCTACAAGGTTGTGGACAACAGCTTCAAGGTACATTGTGATTTTGGCTATATTGATCAAAAGTGGGTGCACAGGATACAGATTTTGAATCTGTAAATTTTGAGGTGTTTCCTAGGAAGAAAACATAAGGTTCATCTACAAATAGATTGCAAATTACATGTACTATTGAGCAATCAATGAAAAAGGTTGCTTGGTGTATTGCTGTGCACTTGTTGTGAAAGGTTGCAAAAGACTAGCTTGCTGTGTTGTATCCTTTTTTGTGATAATGGTAGAGAATAGTGGAAATCCCATTATTGAGAAGCTAGACAAGAACAACTACCCTTCATAGAAGTTTTGTGTGATGAACTTTCTCATTGGAAATGGCCTTTATGAGTTTGTTTCAGGTGAAGAAAAGGAGCCAGAGCTGGATATCCCTCCAACTGTAGATGAGTTAAAAGCATGGAAAGAATGAAATGCAAAAGACAAAAAGGTGATGTACTGGCTATCTACAATAATTGATAATACGATGTTGGGACATATCAGGAATGCAGAAACTTCACATGCAGCTTCGACAATTTTTGAGAATATGATTTGAGTAAATACAAAGGCACGAAAGATTTAACTCAAGTAAGAGTTGAATACCTTAAAGAAAGGAAAAATGTCTATCAATGAGTATGTTTTGAAGGTGAGAAGCATTGCAAATGCTTTAGCAGCAATTGATGCAATGCTTAATGATGATGATTTGGTTTCATCCACTTTGAGTGGCCTTAATAATGAGAAGGCATGGAAATCATTTGTTACTTCAGTATACGTATGGAAGCCATTTCCAGATTTTGATGAGTTGATCTCTCTCATGATTATCGAAGAGATCATTATGTAGGGTGACTCATTTGAAAGAAATGGTTAACAGGTCCAAGCATTTTACTCAAGTTCAGGAAGGGGACGTGATAGATCCTCTTCGAGAGGCCGTGGTATGGGATATGCTAGTGATAACTAGCAAAACATGTTCAATCAACAATTTGGTGAAATGCAGGTTTTAGGAGGTCGAGAAAACTTTAGAGGCAGGGGGAGCTCTAGAGGAAGAGGTGGATGGTAGAACAGAGGTTCTCGAAATCCTGCTATTGTTTGCCATTATTGTGGCAAAACAAGTCATATTGTAGCCAATTATTATGCTAAGAAGGATGATATTTGCAATGGTAAATTGTTGCAAGGAAACTATGCATCGTCTTCACGACAAAATGAAGACAAAAATGAGCATGTGTTTGTTATGCAGCATATGATGAATGCAGTTACAGGAAAAGGGACACATGATGATGTATGGTATGTCGATTTAGGTGCATCTAATCATATGATCAATCATGTTGAATGGTTTGGAGAGATGCACAACTAACAAAATCTAGGTTATGTGTAGACAGGTGATGATTCATGCCACCCAATTTCACACATTGGAAAGGTTCCCTTATCCTTGTATGATGGCCAGACAAAGAGTCTGATAGATGTATTACATGTGCTATCAATCACAAAGAATCTAATGTCTGTTGGCCAAATGATAGAGCAAGGGTTACAGGTTTAATTCAATGCAAAAGGTTGTTTTGTAGAAGACTTTAATGATAAGTGCAGGTTGGTCGCAAAAGGAAGTAGAGTTGGCTGCATGTTCACTTTAGATGCTGGAATTCATGCAATGGATGTTGCTATGTGTGCTAAAGGAAAAGGAGTGGTTGTAGACATTGAAATATGGCATAAACGTATTGGACATGCAAATGTGCAAAGGATGAAATCAATGCAGTCCAGAGGATTGGTTACAAGGTTGCCTTCTTTTAGAGTTGCAAAATTTCATAAAGTCTCTGAAGCATGCCAGTTTGGTAAGCAGACAAGACAACCCTTCTCGCAAGATAGAGAAGTGAGCGGAAATATACTTGATGTAGTGCATATAGATGTTGGGGGGCCTACACAAAATATGTCTCTTGGTGGCAGCAAATACTTTGTCACATTTATTGATGACTATTCAAGGAAGCTATGGGTATATTTCATGAAGGAAAAGAGTCATATATTTGAGCACTTCAAATCTTTCAAGGCAACTGTTGAATTAGAAATAGGCTTGAAAGTGAAGTGCTTTAGATCAGATGGAGAGGGAGAGTACCTCTCTAATGAGTTTAATGGCTTCTTGAGGACTCATGGGATAAAGATGCAATTTACTTGCAGGTATACCGCATAGCAAAATGGGGTTGTAGAAAGAAAAAATAGGCATATTGCAGAAGTTGCACGGGCAATAATGGCTGAAAAGAATATGCCAAAACATTTTTGGTTTGAAGCTGTCCATACTGCTGTCCATATTATGAACAAAACCCCCATAGCTACAGTTCATGGGATGACTTTTGAAGAATGCTTTAATGGCAAGAAGCCCAATGTATCACACTTGAAGGTATTTGGCTGCGTTACATATGTTTATGAGCCAAATGAGCTACGGAAGAAGCTTGATCCAAAGGCTGAAAAATGTATTTTTATTGGATACTCTTTAGAGCAGAAAGGATATCGTTGTTATAACCTTATCCACAGGTGAGTTCAGAGTGAGCAAGAATGTTATTTTTGATGAGATGAGCAGTTGGTATGCACCTGCTGGTGATGTATTAGATGATGATAATGATCATGATAACTATGTATAGAAAGAAAAGCAAGAATCATCGAGTCTTAGTGGACCAGAAACATCATCTGGTACTACACCTATAGTGGGCCCTTGGTTTGGGAGATAAGGAGTAGCCCCACATCTTTAGGTGGATCTATAAGTATTGCAGGCACAGACAAAGGAAAGAAGAAAGTGCTGGATGGTAATGATGCATCTACTAGTCATTTGGGATTTGATGGAGATTCTAGTGGCTCAGAGAGTTTAGATGATGAGCTTGGTATTTCTTCAGTCAGGACACCAGGTGTACAGAGAGCTCATAGTAATGTAAAGGCTCCATTGAGTGATCCAGTGGTACGTAGGTCTAGCAGGGTCACATACCCTATTAAAAGATTTGATTTTGAAGGTTATACAGCTCACCATTATGCTTATATGGTGAAGGTAGTTGAGGATGTTGAGTCCACTTGGTTTGAGGATGCTGTTGGTCATGCTCATTGGGATGCATCAATGGATGAGGAGATGGCTGCATTAGAAGCCAATAAGACTTGGGATTGGTACCCTTGCCTAAGGGTAAGAAAGCTATTAGCTGTAAGTGGGTTTACAAAGTCAAGCATGATGCAGATGGTTCTATTAGCAGGTATAAGGCTAGGCTGGTTACAGCCAATAGCTTTCTTACCCTTGCCTAAGGGTAAGAAAGCTATTGGCTGTAAGTGGGTTTACAAAGTCAAGCATGATGCAGATGGTTCTATTAGCAGGTATAAGGCTAGGCTGGTTACAAAAGGCTATGCTCAAATATATGGCATAGATTATGAAGAGACATTTAGTCCAGTTGCTAGGATGGCAACTGTTAGATGCATGATTTCCTTGGCAGCAGTCAAAGGTTTGAGTTTGCAGCAAATGGATGTTAAGAATGCCTTCTTGCATGGTGAATTGCAAGAAGAAGTGTATATGGAGCAGCTAGCAGGTTATGAGGATTTAGAGCATCCCACATATGTGTGTAGGTTAAAGAAGGCGCTCTATGGGCTAAAGCAAACACCTAGAGCATAGTCTGACAAGATTGGAGAGTATCTTGTCAATATTGGATTTTGTATTTTCGATGCTGATCACTCACTTTATGTGAGAAGGCGAGATGCAGGTTTGGTCATCATAGTCATTATATGGATGACTTGATTATTACAAGTGATAGTGACAATGGGATTGTTGAAGTTAAGGACTTCTTGAAGAAGAAGTTTGAGATGAAGGATTTGGGTGAGTTGAGATACTTTCTTGGTATTGAGGTGATCAGATGTGATGATGGTATATGGCTATTCCAAAGACAGTATGGCTTGGATATGTTATCCAAGTATGATATGACAGCATGTAAGCCTCTTTCAATACCATTGGAGCAAAATGTGAAGTTGAGTGTTGACGTTGGGGATGAGATAGAAGACCTTACTATGTTCAGAAGGATAGTAGGGAGTTTGATTTACACGACTATCACAAGGCTCGACTTGAGCTATGCTACTGGCCTTGTCAGTTAGTTTATGTAAATGCCTAGAAAGCCTCAATTGGATGCGGTTAGACATATATTGAGGTATGTGAAGTCTACTTTACATTATGGACTTTTTTATGAGGCAGGTAAGGATGTACAGGTCTTTGGATATACAAATGCAGATTGGGCTTGGTAGCATGTCAAATAGAAGATCTACAAGTGGATTCATGTTTTTCCTTAGTAGTGCAGTAGTTACATGGAGTAGCCAAAAGCAACCTACAATTGCTTTATCGAGTACAAAGGCTAAGTATAGAGGTGCCGCTATGGCAACATGTGAGGTGGTATGGCTGCAAAAGTTATTAGGTGATTTGGATGTGCAAGGAGATGGTCCAGTTGTCATTCATTGTGACAACATGAGCAACATACAGCTAGCTAGGAATCCAGTGTTCCATGCTAGGATAAAACACATTGAGGTGCACTACCACTTTGTGAGAGAGAAGGTACTCGCAGGAGAGATTGACTTGGTATATGTCAACACACATGATCAGATAGCTGACATTTTCACAAAGACATTGGGTGTAGAGAAGCTTCGAAAGTTCCGAAGCTTAGTTGGAGTTGCAGAGATAGAGTTGAGCTTGAGGGGGAGTGTTGATATGGCAAGCTTAACACATGCGGACATTGATGATGGACCGCCTAGCTAGATGGGTACGCACGTTGGTGGTCATTATGATACTCACATGGTCACTAACTTATCACTTATTATATTTAGTTTGTTACACCTACCTATAGCTAAAAAAAGATATAGCACCAGTTGATTAGTGTAGTCTATTATGCACTATTTGACTTAGTAGGCCACTTTTCTTTATGTGGTATCTTATTTATACTTTGTGTACATTGTATAGTATGTGAACGAAGCATAAGAAATAAGCAAGTAAACGTTTTGGCCTCCATCTCTCTTCTTGTGCTCTTGAGCGAGCTTCCTCTTGTATATACAGTGTGTGTTTGGCGCAATAGTTCAAGCAAGTTCCCCCACCAAACGATTCTTGACAGCCATGCATGCTTTGCATAATCGAATTGATGAGTTACATAGAAGAGATGTTGATTTGGAAGCTTTTAAGAAAGCTTTAAGAGAAGATTTTTCTTGGAAGATGCATGATAAGTAACTAAAAAGGCATTTACATATTGTATTGAAAAGCCAATAAAGGGTTGGCTACTACAACTTTGCTTTGTGAATTTGAAAGTTGATAGGCGCAGTTGGATGCTGATGAGCAGTAATAATTGGAGAGTCGAAAAATTGATTTGTTTCTGAAGGCTATAGATCCTTGTAGGAGAAGCTGACTAATCGTTTGGAAGATGCCTCTTCTAAAATGGGACTAAAATCAGATTGGGCTAATGTAACTAAGGCAGTGTATATGTTGGTAAAGAGAGAGTGGATGAAATTAAGATGGGGTACATGCACCACACATGGCACTACTTAGAAGGGGGTTGAAATTGCAGTCAATGCACCTGTAGCTGTGGTAGAACAACTAGCTATACCTACTGGTCTGGCTCTTAAAGGTGATACTGTGGATGAATTTATCAAAGGCATACGTGATTTGAGGGTGAAATTGACATAAATTAATGCAAATGTAAAAAAATTGGATATTAAGGTAGAAAAGAAGGGTTAGAAAACAACCCAAAGGCCGTATAGAGAAGGATACAAGAGGAGATGCATTTGGTGTGACAGTTTATAGCATGAAAAGCGAGATTGTACAGCCTACCATGAAGCAGAAGCAAAAAGGTTAGTCTTTTGGAAAGATGGAAAAATACATGCAACAGAAACTGGTCTTCCAATAGAGCCAAATTTTGGAAATGGTGGCATGTAGAAGAGGTTGGAAGAGATGGTTGTAAGGATATCATTTTTTGCTATAGATGCAGCCACATATGGGTTGAGAATTGAAAGGACTGATGAAGCTCGTAAAGGAGGCATGACTAAAGCAAAATCTCGCGTCTAGATGCAAGCATTAAATTGCATGGAAAATGGTAAAATAGCAAAGTCTGAATTGGTTGATGCAAGTCAAAGTATATGAGGGAGAATACGATAAAGTGCACCAGTGGATTCATTTTCAGCCTATGCTTATTTGGCTAAGGTTTATAATCAAGAAGCTCTCGTGGAAGAAAAGAGAAGAAGAGATGGGACACTGTTGATCCTTCCTCTTCAGGTCCATCTAAACTCATCACACGAAGTAAAATGGAGTAGCAAAAAGAGGCTAAAAAAGCTATACCTGAGCATGTTATAGAGGATGTATCTCAAGAGAAGAAACAAGGGAAGAAAAGGGGCAAGTAGCCCAGTTACAAGTTACAATTGGATCTTGAGATCACCACAAATCTTAAAAAAGTCTTGGAAGATTGCATACTTAGCAATAGAGTGGAATTCACACTTGGCGAAGTTGTTGGAATCGCAAAGCGTGAATTTCATGATGCAATCATTGATATGCTGAAACAAAAAAGACAGTTTGATGGTGAAGGTTTGTAAGCAGTGATGCAGGTTAACAAAGATATAGAGAAACAACTTCAAAGGGAATATGATGATGCATGTAATGTTGATTTGAAGCAGGCTGATATTGAAAATAATGGGAATGTAGACATCAAGCTTGTGGGTGAAATTGGTCTTATGGGTAGCACTAAGCATAGAGAAAATGCTATGTATAATGGGGATGCCCATCAACAAGCACATGAAGAAGAAGATGCTCATTTTATTCCAAGTAGTCATTATTCACTAATGCATTGGGCTCGTGCTACAATAGAGACAATTGTTAAAGTGGGAGAAAGAGAGACCCCTTGCATAGCTCTCTTGGATCATGGTTTCGAAATCAATGTTATGGCACGCAGCTTGTGTGAGAATGGAGATTGACCGATTGATGTAGATCCAGGATGGCGCATGCGAGCAACAAATAATTCATCAGGGGATCTTTACGTGGCTTGTCCGAATGTACCCATGACTATTGGAGATGTTAGGGATGAATATCATTTTTTTGTGTAGGATTCATGTAGTTATCCAATGATTTTAGGACAGTACTATATTTCAGAATCAAGGATAGAGACAAAAGCCTTGGATGATGGTTCATCATATGCTCGGGTTCGAAGTAAAGACAATACAAAGGCAATACATTTTCTCACTGTTTGTGTGAATCATCCCCGCAATCGAGATAGGCTATAGGATAATCCTATGCCACCTAATGCACGAGAGTTTAAGGGTTTTTGAACAGCACTGCTGTAAGTGGAGCCTATGGCAGTGCCTCTGAAAAGATAATTATACCTCCAAGAAAAGGGGAAATTGTTTTTGTGTCTGGGTTGTAGGAATGGATATCATGTAGTCTCGGTAGTTTTATGAATATTTCAGCCATGTGCAATGCTGAAAAGAAATATGTAAGATGGGCTAAAAAAGAGCTAAAGACATATGGTTTGATGGCTACAAATGAAGGTATTTCAAGACTATTTTTAGGGCTGGTTGATGTTAATACAATGGCTGAAATTTTTGCAGCAATTAATGTTGAAAACAAGGCAGAAAAAGAGGCTATTTATGTTGACACTTTAGAGATGTATGAAGTCATTCAAGAGTTTGGTGAGCATGAATGTTATGGGCTGCAAAATAGGATTGAAGCAAGGGTGGATACAAAGTACAAAATAGTTGCAAAGAAGGTTAAGCCTATGGCTTTGCCTTTATTACCTGAAAGTGATGGGTTGGATGAAAAGTGACTCAACAGCCTAGTTTACGAGATCCATATGGAGTAGGACAAATTTACAGCTAAAACTTTACAAAAGCTGAAAATTGGTGATACAAGCTTTCTTTTGCATGTTGAAAGAGCTTGTTTCTTGCAGATGTTGGCAAGGCATGGGAAAGCCTTTGTGTTTCAGCCAGACGAAATCGGATGTGTTGATCCAACCATTGTTGCACCTATGGTGATCTTTACAGTACATCATGTGCCTTGGAATTTAAAGCCTATTCCAGTACCTTGGGTATATTTGCCTAAGCTACTGGAGCTTTTGAATGAGAATATCAAGATGCAAATTTTGGAGCCCTCTTCAACTCCATATTCAAATTGATGGTTCACTGTTCCAAAGAAGAATGGTTCTTTAAGGTTTATACAGGATTTACAACTAGTTAATAAGGTCACCATAAGGATTGTTGGATCGGGCCCGATAGTGGATGAATTTGCAAAAGCCTTTGTAGGCAAGGCAATTTACTCTATGGGAGATTTATATTCAGGATATGATCAATTCAAACTTGCATTAGAAATCTAGGATATCACTACCATGAAGACACCACTTGGATTGGTTAGGATGTGTATGCTTCCACATGGGGCAACTAATTCAGTGGCACATATGATGAATGCTATGCATAAAGTTTTGAGGGAGCATATTCCTCAATTGACCTTACCCTTTCTTGATGATGTGCCAATCAAAGGATGCAATATCTATGAGAGGAATGAAGAGCTGAATGAATAGAGATGTAGAAGATTTATGGCTAATCATATTGTTGATTATGACAGGATTTTGAGCCTCTTGAAGAAGTTCATTTGACTCTATTAGGAGAAAAGTCGGTTATTGGAGTGGAGGAAGTATTAGTTGTTGGGCACATCTGTGGACCATATGGGAGAAAGCCCTCACCAGTAAAGATTGATGCCATAAGCAAGATGCGGGAGACATGTTCGAATGTATCTGAGGTGAGAAGATTTTTGGGTGCATGTGTCTTTTACTTGATATGGATTCCACATTTTGCTCGTATGTCTAAAAGTTTATATCAGCTCTTGAGAAAAGGGCAAAAGTTTTGGTGGGGAAAATAGCATATGAAGGCAATTCAGAAGTTAAAGAGCTTATTGATTTTAGCCCCAACACTAAAGAGAGCAAATTTTGAGAATGGACAACCTATTACTCTCACCGTGGATACAAGCCCAATTGGCATTGGTTGGGCAACAGTGGGTCATCAGGATGATGCTGACGGGAATAGGTATGCCATTTGGTTTGGAGCAAAGGTCATCAATGAACGGCAGCAATGGTATTCTCAAGTCAAAAGAGAGCTTTGGGGTGTAGTGACATCCCTTAAGTGTGGTAGGGAGTATTTTTTCTATTTCTCTTGCATCATACAAGCCCTCTTGATAAGATTTGTATCTTCCAAGAGCTCTTGTGATAGAGCACTACATGTACCCTTCATCTAGCTAATTTCTCTTGATATAAGAAGAACTTTTTATATTCCAAATCTTGGCTATAATATTTAATTCCCTTGGGCTGAAATCTCAAATCATACCACTTGAAGTCATCTCAAATCATGTTGCCCTAAAAACATTGTCTGTGGACATAGTCTTGTCTAATCTGCGATCTATATTGTGTTTGGCTTATGCAAAGTGGATTAATAGATATTTACATGAATGGGTGTTAAGATACAAGGAATTTTATGGTAATGCATTCCAAGTGATTGAAGGTTTACATGTTCTTGATCAGTGCTTGAAGTTGGAATTCTTCAATCCATTCTTGAAACCCTAAAACTCTTCTCTAATCCTATCCACCTCTTGACTTCAAGCTCTCTTCCATCTTACTCCCTTCACCCTGCTGTCTCTTACCCCGGTGGTAGATTTTCAATCCCAAATGCTCCGACAACAATCTATGACTTAATGTATCAACTACAATATTTTTTTATACCAATAGTAAGATTACATGGCATTACTAGAAATTTGCAATGGCCAAATTGGGTCATAAGGGTAGTTTTATAAATATTAGGGGTAGCCATGCGGATTTGATGATAGATAGAATTAAGATTAATCTTGTTAAATATAGTAGTGCCTTACAATTTGTTTAATAGATCCTCCACATGAGGAATTGAATATTAGTTTTTAACAATAATTTTATTTAGAGCTCTATAGTTTATGCACATACGATAGGTTTGATTCTTTTTCTTTACGAAAAGAATGAGAGCTCCAAAATGTCAACTATTAGGCCAAAATAATTTTCTATTTAATATTTCTTTAACTTGTTTTTGGATTTATTTTTGTTCTACCTAATTATGACAATACGAAGCTTTAGATAGGGAGGTTGACTACCAGGTAGAAGGTCAATTTAATGATCCTCGAGTCATGATGGAGGAAGTTGAAGAGGCAAATTAGAAGAAGAACATCAATAATTTTATTAATAAAATTGTGTTGTCTTGTGGTAGTCAACTTAGAATTAACAGCTTCTTTGACTTCATTAAGTAATACAAGAAAACCTTTAGATTGTTTTCAAATTGACATGCTTTGCATGAGTATGACTAATTAATGGGTATAGCTCAGTGTCTATTATTCCTTCAAGAAAAAGAATTTTATCTTCATGTTGAATATACATCGAATGTGTCTCATAATCAATATTAGGATTAAATTGATGTTGCCATGGCATACCTAAAATTACTTCGATAGATTGTAAGGGTGCTACTAGAAAATTTCATTTTTCTCTATAAGATCCGATGAAAATCTCTAATCCATGTACTTATTTAGTTCCATTATATCGTTGCCCTAAAAATGCATCCTTAATTTTATAAGTAGACAAAATAATTTTGAGTTGCAAATTTTTGACTACCTTTTCTGAAATAAAGTCATGCATACTCCCATCATCATGCAAAATAGCCATTTCATAATTAAGGATTTTGCATCTCATTTTCAAAAAAAGCATGGATAGAAATTTTACTAGCAAGTTCATCAATGTCGTTAGATTTTTCTCCCATAAGCGCACGACTTCATCAAAATCAAGCATTCCTTCAAGGTCTTCGATTGCTTTGTCAGCTCTAAGATAATTTAAGTGTGCATTAGGCTTTTTCCAATCACGAGACAATTGGGATGATTCTTGCCAAATTGAGAGTTAGAAGCACAAAAATAATTAAAACAAGAATTTTTGTTACCCATATTATTTCTCGTGGAAACTGGAAGTTGTCATTGATCTTTAGTTTGTTTCTTGTGCCAAAGAGATAGCCTCATCCAATGTATTAGGTTTAAACAGGTTGACTTCATCTTGGAAAAAATGAAAGAACATCAGATATATACTTCCTTTTAAAAGTTAATCACCTACAAGCTCGACCCTTTGAAGTTACAACAAAGTATTCCAAAATCTTTTGGTGTACTAATGGTCTTTCGCTCTTGCTGCATAAAGATATCCCATTGTCATTACATGCGAAGCACGAATTGGGTAGGAAGAAAATAAATGAGAACCTTCGTACAAAATGCTTCCCATGTAAGAGAACGATCAATGATCTTGCACGTGACATCCCACCATAAAGAAGCTTTCTTTCTAAAATAATGTGAAGCACACTTGATTTTATCATTTTCAGCATAACTTTCATTATCAAAATATGAGTTGAATTGACTTAGCCAAGAGAGAAACTTATGACCATCTTTAATACCATTGTAAATATTAAATTTAAAGGTATGTTTGTCTTCACCTCTTTGTGGTTGGATTGTGCTTCGAGGGTAGCATTGATGGTGTAGACCATAGCATCGTGACAAAGAAATTTTGGGAAGAAAAACACTTGAGAGATTGTAGCTCTTGTTCCAATTGGGCTCGATGTTGATGCTCTTCTTCTAGTTGCATGGCCAATAAATCCATGCATTGCTCCATGGTTGGTTCAGGAAGCAGTGATGTAGAATCAAAATTTACAGTGTTCGATGGTCCTTCATGAGACATGATGATTACAGATGGCTTGATAAAGATATCTGAATAATAAAGATGCCTTGAAGAGACACTTCACTTGGTCGTAACAATAAAACTTTAGCATGTAAGCACCAGAATTGTTGAGAATAGCAAATGATGCTTGATATGTATTCCCATAGAGGCTAGATGTGTGCCCAAAAGAGGCTTGCCCATAAGTGGCCTTTGTATGGAAGATAGACATATGATGTATGCTCTAGGAAGAGATGTCTTGAATCCCATAAGCACAATGAGGAAGAGTGGTACTATCCAAAAGCTATATAAGCATGTACATGACACTTATTTCAATGGAATGGTACTATCATTCTATGTCACTCAAGATTGTGTTTATGAGTCCACGTTAATCTATCTTGGAACCTAATTTACTTGAGTTACAATTCTTTATCTCAATCATATTTTATGTTTATAACCTTCGTCTGCCATAGCTAGTATAGCTCTAGATCCGTGTTTCTCAACATGGTATCAGAGCCATGGTGAGCTATGACTAACTTCATTAGATTAGAGTCCTTCTTTGGCCTTGTTTTATTATGAATGGATAGTAGGAGTTGAACCTACCTTAAGGCCCTTTGCCATATCCATACCTTAGGCTTATTCTTCATCTCACATCTTTCTCATCATCCCTCTATTCACTTAAAATTCACCATAGGCCATTGAAGTGAGAGATTCGAGTAGTTGGAGAGCAACCTTTATCAGGGTGAACTACATCAAGCTTTGCATACTTTGTGTGTCCAATTGCAACCTTACAAAACACATCCACACAGGTAAGCTCTACAATAGCCGAGTCATTGTTGTGAGGCAAGCTCTTGAGTGATCTTACTATTTGAAGGGGATTCTACGGAGGAAAGTAACCACAAAACAATGTATTGAAGCATTTTTTTGAGCAAGATGCTTCATTTCTACAAGCCTGTATGGTTGAAGCCTCTCTTGAAGGCTAATAAGTGATTGCATCTAGATTGAGACAAATAGGTATGCATGAGGCTACTAGAATTTTATGCCTCTCGGATAGAGAATAAGCTTTAAAATTGGAAGAGCATGAAGCTCCCAAGATTGCAAATGCTATGAAGAAGAAAAGCGTCTACAATTGCAAGAAGCAGATGAGCAGCTACTGCAAAGGATAGCTATGTGCATGTTGCAAAGAGAACTCGAAGGTTGAAAACAAAATTTGTTGTAGCTTATCACCCCATCTTTGATGCGATAGCCTGAAGAGAAGAATCAAAGAGAAGAAGAAGAAGAGAGCAAAGAGCTCAAGGACTCTACAAAAGCATTGTATGCTGCCTTGACATGTTCTTGGCTCAATTGGAACCCACGACTGCACACTCAGAGGTGAGGACGAAAAGTGATTGAGTAGGCACGTTATCCCTCTTTTCTCCTTTAATCCTTAAACCTTAAACATTAAGGTTAAAAGCCTCCTCCACTAAAAAGCTTTTTCACACTTGAGCCCTCTTTCTCAAACTAGCCTTCTCAAGCCATTCGCATTGATCTCGATTTTAAAACTTGTGCGCTTTCAATCTCTTTCACTCTACTCTATCAAGTGTCTTTTGAAACTAGCATTGTGCGTCATTTCAATATCTGTGATCACAAATACCACTTGTAAAAGGGATTAAACACTGCTCGATAATACTCGTGGTAAGACCTTCTCGATATTGAGATGGTTTGCTTGCACCTTGCATAAGAATCCAATGTTAAGAGAAAATTCAATTCCATTCATTTCAGTAAGTCAAAGCCAAAATCCCAAAAATCATGTATTCCAAGTCCATATATCCCAAAATCTATGCCATGTATGTCAAAAGAGAGCTTGTCAAGACAAGGCCATGAACCCATCAATGAAGCAAAAAGACTGTGTTAAGAAGATTGGAGCAAAAGACACGTACCTCACATCAACAAACGGGATAAAGAGCACAACAAAGGACAAGAGCATGAAGACAAAGAAAACCAAGAAGATCAAGAAAAACAAATGATGCACAAAGAAGATGAAGAAGATACATTTCGTTGTTGACAAAAAATTTCCTATAAGTGGATCATGTTTTCCCATAGTGGATATAAAAACCCTTACCAAAATGTAAAGTTTCAAGCCTTAACTTGACTAGGTTGCCAAAGAGCTAGTCTCCTGGCCCATGTATACATGTAGGGGGGGGGGGTGCAAAAGCCAGCAACGGTAGGAACTCATCATTTAAGGGGGGGGGGGGTGTTGAGAACAACAAATGATGCTTGATATGAATGCCCATAAAGGGTGGTTGTGTGCCTAAAAGAGGCTTGCCCATAAGTGGCTTTGTATAGAAGATAGACATATGATGTATACTCTAGGAAGAGATGTCCTGAACCCTATAAGCATAATGAGGAAGAGTGGTACTATCCAAAAGCTATATAAGCATTTATTTGACACTCATTTCAATGGAATAGTACTATTATTCGGTGTCACTCAAGATTGTGTTTATTAGTCCAAGTTAATCTATCTTGGAACCGAATTCACTTGAGTTACAATTCTTTGTGAATTCTTGGCAAAATGATAAGATAGAATAGGCAAGAAAAACTAGAATTTATTGTGGTACTTTGATGAAGTTTTGCAACCTCGGAGTGACCATGCAGGAATCAACTCTTAGAGGTTGGAAGTCAATGGTGATTTGAACCGATCTGGGTAGTCTGCAGGTGGCTTGGAGTAAAAGAGACTGAAGTTTCTTAAGTAGGAAGGAATAAGGCTTTAAGCCTTAGTTTAAGAAAAACTTGACTTTTTAGGACTTAAAGATGGCATCGATTTGCAGGTGATGGCCAAAAACGCCCCCCACATGAAATTCAAATTGAAGCTTTTAAGCTTCTTAAAGCTTAATCAAGCTTAATGATAAAGCCTAATTCACTTTTGTAAACCTTCCTGTCATTACAAACTCTCAGAATAATGGTGCCATGAGAGAGGGGGTTGAATTTTTTTATCTTGGCCTAAATTGCAAATTTTTTGAGTAGAGATAGAGGGGTTTGGGGTTTTGAAGCCCTAGGAATCTAGATGTGCAGTCAGTTTGAAATCGACTATAGAACTTGATTGCTCCAGAGAGCTCATCTTCACGCAAGATGATAGGCGATTGGAAGCCCTAGATGTGAGCTGAGCTCTGATACCACTGTTGCATAGATCGAATGCAAGACTTGCACGTAGTAAACCAAAGAAACTCTCCCTTATTCTCTTTTCTTATAAAAATTGAAAGCACGATTCATAAAACTCAAAATAGACTTAAAGAAGAGTAAAGTAAATTTGAGCGGCACACTATTGGATGTAATTTTTCCCATACATGGAGTAGGCATCTCCTCCATGCCATATTTACAATATTAAAATGAATCTTGCTTTGTCCAAATATAGGCCCTTTACAATCACTCTTTTTGCAAAAGAGTTTGAATTAACTGAATAGACGGTTACAATTAGTTGATAACTCACAACCTACTGAGAGCCATAAAATATTTTCAAAATATCTTTATTACATATTCTAAAAATCTCAAGTATCAATAAATACTTACAAAGAGGATGTATGCATGCCTTAAAATAAACAACTGTGTATTTATTTAAATAATTTAATGAAAAGGTATTTGGAATAAATTGCACTTGCTGCGTATATTCAATTCATCTTGCTCTACCTATCAGCTCTCAAAATTTAGAAAATCATGTTAGAAAAATAATTAACTGAATAAAATGCATCTAGCCATAATAAATCTACTAATCATTGGAATTTCATAATAATCAAGTCACGTAGACGTTAATACTAGAGAAATGAATAATGTGGCATCACCCATGTTCACACCTGCAAGTCTCATGCTCGTAAAGGATAGGTGTCCCCATCAACTTTTTGCCCAATATGAAAACTAATTCTCTCTTACGAAGGTGCCCTACACTAACAGAGAACCATTTAAGACACTCATCCCATCAATGTGCACACAAGAAGGGAGAACCATTGAAGGCGCTCATCCCCTTGTGTAGGTGCCACTTGGAAAAAATATACCTCTCTTAGCCTAAGTCTTTCTCCTAATGTGCAAAACAATTTGTACACATTCTTTCACCTTATGGTGTTATTTAAAATTTCTTATAGTTTGCATGGGAGAGAGTTGAATTGTTCTCATAAAATTACCAAAATTTGATAGTATAATAGCTTCAAATTTTATTTTTAAAAAAAAGTGGAAGCATATTGCACCTTGTGGTTAACATTATGGCCCCCTCCTAAATGATTGCCAGCCTCATAGCACTCACTTCGAAGGTAGCTCATTGTAGCTTGTATGAAAGATGAGGAATGCTAGGACAATAGATGAAAATGTCCAGGTAGAGGAGAGATGGGTGTTTTTGATGAAGGAATCAAGCTGACATAGACCTTGTTGGGATTTGAGATAGCTTGTGCTTTAGTGGGTGATGGGTAAGGGGCTATGTTTCCAAGGTGGAAGAGTGATGGTTGTACAGTGGAAGAAGGAACATAGATCATGGAATAGTGACAATGTAGGGCTATCGATGTCATAAGGTCTTCAAGGAATTCATTGGAACTTGTAAGCCATCTCATGCTCTTCCTAAGGGGTGTATATACTTCGCTTGTCTTGAGGCTAGTGCACAGGAGATGGGTCAAATTTGGAATGCTATCCCTCACTTAAAGACCTAGTTGATATAGTGTTATGTAATCTCAGGATGATAGGTTTTCTAAGTAAGCCTGAGATGTCTTGCCCTTGATGTGCCCTAAGATTGTGTTCCAGGGTTAAGTGCTAAGGGGTTAGAGACAAAGCCATTAGACCAAGGTCACTAGATGCTTCTAACTTGAGAACCTCTAGATATAGTGAAAATGTCGTATGCCTTTTTGTGATAGATTCTATGTATCTTTTATTTCCTTCCTCTCTTTTATTTTTTATTTTTTTCTTTTTTTGAATAAATATAAATAAATACTTAAAGAGTAGTGCACTACTTAGGAAGAGGTAGAGTGTCCTTTGGAGACATCCCTTGCTAAGGAGGTATCCTTTCATAGACTCTTGATGTTGCAACGAGAACTCAAGGAAGAATGGATGGGCACATTTGGTGAACCTACTATCCACCATATCCTCTAGCATTTGTGTGCAATTAATAGGTAAAAATAGAGCTCAAAGGTGGAGTTGCACCATCATCACATACTCAATTTCTACATTTATATCAAAAAACAATGGTAGAAGCCCATCTTTGTAGAGTGTGATTAGTTGTTGCAATAGCTTGACCAAAATCTAGATATAGCTATGTGTTGTGATAAAAGAGGGTTTTGACAATTACTGAAGTCTCACACAAAGTGACTAAAGGAAGGCACTGGATCCAAGGGCTAGAACAAATAAGTTTTTTCTGGATAAGTGGCTTTTATATTTAGAATCTGAGGAAACTTACACCTTCCATACTCACTTTCATGGTAATTATTGTTGTGCCTCTGTGGGTAGGGCATTGGAGTGGATTTGCTCTCTCATCTTGATATAAATAATAGTAGGTCTCCTGTGCTCTTTTATTGGATTCAATGATGGAATAATGTCACTTTGACTAGCCTAGTTATGCATCCCTAGGTTTTTTGTTGAGATATTACCCATAGCTACTGTAGCACGTCATTCAAAACTATATCTCTTAATGTGGTAATTCTTAGTAATGTGGAGCATCTCACCCTGACAGAGCATCTAAACATATATATGCCCTTGAATTTATTCAATGACCCCCTATGTACAGTGAACTCACGAATTTTTTGAAAACATTTTGTTGAGAAATCCTAAGGTATGATGTTATGAGGCAATTGTTGACCATTCTTATCAAATGGCTAACTTCACAATTATGTGGTAGGATAGATGAAGGATCCAAATCAAGTTACATCAATTTTCCATGTTTGGACTACTCGTAATCATTGCAAGTTGGTTGTCTACTTGTCTAATTTGTCAATGTTTAAGCTATCTTGGTGGAGTGTACTTTGACTTATGCCATCAAGCTCAAAGCTTATCTTAGTCCCTTTTTTCTCTCTTTTCAAGAAGAGCAACATCAAAGTGGTTGAGGTTGTTAAAAATTTAGGTCTTTTGGCCCTTGGCGCTTGCTTGCATAGCTTATAGATGGCCTCTTTTTCACATAGTGCCAACAGATCAACGTGCTAAGTTATTGTGTGCATTGATAGCACATTGTTGGTCCATCGCTTCATGTGACACATAGTGCCCCAACACCACCATCATACCTAGTTTTTTAGCATTTCTTCTTTAAAGTTTACAAATCCATCATTAGACTTTTTTAAAGTCTAGAATATTGAGACAATGACTCTTCGTATCTTTGTCATAGTAACACTGCTATGACCTATCTCGCCAACTCAAAGAAAAGATACACCATCTCTCAAGCCCAACCATGAACATGATTAATGTATCAATTCATTTGAATTAGGAGGCAAAGTCTAAAGGATTGTAATGCACCCAACTTTGATACCTTAGATATTACATGTAATACTTAGTGGTAAAAGTAATCAAAGATATCACATATTTTATTGCACATTAGTAACTTCAAGAGTAGCAACATTGGAAGTATCGAAGGCCTTGCCTTTAACACTTGTTCTAAGTTATTAGTAGAGATTTCTAATGGGAAATCATGAAGATTGAAAATTGATATCTTTAAACTTTCTCAAAAATGTAAAATGAAGTGATAAGATTGTAGGCTCATCATCATGATTGCAACAATTTAAACCGATTTCAAGGATGGATGACCTCAAATACTCGAGAGGTGGAATGATCTTGAGGAGTTTAGAGTCCTCGTGGAAAATTGAGACAACTTCACTGAAGCTAGAATCCTTGTGGGAGATTGTAATAAAGTAATTAAAGTCTAAATAAAATACATTTCTTTTCTTATTGATTTTTTATTTCTTATGCCTAAATTATATGTAACAAATTTTATGTAATGGGATAATAAAAAGGAAGTTGCTTTTATATGTTCTCATAGTGTGGTAGCATTCTTTGCAAATTAGATAACTAGAACAAATTGGTCAAGGAAAGTGGAAGGCCTTAGTCTTAACGATTGAGAGTCTATGGTTGGTTGGACCCAATCATTTGGGTAACTTCCCTAAAAACTAGGTAGAGCTGCTAGAACATTACCCCCACTTTGGTAGGAATGCTAACATGCTTAACACCATTTTAGGGGACCGAAATGTGGTTATCTAAGTCCTAATGACCAAGGAAGTCAAAAAGACAACTCAACTCTCTTAAAGCAATATTAGGCCACTCTCACCTTTGATTGGTCACAAAGTGACCCTTCTTAGATGGGTGTTAGAGTGATTTTTAGAAGACTTTTATAGTTTAGGAACCCTTAGGTCAATCCTTTGAGTTGACACCTTGATGTTTCATTGTGAGGGATTGAATAATTGGTTGCGGAGCGATCCTTCTTAGATAGGCGTTAAACTGCTCTTTAGAAGACCTTCGTAGTTTAGGAACCCTCAGGTCAATCTTGACAGAGACTATTCAACCCCTCATAATGTACCGTTGTCAAGTGTTTTTGCAAAATAAATAAACCCCTAGTAAAACATCAAGTAGGTAGGATTTATTATGTTTGATTATTTGCGTGATTGTTTGTTTTGTTGTTTTAAAGCTATGTCTTTTGTGTTTGATCAAACTAGGATTTGTGCTTTGTCATTTTATTGGTTCTTTTGTGCTTGAAAACTTGATAGCCTTGGTCAAGTTTGGTATTTTTTGGATAGATTGGAGTTGGATTTTGATTGTAGCTGTTGAACATCCTAAATCATGTATAATTCCTTGCCAATATCTTTGCAGACCATGGGGATTATGGGTTCACGAGCACTTCACATTGCACTTGTCGAATGCACTGCACTCGAGAGTTGTCTCCTAATTTTTTAAAATTACTTTCATGCCATGGATTGGGTTGATGCACTTATTGAACCATTGTTGAGTACTAGCATGGCATGATGCTTGTTGTAGCTACATGCAATAAACCTCACATGATGCACACATACTTGAGAGAGCACCTTCATTGTGTACATGTAGTGCTCTATCTCAAGAGCTCTTGGAAGATACAAATCTTATCAAGAGGGCTTGTATGATGCAAGATAAATAGGAAGAACTGATTGCTATTAGTTTGAAACTATTATGGATAAAAATTGCAACCAATTATGGATAGCCAATAGTAGTCCAAAATCATACAATCCCTCTTGATAAGATTTGTAGTCCATCAAATGACAATTTTGGATAGCCAATAGTAGTCCAAAATCATATCATAACTCCACCATGAAAGTATTTTGATGCCTCTCTAGGCAAGGGATACAAGGTCTAGCATGTAGTTGAAGAATCAAGCCAATAGTAGTCCTTAAAGTGGCAAGAATGGAGGGGAAGTTCATAAGAAGAGCTTCAGCCCACCAATTTACAAGTTTGGGGAGCCAATAGCAGCCCACATTCAACTCTAAATGTAATCAAGAAAGTACTTCTAATGGTTCTCTTGGTAGAAGAGATCAATCATAGCATATATATGAAGGTACAAGCAAGATTAACCCTTTTCGCCTCCATAATTATTCAAAATCCAACAAGAGTGGGATGCCGCCCTTAAATATACAGTCCCCTCCCCACCCCCCCGTTTTTCACAACCACATGATGTTTCATTTATAGCCAATGCATGGGCACAAGACACACTTACTTGCCAAGTGGTGGAGAGTGCTCACTATCTCCCTCTTCCTTTGTGGTTTGCATGCCTTCTTCTCCTTTGTGTGGTAGTGTATGACTTTCCTTCTCCTTCATCCAAGATGTGCTCTGCTCCAGCTTGTGAAAGCTTGTAAAATGCGACGCAAAAAATGGAGAGTTCACGAGTTTCAAATAGATCACAACTAGGTCACATAAGCAAAGACTATGGTAAACACAATGTCCTACACTTAGCCAACTTAGACAACTTCATCTTCTTTGTGACTTTTCTTGTCAATACACTTGTAACTCTTGAATATCGTAAGTTCACAACCACATCATAGGCTCCAAGAAAATATAACCCAAGGGAACCTACCAGGTCATCTACTCATGACCATACTTCTCATGTTTTATGTTCCATGACTTATAGAACTTGTAGCAAAAGTGACTAAGTGATACATGTAAAGGATAAAGACTTTGTTTTTAAACCATGGGCAAGGAATCCCATGACATCGTCTGTAAATAATACTTCTGTGCTTTCTACATCTTCATTAGATGCTATGAAAAATACTTATTTGCATGACTCTAATTTTCATGATGCTTGGTTGAATTGGTCTCAAAACCAATTGATTGCTAAGGCATAGAAATCTTATGTTATAAGCAAGCTAATAAGATGTTGAGAGATAGGCATGTAAACCCTATGTATGTAAGGGTGGATAAGGGTAGCTTAGTGTGAATGAACTGGAGGGTAGGGGAAAACCCTAACCCTAGCCATCCATAGGCTATTTAAACAACCTAAATGTCACTCTTAATGTAGAGGAGAGTGTACTAGTTGTACTTGTGAACAACTCATTAAGCAAGATCTTCTTGTACTTGAGCTCTCTCTCTCCCTCTTGTGCACACTCTCTTACTCTCACTTTGATATTTCAATATGGTATTAGAGCCATCTCTGATACAACAAGCTTCCTTCAACTCCATTTCCCACTAAGTGCACATGAGTATGCCATTTTCTCACTATATCTCTTTACCTCCATAGCTATTTGCCATATCCACCTCTATTAGAGGACCTAAGGTGAACAAAAGAGAGCATATTTTGCCTTCTTTTCTTCTAGAAATTGCTCCCCAACTCAAGACGCTTCAGCACACTACTACAAACCCCAAAATTGGCCACGTAACAAGACGTCATTATAAAAAGACGCATGCTAGCATAGTCTAGGATAGCATGCATATCTATACGATTGCGTGCTTAGGAGGGGACAAATTATTGGCAGCTACATTAGGGCTTTGATAGGCCCCCTAGTGGGATATCCTCCCACAAGAGGGCTCCTTAAATCTCTATCTAGAGGAAGAGATATTTGTCAAACCCTAGTTGTGGGTTTCTTGGGAGCCATAGCTAGGAAGCTTCAAGCTCCCCTATTTTCATTTTTTTCACTCTAGGAATCATTAATAATGATTCTAATCACTGAAGCATATTCTTTGAAGTTTGTTCCATATCTGGGAGTAGCTCCAACACTAGGGGGACATCAATGAGCTTACTTAGAAGCTAACTTTCAATCGGTCTTCACTCAAGCATCTCACTAAGCTTGACATTAATGTTTTTAGATACTATCGATTAACCTTCTAATCACTTACTTGCTAGATATTTATTAAATCTAGTATAAACACATTGAATATTGTAACATCTCATCTTGTAACACATTAGATTTAAGCTTGCTATATATTAGTCATCTCTTTTTGCTTTTGCACTTACTGGCCATTGTGTAAAGGACTAGACATTGCCATTGCCTAGAGCAATCGGTTAAGACCTTCCTATCATGGCAATGGCTTATGCTGATGTTAGACCTCAAATCCATAATTTTGATGGAAAAGACTTTCATCCATGGCAAGCATTAGTGAAGTATAAAATGATGGAAAAGGGATAGTGGCCCTTCATCAAAGGGACCAAGGTTATTGATCCATCAAACCCACTTGATGTAGAAGATGAGGAAAAAGCCCAAGCCATAATCATGCTTCATCTAGATGAATCCCTAACCATCACATTGACCAACTCTCCACTACCAAGGAGAAATGGGATGAGCTTGAAAATATTTATGGTGCTAAAGGAAATAACTCTAAAATTTTCCTTAAGATCAAAATTTTTAGCTTGGAGTATAAACAAGGAGAAGGCCTAGGTAAGTTCATTTCTCACATGAAGGGGCTCTTGGCACAACTATCCTTAGTTCAAGCTCCAATTCATGACGAAGATGCCATTGCAATTCTCTTGAAAGTTGTAAAGAAGGTATTTCCAACCCTTGTGACTACTCTTACAAATATCCCTAATACAACCTTGGAAAGCACCATCCAATCTTGTTTAGATGAGGAGAAAAGAAATCAGAAAGAAGGTAGCACTAGTCAGGCATCCACTTCAACAGCCCATGACCAACTCTTGGTTCATAATGTATCCACTAAATGCTCCTTTGTAATAAAAAGGGACATCTTGGTAGCAACAGTTGGAAAAAATATCCTGATAAAATGAAGTGCAACAAATGTAAGAAAACAAGACATATTACTAGTTAATGTCCTACCATCCCAGAAGTACCAAAAGAATTGGAGTCCAACTTTGTCTCCAATCCACCTAATTATTGGATTTTCTAAATCTACAAATCCTCTACCTATAAGCACTCTTGTAGCCTGATTTATGAAGGCATCCCACTTTGTTTGAGGGGAAGCATTAACATGTCTTGTGGTCCAATGCCACTTTGGAATTGAGGGGGGGAGTTGAGAGATAGGCATGTGAACCCTATGTATGCAAGGGTGGATAAGGGTAGTTGGGTGTGAATGAATTGGAGGGTAGGGGAAAACCCTAACCCTAGCCATCCAGAGGCTATTTAAACAGCCTAAAGGCCACTCTCAATGTGGAGGAGTGTGTACTAGTTGTACTTGTGAACAACTCATTAAGCAAGATCTTCTTCTTGTACTTGAGCTCTCTCTCTCTCTCTCTCTCTCTCTCTCTCTCGTGTACACTCTCTTACTCTCACTCTAATAGAGTTTTAAAGAAGGTGATTATGTTTTGTTGCGAATTGAGAAACTTAGATTGCATAGTGTTGAGAAGAAGACTAATGTTAAACTTGCACTTAGATTTTATGGACCATTCAAAAATTTTCACTGTATAAATGCTAATGCTTTTAGATTAGAATTGTGTTCACATTGGAAAATTCATAATATCTTTCATATTAGTCTTCTTTGTTCAAGGTTCATTACCTGTCCATTCTTTGTATGATTCTCCACCATTGCTTGAAGATCACCATGAACTTTTAATTCATGAATCTATTATCAATACTAATTATATGACCACTTGCATTGGCAATACTTATCCTTGCTATCTTGTCAAATTTCAAAACCATCCTATTGAGGAAGCTCAATAGATGACAACATGTGCTTTGCATAATTCTCCACATTTATTGACTCCACATCCAGCCAATAGCAATTGAGGACAATTGCTATCCCACCTTGGGGGTATGTTGCCAGGTGCGCCACCTACACGAGGGAATGAGCGCCTTCAATGGTTCTCCCTTGTATGCACATTGATGGGTTGAGTGCCTTAAATGGTTCTCTGGTAGCGTAGGGCACATTTCTAAGAGAGAATTAGTTTTCATCTTGGGCGTAAAGTTGATGGGGATACCTCTCCTTTTCGGGCGTGAGACTTGCAGCTATGAACGCGGGTGATACCATATGTGGGTGATGCTAGAATATTCATACATCAAGTATTAACGTCTATGTGATTTTATTATTTTATGAAATTACAATGATTAGATGATTTATTATGACTAGCTACATTTATTGAGTTAATTATTTCTCTAACATGATTTTTTGAATTTTTGACAATTGATGTGTAGAGCAAGATACCAGTAAAGCGCAATTTATTCCAAAGACTCATTAAATTATTTAAATAAATGCATTGCTATTCATTCTAGGGTGTGTGTACATCCTCTTTGTAAATATTTATTGATACTTGAGATTTTTAGAAGATATACTGAAGATATTTTAGAAATATTTTATGGCTCTTAGCAATTGTGAGTTGTGTAACTGATTGTAACCATCTATTTAGTTAACTCAAACTCTTTTGCAAAAATAATGATTGTTGTAAAGGGCCTATCTTTAGCCAAAGCAATATTCATTTTAATATTATAATTACGATATGGAGGAGATGCCCACTCCATGTATGGGGGAAAAATTACACCCAATAGTGTGTCACTTAAATTTACTTTACTCTTCTTTAAGTCTAATTTGAGTTTTATGAGTCATGCTTTCAGTTTTTATAAGAAAAGATAGTAAGGGAGAGTTTCTTTAGTTTGTTATGTGCAAGTCTTGCATCCGATCTGTGCAACATGCATGCAATTGCAGGGTGAGTGGTCAAGAGACTTGGATATGGCCTTGATGCATAAGGGAAAGGTAGAAATCCAAACCCTAAAAACTTGTATAAAAATGATGAGAAAGAATGAAACAAGCTTTCAATGTGCACACAGAAGGCTATGTTCTAGTCTAGGGATTTGTAGTTGTTAATAGAGCCTCTTTTAGTGCTTTATTGGCACTTTGACATTCCTTGGACCACTTAAAGACAATGAACAATTTGTCTAATGGTCTAGCAATCAATGCATAGTTCAACACGAATCATAATCGTATCCCATGTAGTTGAGAAAGCATCAAAATCCCTTGTAGTTTATCAAGGATGGCATGCTGATGACCACTTTCACTTTTGAGAAGTTGATAGCGATATCATTTTTGGAAGCCACGTGGCCTAAAATAAAACTATGCTTAACTCAAAATCGGCACTTCAGGGGGTTTAGCCAAGAGACCATATTGTCGACAATATTCAAAAACTACTCATAGCTTTTCTAGATGCTTTTCCTAGTTGTGGTACATATGCAAAAGTCATCCAAAACACTTTTAAAATCACTTTCGGAGCATGTCCTTGGAGATTGTGCACATAAGTGGCTAGAAGGTGATAGAAGTGTCATTTAACCTAAAGGGCATGATTATGTATCTAAACACTCCCCACCCAATGGCAAATTTTGTATTGTATCTATCCTTAGCATGAACTTGAAATTGATTATAACACAAAAATCCATTGAGGGAGTTATAAGACCCCCTTTTCTATGGCTCTTTCCAACATGTGTTGTGTCCATGGCAATGGGTACTTAGCTATATTTGTTGCTACATTGATATTTCTATTTTTCTTCAACACAATGACAATTGGCAAGAACTAGTCCATGTTCTCAACCTCTTGTATGAATCCTACATTTAAGTCCTTATCTATCTCCTCTTTGATAGCATATGCATATTTTATATTCATCACAACTGATCGTTCTTTCACATGCATGGTATTTGGCACCATGGGGATGATATTGGTAATGATGTTAACATCGATCCTTCAAATTCTTCCATAGACAAGGTGAATAAATCCTTGAACTCTTTTAAGAGGCTCATCAAATTGGTCTTCGGTCATCGACTATGAACATGGGCTAAGGCTTTCCCCCCTCACCAACCAAATTAACTTGATTTCCTTTACCTTGGTTGGTCCTTCTATTAGTTCATTAGCCTATCCTTGATGCTTTGCTCCTAGCAACACCATGATTTTCATGAAACCTTAGGGAGATCTTGAGGTTTTCTCTATCTCTTAGCTTCCAAATCCTTGGGTATTTTCTTCCTTTCTTTCATCAACTTTTGTAATGTAGGTGGGTTGGAAAGTCCCCTTTAGTGCATTAAGTCTAGGTAGCAATGGGATTTTTGGATTATTATGGAAGTTGATTTTTTACTTTGAGTTGTAGTTGCATCCTTCACTAAACAAGGGTATCTTATCTAGCAGTCACACTTCATATTGGATCCCAACTTCATACAATGTAACTTGTTTTTCTTGGTTGAGTCCTGCTCATTTCCTTGAGCCAAGTTTGGTTACAATCCATATCTTGACTAGTGCATCAATGTGTAATATCATTGTTTCCTTAGGTTTAGCATCGATAAGGGCATGCTCTATCATATTGTGTCATAGTCAATTATTTCAAGGTTGTTACAAGAGGTCGCTCCCTTGAATTCACAATCAGTGTATTCACTTTTTGTGTCCACTTCATTAGAATATCCATCATCAAAATAGTACACTATCATCTCGAGCATTGCTCTTCTCTAGAAGGGCCTAATTATAGAGAAGATTCATGTCATGCACCTTGGTATAGTTCCATTTGTGAGCATCCAAGAGCTCTTTAAGAGGTTTCAAGCAAGGATTATCTTGTAATTATCTTTTCAAAAACTCTAGGATTTTCATACACTCTAGCTTGTGGGTTGGTACGTGATAGGTCATCTGAGAAGTTTATGTTATGACTATACTCCACGCCATCATGTAGATTTAGACTATAGGTAGGGCTTTGTTTGAGGTGTTTGGTGCATTTTCTTGCCTTCATTGATTGCTTGCACTATCAATTTCTTGTTTGTACTCATCTTCATCATCTAAGAAGTGCAAGTTGATGATTGCAAGGATGTGTAATCTATCTCACTCATTATTTGGATAGGGTATGTATTTTGTGAGTAGCATGTAGTTTGGTGAGATCTTACAAATTCTTTTTAGTATAGTTGACATGACATTTAGGTCAATGGGTGAGGTCTTCCACATGTACCTCTCAATTCTTACTAGTTTTTTTCAATCTTCAAAGAACATCAATCCATTGCCCTAATCCAATTGCGTATGTGTTCCTTATCTCCACAATCTTCCAAGGGCATAATATCATAATCCAATCTATTCATGATGATAAAGTTCACTGAGAATTGGATATTTGCAATCTTGATTCACCAATACTTCAAGACCCTACAACATCAAACTTTCATCCCATTGCCAATGTGATGTTAAAGTGAGCAATTTTGATAAGTGAGTTGCCCCATGCTTGTAAAATTGCATGGCTAAGGATGTTAACTCCTACCCTTGTGTTAGGGATCCCTTTCCTAGTTGTGGCACCTAATGTCAAAATAGGGAGTATTGAATGTATTTGGATTTCTTCCCATAAGGCATTCACCTATAGGGCTCCTGACATTGGATTGAGGGTTATGCTTGGTATGTGTGTTTTGGCTTCTTGTCCTTGCATGCCTTCTATGTTGGGCTATATATGTCATTTTACCCACTTCTTTAGTGCTTCGAAGAGCACAAAGCTTTGTGTTAGCAGTTGTCTGAGTGGTGAAGAAACTAGAATTGAGGTTAGAGTGTCTAGCAAGTTTGCACTTGGATTTTTATACTTGCACCCACTAATGCCATGTCTTCAATGTTTGTGGTTTTGTTGTTGTTGAGGCACATTACTACTTGATCAAGCACATTAGATACCTGATTTCCCTCTAACCTAATGTAAGTGGGAGAGGAAGGTGGGCTCATGCTAGTGAGATTGTGAAGTTTATTTTCCATTTGAAAGGTGAAGTGAAAGTGGAAGTACAAGTGGAAGCAAGAAGAGAGCAAGAACTATGGAAGTTCAAGCAAGAAGAGAGAGATCACTGTGAAGGAACTCCAACAGTCACAATATGTGACCTACCTTTCTGTATTCCATTGCCACTAAAAGAATAAAGAATAAAGAGACAATGATTGGTGGTCACCACTTGTAGAGTGCTAATGTATGGGTACAATAGACAAGTAAGTGTAGGTGGCTATAGGTGGCCTTTAACCATCAACAACCTCCCATATGAAGGCGAATGTGCCTTAGTGAGAAGTAAAAGAAAAAGGAAAAAACTACAACATGTATATAGAGTACAATAGGATGAGAAAGATGTCATCTCATCCTACACCCATTAACCTCGTAAGGAAGGCATAGCATTCCATTGGGATACATTTATGAGAAAATATGCGAGATTCATATATGTACGGCATAGCATTCCATTGGGATACATTTATGAGAAAATCGGCGTATATGTACGGATCTAGACAAAGTCAATGGACTTAACCTTTACTACCTCTCTATTGAAGTGATAGTACACCTCAATGTGCTTTATCTTCACATGAAAGACTAGGACTATGGGCTAACTAAATGACACATCAAATCCAAATGCAGTGTAGGAGTCATACTCACACCAAGGTTTGTAACTAAATGGCCTAACCATAGAACCTCCTTGCAAGCCTCAGTGGTGGCTACAATGTACTCAACCTTGGTAATATATAAGGTTGTGCATTTCTGCACCCTAGATATCCAAGAGATATCACCCTCAGCATATGTAAAGACATACACAGAGGTGGACTTCCTATTGTCTACATGTCCTACAAGATTGAGTTAGTGTAACCCATAGCTCCTATATCCTAGCCACCATAGCAAATGCACATACCTTAAGTGCCTTTAAGATATCTCATGATACCCTTTGTAGTGTCCCAATAGCACCTATTGGGTATAGCCACATAACATGTCACAACTCCCATTGCAAATGGTATGTCTCACGACCAACAAGTGGCTATCATGCCATACATAAAACTACCCACAATGGATGCATATGAAACCTTGGCCAACTCAGCAATCTCATCATTTGATTGTGGAAAATCGAGCTAACCAACCTCCATATGGCCAACTCAACAATCTCATCATTTGACTGTGGACAATCGAGCTAACCAACCTCCATATGGCCAATTCAACAATCTCATCATTTGACTGTGGACAATCGAGCTAACCAACCTCCATATGAGAAGATAAACGATAGCCAATAGGCTTACCATCCCGCATATGGAATCGCTCAAGTACTCTATGTATGTACTCCTTATGGGACAAGAAGAGAAGTCTCTTGTGTAACACACATACTAAGTATATGAGGCTTGCTCCATGTCCTTTATCTCAAAGCTCTTCTTGAGCTAAATCTTTAAAGCATCTAGCTCAGGATGAGCACTCCCACAATAAGAATATCATCAACATAGAGCACCAAGATAATAAGGCTACTATCATGGGCCTTCTTCATGTATAGACACAGATTCATATAACTATGGGAATACCCTTGTGAATGCATGAAAGCATCAAACTTATTGTACCACTTCCTAGGTACCTACTTAAGCCCATAAAGACTCTTCTTCAAATTGTGCACTAGTTGTTCCCTATCTCTTTCCACAAAGCCCTTAGATTGCTAGCATATAAATGTCCTCATGTGGGTCCCATGTAGAAAATTTATCTTAACATCCATTTAATAAATATCCAAATCTAACTAAACAACCAAGCCCAAGACTGAGTGTAGGATAGTTATCTCGACCATAGGAGAGAAGATTGTATCAAAATCGACTTCCTTTTCCTACTTTAAACTCTCTCTATATATAGGCTTAGGGTGACTAGGGATATTCTTCGACTCTTATACACTCACTTGGATGGCAATGCACACTTTCCATCATGCAAGGAAACTAAGTCTCATGTGTGGTTTTTTTGGAGTGAATTAAACTCAGATTACTGAGCTCTCTCCCATGAATGAGAACCACCTTTGCACATAATCTCCTCATAAGTAAGTGGCTGAGCAAAGTTTGTTATCATGACATAATCCATAGAGGGCTCATAATGGTCAAGAGGATGTGAAGCTTTAGTAGATCATCTTAGAATTGGTTGTGGGGCTCGTATGGTGTGTCCTCTTTGTCCAACATCATGATCTTGCCCAATAGGTTGATCATGAGGCACCATATCATCAACAACTATAGCACATTATCTTAGTGGGGCTAGTTGTATTGTAATAGGAGACTCCTCCTAAAAGATCACCCTATGTACCTCAAGGACTTACTCTAGTCATGTATGCATCTTTTTCTCATGGAAAATAACATGATGCTTGCAAATAGCCTTCTAAGGTTGTGGATCCCAAAGGTGATAACACATCTTACCTACATCACCATAACCAAGAAGGATGCATTTGGCAGACTTTGGATCCAACTTATTGCAATTATATTTAGGAATATGGTGGAAAGCCTCATATCCAAAGACTCACAAGTGTGCATATGACAGAGACCATACCTCCTCTTATAACTCTACTACCAAGAGTAGTGCATGTAGATCTATTAATAAGATACATCATAGTAGTAAAAGCCTTAGCCCAAAAGTGTTGTGGTAAGCTTGCCTGATTACCTTGTTCTTGAAAAGTTATATTAATGCCCTCTACAATACCATTCTAGGATGGGATATATGGGGCAGTCAATTGAAGCTTAATACCCCTCTCATCATATAACTACTCAAAATCCTTAGAAATATATTCACCCCCATTATCAAAACATAGATATTTTAGCCTATACCAAAACTGGTTCTCAACCATGGCCAAAAAGCACTAAAATGTAGACAAAATATTTGTTTTTTGCTTAATAAGATAGGCCAAAATCTTATGTGAATAATCATCTATGAATGTAACAAAATACTTTGCACTACCCAAGGACTAATAGAGCATGGGGCCACAAACATCGGAATGCAGAAGAACCAAAGGCTCACCCACACACATAGAACTAGACTTCTTATGCAAGTTAGAGTTTGCCTATCATACAAACAAGGATCACATAAATCAAAACATGAATAATCCAAGGAAGATACTACAAATGGATCAATACTTTCATTCTTTTCAAAGGCATGTGCCCAAAGCCGACAATGACATGAAGATACATGTGGAAGTTCTTGCCATAGCCAAAACATGGTCAATAGACCTAGAAACAAGCAAAGGGTAAAGGCTGCCAACCTTGGTACCTCTAGTAAAAACAAGACAGCCACATGTGATCTTACATGAAAAATCACCAAAAGATACATGGATACTATCATCATCCAATTGTCTAGCTAAAATACGGCTTTTCATCAAAGCGGAGACATGATGTACATCATGAAGCACAAAAGGAGCATTGGTACCAAATTATAGTCTAACATCACATATGCCAATGATATCCAATATAGTGTCATCTCCTAGTGTAATTGAACCTTTAAAAGTACTATAGCTATAAAACCAATGATGATGCAAAATAACATGGAATGAAGCCCCTAAGTCAAGAAGCCAATATTGAGAGTAAGTAGATGGTGCATTGATGAACTGAGTAGCATCAAGAGACAAACTTGCAAGAATGTAGTCATCGAAATTGTATCCCAATGCATTTATCTTCTCTATTTTCACACTAGACTTAGACACAATCTCAGTGGACTTTACGTTTTATTGTACTTTTTCTTTGCCTTTATCATTGCATTTATCATTGTGCATTTCATGGCATTGTGGCCTAATGTGACTCTATTGCCTAAAATAATGACATGTAAAAGAGGACCTACAATTATGGGACTTACTACAAGATTTTCAATAAGACTAAGAATTGCTCTTATTGGGCTTTGAGTCTCTACTACGGTTATTATTACCATTTCTAGCATTTTTTCCTCTAACAATAAGTGTATGAGAAGTGTGAGTTGCAACAATATTCTTCCCATTTACTTTTTCAGTAAGTAAAGTACTCTTTAGATCACTGCATTTAAAACCATTCTCAAGAAGATTATCAGTTTGCAGTAGTACGAAATGTATCCCATGACTCTAGTAGAGTGACAAGTAAGAAAAAAAACCTTTATGTTATCCTGAAATTTGATATCTTGCAAGATAAGCTAGCTGAAAATAGAGTGGAAATCATTCAAATGAGTAGACATAGGGGTGATCTCATTCATGAAAAGGTCCACAAGCTTCTTCAACCAATACAAATGAGATATAAGACTCTGCTTGTCATAAAGATCACATATCTTCTTCCATAAATCATATTCATTGCCAATAGTAAAGATACCATTGAAATACACATGCTTAGACAAAGACGGTATGATAGTGGACTTGCATAACTCATCAAGTTCATCCCAATCATCTCTATCCTAACCTTTTGGCTTTATGATCTTGGTCTTCAATAGCCTAATTTGCTTCTTCTGCATTAATTCTTGCTATACTTGCAACTTTCAGTATTGGAAGTTGTTATCATCAAGCTTTGCAAAGTTGAAAATAGCACTACCAACTAATGCATGAGAAATACTTTCCATTATGATTGTAATTGGCTACAAAGTACAAGAGTATGGGCTATTGTAATTACAGTAAAACAACCCCAAATCTAGGCCAAAAGGGAAGACAAGAGGGTAGGAATAAAAGAGGGTATAACTATTGACAAACAATATGCAATAGAGTGCTCAAATAAGGCATATCTACTCAAAGGAATTTCTCATAAAGAGTATTCAACATTTTTGTCCATAAAATTGCAATAAATGACCTTATATTAGTAGAAAAAAGACCAATGGAGTAAGTTTCCACTGCTAGGAATATCGGGGTAGCAATATGGGATATATCGAATGCAACTAGTAGTGTAGTAACCAAGTACTAACAATTGTCAAAGCATATGGAGTGTCAGATACACAGGTGCATACAACCAATGCATGTCAAGCATCCATCACTGACAGCCACTACTAACAATGATAGATATTTGGAATCCAAAAAGCTTAGAAGCAAATTAGCCCAGAAGAATTAGTATTTGCAAGAACAATGTATGCATATATCAACTGAGCATATACATGAGCAAGAGATTCACACTATCTTAAAAAATCTAGTTCTACCAAATAAATACAAGTGTCTCCCACTAGAAGTGGATCCAAAATGTAAATTGAGCAAGAAAACATCAAAAGACATAAGTGTCATAGCATTTGGGAAGGCCAAATAGATCATAAATACATTTGGGAGTATATACATCCAATATGGCCTCAACTTGCAAGTGAATAACCACTAAACCAAATGTCCAAAGCCTAAATACATCCAAGAGAGCTCAAATGCAAAGGTTGAAATGCTTCATAAGTGTATTTGGGTAGATATATTACTGCCAAGCATCCATATAAGCAATGTAGAGTACCCGAGGCACTTGTAGACATTCAAAACATAAAGCTCACTCTACATAGATGCAAATTGGGCTATTTGCATTTTTGATAGAAGATGTACCAATGGATCCATGTTTTGTCTTGGTAGTGCAATGGTTTCTTAGAGCAATGAAAAGCAACGTACAATTGCTTTATTGAGTATAGAGGTACTGCTGTGATACTATGTGAGGTGATATGGCTACAAAAGTTATTGGGTGATTTGGATATGTAGGGAGACCATTCAATGTCATTCATTGTGACAAAGTGAGCAACATACGATTGGCTAGAAACCCTATATTCCATGCTAGAACAAACTATATTGAGGTGCATTGCCATTTTATGAGAAAGAATATACTTGCATATGAGATCAACTTGGTGTATATCAATACATGAGATCATGAAGTTGGTATTTTCACAAAGGCATTGGGTGTAGAGGAGCTTTGAAGATTTTAAAGTTTACTTGGGGTTGTAGAGGTACAATTGAGCTTGAGGGGAAGTGTTGAGATAGTAATCTCAACATGTGCAAACATTGATAATGAACCACCTAATTAGATGGATCCATGGTTCCATAATGCATACTTAATGCTTTTGTAATGCTATTTTGGTGCTTGGATGACACGGGGGTGCTTTAAGATGCTCTTTGGCTTGGATAAAGCTCATTTAGCTCAATTATTAAAGGATACATTGCTATAATAACCGTTACTTATAAGTCCTTACGTATCTCATAAAAAAGTCCATAATGCAAGGTATATTTGGAGCCCCGAGAGGAACACCAAGGAAAAGGGAATTCTCTTGCAAGAAAATCTATCTTATAACATCAACAAGCTTGTTTATCATATTTCATATGATCACAATGAAGAAAAGAACACCAGGCACAACAAATCTTCATGCAGCATCATGTAAGTCTCCCACGGTTTTTAATAGAATCAACCATATTCTTCAACATCTTCACAAAATCCATCAATAGAACAAAGAAATCAAAGAAATACACCATCTTTGAATGGAAATACATCACATAGTATTCATCTTCAATATCTTCATAGTCTTCTCTCTCAATCTCTCATATACAATCACTCTGTTTGAGTAGAATTGGCTATCTCTGACTCTCTCTCACACACTCCATCAATAATACATCATATCCTCACTACAATCTCTCAAAAATTACTCTCAATAATCACTCTTAGGTCGTGGATACCCCTCCCAAGAGGTATGTCTGATATGAAAGGTCACCAGAGCCACTACAGTGTCTCTTCACAGCTCACTACTGTCACTTCACTCTAGTCTTCTCTTGAGTCTTCAGCAGCTACTTTTTTCCACTTCCTTCAGCTCTTTTGCACTTGTATTCACCTCTTTCCAAGGCTAGAAAACCTTCCCAAAGTCACACATACATTCCACAGAACACTTACAGAACAGTCTACAGAACAGTACCAGAACAGTTACAGTACAGAACAGTACAGAAACAGAACAGAAGCAGAAGCTCTACAGAAGACCTACAGAACGTTACAGAAGGTCATCAAAACCTCATAACTCATTCTCAAATCATTCCAAACTCTCTCAAACCATTCAATAAGCTTTCACAATATCTCATTCTGCATCAATCAATACTCCATCCCTCCTTACAGAAGACAATCAGATAAAAAACAGACCAAAACAGAGCAAAACAGAAGGTATACAGAACCATTCAGAACCTATCAGAACATCACAAAACCATCAACAAACATCATGATCTTCCAAAACACAATCAATATCATCCAAAACACTCTCAAACCACTTCCAAATCAATCAATCATCCCATAAAATCAACCATTCAGCTCTCAAAAACAACAAAAATCAGCCAAAAAACAAGTCATTTCAACACTCAACATATCCCCACACTTAATAAGGAAGCGTCCTCGCGACCCAGGAAAAAGGTAATACAAGTTCATTTCAAAGCTTCACTTTTGATCTTCAATATCTTCATACAAAGAATCCATCCACCACGACCCCAACTTATAACCTGTTTCTGATATAAAAATACGAAGAAAGGAAAACTCTTTCACACATTAACACCTCTTATCAAACTAAAAATCACAACAAATTTGTAAAGGATATAAGAGTTTGCTTCTTCTTCTTCTGCATCAGCTTCAACTCTCCAACCACGACCCCATCTTTACAAATCTCCAAAACATAGCTCGTACACAAAATCCAATAGGAAACCACCACGTTCGTTTGACATACATGAACTCACAACACTAATACACAACACAACCATCTGAATGACTTCTTCAAAAAGAAGAGTTTGGCATTAAAAAGCTTGCACCATACATTGGAAAGGCATCAATGAAGATGATCCCTCTTAAAAGATTGATGTTGTCTGAATCGATCCATAGATAAGGATTCATCTACAAAGTTTTTAGGAGGATTTTGGAAAAATTGGAGACAGCACATCCTTTCCAATAGGACTAAGTATCTGCTAGGCAAACAGAGGGCATGAAAATACAGTATCTCCAACTGTTGGGAATCAATGCTTACATTGACATTCATGCACAACTTTGGGATAGGCTTTGAATCAGTATGGGAATGCCTATGCATATACGCCAGGTACCAAGCAAAGTGAGCAGTTAATCTCACTGAGGGATCTGCAGACTGTGAATATTGTTGGGCAAAATGAACATAGTTTTGATAAGCTTGACTTGAAACTGTCCATTCCCCTGGAATTACTGGCCAATTAATCTGCGGTCCTGTAAGGCAATCATCCGAACTCCATCCCCTTCTTCTGGAAATCTGAGTATCAAAACCGGCACAGTCACTAACCAACTGAGGTGGTTGAGATATGGAAGTGTTAGGAGAGGGTAATGGAATAAGAGAAAGTGGATGTAGGGAAGGATAAGAAAAATCATAAAAGGAAGAAAAGGTTAAAGAAGGAGTGGCAGAAATTTGTAAGGAATCACTAAGGAAAGGTGTTAATTGATAAATAGGAAATGTGGAGGGTACATTAATGAGGGGTGAAGGACAAGGTGGAGAAGGGGAAAATACCCTATCCTCAATAAAGGAACAATAAGTGAAAATAGGAATTTGAGGGGAATTGAAAGGTTGGAAAAGAAGTGGTAAAATTACTGTGGAATGAGTTTGACAAAGGGAAAAATAGATAGCATAGCGGTGAGCCAATTGTTGGTAATAAAGGAGGGTAGGAACAGAAGGTCCCAAAAGAGATCGTCTCTGATAGGCATCAAAGAAAGTAGCATCAAATGGATTATGTTTGGAAAGATAGGTTAAGAGATCCATCCTCAGTTGGTTAGTACTCTGTACAAAGGTAGGAGCTGTGTTTTGTCTTTGATTTAGGACCACTGACTCAATCATGGGATGCCACGAATTATCCTGACAATCAGCCACTTTGGAGGAATAACTTTGAAACATTTCAGCTATGCGCAACTCCAAATGATTGACATAGAGAACAGCCTGTAAGACCACATCCCCCACATACCATGCCAAATCTACCTCATCTGGAATTAACAAATCTCCTCGGAGATACATGTATGCCATCAGCATGGTGTCTGGCATGACAGAATCTTCAAAGAGCATTCTGACTACCTCTATCAACAACTCAGCAGACCAAGCCCCACTCCAGCCATCCTCTGGAAAAGGTAAATCCATCGTGGAAAGCTTCATATAGAAGACCAGCTTCTGTAAGTGGTAGTGGACAAAGAAAGAATGGTCTGGTAGGACATAGTCCTGAAATTGTTCAAAGGTAGACCATAATAAGTCCATTCTGGACTGCAATCTTTCCACTTTGTCTTGGAATAGAGGGCACAAAGTAGCCTGTCTCTGTAATGCAGCCAAATCCTGCTGTGAAAGAGAAGGAATTAATGGAACAGGAGGGCTTGGAGGAACAGAGCGGGACTTTGCAAGCTGATCTTGCAACTGCTGGATTTGGGAGGCTTGGTTGGCCACTGTGTCATTAGCCATTTGTAAAGCTGAAAGCTTGTCATCTAATTGAACTTGGAATTCTTTCGCTTCGTTGGACATCCTCTCCTTCTCCGCTGAAAGGCTAGTAACCTGTGACTGAGCCTCGAATAACTGGGTTTTCAATGAAGAAATCTCCTCGCTTTGAGTGGCAACCAGTTGGGTTTGCTGTTCCATTTGCTTGAATAGATCTGCTAGGGTATCCTTAGTAGAAGCTAATTCAGATGTTGCCTTATGCAACTGGTCTTTGGACTGCATGAGCTCCTCATAGAAAGATGCGTACAGCTGTTGAACACAGGCTGTCACTGATAACTCAATGGAACTTTGAATATCCTTGCAGAGGAAAGGAATGGCATCTCCTGAGACGAGACTGTTCAGGGAAGGAACTGAGATCTCCAAGGATCCTTCTCTATGTGCCCGGAATAGATTATTGCAAGTGAGAAACCCAGGGAGGTCACTGCCAGAAGTAGCAGGGATAGGCACTGAGGGAAGTACAGCAGGGGCTTTATCCGCTACCCTCTTCAAGCGTTTGCGCTGTATGACCAGGGGAGGCGGAGAATCATCATCCTCAATGTCAATAGGTGCTGACTCTTCGGAAGGTGGAGGAGGAGGTACTGGATCTGATGGAGGAGGTGGAGGCACAGTCTTCTGTAAACCTGAATAGGTCAAGAAGGCAGACAAATAGGATCCATAGGTAACATTGGTAACATTACCCCTCGTGACTTTAACAAAATGCTGATCCATCTTAGTAAGGAGGTATGTGCTCCAATCAATGGCAACTCCTTTTAGCACCATCCTGGAAGCTGTGAAAAGCTCTTTGGACAAATAGTGGGATGGCGTTTTGGCAGGCATAAACCTGTCCTGAAGGAACTGACACATGGTCTTCCATACGGGATCAGTGATCATAGAAAACGAAACTCCTGAAGAGTTTATCACTTTCTTAACATCAAGGACCTCCCTTGTCTGCTTCTGCAACAGTTTGAGAATCTCTTCATTAGAGAAGAGCTGTCGAGTGGTCACAAAAGGTTCTCCTTTGGAGGGTAAGGACAGAGCCTTCCCTAAGCCTCGAGACGTCAATGTCATAGACATGCCTTGGACTACTCCTGTCTTCTTGCTGTAAGAGGCCAGGAACTCATCACATACGGACGGATCCTCAGGAAGTAATGGAAAAGGAGTGGCCACAAAAGCAGCAAGTCCTGCCGTCGTGAGGGGCTCAAAAGTAAGTAGGGACGAGTAATCCCTACTAACTAATGGGACGTACTGGATAGGGGGAGGAGCATGAGAAGGCGCCATTCAGATGGTTACACACACACCACAAACACAGACAATCAAAGAGAATGCCTGCAAACCAACAGACAAAAACCAAGGATAAGAGGATTACCAAATAAAACGTGACACGACCTACTAACCCCAGGCAAACCACATCCTAGAAAAAAAAATTGACATGACCTCGAGACAAATGCGACCGAAAGCTTCATGCGATGCATCAGACAAACACCCTGAACCCCGTATCAGGCAACAAAAGAAAAAACTACATACCGGACCCGTAACCGTAACTGTAACTAAAACAGGAAACCAAAACCAAACCATATCCAACATCTATCAATACGACAACTGTGATAAACCAAGACTGGACCATGGAAATCAACATTAAGAACTGCGTATACCCATCCCACGAAACGCTTCATTAAAAAAAAGGATTAAGTGCAGTGAGGGGGGATTTAATTTAATGAAGGGTTCATTTGAATCAATTATTAAAAATGGGTGAATTTTTATTAGGTGATAAACCTTAATAAGAAAACGGCGGTTCCTTATTACAAATTTAATTACCAATTATTAGGTTAAACGGTGCAGTTATACGATTCCCGGACTTCGATTCCCGACTGGGTCTCTAAATGCAATTCATTGAGTATAATTAAGGTGATGTGGAGCGCTTTTTTGCCAGCGCGTGCTCATGTGACGGCTGGTTGATTTTAATTTTTAAAAAAAATGTGTGTTTAGCGCGAATGCGCGTGCCATGGTGGGTGAATTAAAGGGTTGATTTTAACAATTAATTGTGATTAAGGGGGAAAAATAAATAAATAAATAACAGAAAATAAATACCTGGCAGGGTGTGTATGAAATGCAGGAATGCGCACGGAAGAGTCCCAGGAAAGGAAAAGCAAAAGGCACTGATGAAACAACAAATAACACCTTAGCAGATGTATTAAGTTGATTGATGTTGGGTTTTTATTTTTATTTATTTTATTGTAATTTTAGTTGTAATTTTTTTATGTTTGAATAAATGGAAAATGAGTAAGGGAGGCGAGGGAAATTTTTTAGAATGTTTTTAGAATTTTTTACAATTTTTTACAATTTTTTAAATGATTTTTCATATTTTTTTGGCAATTTATGGGTAATTTTAGGAAAGATGGATTTTTCTAAAATTATAGGAAAGGCAATTCCTAGCAGACAATGGTCCAAAAATTGGCAAAAGACAGAAGGAATTTTTAGAATTTTTTTTGAAATTTTTTAATGAAAAAATGAATGTTGTGATTAAGTAAGTCACATTGGTCACATAAATCACATAAGTCACAAGTCACTTAAGTCCCTTCAGTCACGTAAGTTACTTAAGTTACTTAAGTTAGGTTAGTCATGTTAGTCAGGAAAAACTACCTAGGTTAGTTCTGACTAACTAAGTTAGTTAATTAAGTCTAACGAAGTGAGTTAAGTTAGGTGTTGACTAAGGGAGTTAGGTTAGATTTTAACTAAGTTAGTTGAGTTAAGTGTTAACTTAGTTAAGTTAGTTAAGGTGTAACTAAGTGAGGTTAGTTGCTAACTGAGGTTAGTTAAGTGACTAACCTAGGTTAGCTGGTGGAGGTTGGAGGTGGGGGTGTGGAGGGAGGCGACAGGAGGTGGAGGCGGCGCCCACGGCGGCGGCGGGCGACGAGGGGGCGGCCGGAACGGCGTCCAGGAGGCGGGCCGGACGGCAGAGCAGGCGGCCGGGGCCTGCTGCAAGGCGGCGATGGGCTGGAGTCGCCGATGACGACGGGCGGGGACGACCAAGATGACACTGCAACGGGCGCGGCCGGGAGGACGAAGCAGGCGCAGACACAGTCGGGCGGCACGTGGCGTCACGCCGGGTATGGGTCCGAAAGGGCGTGGGAAGTCGGGGGCACGTGGAACCTGCACAGGTCGGCGCAAGGGCGGGAGTCGTCGGCAGAGGGCAGCGAGGCAGGCCCGCGAGGAGAGGGTGCCACGGGGCAGGGCGTCGGCACGGGCTGCGGGCGTGGCAGGAGGGCCGGCAGGAAGGAGAGGAAGGAGGAGGAGCGTGCAGGGAGGGAGAAGAGGATGAGGGAGAGGGAGAAGAAGGGGAAAGAGAAGGAGGAAGGGAGGAGAGAAGAAAGAAGAGAGAAGGAAGAAGGGAGAAGAGAGAGAAGAGGGGAGAGAAAAAAGAAGAAGGGAGAGGGAGAGGACGTGCAGAGAGGGAGAGAGAGAGAAAGAAAGAAAGAGAGAGAGAGACGGTTGAGGCGGGAGAGGAGTTGGTTGTGTTTTTTTTTTTAAAAAATTTAAAACAAAAATAAAAAGAAAATAAAGAATAAGAATAATAAAAATAAAATGGGTGGGCGGGCAGGAGAGAGTGGGCAGGGGCTAGGGAGGATGGGCGGGGTCAAGAGGGGACGGATCCCCGTCCCGCGCACGTGCGCGGGGCGGGGTAAAAAAATTTGCCGTGATGGGATTGAAACGATGCGGGGAAGACGGTACGGGGTACGCGGACACGACCGGGGCGCGTGGAGACGCGTTAAATCGAAAACGGGCGCGTTCACGCGCAAAACGAGCGCAAGAAAAAAAACGCAAAAATACAGAAAAATTAATAACTTCCAATCCGGATGTCAAAACGAAATAGCGTAAAAACGAAAAGTGGGCAGGACGACAGGAGGGAAACAGGGAAAATACGGAACGGGGGTGCCGGGAGGGGTAAAGGGCGTTCACGTGCAAAAAACACAAAAAACGAACCAAAAACGCAATTGAAAAATTAATATCGAAAGATCCGTGCATCGGAATGAGGTGCAGCAAAAAGGAAAACGGTGCAAAAAGATGTGCCCGACAATCCTATCCTATCAAAACAGAATGCCGACTGAGGTAAGACGCGTTCACATGGGAAAAACCCAAAAAACAAACCCGAAAATGGGATCGGAAATGAATATCGGACGAACCGTTCACCGGAATGACATGCAGTAAGAAGGAAAAACTGGCGCAGGAAGGGGTGGCACAGGGTTATCATGTTAAAACGCAGTTCCGGCGGAAATAGGAGGGGTTCACATGTGAAAAACTCCAAAAATACTCCCGAAAAGCCATTTAAAAATTAATAAGTAAAAATCCGAACATCGAAAAAGGGTAGAGGAAAAGGGGAAAAGGTAGGGGAAGGCATAGCGGACACGGCTGTCAAATCAAATTGGAATTCCGATGCCAATAGGGCAAGTTCACATGGAAAAATGTCAAAAATACACGCGAAAAAGTCTTAAAAACCCGGAAAATTAATAACGGACAAACCGTGTATCAAAATGATGTGGAATAAAAAGGAAAAATGTCAGGGGAAAAGCGCTAGTCAGGGCTATGACGTCAGATCACGGTTCCGAAGCAAGAAAAGCGCGTTCACATGGAAAACCGTCTAAATTGCGTAAAATGCTTCAAAAATTAATAACTCAAAAACCGTGCACCGGAACAGGGGTAGGTAAAAAGGAAAAATGGTCCGTTCAAAGAGAGGAACAGGGCTATAAGGTTGGATTTGGATTTAAGTGAACGTAGGGTGCATTCACATGGAAAAACCTCAAAATCAGGGAATGAAGGAAAACTGCAAGGAAACAGCCCCAAGGGTGGGTGAAACATAACCGGGTGGGTGGGAAGGGTCCCCATTAGGGTAAAAGCAAGTCATGGTATACATGCATGAGCAAGATAAGGCATATACAGATGAGTATGCAATGTAGACGCGCAGGGACGCGTCCCCACACTTAAGACCTTAACGGATAGGGTTAACCGAACATTAGGGACCTAGGACCATGCCACAGACCATCCACTAACTTCCCCACACTTAAAACATAAACATCACGAAGAAACAGAAGTTGTAGGGTTAGAAAAACTTGGCCCATTTCGTCAAGAATCAAGGTTGAGTGTCAACGGCACGTCCAGTGTGGTTGTCGGCGCTGGAGGGACCAAGGCATCTTCTCGGCACACGTTCGTCATGGCAGGGACCACGGAGCAGCACCCAGGGAGGTAGCTGATGGAAGGAATCGCAAGAAATCCGTCGATGAGGAGAGATATTGCACTCAACTCACAGTCACTCAATTGAAATGAAGGAACAGTCACTCGCCCCATGACTAATATCACTCGCAGAAGAATAATTAAAACCCATATCTCATACCCGGTTGAGGAATCGACAAAGGGGGAAATGGTGCAGAAGGAGTATGCCAGGGTGCACGATTGACGGTGCATTAGTGCGTCCAACCCGTCTGGCATAGGTGCAAGGAGAAAGGCAAGGGAGCCTTAGGGTGCAGTGTACATAACAGGGTGATGTGTCTTGTGATGACGGTAAAAACCCATCCCGTGGGTGCACAGGGAAACAGAAACATACCTGACTCCAAGTGTCGTAACGTCCCTCAATCTCACCTCTCGGTATTTGATTGAAGAAACTCCAGTCACACTCAACCCACCCTCTGTCTCACGCTCTGTTTGATAGATACAGAAGGGCAGCCTTTTCCTGAAACCCATTGATGTAATCCTCACAGTCACTTGTGCAAAGGTTGTATGCCTTGTGCGCATTTGATGGTGCAACTGTGCATCCCGCCCTGTGCCGGCATACGGTGCAAGAAGGAAGGCTAGGGAGCCTTATGGTGCAGTGCACAGGGACAAATTGTGCTTTGTGCATTGAGAGGCCCATCCCGTGCGTGCAACACTTCATTCATACTTCTCACCTCTCATTCGATTGGAAGGGAAAAGACTGGTCTCTCGCCCCACCTTCTGTCTCACTCTCTGTTGATAGTTACAGAGGGCAACCATACTCACTTCCCCATCCGGTTAGGATGAAAGCTCACATCACTCAAGGGGTTGTCGATGAAGATCGCGTCAGCAGCTGTGGAAGAGGCGTACCCAGGGAGGTAGCCATCAAATCGAATATTGTGGTGAATAGAACATGTCATCTGCTAGAGGACAGGTAGTCACTTTGCAAAGAGACCCAGGACACAGCGTACCAAGGGAGGCAGCTTCGGAATTGGATCCGAGGGATATCAATTAATGAATCCACTTTCTGGACTGCTGGGTGTTACCACCTTTTCCACAGCCAGCTTCCCGCCCAAGGGTGTTTACCACCTGTTCTTGGAACGAGGCCTGCTATGACAGGGAATTGCTTCCTTTTCTCTCATAACAGATTTGTTTTGTTTTGTTTTGTTTTTTTTTTTCTTTGTTTTTTTTTTCTTTTTCTTATTTTCCCCTATTCCCGAGAGTGTTTCCACCTTTTCTCGAAGAAGAGGTCGGCATGACAGGGACCTAAGTCCTTTTCTCCCATGACCGATATATTTTGTTTTTCTCCTTTTTTTTTTTTTTCAAATTGAACAAGGGAATGGTGGAAAAACAATGTGTCAGAACCCACCTCGCCACTGTCGCTGGTGGAAAATAGAGGATAAGAGATCAAGGCTAGAAGGGGGTTTTGAGGGGACAGAGGGTTGCGTCCACTTCATCAGGAGTGATTGAAGAACGGCTAACAGAAGTGTCAACATAAGAAGTACAGTGCCGCGACAACGAGGGAAAAGATCAAGTGACCGTAATTGTCAAGATCCCCAAGGAGGGAAGTACTTCTTCAGGCGATAACCATTGATCAGAAAGGGATCATCAGAGGCATCCAGGGTCTGTATTTGGACAGAGCCATTAGGGTTGACTGCAAGTACCTTATAGGGGCCCATCCACCGCTGCTGGAGCTTGCCAGGAAACTTGCCAAATCGTGAATCATAGGCTAGGACCAAATCACCTTCTTTGAACTCCTTGTGCTTGATGAAACTGTCATGGTAAGCCTTACGTCGAGCTTGCGTGGCTTCCATGCACTGTAGAGCCATCCGACGAATTTCGTCCAAACATTCCAAGTGCAGGAGACGGCGTTGCAATGAATCATCATCCCCCAAACGCTCTTTGATAGCCACTCTCAAAGAGGGTAGTTCCAGTTCAACAGGAAAAACAGCTTCTGTACCATACACCAACTGGAAAGGTGTTTGTCCCGTTGCGGCTTTATGGGAGGTTCTGTATGCCCAGAGGGCCTCTGTAAGTCGATCGTCCCAATCACGACGATGTGCGGCAATTGTTCTTGTCAGAATCGAGCAGAGGATGCGATTGGTGACTTCGACTTGGCCGTTGGCTCTAGGGTAATAGGGAGTGGACTTGCGATGGCGGATCTTATACAATTCTGTCAACTCTTCCATGACTTTGTTAAGGAAATGAGTGCCTCTGTCACTTACCAGCTCTAAGGGACTGCCAAAACGGGTGATGATATTCTCGTACATGAACAGGGCCACGCTGTTACCATCGTCCCGCTTGAGGGCTTTAGCTTCACACCACTTTGTGACATAATCCGTACATACGAGGATGTATCTGTTCTGTTTCCTTCTGGTAGGAGGGTCGATCGGACCTACAAAGTCGATGCCCCACTTCTCAAACGGCTTCAAGGGAAGGATAGGTTGCAATGGCATGGCACTTGTCTTCGTGGGTTTCCCCATTCTCTGACAAGCATCACATCTTTTACAGTAATCATAGGCATCTTTGTGGATGGTAGGCCACCAATATCCTGCTAGCAGAGCCTTCCTGGCTGTAGCTTCTCCTGCAAAGTGACCTCCACATGGCTCGTCGTGGCAAGCCTTCAAAACAATCCCAATCTCGTCTCCTGCAACACATCTTCTGAGCATTTCATCTTTGCCTTTCTTGTACAGTGCACCACCTAGCAGGGTGTAGGGGGCTGATTCTAGCATGAGCTTCTTCCTTTCCCGACTAGAAATACCAGGAGGGTACTGTTGGGTTGCCAGTAGATTGGCGATGTCCGCATACCAGGGAGTTACAGTTTCCACCAAGAATAGGGAAGCATCAGGGAGGTCTGGATCATCCTGCTCCTCGTCTGCAGTTTGTGGGATACGCGACAGATGATCAGCCAGAACATGGGAACGACCAGGCTTAGTAATCACCTCAAAGTCGAACTCCTGGAATAAAAGGAGCCATCTCATCATTCGTCCTTTCACATCTGCTTTGTTCATTAAGAAGGACAGGGCCTCATGATCCACATAAAATTTAAAGGGGGTAGATAGGAGGTAATGGCGAAACTTCTCCAGGGCAAACACCATTGCCAAGCACTCCAACTCGGTCACTGTATAGTTCCGTTCCCTATCAGTGACTTTTCGGCTTGCATAATAGATCGGTTGATCCAGCTTCGAGGAGCCCTTTTGGCAGAGGACAGCACCTAAACCTTCAATTGATGCATCAGTGTGTACGTGGAACTCTTTCGTCCAATCAGGAGGTTGCAGGATGGGTGCCTCTATCAGACACTGCTTCAGAGTGTGGAAGGCTTTGTCACATTCTTCTGTCCAAGTAAACTCTGCATCTTTCCTCAGGAGCTTGTGCAAGGAAGTTGCCTTTGTCGCAAAATGGGCTATGAACCTTCTGTAGTAACCCACATGGCCTAGGAATCCCCTCAACTGTTTGAGGTTGGTGGGTGCTGTCAGAGCTGAGATCTTTTCGATCTTTGCAGGGTCTGTTGATATCCCTTGTGCTGAGACAATGTGGCCCAACAAGACTCCAGAAGAGACCCCAAAGATGCATTTGTCGGGGTTAAGGGAAATCCCATACTCCCGGCATCGGTCAAAGCATTGCTCCAAATGTCCCCAGTGTTCACTGATCAAACTGTAGACACAGAAGTCATCCAAATATACCTCAATAAAGTCGTGCAGATGATTTTGAAATGCGGCCATCATGACTCGTTGGAAAGTAGCAGGGGCATTGCAGAGCCCAAATGGCATCACTCGGTAAGCGTAGGTCCCCCATTCTGTGGTGAAGGTTGTTTTGGATTGGTCTTCTTCTGCGATTTGGACTTGATTGTATCCGCTGAATCCATCTAGAAGGGAATAAAGCTCATGTCCTGCCACTGTGTCCAACAGTTGGTCTGTGAAAGGGATTGGAAAGTGATCCTTCTTTGTCTTGGAATTAAGCTTTCGAAAATCCACACATATTCGCAATTTGCCATTCTTCTTGGGTACAACCACGATGGGTGAAACCCATTCACTATTTGCCACTGGATAGATGAACTCGGCTTCCAGAAGCTTCAGCAACTCCGCTTTCACCAATGTGGAATAATTCGGGTTCATTCGCCTCTGGCGTTGCCGTACTGGCTTGGCATCAGGCTCCAAGTCAATATGATGTTGACATATTGTGGGATCAATCCCCTTTAGGTCTTTGTAAGACCACGCAAACACGTCCAAATTTTCTTTCAACAAGTTGTACAAGGTTGACAACTCCTCTTCTGGGAGACTGCTACCCACCTTCAAGTGGCGTTTAGTGCCTTCTGCATCCACAAAGGTTAACTGCCTTTCACCTTCTACTTCACGGATAAAGGTCCCGCGGACTGCTTCTGGGTAGAGATCCGACTCCTTCAAGGGAGTGGTATCCTCTTCGGATGTCCCACTAGAACTCACTTCTTCTTTTGGTGGAGACTTAGGTTGCTCCTGAAAACGTTGGAATGGGATTAGGGCTGTTTCGGGTTTGGTTTCAAGATTAATCACCTCATGGCTTGAAGACTCATCTTCTGAAGATGACACATCCAGGAACGTCACATAACAGGGACCCTCTGATGCTTGTTGGGTTTGTGGAATTGGTGCTTGTTGGCACGGTGCATCATCATCATCTTTCTTCGGCAAGGATGGGTTAGGACGGCATGAGCCACTGCTGAAAGACGGCTTGCTCTTCTTAATCCATTTCTTATAATGGTTTTGCATATGAGAAGATCCATTTACCAGACCAAATGGTACCATTGCCATTCTGTCCCATAGCATGAGCTCATCGGCTTCTGATACTTCTGGACCTTCTTCTTCAATTGTATCCTCTTCAGGTGGGATAGATTCTTCCATTTCACTTTCATAATCCTCTTCGTCCATATCATACTCATCCTCTTCTGTCTCTGTCTCTGCTTCTGCTTCTGCTTCTGGTTCTGCTTCTGCTTCTGCTTCTGTTGATGCTTCTGCTTCTGTCTCTGTTGATGCTTCTGCTTCTGCTCCTGCTTCTGCTTCTGTTGATGCTTCTGCTTCTGTCTCTGTTGATGCTTCTGCTTCTGTCTCTGTTGATGCTTCTGCTTCTGCTCCTGCTTCTGCTTCTGTTGATGCTTCTGCTTCTGTCTCTGTTGATGCTTCTGCTTCTGCTCCTGCTTCTGCTTCTGTAGGAGCTCTGTAACAGAAGAACAGATTCTCTGGTTCCTCTCCTGCCTCTGTCTCTGGCTCTGCTGTGGCCATATAACAGGGAGAGCAGTACATCCATGCCTCTATCTCACTATCAGAAGTGATTTCAGAAAGCATTCCTGGTTCAGGCAGGAAGTATTCACCCATTGATAATGGCTTTGCATCTTTTGGAAGTCGGCTTACTGTATCCACTGTTAAGGAATGTGCCACTGTTTTCTTAGGAAGGATCTGTTTGACAGCATCTTCGTCTGCTGACGTTCCATCTGTAGCCTCGTTAGGGGAATCAGAAGATAATTCCAAGGAGGTGGAACCATGTCCTTTTTGAGAACCATACAGTTTCAGCACCACTTTGTTGGGTCCTCTACCCAAGGTCAAGGTTCCTTTGAACCAATCCGTCCTTGCTCTAGCTTCAAAAAGCCATGGTCTGCCCAGTAACAGAGGATAGGATGTACCATAAGAGTTTGGCTTCACCACCAAATAGGTTAACCAATAATCTTTTCCAGCCACTGTAGTCTTCACATATGGAAGAATGCCCAAAGGCTTGATTCTACTCTGATCCGCCAGTCTGATGAGCCATTGGGTTGGTTGCACACCTTGTAAGCCTAGATCCTTCATTGTCACATCTGTCATAATGTTTACTGATGAACCTCCATCAATCAGTGCATTTGCAATGAAGCAACCTTCTATCCACACGCCAGTCTCTGGAGTACCCGGATCTAGAAAAGCATTAGCCACATCCACTTCTTTCACAGGCTCTGGAGCCTTGTTGGACTTTGTCACTGTTGAGGGAGCAATCCTTAAACCACGTCTTTTCGTCAGTATACTTTTGAACCTTTTTCGGCAACTGGGAGACAACAACAATAATTGTCGGAATGTGAGGTTTGGTCTGAAGGTATCTAGATCTCTGACCAGATCGTATTCCTTAATAGGATCCACTGGCTTCTCTAATCGGTTAGGGAATGGGGCAACACCCATTTTCATTTTTCCTCTTTCTTCCAACAGAGGAATTACAGGAACTTCTTCTGCCACTTGTGGCACTTCCTCCTCTTCTGTATCCTGGACCTCTGGTCCTGTCTTTGTAACTGTCTCTGTAACTCTCTGTGGCACTGTAGGGCTCTGTACGGCACTGTTAGGCTCTGTTCTGTTCTGTTCTTCTGGTGGAAGATTGAACTTCACTGTTCTGGTAGGAGGGTTATTTTCTTTCTGGATAGGTGGTTCCTTCTGCTTTGCACGAGTGATAGCAGCAACTTCTAATTCCACCAAATTGGAGGTAGGCTCTTGGGCCTTGGACGGACTATCAGTAGCACTGTTTTTCACTGGGGCTGGGCTTGGACAGTCTTTTGCAGTGTGGCCTTCTCCTTTGCATCGACTGCATAAGGGCTTGTAATCCACTGACCTTCGAGGATTTGGACAATTTGGTGAAATGTGTCCCTTTTCTCTGCATCTGTAACACTCCACTTCTGATCTCTGACCACCGCCAGACTGTCTGCCTCTGTAACTTTGAGAGGGAAATCTTCTGGGTCCGAAATTAGGACCAAACTCTCTAGGCTTGGGTCCAATATCTTGTGTTGTCATTTTGGATTCCAGCAAGTTAAATCTTGCGTCTTCTTCCTTCCTTCTCCTATCATGCATCTCCTTCAGAGAGCAAATGTCCTCTGTATGATTCTTCCGCAAACAGTAGGAACAGAAGGCTCCAGGGATGGTTGGTTTTCGTGTACATTCAGTGGCTAAATGGCCTGCTTGATGACACTTACCACACCAAGTATTTGACCGCATCACATCTCTTCCTGCTCCTGCAACGTTGGATATGCTTGCGGTATTCACTTTCAACGTCTGTAGTTGCTCTGTAATCACATCCATCAACTCCTTTTTTATGTTTGCAACTGAGTTGGATAAATAATCCTTCAAGCTTTCTCCTCCGGACGTACTGGCAGGAGGGTTTTGAGGAGTCTCTGTAATCACTGCATAAACGGGTTGAGCTGGTACAGAGGGGTCTCTGTTCTGGTTCTGATTCAGAGCTCCTGTTTGAACTGTTGGCTGTTGACTCCAGTTGGTAGGATTCCACTGTTGCTGCTGACTTGTCATTGAGGAAATTGGTTGAGACCATGGTTGTTGTGGTTGAACCATCATTTGAGGCATGGATTGTGGCCACTGTGGATTTGGTGCACTGTACTGTGAGACCGGGGGCATCTGTTGGTAGGAGTAGGGAACAGTCCCTGGGACTGCATTTGGTGGGTACATCATTCCTGGCACCAGAGGAGGTAGGACTCCTCTTCCTGTATTCATTGCTAATCTAGCTTCCACTTCATCGTATAGTCTTGCACCTTCTGTTGCAGCTTGCAGGGTGGCTGGTCTTTGTAGCTCCACAAACTTACGGACTTCTGGTTGTAATCCTCTGAGAAACACTCCCTTCTGAATGCCATCATCTAGATTATGGTTAGTCCATCTCTTCAAGATGGATTCCATTCGTGAGACATAGGCTTCTACTCTTTCTCCAGAGGACTGACTTAGGTTCATGAATTCCTCTCTCATCCGCTCTTCAAAACCTTCACGCCTGAATTTAGTGAGGAAGGCCAACTTCAGGTCATCCCATGTGCCAAAAGTTCCTGCTGCTTGTCTCTCATACCACTGAAACGCCGCGCCCTTGAAAGTGGCGGGGAATATTGCTAACCAATGCTCAGGGGTTCTGGCATTGTTAGCCACACATGCTACCATAAACTCTGCTACATGAAGATCGGGGTCTTCATTGTACTCTCCCTTAAAAACTGGCAATGGGACTACATTCGCTGGTCTGTCATCAATATTTCCAGGACGGATTTGGCTTGGAAGTGGACCTCCAGCAGGAGGAGGAAGGGCTTGATGTGCCATTGGGACTTCTGTAAAGAGTTCCGCAAGGGCGTCAAAGGCGGCTTCTGCTGCGAGCTCGCTCTCAGCTTTGATTCTTGCTTTCTCTCTTCTCACGTACCTCTGGACTCGTTCTAACGCTTGCCTTTTTATTGCGTCATTCATCAGGGGGTTGACTCCACTATGTTGTTAGTGCTCCACAGAGGGTTAACAGAAGGCTTCAGTCTCTGGAGGACTCTCTTGCCAACATTTCTTCTACTTCTTTCCTCTCAACGTCCCTAAATTCTGCTTTCATGCCACTGCACAGAGGAAGGTATTCGGTTCTGAAGGTGTCAAAATGCATACGTCTGAGCATTGTGGTGGTGCCATCATCATAGTAATGCCAGCTTCTGATGGTTTCAACAGTGTATGTTGTGAAAAACACTCTGTCTACCAACTTCCAGTGGGTTGCTAATTGAACAAACAGAAGATTATCAGTACACCAAGCATCCCATGTATCTTGCTGTTGAGCATCCACGAACAAATTCCAACTCTTTTCCTTTTTGTCTTTGTGAACCTCTACAGACCAAGACTCCTGAAGCTTCTTCACAATCTCCCACTTGATGATGTCTGGAAACTTTTCAATGAATGCCAAATCTTCCATGGATGTTCATTCTCTCTATTTCTGCTCTTCAGTTTGTTCCCAAACAGTTTGCCACCAAGATGCAAGTTTCTGCTGCTTCAACAGGAAGAGGAAACTGTCCACCACATAGAGCATGCATCATGATGGTGATGTGTTTCCGCCATTGTGGGATGAACTTCTTGTGGAAAGTGGCTTTTATTATGAGAAATTCCAACTCTTCAGTGGAAGAAGGAATTTTACAAACATCCATTGAATTCTTCTCTTCTTGGCAATGCCAATTCCTTCATTTTCAGCCTCTTTTGGTGCTTGTTGATGGCAAGTTTCCCCGGCTGTGCACCAAAAACATGGAGCCCCGAGAGGAACACCAAGGAAAAGGGAATTCTCTTGCAAGAAAATCTATCTTATAACATCAACAAGCTTGTTTATCATATTTCATATGATCACAATGAAGAAAAGAACACCAGGCACAACAAATCTTCATGCAGCATCATGTAAGTCTCCCACGGTTTTTAATAGAATCAACCATATTCTTCAACATCTTCACAAAATCCATCAATAGAACAAAGAAATCAAAGAAATACACCATCTTTGAATGGAAATACATCACATAGTATTCATCTTCAATATCTTCATAGTCTTCTCTCTCAATCTCTCATATACAATCACTCTGTTTGAGTAGAATTGGCTATCTCTGACTCTCTCTCACACACTCCATCAATAATACATCATATCCTCACTACAATCTCTCAAAAATTACTCTCAATAATCACTCTTAGGTCGTGGATACCCCTCCCAAGAGGTATGTCTGATATGAAAGGTCACCAGAGCCACTACAGTGTCTCTTCACAGCTCACTACTGTCACTTCACTCTAGTCTTCTCTTGAGTCTTCAGCAGCTACTTTTTTCCACTTCCTTCAGCTCTTTTGCACTTGTATTCACCTCTTTCCAAGGCTAGAAAACCTTCCCAAAGTCACACATACATTCCACAGAACACTTACAGAACAGTCTACAGAACAGTACCAGAACAGTTACAGTACAGAACAGTACAGAAACAGAACAGAAGCAGAAGCTCTACAGAAGACCTACAGAACGTTACAGAAGGTCATCAAAACCTCATAACTCATTCTCAAATCATTCCAAACTCTCTCAAACCATTCAATAAGCTTTCACAATATCTCATTCTGCATCAATCAATACTCCATCCCTCCTTACAGAAGACAATCAGATAAAAAACAGACCAAAACAGAGCAAAACAGAAGGTATACAGAACCATTCAGAACCTATCAGAACATCACAAAACCATCAACAAACATCATGATCTTCCAAAACACAATCAATATCATCCAAAACACTCTCAAACCACTTCCAAATCAATCAATCATCCCATAAAATCAACCATTCAGCTCTCAAAAACAACAAAAATCAGCCAAAAAACAAGTCATTTCAACACTCAACAATATTTCACATATATTAAATGCTCTAAATCCTCTAAACTTGTTGATTGCTCCACACACACCTCTTTTTGCAAATCATCATGTAAGAAGACATTCTTCACATCCACCTATTGCAAACTCTAGATTTTGGTTCTTACCAAAGGAATCACATGTCAGAGAGAGAGAGAGAGAGAGAGAGAGAGAGAGAGAGAGAGAGAGAGAGAGAGAGAGAGAGAGAGAGAGAGAGAGAGAGCATCACAAAAAGATGAACAAGCAAACAATGATGGAGGGCCTAAGAGAGACGTACCTATTTGTTCAAAAAGAGATGAAGTAGAGAGCATCGCAAAAAGATGAGCAAGCAAACAATGATGGAGGGGCTAAGAGAGACGTACCTATTTGTTCAAAAAGAGATGAAGTAGATGATGTCTTTGTCATAGCTAGATCACCCTTCATCTCCTTTGCCTCCCTTTTCAAGTAGTTCTTCTTCTTCTTCTTCTTCTTCTTCTTCTCTCTCTCTCTCTCTCTCTCTCTCTCTCTCTCTCTCTCTCTCTCTCTCTCCCCCCTTGCTCTTTTGATTCTATAGAGACCAAGAATTGACTCCCTAAAAAGCAAGACAAGCAAATCCCACAAAAGCAAAAGCTATAGGTTTGATTTTCAATTCCCTTGGTTTCATATTAAGGCCCTTCCATCCTTTCTCTCCTGTGTACTATAAAGACTCAAAAGTTTTTTTTTTGGTGAAAATGTTTAAACCTTAGCCTTTAGTTTTTTCAAATTCTTGCCATTTCTATAAAGCCAACACTAAGTGTAAAAATGAAAACAAAAATCCAAATCCATAATGAATTGATGTCCTCTGAATTTGCTCATTCTAAACTAATTTGTGCAATCTTTTAGAATACAAGCCCCCTATTCCACCACACTTGGCATAGATACGTCTTATTGATAGATTCCATTGGTCCCATGGGATCAAACTATCAAAAATCTCTCAAGATCAATGAGAAATTTTATTTAAAGCTTATTATTTCAAACACTTTTATTGATGTGGCTATGGATACATCTCAAATAGCCTAGCCATTGCACACAGTCATGCATATTGGATCAACAAACAATAGTTGGTTTACCTCCCTTTGTGAAGTCTCCTCAATGGCTCCATGATTCAAGTGATGCACCTCAAGTGTGCTACACTCCATAGCTTGGATCACTCCAAGCTTGCTTCCAAAGGAGGAAAGAGATGGAAGAAGAGAATATGAAATGAGAAGAGCTTCATGCACCGGTTTCTCACTCTCCATCACACTTTCCCTCTCTCACTCTCTCTACTCAAGCAAGCAGCAAGAAAAGAGCCCTCTCAAGACCGCACACCATAAGTTTGATCTTATCCATTCACTTTTTAATTTTTATATATAAGGGTGGCGTGGGTACCCTACCTTCTTTTTGGTCCAAAACTAGACCTCCTTTGATTTATGCATGCTTTCTTGGTTTAAACGATCTTTCTTGATCTAAGGAGAACCAAAGCTCCATGGCCGCAACACCTCATATTTGCTACAACTGATTGCCTTAACTCAAAAATATTTAACAATATAACTACATTATAACTTCCTTTGAAAAAATATAATGCCAAAAGAAAAATACAAATCTTGACCCAAAAAATAATATTGACGTGGTTGAAAACTTAATGTACCCTTGCCTCTAGTGCTTGCACTTTTGTTTTTTTGACTTTTTGAATTGTTGAATTTTTACCCACCTTCCTAAAAAGAGTCTAACAACCATGAATGAGAAGGGAATACATCAGGAGGGGAATTGGAAACACTTCCAATAAAGGAAGCAACAAACATGGCTATTTGAAACAAAGTAGAAAAGGTTATGCAAGGATTTGGATTTGAAAGTTATGGAATGTTGAGTCATATTATTAAGCTATGCTAAATATCTCAATTTTGGGACAACTAAGAAGGATAGATCATTTTTACATTTGAGTAAATTTTGTCTAGCCACAATCACCAGGTAAAACCAGTAGACAAACAATGATATTAAGCTCTAGGAAGAGGAGCAATTCTTGAAGAAAATCACTTGCCAATTTCCAATGGAGAGGGATTTAAGGTGGAAACTAATGTGGAAATATAGGTTGAATCTATGGAGGATTCATCTCCACAATAATGTTGCAAACAACTCTATGATAGCTCATTTATGTCTCACAAGAGAGGCAAGGATTTGAAAGAAGTAGTGATGCTACAATAATGTAGTAATCAACTTCTCAAGACTTTCTGAGTAGATCAAGGAAAATATGAGGGGCCAATATCTACCACCTTCTTTTGAGCCTATACATATAAATGAATTTTTAAGCCTTCAACAACAAAGGATAACCTTAACGGGGCACTATTCCAAGTTTTTGATTCTTAGAAAGTATACACCCTAAATGTCCATCGCTAGAAAAGGTGGCAAGTCTTGCCAAGGGCTAAATTCACCCATCAATATAGTCTCAAGTCCATGAGATGAACAAGTTTGGAAGGCACCCTCATAGGGGTTAAGTAATTGGTATGAGCTATCAATTGGAGTAGCTAGAAAAAAAGAATTTCAATCAATTTCAATAAAGCTAGTTATGTCTTTGGGAAAGCCTTAATAAACTATCATGCCACTAACCCAAAAGCACAAAACACATTATGTAATCCAAATAACTGTTGGTGCTTGAAAAGAGAAGTTGGAACAAATTTTGCACAAAATGTCCCAATCATCAATGCTTCTAATGTGATGATTTGGGACATATCAAGGTAAAATGTGAGAGAGAAGCAATGGTGGGATGCAATGTAGAAGCTATGGAGTGTAAGAAGGTAGAAAGAGAGAGAAGCACACAAAAAATTTTAGTGGATATAATGAATGATACCGTTATTCTTTGTTGTTTTCACTTATATATAGCTTTATAGTGTATTGATACAAGGGGTGCTCGCTTGGCTATTGGCTACCCCAAAAACCTCCCATTTGAAGACTAATACATCTTTATGGGAGTATAAGAAAAAAGTGAAGATGCTATCCAATGCCCATCAACATCTATTGAGTACAAGGAACTTAGAATGTAAACTCTTTAGAAAAGATATGTAGGGTTATTATGTATATAGATATTAAAATGGTCAATGTACTAGTCCTCAAGCACCTTCTTAATGAAGTGACACTTCATCCCAATGTACTATTTCATTGTGTGAAAAATAGGGTTCTGTGCCAACTGAATAGCACTCTTACTCTCATAGCACAATGTAGGCACCTCTCTTTAGAATGCCTTAATCTCCATCTAGGTGAGTGAGTAAGCCATATAGCTTCCTTGTGGGTCTTAGTGGTTATAGTGTACTTAGCCTTAATGGTAGATAAAATTATAAATGGATACAATAGAGAGACCCATGAGATTGCACCAACTATAAAAGTAAAGGTGAAACTTATAGTAGAACTCCTAAAGTCTATATTCCCTACAAAACCAACATCTACATATGAAGAATAGATGCATGTTTCCTTCTGAAACATATGCACATATCTCTAGTCCCATTTAAGTATCTTATGATACTCTTTATTTTTTCCAATGCTTCTTGCCAAGGTTCTCCACATATATTTTAACCAATCCCATTATATGAGCAATGTCTCGATGTGTAGCAAGCATGGCATACATCAAGGTTCCAATTGCACATGTATAAGAAACCTTGGCCATTTTAGCCTTCTACTCATTTGACTCAAGGCTATTCCTTGGCTTAGTGTCAAATATGGAGGCAATGGAATAGTAATAGCCTTTTCCCTCTCCGTATTGACATGCTTCAATACCTTCCCAATGTATTTCTTTTGAGATAGATAGCCTTTCCCCTCTCCTTATTGAAATGCTTCAATACCTTCCCAAGGTATTGCTATTGAGACAAATAGGGCATGGCAGGAATATGACCTACTAGCATTCCCAGAGTCCTTCACATCAAATGTTTTATGAAATATTTTCTAAAGTGAATTCACATCCATGAATGACTTCCCAACATGTTATCCACATAAGATTCAAATCATAAGGCTACCACACATAGCCTTCCTAGTGTATATGCAATAATTAGTCTCACTTTTTGTGTAGCCTTGAGACCATATAAAGGCATCAAACTTATGATACCATTCAATGGGAGCCCGTTTCAAACCATATAAGTTCTTATATAGCTTACACACCAACTATTCCTTGCCTTTCATAATAAACCCTTTGGGCTACTTCTTATGTAGTGAGATCATGAGTGCATATTTTTTTCTTTTTATTTGAAGACAATATAGTGTTGTATAATTATCCTTGATTCTCTCATAGATTAAGTTGGAAGTATAAAAGATTATGAGGCTAATTGAAGAAGGTAAACCTAGTTTCACATTGGCTAATACACTAAAATACATGCAACAAGCACTAAGCCAAGAAAATTGAAGCACAATTCTTGTGTTGATATAAAGGATATTGAAGAAGAACCATCATTATGGGTGAGCTCGTGTATTCTTAGTGGAGCAGATTGCAACTTCTTTTGAGAAAGTTAGTAGTTATTTGAGGTAGAAGTCAAGGTACATTATAGTTGAAGAAGCTAGGGGCCCATAGTTCATGACTCTTGTATGCTTTGGATTCTTGTTTGAAGTTAAGTTCTCAATTGGTCTTTTGTCTTAATGGCTACATAAATTAGGATATTGAGGGAGAGATTCTTCTAGAAATCTCCTTTTCATTTAGTTATTAATGTTTGCCATATGTTTTAACTTGAATTCTCTTGATAAAGCTTTGAGAGCATCATTATGTAGTTGATTGTAGCTTAAAATATTGGAAATTTGATGAGGATATGAGTTTCATATCATTGTACCTTGTGGTATAGCTATGAGCCATAACCTCATACCTTGAATACTCTCCCCACATAATAAATGTGGTATGTTTTTGAGCATCATAAGGGTTGATTGAGAAGTTGGCTTAGTAATGTCTTCAAGTGGTGTATGTTTTTTGAATTTTAAGATAACAAAAAAACAAAAGGGATGAAAATTTGTGTATAATCTTACAATCGATCCTTTTCCATTATGCTCTTTGAGTGAGCCACTTCTACAAATAAAAAGACTCTAATTTTGATAAATGCTACAAATCATTTAGGTCACCTTGTATAGTGATTAAGTAGCCATGCAAAGGTTTTTGTCTTGCTACCTGTTATGCCATCACTTTCTTTGCTGTGATGATATGCTTGGTGAATGTTAATTCATACTTCTCCTAAGAACATGGCAACATTTTAGCCATTTTTATTGTCTTGCCATCAAGAAAACCTAAAACTATCTAATCATAGTTAGGAGTCAACAAGGTGAAAGTAATGTCTCGCTATTTGAGGCACATGACAATATTTTCACTCATATTGATAGCCATGTCAATCACTCTAGTTCCATGATTAAACATTCTAGGAATGTAGTAGCCACCAATGGTTGCAACATTGGTGAATTCAAACTACTAAACATAGTGGTTGTTGAAGATCAAGAAGAGTTGGGGGAACTCGTGGAAGCTTCCTCATTGGCCTTTTCTTTGGTCTCAATACTAGTTGATATTATAGCAACAATCAATGGTTGCAGTGGTGCCTTTTCTTGCACAACTGGGACTTTTTAGCAATTGGAGGTTGTTATGGTATGGATTTCTTTGTGGTCAATGCTTGTGGTTTGAGTACTCACTTCTTTTTAAGACTCCAAGTAGCAACAGGGAGTTGTGTTAAAAACTTTTTTGTTGGTACTACAAGTTTCTTTTTTTTGTAAACACTCATAAATTTGATAGGTTCCTTTGTTAGTTGGTTTAGGGGTTTCTACTTGAGATTCTGTGGTTTGTTCAGGTGGTTGTTAATGGTTTGGAGACATTTGAGTTGATGATGACAATATCTTGGTAGCTTGATGTTGAGGTGGTTGTTAATGATGTGGAGGCATTTGAGTCGATGACGACAATATCTTGGTAGATCAACAAAGATCAAATGATCATTGAAGCTTAGGTAACCATAGCCATGTGTATTCATTTGTAGTGACCCTGGGTATCTAATAAGGTCTTGACTCTTGAGGAACCATAACAACTTAGTGCTATTTCTACTTCGGTATCGATGGTACATTGGTCTTAGATTGCAAGGAGTAGACCCACTCATTTGTTTTGTAAGAAGTACATCCTCATTATTATTGGGTTTTGCCTTAAGAATCCACTTCTTTTGGGTGTCTTTAGGTTTAGGTACCCTACGCATTGAATTTTATTTGTCCTTTTGTGCTTTGAGCAAGATTTTTCTCCCTTTCAACACTCAACTGTCATTCATTGGGGGGATTTTGAATTGAAAAGGGCCCTTTAAAGATTTGGATTAAATCACACCTCAACTAAATTAAAATAAAGAAGGAAGGACACCCCATTAATACTTGTTTTCCTCTAATTTTAGGGTTGAATTAGTATTAAACAAGGGTTTTAAATCTCTCTTTTCTCTATCCTCTTTACTTTCATATTTAATGAGCATTCTTGAAGATTTTGATTATGATATTGAAAATGATGTCCCATTTTCCAAGAAATTTGACTATGACCACTAGTTGCTGACTTAAATTCTAATCACTTTTATATTCAAACTTAGCTTTCCTTAATCTCTCTTTTTTACCTTCCATATATTCTTTTTTTTTAACTTTTACTTTTTCTTCTCTTTCATTCTCAAAATTTCTCTTTCTCTATGTTCCATCCACATATAAGCATTGTAGGAAGCCTTCTCAAGAATTTTCTTTCTTTCTCTTATGATGCATCATCGGAAGAATCTTGAGGCACAATTTTTATTGCAAGAGGCAAGAAAATTGCCAAGATATTGTTTCCAGTACCAAGAGCATATATTTTTTGTATGAAAATACTTTTTAATGCTTTGCTTCCTTTCTTTCTAATTATCACATTTTCTCCTTTTATGTATTAGTTTGTGCAATTGAAAGGAGCATGATGCATCATTTGGAACCTTAGAGGGAAGAATTTTGTCAAGTTAATTGATATACTAAGTCCAAAAAGTTACATTGTGTTTAGATAGAAACATATTTTCAAATATTGTGGTTCTCTCTTGGTTTCTCTTTTCACTTCAACATGGATGAAGCTCCAAAAATTAAAGAGACATATCCATATAGTGGTGGAGAAACCTTACTCTACATGGAGAGGAAAGAACCACAAGATCCTTTATCAATCTAGCTAAAGCCAAAAGGTTAAGAGAGGAGGGCAAGAAGCACATTGATTTGTGTGTTAATGGAGGGCGGTAACCAACGGACCCAACAACAAGTCAAGTTCGTGAAGTTCAAACACTCTCTATGATACAATTAGGTTTATTGGAGATGGAAAAAATGGGTTGGTGGGATAGTGCAATCATTTACATTTTTATCATGAAGATCACATTCATAATTTGAGGCAAATTCTTTATCCCAACCACTTTCATAACCTCATTTCTTTATAGCAATGATGAGATTTTTTCTTGCGCATAACATTTTGTTAAGGCACAAAGCATGTTTTGTTGACAACTATGGTCCATTGTTGGTATGCAGCAACACACAAGGCATGGAGAAATCCTATTACCAAGCAAGAACATTATACTTTAGCACTATAAGATGTGGTGGTGGGAAAAGAAAAGAAAAATCACTCTACAAGATGTTTAACACTTTTTACAAAAAACAACTTCAACATTTGAAATCATTAAGCGATGGATAACAAACAAAGAAAATATGAAAGATGGAAATTCAACCCAAAACAAAGAATATCGGTAGTAAAATGAGATTTTGTACAAGACATGTGATTTTCACTACATTATTTAGCATGAGAGTTAGTCATGTAATCTTAAGTGATAATTTATGTTACTTTTTAGAGGCCAATAAAAAGGCCTTCTCCTTTTGTTGTTTTGTACTTCCTCATCTTTCTCTTTGTCCTCCTTTTGTTACTTTTCAAAGTCAATAAAAAAGCCTCCTCCTTTTGTTACTTTTTGCTTCCTCATCTTTCTCTTTGTCCTCAAGTAAGATTGCACTCCTAAGAGGTATTTGTGCTTCCTATAGCCTTCCAATGGAGGGTTCTTTTGAGGATTAGCTACTAAGGTATAAGCATTATAATATAAGAAGTATCCACTTCTTCAACCTTTCTACCTTGGGGTATAGCAAAAAATTCTAACTGCAACATATTTTTCAATGAGTATGACTTTGTCTCTAATTTTTGGTATGTGGGAATACTCTATATATCTTAACAAAGTCTTAGAATAAGCGTTGGCATATATGGATCCCCAGTATACTCATATGATAGAACTTTACAATCTCTTGATCAAGCCAAGGGAGGTAATGGGCAAGTGCTAAAAACTTAGTCATTGTCCCACCAAAACTAGCTAGAAATCCATCATCATCATAGAGTAATACCTAAAGAACTAGTAAAATTTCAAGTAATCTAAATTAGACTATTAAACCGATCATAGGAATGATAGAAAACAAATAAAATAGAAGCTCACATTTGTAGGACAAATAGAAGCCTATGAAGGGTGCTTGAAAAAAATGAAGAAGAAGAGAATCCTCTAGAAATGTGCGCTACAACTTAAATTTGGCATCATTTTGTTGTAGCTTTGTTGGATTTGAGGGGTCTTCTTGATAAGCCAAAAAGCTAACAAATCGAGAGTAAGTTTCATAAAGATGACAACTCTTTTTATCATGTGGGCAATCCAATGTCTTCTTACAATCCATAGGAAGTTGTTGCAGCCTTTCCTTTGTAATTCTTCTTTTATTGTACATCTTTCCTTAGAAAGGATAATTGATGAAGGCTTTTGAGTCTTTGACAACTATTTTCAATGCCACCAAGGCTTTTAAAGGCCTTATATTCATTTTCAACAAAATGCATGTTTTTCACAAAGACTTCCTTTGTACTTTTGTTGTACATCTTTCCTTAGAAAGGATAATTGATGAAGGCTTTTGAGTCTTTGACAACTATTTTCAATGCCACCAAGGCTTTTAAAGGCCTTATATTCATTTTCAACAAAATGCATGTTTTTCACAAAGACTTCCTTTGTATAGAATGGAGCATTGAAAATCTCTCTAGCATTTTCAAAGCACATGCTATGCCCAAACTTACAGAGAAAATCGAATAGCTTCTCAATTGGAGTTTCATCTATGACAAAAAGTTATTCTCCTATGCAAATGTCCTCCAAGTCTTGATCTTTAAGCTTTGCAATAGCTAATGTGCTCTTGTTCTTGTCTTCCTCTCCAATACTTATTGTGGTCTGATTATCCTTGACAACAACAACAATTGGCTCATCCCCCTCACAAATTTAAGATTCAAAATTAGCTAGTATCTCCTCACTAATGTCAACATCATCAAACTCTACAAAAACAAGTCTACTCTCTTGCTTGCCCTCCATTTGCACTAAAAGGTTGGGGAGGGGGAGGGGGGGGGGGGGGGGGGGGGGGGGATTTTCCATCAACATCTTGCCCAAAATATGGAAAAGCCAACATAGACCCTTGGATGTGCAAATTGGGTCTCCAAAGTGGCTGGAATGCCCAAATGCACGATGTAAGGTCTAGCTACAAAACATTGCAAGATGAATGCTTAAACTCTCTTTGTTCCCAATTTACTTAAAGTTAACATCTCAAAACCAGTGAAAAATATGATCAAAGATAATGGAAAATACACTAAAAGACCAAGAAATACAAGAAAAATACACAAAACTACCACCCTAGATATCTTGAAGTGATAATGGAGGAGGACCCTATGATGCATAAAATGGATTTTTGACAATGGCAAAAGCCCCCCTTGTGCCTAAGGGTGTGGACAAGATATACCGCATAATATCTATGTGTGGTTTACACCTCACAAAATGCTCGAACTAGTCCTTGAAACACATAAGAGCTAGAAAATTGTGATAATGTTGTGAAAGGGGAAAACACTCCTCCCAAGGATAGCATAATGGATAGAGTTACATAGGAGGGCATAAGGAGAAAGTCCTTAGAGATATTTACTAAAAAATATGTTCATAGATGGGTTCGAGAGTCTTTAAGTGGTGCATTAACATGGTACACATCACAAGCATGAGGATTGCACATCTAGCACCGCCGGCTGTCACATGTTTAATGATTTGATTTCTCAATAACTCACGGGAATATATGGATGAACACCACGTGTCAAATGGTTAGACTCAAACAAGTGCTCATAATTTTGGCATTTTTTCCATGTGGTAAATGGTATTCTGACATAGTGATGCCGTCCACATGTGCAATGAGCCCAGGTATATAATGAACATTGTCACTCATCTTCTATGTTTTTTTGCAAGCAAGACACGAATAGCTTACTCATGTTTGCCCCACCTCCTCATCCACCTTCCTTGAGTTGCTCGATGCCATGTGTTGGAAAGTTCTAGGCCTAAATTTAATGGGAATCAAGGAAAAGAGAAGACAGTTGGAAAAAGAAATACTAGAACAAGAACTCTTGACTATATTGTAGAATGCAAGAAACAATTAAATCCAACAAGAAACTGTATTACTCTTGGAGGCTCTATATAGCTACAATAAATCCCGTTTATCTAAATACACTACATCTAAGATGATAGCTCACCTCCACCCTTTCAACTCATAAGAAATTACTATAAAAAATATAAAAAAACACTTAGGAATACTATAGAATGCCTTGCCAAGATAGCCCGAATATACATAAAACAATACCAAACTACTTCAGCCCTCTTTCCTTGGTTAAACCCTATGAGATCTCTTCAATTACAACCACATAGACACTTTCAGTCACCTATAGAAGTAGATAAAGATATCTTTAGATCTATCCCAAGAGAAACCTCTTACAAGCAAGCCTTTCTAAAAGAGGTACAATCACTTATCTTATATCACTTGTTTATTTGCCTAGACCTATAATAATGTCTCACATCTCTATTTATAATCATACACAACAAATCATGCTATTTCCCCTACCGCTTTTCATGCTTCATGACTTTCAAACTCTTGATGTTTGCTTTTTCTATATTCGTTTTTTAATGTGCCTAGTTGCAAGTTGTTTTGACCATTAATTTTACATATGAACTCAGAATAGGGTCATCCAGGTACTCAAATTGAAGCAAATAGACTAATTGGCAAGGAACAAAAGCAAAATTGTGAAAACACCCTCAGAATAGGGTCATCCAAGTACTCAAATTGAAGCAAATAGACTAATTGGCAAGGAACAAAAGCAAAATTGTGAAAACACCCTCAGAATAGTCGAAAATATTACTTTTTTTAAATGTGCCACTTGATGATTTTTTTTCAACTTGCAAGATTTATACCACACTCAAAATAAGTCATGGCAGATTGGTAATGGTCTCTGATACTTAATTTTGGTCACTTACATGTCCATGATATGAACTCATATTGTGTCATACACAGACTTACTCTTGATAAGTCACAGAAATCATTGAATAACTCATCCCATATGCACACATTGAAATCTTGTAACATTGAAGAACCTATTTGTCTTCACACTTTAGACATGCAATGTCTCAACATCCACTCCCTCTAAACATACACATCCTTCGAATGTGCCACTTACTCTTCTGCAAGTTTAAGGTCTTCAACATCTTCCATAAGCTCTAAATCTTCTTCTTCTTCAATACCTAGCTCTGCCTCTTCATCTTCAAGCTCTGTCTCTTCATATTTATGTTATTCTCTTCTCTTGAATAGCTTGATTTTGTTACTTGCAATTAGAACCCCGAGAGCTTTGTCGCTTCTAGTTTACACAAGGCATATGTAGCATGATAAAAAACATGTATCATAATGTACGGTCCAAACCATCTCTTGCATACCTTCCTAAGTGTAATGTGCTGAATATCCAAACTATTGTCATATACCAATACCCAATGACCCTCTTTAATAACCATGGGTCTTAACCTTTGTCTCTTGTCAAATCTCTCTTTATTCTTTAGTCTTGCCTCTCTCAATCTCTATATTGCAGCTCCAATAACTTTTGGTGTCCTCTCTAGCTGTCAAATCCTAAGAGTAAGAGCTCTTCTCTAGTCAAACCTTCTTCGCATGGAATCATGCACCATGTACTGATTACTTTCGTTGTAGGAATCACTAGCTTCTTCCCTATTTGACCCATATGACTCTTCATGCATCATAAATTCAACAATGACTTTAAACATATTCAAAGAGTTTACTTGTATGATGGTAGACCCAATACTTTGCTATGTTTTCAACATAGCTCAAATCTTTGCAACTGTGCCAGCAAAAGATACCCCACTATATAATCTTGTAATCCTCTCATCATCTTATAATAAACCTTGCTCTTTCATACTATTTTCTTCCCTGCAAACATATTGTCTAGAAGCACTATTCATCTATTCAATCCTCTAAAATTTCATGGAGCCTATTGTCACTAAGAATCCTATGAAGCTCAAAGTAAAAGCATCTTTACATGTAGCAAAGTAGATGAGAGCTTAATCTTGTCAAGGCCACCATAGTCCCACATAACAATAGCACTTATTGAGAATTCGACTCTTGAAACTCTCTTGCATTGGGAGGCAGTGGGTAGTTCCTCAATGTGTCCTTGTTCTTTACATGATTGAGAGACAGACTTTCATAAATTGCACAGTTCTTCTATTGTCTTTGCTCTCGATTCTTGCATAGGTAGAACCATCATCCAGAACTTTAGTCTCTATACATACTGCAATAATAAATGGTTGGCCTAAGTTCACTAGATACGATGAAGAATCTTGCAGAAAGAAATGGTGATCATTATGTATGTTTCCTATGGTAATCTTCACGTTTGGACAAGTAGCACACAAGTCTTCTACGGAGATATCGGTTACCTCTTGCATACTCCATTTGTGGTCAACATCCACATGCTATCTTCCATTCTCATAAGCACTTGTCACCATGACATTTTTCTCAGAACCATGGTCTATTAGTGCAACACATGGAGTTTCCATCTCTCCAACCTTCACTATAGTCTCTATGCTAGCATGGGCCCAACGGTTCCTATAGTAATGACTCCTAGGTAGTATCACCCCCTGAAGCCACTTCATCCTCTGTATAGTGCACAGGTCATACATCTCTTATGTCTTTACTACATGTCACAGTCTTCTCTGTCACATTGTTCACTTTAGTACTGTCTACAATAAGCTATTCTACTTCTTCACAAGAAGTCTCTACATTTGCACCATCTTTAGAAACCAACCATAATATGCATTGTAATCATGTTTCTTCTTTACTTTGTATCATAGCTTGAGTTGGCTCACCCATAAACCGCCGTCTTCTTCTTTTTATAATGCCTATAATTTCTTCATGAAACTTCTTTTTTTCTATTCCAAGGATTTCATCCAATGTAAACTCAACTTTACTATTTGGAATCCTCTCTTCCAAAACCTTTTTAAGATTTATGGCCATCTCTATGTCAGATAGTAGCTTGTATCCTAGTTGCTTTCCATTTGGCTTTTCTTATTTCTTTTCTTTTTGCTCTTTCTTCTTCTATACATCTTTGATGTTTTAAGCCAGGTCTAGTAGGAGGGTCCCTCTAGTAACCTTCTTTGAAATCCTTGGATTTTTGTCATGTCTTTTTCTTTTATCCTCTACTATTACATCTTTTTGCTCTTTCTTCTTCTATACATCTTTGATGTTTTAAGCCAGGTCTAGTAGGAGGCTCCCTCTAGTAACCTTCTTTGAAATCCTCGGATTTTTGTCATGTCTTTTTCTTTTATCCTCTACTATTACATCTATGTTATGTTGCTTTACCATATAAACATAGAGAAAATAGGAATCCACATGGGAATCCCACCCAGGCTTCTCTCTAATAGTCTAACCTACACCATTTAGCCCTTTGCAAGTTTTTTGAATCCACTCTAGGAAAGTCCTCTTGGTTACTCTATCAACATTCTCTATGAAATACTTTTCTTTTAGGGATCTTTTGAAACCGACCCATGTATTTCCATAATCTATGTAGACGGAATCTATGTGGCTCTAGATATAATAACAAGTACCTCGATAAAACATCTCAACATTTCATCTACAAATGTATTAATTAGCTCCAGCTTCTTTGCATAGAAGCAAATAAACCTAGAAATATTTTTACCATCAAACTTCTTAGTCTTTGCAAAGTTACTTCTTGTAGAGCCATGATAAGAGCCTCTTCATGTTTAATAAATTCATAAGTCCTCATGAAATCTCTAATATTTGTTGTCTTTACAACAACTTCATCTTCAATTGGTTCTCCCATGTTGTATACTCTGAGATAGGCCTTTCATGTCAGGTTTACCAAATGTCAAGGGTTGGAAAGGTCTAGGTCTAAATCTGATGGGGAACAAGGAAAAGAGAAGACATATAGAAGATAGAAATATTGGAACAAGAACTGCAGAATATGCTATAGAATGCAAGAAACAATTAAGCCCAATTACAAGAAACTATATTACTATTGGAAACATTGTACAATTGCAATAAATCCCTTTAAGTTGAATACACTATATCTAAGATGATAGCCTAGGCAACCTCTATGGAACAAAAACTCAGCTCCACTCTTTTAGCCCAAAAGAAATTACCATAGCAAGTACAAATGAAACACTTGGATATACTGTAGAATACATAGCTAAAATTTAACAGAATATGCATAAAACAACGTGGAACTAGTTTGACACTCTTTCCTTGGTAAAACCGTACTAGATCTCTTCAATTATAGCCACCAAAATACTTTCATTCCTCATCTATAGTAGAAGGTAAAGATTCCTTTGTATATGTCCCAAATAACCTCTTATAGGTAAGCCTTTTTTAGGCTAAAGGCATTTGTAAAGAGGTAGAATCGCTTTTACTTTAGCTCTGTTAATCACATTAGTAAGTCACTTGTTTATTTATCCAAACTTGTTACTTCAACTCTGTTAATCACAATAGAAAGTCACTTGTTTATTTATCCAAACTTGTTACTTCAACTCTGTTAATCACAATAGAAAGTCACTTGTTTATTTATCCAAACATGTAACAATGGCTTAAATATCGAATTATAACCATATAGAGTAGTTCAAGACTACTTCAACCGTTTTCTTCCATGCTTTTTGCCTTCAAGACTCTTACTTTTTTTTTTTGGTTTTTTTTTTTGGTGTTTGACTATAACATTTGAAAATGCCATTTTTTGGTTAATAGATCATTTTTTGATAATTTTTGGCTTGGAAGACTTATACCACTCAAATAATTCCTAGCACATTGGTAACGGTCTCTAACATTTATTTTTGGTCACTTGCATAGAACTAGTACTTTGCACTATCTTACACTAACTCTCGACACACACTAAAATCATGTAACATTGAAAAATCGGTTAGTTTTCACACATTAGACATGTAATGTCTCCACATCAAGAATATCAATCTCTCATTGACAATAATGTTTGAAACATTAGGCTTGACAATTTTCTTCTCAATTGGTGTCAAACTAAACATGAGAAGGCAATTGAGCACTTTCAGAGGGGTTGTTTGCGTCTCAAATGCCAAAATTTGCAAACAATGAGAAAGGCTAAGAAATAAAAAGTGATGTAGAAGAAAAATAAACAAGGAAGGGGAAAAAGAAGGTGATATGGGAGAAAAACCAAAGCAAGAAGATTTATCACAAAAGCTTCAAGATCTAGAGAAGGTCAACATAGTGAGGCTAAATCTTATACCAGGGTAGGTGGTTGTAGATGTTGGAGAGTCATATTACCTCACCATATCTCCTAAGAACACCATTTTCCTCCATAGGAAAGACAAAGAAATCAATGACACTACTATTCTATTCCTCCTAAGGTATATCCATATTCTTAGCTATAGTTCTTTTGATAGTATTTGGCCACTTAGAGCATCCTTTTTTGCAAAAAATAAAGTTTTAATTCCTTCATTTCTGATTCATGGGTTTTCCATAGCCTACAAGTGCATGTAAAGCAAACGTTTTTCTAGTTCTTGAACCAAACCCTATAACACATAAACAAGCCTTCCTATAATGTGGAAAGGCATGTTTGTGCAATTTAAAGTCTTGAGCCTTGTATGGTGTTTGTGGGTAGTATTTGATCTTATTACCAATCTTCATTTTTTTGTAAGTGTCTATTACTTTCCTTACTAGCAAGCAAGATAAAAAAGGCCATTGTTGTGGAGGCTTGATATATGCAAAGGAAAATGAAGCAAATTTAGAATTTTTCTTACATGGATTAAGCTTTGGTTTTCATGGTGATGTAAACATGTAAATGTCTAACCTTAGCAACTTCTAAGTAGTTTGATGCATATGAGTGATTTGTACTGAAATGTTAGTCAATAGATTTTCTATTTTCTTGGAGGAGATATATCCAATCCTTGAAAAGGGACAATGAGATCTTTTTGAATAGCTTTCACATCCCTCACTAGCTAGACAACTTCTCTTATGGATGGAGGGAAATCGCCAACAACTAGAGGTTTTTAGAGGAAAAATTTATGTTGGAAGAAAAGAGAATAATTGTAAGTGGTAGATTCACTTCTTTCTCACAAAAGAAACCACATTTGAATATTTATAATAGAATTTATGCCTTCATTCTTGTAATTTAGTGATACATCTAGTGGGTGAATACCCAAGCTATCAAAATTCTCATTCACAAGCATGTTGACCTATCACTAGATTCTCCTAGGACTAGGGAAGTGTATAAGCTTGCAAAAAAGGCAACTGCAACTAATAAAGCAACTACACCAAGAAGCCAGTAAAAAGCCTACTACTTCTAAGAAACCTATTGCTACAAAGAAATCTGTTGTTGCCAAGAAGCTTGGTGTTGCAAAAAGCTAGCTACTACTAAGAAGCCTATTGTAGCTATGAAGCTTGATACTGTCAAAAAGCCCACTATTACTAAAAAGCCATCTATTGGCATGGCCCACCACCACTAACTAGACCCCTAAAAAGGGCGAGTTGAAGATGTCTGCTATAAATGAGGGTGCACATAAAAAATCACCTATCAAGAACTAAAAGAAAACTGAAGAAAATAGTGTAGATGACAAGGGTCAAGAGAGAAATAAAGGGAAAGAGACTCTTACTAGGGTAGTCCAAAGGAAGAGCCCAAGGAAGAGCCAAGAAGGGCAAGAAACTCCAACTAGATAAGGCCAAAGCAAGAGCCCAAAGAAGACCCAAGGGCAAGAAATACCATAGTAAGTAACAAAAAATAGCCCAGAGAAGGTTCTAGAAAAGACTTTTTAGACGGCCTTAGAAGTAAACCTCTAACAAGAGAGATCCCAAGCAAGACAAAAACCCAAGTAGTTAAGCCAAACACATAAAACATGTACGCAGTATTAAAGTGATGATTTGACAGATAGAGAGTCAAGATAAAAGCAATTAATTAGATACTAATACCTATCTAAATGAATCTTGGTTGCTTGCTTTCCAGTGCTTCTAACAAGTACACTATGATCCACAAGAAAGCAGAGATGAAGAGGCTCCACGGTTGAAGAAGATTTTCCTATTGATGTAGGTGGCCTTCTCCTATCGAGAATCTATATTTGAGATATTGGAGAAGATGTTCATCCCTCCAAATGTGTTGCAACCTCACCAAGGAAAGTTGTACATGAGTGATTTTTGGATGCTAGGGAATAGGTCACACATTAGGATGTACACATGCCAAAACTTCTTGCTTTGATATGATTTGTGGAGGATCCTTGGGCCAAATGATGAAAGTTAGTCAAGATATATCTTTTAGTTGTTGCTTTTAATGAAAGATTGCTGAAAATTGGCAACAAACTAGTAATCAAAACATTGTGGGTCTATTGGCAACTATTGTGTAGATAGTACCATGTAAAATAGTAGTATTAGTACAAAGAGGGCCTACATTTGGAATTGGATGTTGATGATACCCCAAAGAGCCTACTAAGTATGGTATATGTCATACTCAAGAGAAACCACCAAGATATGAGGATGTAGATCACAATAACTTCCATGAGAAGAGAATTCATGATATGGATTTTTTGGTAGATTTTGTAATTACTGTTGCATCAAAGAGAAGACTTATTGTTGTGAAATAATCTAAGTATAGTACCCATACTTATTGTCATGAAAAAAATCCAAGTATCATACCCATGCTTACTAGTTGAGTTGTTTTAATAGGAAAGAAATAGGATACACCTTATGCAATTAATTTTTGAAATCACATATACAATTGTTGGTAAGTAACTATATTGGAAATTTGAGAAAGCATTATGAATATTTTAGAATAGACACATTGTTGGACTTGCTTGACTTTAGGAAGAGGCTTCAATCAGGATTCAATATGGGGATGAGCCTTGGGATGAGCTAACCCATATTTCTATTTAGATGCAAGCATACATAAAGATGTGGAAACTCATCTTAAATTCTTGATTTGGCTTGAGAAACTTAAATTAAGCAAGCTTTATAAGTATGGTACTCTCCAAAAAGATAAAGTGAAGTTTATAAGGGCAAACAAGTGGGTATATGATCATTATACCAAGATTATTCCACATGATACGATTGCTCTTATTGGGTGAGTAAAGTCTAAGAATAATGAACTTCCTAAGTATCATGACCTCTCAAAACATTAACAGTCTGTATAGACTAGGGCTAATCCGCCTTCCTTTGTAATAAAAGAGCTTGACACAATCTTTCGATAAAGGTGACCTAGTTTATTTTTAAAAAAGCTCAAACTCTAAGGCCTTTGGATCCTACAACATCCACATAATTAACAAGACATGCAAGTTAAAATTTTGAATGGTTAGAGTATCTAACATTTCTATGGCAGTGTAATAAAAATATACTACTATTGAAGACATTATTTACATGAGCCACCTATGGAAGAGCCCAATATTTCAATCAAATCCATCACAATGGCAAAGCAAACCCCATGTGAACAAGTGGACCACATGTTTAATGTTGCTACAAAAAAGGGGGCCGACTATAATTAGTGAATCTCCTTGCATTCATGTTCTCTAGTAACTCGAGATAGTAAGCTAGTAGTAGTTTTGCTTGAAGAGGTAATTTGGCCATGATATATTTATCTATCCTTACATTTTTATAAAGTGCTCAAGCCTTGTTCTTCTATTGCTTTTTTAAAGACATTAAAAGCTTAAAATAACATATACATGTTAGATGCTTCAAGACCATTTGAGAAGTTAAAGTTAATATCTACGATTCCCGAACATTTCTTACAATATCATTTTCGAGCGCCATGCTTAGTACTTCCATGCAAATTGTAAAGTATAACTTACACATATAAAATGTGCATGCATGAGTAAGTAGAACTTGATTTAGATACTCCCAACATGTCAAAATTTTGAAGGTTATATGTATTAGAGTGCTTGGCCATGGATGCCCAAGAGGACATAGCCCTACCCATATGCAAAAAAGATAATTCATATTTAAGGTGAAAAATGAATTAAAGAGATCACTTCTCCAATCATAGTTGATTATTTATGACCAGTCGACTAGTTAGAAGGAGATGCTATCATCTCCTAAAGCTACGATAAGGAGGCAACCTATTATCTATTGATTACTTGCTTAATAACTTAGCTTTCTTTTATCTATTGCTATGTTTAGGGGGGGGAGAGAGAGAGAGAGAGAGAGAGAGAGAGAGAGAGAGAGAGAGAGAGAGAGAGAGAGAGAGAGAGAGAGAGAGAGAGAGAGAGAGAGAGAGAGAGAGAGAGAGAGCTCACAATTTTAGAGAGAGAAGAGGAGAGAGAGAGAGAGCTCACAATTTTAGAGAGAGAAGAGGAGAGAGAGAGAGAGCTCACAATTTTAGAGAGAGAAGAGAGAGAGAGAGAGAGAGAGAGAGAGAGAGAGAGAGAGAGAGAGAGAGAGAGAGAGAGAGAGAGAGAGAGAGAGAGAGAGAGAGAGAGAGAGAGCTCACAATTTTAGAGGCATAAACAAAGCTATTTTTTTAACATGTAGAGTTCTTGGAATAAGTGAGCATGAAGAGGTGCACCATTGGATTTGGTGAGCTTCGAAGTAGAATATTTGGTTAGTATGGATTAGTGAAATGACCAATGCACAAATACTTTGCATTGTAAGAAGCTATGAAGAATTCGAATATCAAGAGCACATGATCGAACAAGTGGAATTCCCATTCAAACCATTGATACTATCATTCATGGGTTTTGCCTTTCTCCTACAACAATTTTACCACCATGACATATTGCTATGAGGAGGTATAAGGAGCTCTCGAGAAATAGTCATCCAATTGCTTTTACTCTCAATGGGCCTACAAACCTTTAAAAAGAGATTTCTAGTTGCACCAACTGTTGGTTAGAGTGGTTTTTATCATTGTGATTTGTTCCACCATTCTCTTGTTGAAGACAAGGTCCAATTTGGAGAAAACAAAGGTTTTGCCCTCTTAGATGGCAAGTTTTTATAGATCAAATTTTAGTAGACATTGTAGCTCATGAATTAGTGCGAAGTGTTTGCAATAACCTTTCCTTTCATCTACAGTCATGAATTAGTATGAAGTGTTTGCAACAACCTTTCCTTTCGTTAATTGCAGAGAAAATCAAATTTCTCCTTTTGGATTGACAAAAGAATGGTTGTAGCTCATGAATTAGTGCGAAGTGTTTGCAATAACCTTTCCTTTCATCTACAATCATGAATTAGTATGAAGTGTTTGCAACAACCTTTCCTTTCGTTAATTGCACGGAGAAAATCAATTTTCTCCTTTTGGATTGACAAGAGAATGGTTGGTGCTAATATTATTATTTCTTATTCTAAGGAATATTGGCTTACATTAAATAGGCATTATATTATTCAATTGTAACACAAAGGTACATTTCTTAATTGTATCTCAAAATTATATTGGTTTTGAAGATGAATGAAGACATTTCATCCTACATATTTTTTTCATTTTGCTAATTTCCAAGTACATTATACGAAGTTGTGTATCTTTTGCAACAATATCAAAGATAAAACGTACAATTTACACAACTATGTCATTATTACTTTCAAGTTGGGATTTTTCTTAATTGATTTGACATTGAAACTATTTCCTACCACCTGCTTTACAAAATGTTAATTGTTTGGCACTTTAGTTTTTGCAAATTTTTCTTAATGTCATTCCAAGAGGTAACTTTCAACGAATTGCAGTTGGGAACTTTAGCAAGGAAAGGGCTTAAGTTACTGACAATGATTTAATTATGGAACACGCTTAATATCATGTCTTGTAAGAGCACAAAGGCGAAGAGAGAGTTCATGTTACACTCCTCTAAATAGTGCAGGTCATATTTTCAGCTTTTCACTACATGTAAGTGAACATTATGGAAGCGAGCAAGAACATCAAGTTGGTAGACAAACTAAGAGTTTTGAAATTATCTTTTTTCTAATCTCTTTTGTCTAGAATTGTAGTTATTAGATAACACACCTTATCATACGGCTAAGTAAGGGATCCATGGTGACTAAGTGCTCGGAAACTACTTGATTATGCGGTTAAAGTAAAGGTTTCAGGCAATGACAGATGGTGACTGATTTCCATGGAGCAAACCTTGAGTACAGAATAGAGATTAATCTCAATTCACAGTTACGTGGACGACTTTGGGAGTGGGGGGAGGGATCTTTGGAACAGTCACAGTAAGGACGCCATCTTTACATGCAGCCGAGATATGTTCTTTGTCGGCATTGCTCGGGAGATTGAATTTCCTCATAAACTTCAAAGCCCTGCGTTCCATTGACAGGTATTTTACTTCCTTTCCTTCTTCCTCTTTTTTCCGCTCCCCGCACAACACAAGCACATTGTCATTGTCAACAGTCACCTGAGATACAACCATTAATGTGATTACTCAGGCGATTCTGCACAGGAAAATTCTGAAATGTTCGATCTACTATGCCCTAATAAGAAATCCGTTTATCATTCGATCCAGACATTTAAATCAATTTGATCTACTTTGACCTAATGAGAAATCCGTTTATCATTCGATCCAGACATTTAAATCAATCCTTTAATTAGAGATGTCATCGACTCTGATCTGAATAGAAAGACGCTGTTTCATTCCTTATATCTCAGACCTTTCTATTCATCAGAGAGCTATCGGCGCTAATTAGAGGATAGAGAAGCTATCCAGACATAAATCTCAAATCTTTTGATGAAGTTCCACTTCTCACAGATTTTGCGTTACACTATAAATAAAGATCTTCAGGGGGAACACTGACATATGTTGCACTTCCGATCAAATGTAATGTCATAAAATGGATGAACTGACTAGATATAAGGCTTGCGAGGCTCACCTTGATGTCGGACGACTTGAGGCCGGGCATATCTGCAACGAAGACGTAGGAGGAGGGGTATTCCTTCACGTCGACAGCAGTGCTGGCCATGGCACTACGCTCGCGGATGTAGGCTTTAGCAGCAGCAGACGAAGCGTCTGGCTTTTCGTCGGCATCGCCGCTGGTGGCAAACTGAGAGTGATGCAGAAGGTCATGTAGGGCGCTGAGGAGGGGGTCTCGGGCAACCAAAAAGTCCATGGCGGATGACGATCACCTACGAGGGAAAAGAGGGAGAGAGCGGGCGTGTGTATGTGTGCGCGCGCGAGAGAGAGAGAGTTGGAGAGTGATAATGCTAGGGTTTGGCTATGGCGATCGATTCTGATGCCAAGGTTTCGCAATTGGCGCCTTAATACAGAGACCGGCCGTGACCGAAGTTTTGCGAAACTTCCAGAATATCAACGGCAGTGCTCCATACCAAACTTTTGAAACTCCTTCCACATAACAAGGAAAGGCTCGCGATTCGCAATCATCCGTCGTCTCGTGGGCTTTGCCCTTTTACTAAGGTCTTTTTTGAGTGAATATCTATATCTATATCTATGCTGTATGTTAAGGTTTTGGCTATTTGCAAGTGTTGCCCGGAAGAAGAGAAAGAGTCTCTCTTTCTCTCTCTCTCTGCATATATGTATGTATGTATGTAATAGAGCCTGGTCGCACCTTGGGTGGAGTGAGGGCAAGGAGAATTCACTCCCCCCGCCACCACAAGGTTGCACTCTCTATGAACAAGGGGGGTGGGATATCCTTAACCTTGCATTCCCCCCCTACTAGAGTATGTGAAAATCTAAGCCTTGATGCAATACTAGTAGGTGTAACATTTTTGATTCATCAATAGCAAAGTTGGATTGTTCGCTTCCCAATCATCTCATCGTATTTGACACCATGAATATACTTACTTTGGTCAATTGTTCTAAATACTATTTGTTGCGCAAGTGGTGTGACCATAAGGATAAACAAACTACAAGCAAGTCCTGAAAGCCATGTTGCCCTTGGTTGCGATGGGGCTCTTATAACTTACAAAAAATATAATGTTATATATATTTGAAAAATAATATATGATATATAATATATATTATGATATATTCTACTATGTATTATATAATATATAATACACAATATTATTGTATTACTTATGGCATATATTATAGTAAAATTTATATATTTTACATATTCATAATTATAACTAACAAAATACTTATAATAAAATTTACAGTATATAATTAATATCCATTATATACATTTAATAACGTTAATATATTCTATATATAATAATATTATATTATACTATATTAATAATATTAATAATATTTTTATTATATATTAATAAAAGGTTTTCGATATTGCCAAGTGTCACTATGAACAAGAGAGAGAGTAGTGTTAAGACTCTCTCTCTCCAAGAATATCTTCAAGGTATTGTTTAGAATACATGGAGTACTCTTTCTTGTTTAGGTTGTAACCCATTTTTCTCTTTCAATGTATAACAAAAATATTTTTCAAAAGAATTGATAAACTTGTATTTGACTATTACATTCATGTGTGTGTGTGTTGTTGGTATGCTGGTAGAGGCCATAGAGGTAGGGTAGGGGGCAAGAGATAGTGGGGGGTTGGTGGGGATTCTATCTTAAATTGCAATGTTTTTTTAAAATGGATTAATTTTGCTTAATATAATTCTCTCTCTCTCTCTCTCTCTCTCTCTCTTATTTAATGTTTTTTTCTTATGAATTGATATGATTTCATATTTATAATGGTGCAAAGCATTGGCCTAAAATGGGTGCAAAGCATCGGGAGAATCTAGGTGTAGAGCACCTAGTGATACATTAAAGTAAGAAATAATACCCACATATAGTAATTGCACCATTGGCCAATTCAAAAGGATGGCTAGCAATGCCAAAGTATCTCACATTGGACCAACGAAATGCTTTTAGGAACAAGCTTTGGGGGAGGTAACACAAGCATTGACAAATGTCTATTTGAGTTGGAAAGCATGATACATGGTGGCAGCTTCCACTTGAGAGTGCACAGGGTGACTACCACTTTTTCTTGCCTGCATGCAAGGAAAGAGACCATCTAATCCATTAGGGATTCCTAAGAGGTTCCAAAGATACTCAAAGCTAGTACTGATGTTGAGATGGAATCTTCTTGTGATGCCTATTCTCTACTAGTGACTTTGCCCTTTAAGAGGGAGCTCCTCGGAGTCCTTGACTACTCCCCCAACCTTGCCTTGACCTTGCTCAGCCCTTCCACAGGTCCCAGATTAGTTTGGGCTAGCTTAAAGACCTGCAAAAAGTTCACTTTTTACTTCAGCCCTCCCTTGGTACTCATTGGCAGCTTGAAAACACTTCATTTAGCACTTGGGAACACCCCCTTGATGCTTGACATTGGTGGTTATCATTGGCATTGATTTGGAGACTGATTTACCTCAGTCCAAGACTATTTTTCATAGTGCACAGGCAGCCACAAACAATGTTACATCAACACTTTATGTTTATGCTTGGTTGGCATTGACATTGGTTGCTCGGTTGGCCTTGAATGCGCCCCGAATGCTAGGGGAATGTATACCTATGATGTGAGATGATTTTGGGGCTGAATTTACTTAGTCATTGGCTGTTTTACATAGTCCACATGTAGCCCAAAACAGGGCAGCCCTCTGTCATTACACTTTATGCTCATGCTACATAGTCACTTAATGCCCGATTATGCCTGATTAGTGCCTATACATATGGAAAAGTATGCCTATGGTTTGTCTATGGTTTTGAGTTTGGATTGAGCCACTGTTTGCTTAGTTTTGGATGTTTATTTGTTGCTGGAATATTCAGGGCTGAAGCTTATTTGCTTATGTTTGGATATGCCTGTTGGATTCGGGCTATGTCTTGGATGTATACATTGATGTAGTGACTTTCGAGGATCGACATAGAGCTTAGATTTGCTCTCGAGTCATTGATTGAGCTTGAACTCGCTTCGCATAGCATTGGGATCTTCATCTCTGATGTACTTAATGGCATATACTTTGCTTATGTCTGACCGGTCTTGACATGCTTGGCCTATGCCACTACTACATGCCCGTTACATTGTTTGGAGTTAGATGCTACTGAGCCTTGCTTTGTCTTGACATTTGATTGCTCGAAGCTTACTTTGGCTATTTCTCGGCTTGCTAGAGTTATAGTTTGGATATACTTGATATCTATGGATGCTATGTACATGGATGCTACATGGCCTATATGCTCATGAGGTCTTATTGATGCTTGATCTTGGATCTTTTGGTACTGGTGCTATCATATGCCCTTGTTGAGCTTCTTTGCTTGATATTTATGACTTTTGTGCTAGTGGGAGCATCTTGATACGCTTGACAGACATTGAGCAAGTGGTTTATGCTACTTGAGCATTCGGATACTTGAGACTGGGATCTTCACTTGCATGTTGCATGGTTGATATGCGGTGGTCCTCATAGATATACTTGGGCTGATTTGGGCTTTGCACTCCCTAGGCATACACCTCTTTGTGTCAAATCTTGCCAGTGTTGTGTACACTTTGCCCTATCACACAGGGAGTGTGCCGCCTTATTGACAGATTCATTTGACATGCTTGGGTGTTTGCTCGATGTCCGTATGACTATCACATGTTGATTTATGCCCGCTTGATGACTTGGTGCATTCATTTTTCCTACAGTTTGCTCTCATTGTACTTGGCTGTAATTTATTACAATAAGTAGTTATGCATGGACTGACGTGCAATTTTCATGCTGAATCATCCTGATTTTATGCTCTTTTGATGGTACTTGGTGGGTAGCATCATTAGCTATCAGTTTTGGCCATTTTGCCTTGGTTTTGGTGGTATTTTGGTTGTTTACAGTAGAAAATAACAAGCAGTTTTGCACTGTCTGCACCATTTTGTGGACTGTAGTATGGCATCTTCTTTCACTGACAGTGCTATCTTCAACATCACTAAGATTGATGGTACAAGTTATGCCTATTGGAAAAGCCAATTTTGGCAAGTATTGGTGCAAAAATCTCAGATCAAGCCACTAAGGATGCATGGCAAGTAGCCTGAAACTATGACTGATGACGAATGGGATGAACTTGATGAGTTATGCAAGTCCATCCTTATCTTGTCTCTCACTGAGTAGGTGCATTACAATGTGGTTGAGGAAGCACAAAGTGCTTGGCAGCTTTGGGATAAAATTAAGAACCTCTATGACAAGAAAAGTCCAGTAAGTCAGATTTATTGACTGAAACAACTTATGGACCTGTGCATGAAGGAGAATATGACAATATCTGCTCATTTGAGCCAGTTCCATGCTATTCTCAAAAACTTGACTTCGTAGGGCATTACCTTCAATGATGAGGTTTCTCTATTGTTTTTGCTTGAGACTCTGAGTGAGTCATGGGATGTATTCTACACTATCTTATGTACTCCTGCTACTATTTTGAACTTGCCTGATGTAGAAAGTGCTCTTTTGCAGGAAGAGATCAACAGTAAGAACTTGGATGCCTCTCGTGTGTCGCATGCTTTGACTGTTAGAGGCAGAGATGGTAATGGAAAGAATGACCGTGGGTATGGACATGGTAGAGACTCATAGAAGTCTAGGTCTAAGTTGCGTGGTAAGTCGTGCAGCAAGTCTCATGGAAAAAAGTCTAATGTGACATGTTATCATTGCCGCAAGAAGGGTCACATACACTCACAATGTCATGAGTTGCGCAATGAGAAGGGGAAAGACAAAGTACAGGAAAAGTCCTTTGATCGTAGCATTATGCCTGCGAAATCTAGTGTGAAAATCGAGGAGATAAATGTCATGCAGACTTATGACTTTGATGGGGAGTATATACTTGTAGCTAGTTTTTGTGATGCTACGCCGTTGACTGAGGTTCACTCTCTATGTATGCATGGTGCTGGCTTTTGGATTCTGGTGCTTCATTTCATATTACACCATGCCGTGAGTGGTTCCATTCCTACCGCACTGTCTCTAGTTCAGTTTGCTTGGGTGATGATAGGTCACTTGCTGTTGGTATTGGGGATGTACGGCTGCAATTCTCTATTGGCAGTACTTTTTTGTTACAGGATGCACGTCATGTACCTACGCTTACATGAAGTCTTATGTCTGCAGGGCAGCTTGATGGTGTTGGATTCAATGTTTCATTTGGGGACTCTACATGGAAGATCACCCGTGGGTGACGTGTGCTTGCTAGAGGTACCAAGACTGGCAGCCTCTATCCTCTTGTAGTTGATGGGTCCTCTGTTGACTAGTCAGTTCCATCACACATATCTCTTTGGCATGCCCATTTGGGCCATATGTCCTTGAAGGGAATGAAAATACTTTCTGGTTTGCAGTACTTACCGCTCCTTGAAGGGAATGAAAATGCTTTTTGGTTTGCAGTACTTACCGCCCCTTGACTATGCATGTTTTGATTCATGTGAGTATTGTCTTTATGGTAGACAGAGTAGGAATACGTATAAGAAGTTTGGTAGAACACGCATGAGTGAGCCCTTGGCATTGGTACATTCAGATGTTTGTGGACCCATGCCCTGTTAGTCTATGGGTGGTGCAAAGTATTTTGTGATGTTCATTGACTATTTTTCACGTAAAATCTAGGCTTATCCCATTAAGCTTAAGTCAGCTTAAGTCAGATGTCTTGGTTGTGTTTCAGAGATGACTTGCATTGGTTGAGAACCAAACTAGGCATAGGCTGAAATGCCTTAGGATTAAAAATAGGGGAGTATATGTGTCAAGTGCCTTTGAGCAGCTATGTGACGAGAGGGGTATTAAGCATTAGTTGACCGCCCCTATACCCCACCCCAGAATGGTTTGGCGGAGTGGATAAATAGAACTATCCAGGAGCATGTACGCAGTATGCTTAGCCATGCAAGCCTACCACAAAGCTTTTGGGTTGAGGCAGACAATATAGCTATGCATATCATAAATAGATCACCTTCCAGTGGTTTGGATTTCCAAGTTGCAGAGGAGATATGGACTAGGAAAGCTCCCTCTTATGCGCATCTATGTGTCTTTGGATGTGAGGCATTCTACCATGTGCCCAAGGACAAGAAAACTAAGTTAGATCCTAAGAGTATCAAATGCATTTTTCTTGGCTATGGAGATGCATTTTTCTTGGCTATGGAGATGCATGCAAGATGGGATCCGCAGGCGCAGAAAGTCATTTGCAGCCATGATGTAGTCTTTTATGAAGACAATATGCATAGGCAGCCTGAGAAGGTGGTAGACATATGTAGGGTTATGTTTCAGGAGGAGCCACATGCTCCTGCACAGCTAGTTGGACAGGTTGCAATAGCAGTGGTATAAATGACCGAGGTGTTGGTGGACAGGATGCTAGACATGTAGCAAAGCCCGTAGTGAGATGGTCTACTAGAGCTAGATGTCCACCTGATCAATTTGAGCCCTCGATGCATTATGTCTTGGTTACAGATGCAGAAGAGCCTCTCACCTATGATGAGGCTATGCGCAGGGGTAACAATCACTCTTGGGAGAGGGCTATGCAGTCTGAGATGGACTCCCTGCATAAGAATATGTCTTGGGATTTGGTTTTCTTGCCTGCTGGCAAGAAGGCTCTGCCATGCAAGTGGGTATACAAGCTAAAAGGTACCCCTGGACACCCCAAGCCGGCTTATAAGGCAAGACTTGTTGCTAAGGGTTTTAAGTAGGAGCATGGAATTGACTTTGATGTCTTTTCTCATATGGTCAATATGACCACCCTACGCTTGGTTTTGGCCTTAGTCACGCAGCTTGACTTGGACATGTATCAGATGAATGTCAAGATTGCATTCTTGCATGGGGATTTGCATGATGAGATATACATGGAGCAGCCTAAGGGATTTGCAAAACCTGACAGGGAGCACCTACTATGCAAGTTGAAGAAAAGTCTTTATGGTTTGAAGCAGGCATCTAGGGAGTGATTTATGCAGTCACAGGGCTATAGCAGGAGTGCTATGGATCCATGTCTTTATACGAAGAAAGCCCGTGATGGCTCATTGCTTATTTTGGTACTTTATGTGGATGATATGCTGATAGGAGGGAAAGCTCATGATGAGTTGGATGCTCTTAAATCTCAGCTAAAGAAGAGCTTTGCGATGAAGGATTTGGGACAAGCCTCCCACATTCTTGGTATGCGCATTAAACGCAACATGCATTAGGGACTACTCTGTACATTCATAAAGTCCTTGAGTGTTTTCGCATACAGGATATGAAGTCTATTGGCTATCCATTACCTTATTATATGAAAGTCTCATAGGTCGATTATTCGAAGATAGATGAGGAGAGGGCTGAGATGGCCAAGATCCCTTATGCATCAGTTGTTGGTTGTTTGATGTATGCCATGATAGCCACTCGTCCAAATATTGCCTTTGCAGTTGGTGTTGTGACACGCTATATGGCTACACCTGGCAAGAAACATTGGGATGCCGTGAAGGGTATCATGAGATACCTAAAGGACACATCAGATATGTGTATTTGCTATGGTATCCATCAGGCTACATTAGTTGTGGGCTATACAGACTTCGATTATGAAGGACATGCAGATAGTAGGAAGTCCACTTCTGGCTATGTATTCACCTAGGTTGGAGGTGCTGTCTCTTGGATGTCCAGGGATCAGAAATGTACGGCTCTCTCTACCACACTGAGGCCGAGTATATTGCAGCTATTGAGGCTTGCAAGGAGGCCATATAGTTGGGCCATTTGGTTCATGACCTTGGGATTGATACTATACCTACGCTGCATTCGGATTCTATGAGTGCTATTCAAATAGCCAAGAATCCGATTTTCCATGAGAAGACGAAACACATTGAGGTGAGGTATCACTTCATACATGGGGTCGTGGAGGACAAGTTTGTCGACCTTGTAAAGATCTCCACTAACGAAAATCCTCAAGACTTGCTTATGAAATGCCTCATTATTGAGCGCTTTGCCTTCCTCAGGAGATTGATGGACATTGGATGAGATGACGTTGTCGTAATGTTATGAGGACATAGTGTGAAAATGTATGGAATGCATCATCATGCGACTTCTCTATTAATCTAGAGAGTCAATGTGATCTGACCCATTAGTACTAGTGCGAGTTGCATGAATTATTCGAAAATACTAGATTTTTGGATAATTTTAGTCTATTTTTGATATTTTTAATTGTAAAAATCTGAAAAAGTTAGAAAAAAGCTTCTAGATTAGGATGGCATGCAAAAATCTAGTTGCTTTTTCAGCCAGTTAGGGGATTTTCACAAGAAGTACATATTGACGAAATCGCGTGCATCGCGATTGCGGTAAACAGGCTGAAAACTACAGATTGAACTGAAAGAAGAAGAAGGAGTGATCTGGGAGATCTGTGACCAAGTGTTCTGGAGTTTTACCCCCCTTTCGGAGCCAATGGAGCCATCAGATTTGGGTTCCGGGCAGCAGAGAAAGAGCTGATTTTTCTGATCCATGTTTTTGGTCTACGAAGGAGCTCTAGGAGAACTAATGCTTGGAGATTGCTTCTGAGTAGAGCAAAGATTCCAGGTTCTTTCAATACATATTGTTTCAATTCATTATGATTTGTTTTTATCGTGTTTACCACTTGGGTATTCTCTATCTTCTTTTCCATCTCCTATCTCTACTTCCTTCTACTTCTGATCCCCGATGGATTTGACCTTTCGACAAAAACCCCTCCGACAATGTTTTTCCTCATCCTGTTGTACATGTGTACATTGTACTGTCTTTTTTTTGTTTTCTTTTCGCTCCTGAGTGGGGCAGATTCACGTTTAAGTGGGAGATTGTTGGGAGTAAAGGCGCCTCTACCTAGCCGCCCGTGTATTACTACACTGACGGTACCCACCACTGCACATTGCAGGTAGCGGGCGCTCATCACCATCACTTTATTATTTATTCTTTTAGTGGCAGTTTGAATAAAGGAAGGCCCGGTCATACATTGTGACTGTTGGAGTTCCCATTTGATCTCTCTCTCTTTCTTACTTTTGCACTCCTGCCATAGCTCTTCCAAGCAAGCTTCGATCCTTCTCACCTTTCAGAGTCTCCCTCTAATAGATACATTGATTATGCTACATCTAGTGTGTTTGTGTTTTCTATGGGTAAATTTCCTCTAGCAAAGAATTTTCCAAATAGTTTTTGAGTGCTTTCCATGCCAAGGGTACTTTAGCCCAATATTGTCTTATTACAAGGGGCTTCATTTAGGTGTTGTTGGGCTCTATGAAGGAAAGAGAATGTTGCTCTCTTGCTCAGTGGGTTTTCAAAGAGACTTGGTCCATTACCTACATGGATGGCAAAGTTTTCACTTGAGGTGTTCTCCTCTTAAGGTGCCCTATTTGGGCCTCTTTTCTAAATGTGCACACGTTGCTCAAGCATGAAGTCAACATGATTGTTGCAACCTTGGGAAAGGTACATTATACCTGCCTTTCAGCTGCTATCACTCTTAAAGGAGATAGGAAAGCATGCATCCTTTGGGATAGGATGATGGAGCCTGCAAGGGTTTTGGAGCTAGTGGATGCAACAGGGATTGAGATTGTATGTGCATAGTACTTCAAAGTTAAGTATTAGTACTTCAAAGTTAAGTAGATTTCATGGTAGGAAATGTCCTATCATTTTTCCTAGTATCTCCATTCAACCAACATGGCATTTAGGACCTTATTGGTCCCATAAGTTACTCCAAAAGTATTTTGGTCATATACATGCAACACCTCTCTTATCAACCTTTCATTTGAAAAGCAATAAAATGCTTTCAAAGATTGATTCAATAAGATTAACTCATTTCTTAATGCATTTGTTTTATCCCTATGCTTTATTAATTTTGTATAATTAGATAGACACGTGCAAAACACGAATCAAATATGATGAGCATATGGAGCATGTATTTTAAGGAAAATGGATTAGATATGTTAAAATAAGAAGAGAATAATAGAAACTTCTAGTCTCTTAAAGAACTACATGGCAATAAGCCATAATGACAATAGCATCCCAAACACTTTTAAGTTCCAACACAACACCTAGTATAGCGTAGAGTACATCAAGAGTACATCAAAGTTAGAAATTCAAAGGCATATACAAGCCTTGAATAAACATGGGACCTAAAATCATGGTACTTGCATAATATCATGGAGAGTTGGCACAGGTAGTCCAAGCTTACCAAAATATGGAAAATATTGATTTCTACCATTAGAAGAACGTCATAGTTATTTGTTCAATCCCTTAGGCTAAGGGGCAATCCTATATGCAATGCCATACTAGTTTTTGTGTGGTAGTTACGTTTAGAAAAAACCAATGATAGGTGATATTGTGCTATCTTGCCTAATGATTGGCTAGAATTGTGTGGTGATTATACATAGAAAAGCCATTGATAGATTGTGCTATGCTACTTTTTTTCTTGAGTAGTTTTTTTCTATTTAATTAATCAACTTGGATAAATATGCTTAGGCATCTACTCTTTGAACTACTCTTGAATCCATTGGTAGATCACCTTATGCTACCTTGAATGTTATCCTGGATTGTTCTATTGCAAGTCATGGACATCCAATTGGTGGTCATCATTGGTTCCTCTTTGGTCTTCTCTTTGTTCTTGAAATCACTGCATGATGATGAGACAAAAGTTAGTGGTTATGATAATGCCTTTTCCTACACAATCGAGGGTTTGACAACAACTAGATGTTGATACGACACTAATTTCTTCATGTCGATGACACTTGTGGTTGGAGCACTTGCTTCTTTTTAGGACTTGAGGTAGCAAGTACTACACCAAGGCCTTGTTGTTGATAATGTAATTTCTTTTTTTGGTAAAAAGTCATTGATTTAGTGGAATCTTTTGTTATTGATTTAGGGGTTCTCACTTGAGGTTACATAGTTGGTTGGGGTTGTTGTTGTTTGCATGGAGATGTTTGAGCCATTGTTGAGGACACATTGGTAGCTCAGGAAGCTTGGTTAGCTAGATCTATTTATTTTTTATATAGCATTTTCCTAGTAAGATATATGGTTTTCTCACATATGAGTTGATTTTGGGGCCAATTGAGGTTATCCAATTTCCATCCAAGAGTCATAAGTCAACATGTTACAATTGGCTCCCTCACCAATAAGAATGCAGATGGTATTGATTCTTGGTCATTGAGGTCTGATCAGTTATACTCACAACACAAATGGCAATTATTGATACTAGCATGGGGGATCATGTAGTGAGTATACTAGTTAGTAATATTTAATCATTTGACTCCCATTAAAGAAGCAAATCTCCTTGATGTCTAATATTTCAAGCTTCACATTGCTTGTTTGGCTAATCTAGTATATATGCAAATGTCCAAGATTCTGAAACTTCATTTTTTGATTGTGTCTCTTAATGGAGCAAGTCACCCTTCTTGAAGTTTCTAATTTTGATACAATTGTCAAACCATACCTTCTTGCGTGCCTTTTCACAAATGAGTACATGGGTAGTTAATACATAAATCTTTGAAAAGTATTTCAACTCAATGAGATACTTTATCTTGGTGCTCTTACATGCTTTGTTTGAGCTTATTTGCTTGTACAGGTTGTTGGCTTTAATGCAATGGATCTCACAGAAGGAGATTAAGACATCCTCTATTGAATCCGCGAGGCGGGGAGGAGTGGAGATAGTCTATTTGAGAAATATCTACCTACCAGCATGCTCACGATACAAAGCCACCTTCTTGTGCATCTTGTAGATGAAGTGGAGATTGCTGGACCTGTCCATACGCGATGGATGTTCTTCTTGAAACGCTTCATGAAAACCCTGAAAGGATTTGTGCAACAACGAGCTCAGCTAGAAGGTAGCATGGCTCAAGGTTGGTTGGTGTCTGAGGCGCTAGTGTATATTTCACAATGGCTACCAACGGTGGATTTAGACAACATGGTCGCTGAAGGATGATGATAGATTGACCGGAGATGTGGTGGTTGGAAATGGGATAGAAAAAAGAATGGATGTTGCGATGGAGGAGAAAGTGAATCGCTTTTGTATATTACACCATGTCTCTATGGAGACGTGGCTTGCCAGGTACCAGCAAGCTAGGCAAGATCAAGAGGAAGCGCGATCTGAATTTCAACGTAGTACATGCCATCGACCGATTCGATATCCCGAGAGCATGGAGGAGATGCCGCGGTTTATGTCAACGCGATGGTGCACTTATGGGTTTTGTGCCAGTGGGAGCATCTTTGTACGCTTATCAGACATTAAGCAGTGCGGGTTATGTATATTGATCTTTTGGATATTTGAGATCGGGATCTCCTCGTGGATGATGTAAGGTTGATATATCTTGGTCCGTGTAGATGTACTTGGGCTAATTCGACTTTGTATTCACTAAGCAGACACCAACTTGTGTTAGGTCTTGGCAGTGGTATGTACATATTGTCCTATTGATTGGGGGGTGTACTGACTTTACTGACAGACTTTGTTTGATATGCTTGGGTGTTGGCTCATGTTAGTTTTATTGTTACATGCTTGTTTATGCTTGCTTGATAGTAGTTTTGCATTGACAGTCAATGGTTGACTTGGAATATTGTTTTTTGCCTATAGTCAGTTCTCATTATACACAGCTGCAAATTATTACAACAAGCATATATCTTTGGACTGTGATGTATTTTTCATGTTGAATCATCCTAGTTTGATGTACTTTTGATGATACTTGGTGAGCAACATCATTAAAAACTTGTTTCTCACCATTTTGCCTTGGTTTTGGTGGTTTTTTGGTCATTTTTTGCAGTTTAGAACAAGCAGTTTTGAACTATCTGCACTATTTCAGCTTGCACTGTGGCATCTTCTTCCACTGATAGTGCTATTTTCAACATCACTAAGCTTGATGGTACAAATTATGCCTATTGAAAGAGCCAAGTTTGGTAAGTATTGGTGCAGAAATCGTAGATAAAGCCACTAAGGTTAAGTGGAGAGCAACTTGAAACTATGACTAAGAATGGATGGAGCTTGATGAGTTATGTAAGTACACCCTCATTTTTTCTCTCATTGAACATGTGCATTAAAATGTGGTTGAAGAAGCACAGAGCGCTTGGCAACTTTGGGATAAGATCAAGAACCTTTATGATAAGCAAAGACTTGCAAGTCAAATGTATTGGTTGAAACAACTTATGGATCTCTGCATGAAAGAGAAAGTGACCATATCAACTCATTTGAGCCATTTTTATGCTATTCTTAAGGACTAGGTTTCCCAGGGCATTGATTTCAAAGAGGATGTCACTCCGTTGTTCTTGCCTAGAACTCTTAATGAGTCTTGGGATGTATTCCGCACTGCCTTATATGCTTCTGCCCCACTACTCTAAAGCTATCTGATGTTGAGAGCTCTCTTCTGCAAAAAGAGATAAACCATAAGAATTTGGATGCCTCTCATGCGTCTCATGCTTTGACAGTCAGAGGCCGACATGATGGAAATGCAAAGAATGACAATGGTAATGGCCGTGGACAGGATTCACAGAAATCTTGGTCCAAGTCATGTAGTAAGTCTTGTGGGAGAAATGCCAATCTAACTTGTCATCACTATGGGAAAAAAGGCCACAATGCCATGAATTACGCAATGAAAGGCGCAAAGATAAGGGGAAAGAGAAAGTGTAGGAAAAGTCTTTTGATCACAGCATAATACCTGCTAAGTCAAGTGTTAAAATTGAAGAGATCAATGTTATGCAACCTGAGGATAGTTGTGGGAGCTTTCGCTCAACCGCCAAGACCCACGGACCGCTTATTGTTCAAGCGTTCCAAGCGAGCTCTCATGGCTATCTCTCACCTAGCCGACGCGCCGTCGATCCTACGAATGCAGTGAACTTACCTTGATGCTTGATCGAGTGCCCTCCTCTCTCTCACACTTCGGTAGCTCCACGATTCTTGATGCTAGCTCAAGCATCCTCAAGCCTCCTCCATCTCCAAGCCTCATCCTCCATAGCCGCGCGCGCAAGAGAAGAGAAGAAAGGAGAAGAGGAGAAGGGGGGTGGAGATGGTGGAGAGCTTCACCCTCTTGATTCCTCACTCTCTCACGTGCTCACTCCCTCACACTCTCCCACTCTCTCTCTCAAGAGCACACACAAGCAAGAAGAAGGAGAGAAGAAGAGAGGAAGAAGAAGACTAGTTTTGCCACACCAAAGAATGAGCTCTTCATTCACTTTTCAACTTTATATACAAAACCCTACTTCCCTTTTGGGCGGTCATTCCCTTTTTCCCTTTTTTACATGGTTGGTCATAGCCCAGGCCCTGTTTTCCATTGTTCTTTTCTCTTCCTTGCTTTCTTTTCACTACCCTTCTATCTTTACAAATAGCACGGGTGAGAGCCCGGCACTCTTTTACAAGATTTTAGAGTGCGCTTTTTATGCGCCTTTCCCTTTTATGGTTGCCTTTGTCTTTAACGGTTGTCCTTGCGCTTTTGGGCTTTTCTCCTTCTTTTCCTTCCGTCGGGCTACCTTCTTTTCGCCTTTGCCCTGCGTCTTCTCTGCTTTCTTTCTCTCTCGTCGTGTTGGGGTTAACATTGCCCCCCTCCTAGACGAGTGCCAGTCCCATGGCACTTATTGGCGGAGGGAGCAAGTGGTGGTAGGCGCTGAAGACTTCAGGGGGACCGGGGCTTGGGGTCTGCACTGGTGACTGGGTATGCGGGGGTTGGTTGGGGATGCCGCATTGGGTAATTTTGCCAGCTCGCTGGATGCTGGGTGGGCAATTAGCATGGGAGGTTGATGAAGAATGAATGCCACTTGGGTTGTGGTTTTCGATACTTGCAATTGAAAACCTGTCAGGTGGTCTCTCCCTAGGGGTGGTGCTAGTCTCTGTATTGTGCACAAGACTTAGTTTGGGAGACATGTCGAACTCTGAGCAAGTTGAGAGTGTTGTCCTGCACTTGAGGACCCAAACTGTGAATTAGTTCTGTGTAGGTATTATATGAGTGCCGTGCGTGTGCATACTTAATTATTACGTAGTTAGGAGACTGGGCGACGGGGACCGCGTGGAGCAGAAGGGTGGTAATGGGGAGATAAAGTACACCTTTGACTGTGTTCAATTTTTTTTTTTTTTTTTGCCATGGTTACATGGAGGCAGCAATACAAGGGATAATGGGAGTTCTACCCCTCATCATCCGAATTATGGGGAAGGGTGGGCGGAGGCCGGGGGGCCTTGTTGAGGAACTTCCGGCTTAGCAAGTAGCCTTTAGTATGGAGGCGGGTTTTAAGGGTGGTGGTGGAGAGAAAGGGGTGATTGCACTGTGTGAACTTGCTGTCATTCATGTCTTCCAGCAGTGCAACACAAAAGGATGGCAAAAGGGCAGCACGCATCATGAAACGAGTCATGGTGGTGCTGTCTATGGCGTTGGGATCAAAATAAAGGGGCGGAAGGTGGCGCTCTTGGGGTGTAGGTTCCTGGTGTACTAGTATTCTAATTGACCTAAGGTAGTTACAGGTGGTGATGAAGGCTGGGTCAGGACAAGAAGAGAATTCAGTAAGGAATTTATTTATGGAGCTGTACAAGTCGGGCAGGGTGAAGAGAAGGGCGCTCCTATGGGAAGTGGAGTTGGCATTGTAAATAACAGGAAAGTCAAACCTCCCGTGGATGGACGGGTTAAAATCCACTCCTACCCTTCGAGGAAACGGCATAAAGGTGGGGTCGTTCCTTTCCAAAGGGAGGGTGTTGCAAAACGCCATCCACGCCTCTAGGTTGACGTAAAAAATGCGCTGCCTCCAGGTAGGTTGGGAACTATATCCTTCCACAGTGAGGGTACGTGGAGGACTTTGTCCTGCCAAAATTCGCGGTCCTCGATCCCCCAAGCAGTTGGGTGGGCCTCACGCTCTTCTAACCATCTAGCCTTGAGCCGGGCCCCCATGGCGATGACATCCTCCACCAACTGAATGGGCAGCACCCTATTCAGAGCGGTGGGCAACTCGAAGCGTAGGTCGAAGGGGTCTCGGCTATACTCCTGCTGCTCCCAGATGATCATCTCAGCGCGGTACTCAGCGGGGGAGTCTTGGGTGCGCAGAGGGAAAGGGGCGGGCTGTTTCAGGGCGGGTCTGGCCTTGAGTTTTCTTCTTGCCTTCTCCACTAGTTCCTTCCTTCGGGTGGTGTGAGCCGCTCTTCGTTCGGCGGGTGCGTCATGGGGTGGCACTTCGGTTTGTTGGGGTTGAGAGGGTGGTGGGGCATATTCCTCATCCTGAGGCCCTAATTCAAGCTCGGGCTCACCCCTTTCCGCTTGCTCCTCCTCCTGTGTTTTTTCTTCAGAGAACCCTAGATCATCCATTTCCTGTGTTGTCAGTCCTGCTTGTGCTAGACATTTTCTTTGTTCCTCCAGGCTCTGCGGAGGGCCTCCTAGTTGCAGTGGTACGTGCAGGCCTGCCGTAAGGGCCTTGCGCGCAGTGGTTAGCTTTCTTTGTAACTGATCATTGGTCTCTCCTGTTTCTGAGTGGGTCATGTGGAGTAGCGTGTTGATGAAAGTGCGCTGTTGAGCCATCATAGCAAGTTGGGCTGCCTCTGCTTGGTTTTCAGCCATCACTTTGTCGCCCTCAGCCTTGGCCAGCCGGCGTGCTAGGTCCCACACTCTTTGCTCGTTGTGATTTTCCCACTCCTTTGCCCGCTTCTCCATGTCTTCCCGGCTCTCTCCTTGTCAGAGGGTCATTGCCATGAGCTGTTGTTGTTGGGCTTCGAGCTCTTGGTGCAAGCAGGACTGCTCTCGGTGCTGCTCTGCAATCTGCTCGTTGAGTTGGTCCCGCGTCGCCTGTAACCTGCGCACCTGTTCTGCCCTCAATTGATCCAGCTCTGCAACATCTTCTCTAATTTTTTCGAGTTGGCTCTACGCCTCCAAGTTAGTTGCAGATAGCTGGTCATTTCTGCGCTGAAGGTGGACATTTGTCTCCCTCTCCCTGGTGAGACGCTCCATCAGAATTTTCCTTCGTCCTTCCCAAGTAGCGTCACGCTCCTTCAGGGTTTTCAGCTCCTCCACCTCCTTGGTGCTGGCCTCCTCCTTAAGCACAGCAATTTCTTTTTGATACTCTGTTATTTGTCTTACTCTGTCCAGTTGGAGGGCAGCTTGCGATTCGCGCTCCGCTGCCAGTTCTTCCACCGCCACCCTCCTTTCCTACCTGGCTGTTTGCAACTGCGCGAGCAGCTCCTTTACATAGTCATCATAGTGGCCTGCTGGGGGTGAGGAGTGGGGCTTGATCGTAGTAGTGGCAGTCTCCTCCACTTTTTGTCTTTTCTCCTCTGGCCCCTGATCTAGCTCGGTCGTCGCTGCCCTTTTGGCCCCTGAGACTGGGGTGGCCTTGGCTGCTTCCCTTGCCAACTCTCGTTCCACTAAGAATTGTAGCCAGGTAACTATATTGCTTTCATCTATCTTTGCGGTGTGCATCAGGGCGGCTGTGTCAGGGGGCGTCACCTTGAGGGGAGTGGCTTGCGTGGTTGGTGCGGGGAGAGGGGAGATGGGTCTGACCGGGTCTTTTCCCTTCCCTTCTGTAGGAGGCGGCGGCACAGGTTCCGGCGCACCAGTGCTGGGGCCGGGTGCTTCAGATTCGGATTGGTATGCCCTGCCCACTCCCTCTATGTCTTTCTTATGCTGTTCCTCGATGGAGCGACGCGTTGCCAGCTCCAATTCTTCTTCTTCTCTCCTCCTCAGCTCTTCCTCAGCTCTTTTTCTTCTTTCCTCTTCTTCTCTTACCGACTCTCTTCGGGCCCATTCAAGCTCCTCCTGCTCTTTTCTCCTTCGCTCCTCGTTTTGCTCCGCTTCCCTTTCTGGTGCAGCCTGGCGCTCTTCCTCCTTGTCGGTGTCCGTCTCTGTTTCATCCGACTGTTTCTCCGGCCGGGGCTGGGACTGCGACGGCGATTCGTCTCCTTTTTCGCCGCCTCCCTGTTTGTCCTCTTCAGCACGTCCCTGCCCTATTGCCTCATGGAGGATCGCAGTGAGGACACCTCCAAACCCTACGGTGGAGGCCTTGGAGGACGAGGCCTTGCGGATCGATCGAAGCGAGGGGGATTCTCCCGTCTCGGCCCTTCCTCCTATTGCTAGGGCCTTTGCTGAGGCCTCGATCGTCCTTCTCACGAAGCCGTTGAGGTTTACCTCATCCAGTGCCTGAGCCGCGATGCTTTCGAGTAAAGGTACATTTATCCTAGACATGATGCTATTGTACCGTTGACTCGAAAATAGGGTATGCATCATTTTTGCCTGTAGCTGGATCTCTGGATCAGGGATGTCTGCCAAGTTGACTCCGTCGTTGGTGTGGACTTTCACCTTGTCCATTCCCAACATGGCGTAGACGTCCCTTTTCGGCTTCTTCTCCACCTTGTTCGGAAGTTCCAGAGCTCGTTCTACCAGTTCAGGGGTCAGCTCAACCTGCACCTGTTTGGTGGCTCCCATGTCCCGTACTGTGATGGTGCCTCTGTTTTTGTTGAAGGTGCGTAGGAACTCTGCGCACAGGGCATAGTCTATTCTCCGGCCCACTGCTTCCAAGTACCGTTGTAAGTGGCATTGCTCCATGATCCGTCGCACTGCTGGTTCCTCAATAACCACATCCTCCAAGTTGAATATATGGCGGAACTTCAGCTGATTGAATGCTCTGGTTTCCACCGTGAGGCCGTACCGCGTCTGTTCCTCCTCCGAAAAAGGGAGTTTGCCCGCTTTGTCTTGGCCTGCCATGGTCACTACCTGTACATCCAGTCAATTCACTCCTTAGTATTTTTGGCAACCAATTTGTAGGACAACCATAATAGATTTCATCATTTATAATCATGATTTTTTCCTTTTCAACTTCTATCACCTGTTCCTACATGGCATTTTAATTTGGAGATTTTTCATGCGTGGTTCACTTTTAGTTTTAACTTTCATGCTTGGTTTGCTTTTTAGATTTACTGATTTACTGCCCCACTGATTTACTGCCCACCTCTCCCTGGAGGAAAAGAAAAATCCGTCCCAGGATTGGGGTGTGGGCTCCAGGTGTTCAGGTTGTTTTGTGGAGGAGCCAATGGTAGAAGTTGGGGTTATATTCGAGGTGTGCAGCGTGGTCCAGGTCACAGGGTCGGATGCCTACGTGGGTGATGTATGTGAGGACATCGGTAAGGAAATCTACGGAGTTGATCTGACTTGTGATGTGGAGCTCTTCTTCTGTCAGGATGCGATCGAGATAGGGGTGTCCTAAGATATGGTCGTCCATGGTTCGACCTCGAAGAGTGGTTAACACTCGATACGAGGTGGGCGCGACGTATGTGGGATCATACTCGGCCGTCTTGATGGCTCGGCGTTGGTCATTGTGCGGCATCCTTCTGTTGCCCACTTTAATCGAAGAGTGTACCATTGCTTCAAGAAGGGAGATTCGGTGTCCGCGAGGTGGGACAACCTTGCTGTTTCTTGGTTAGTGAGGCTGGACATCGTGCGCGGGTCAAACGATGGGATGAGGCGTTGCTTAATGGCTTGCTCTTCGGAGAGCTCGCGAGCGAGTAGCTCAGCGGCAGAGCGTGAAGCTTGTGCGAAGGTGAATTCAAAAGTCTCCCAAGAGCAAGGCATAGTGCGCACGTCCGTTGCAAGGGGTTCCGCTAACAGTCCCAAGTCTAGGTGGTCATAGCTAAGGGCCAGTGCCACAAAAGTGGCGTCGAGTTGTTTGATGCAGTCCACAACGTCAACTCCCGTGTCCTCGGCGAGGTCTGCGGCCAGCGTTAGGAATGACTTCCGTTCATAGGAAGGCTTAAGGCCGTCGGGTGGTTGAGGTTTGCTGGGGCTAGAGGTTCGGTCGGCACAGAGCTGCCCGCTGGGGGCATGTTTGAGTCAGCAGCTCGGCCAACGGTTGAATGGACGGGTCGGGGTTGATCTTAGGGACCGTGCTAGGGCGGTCGGCAGGGCTGCAGGGTTGCGGGCTAGGGTGGTTGGGTGATACCGCCGGCAGTAGTGGCCGGTGCTTGGGCCGTTGGGTGTGTATGACGCCTGTGGGATGACTCTCAAAGGAGTCGGATGACTGGGGTGGATTGTGCGGTTCGTGGTCTTGAAGTGTCAGAGGACCGGACTTTGCGATTGATGTAGGAGCAGGGCCTGTGTCAGTTGGGACCTTGGGGATCCACAGCAAGGCATTCCCTTCATAGTAGCCTTGTGCACGTAGCAGGGTCTTGGGGACCCATATTTTCTTAACCACGCGGCGCTTATGATGATGGCGTTTTGGTCTTCTAGGTTTAGGTTTGTATGTGTTTCGCGGATCCGCGCGTCTAGTTGTAAACTGATCCCGAGGCTTCTTCGGCACCCAGTGCAAGCGAGTCTGTTGGGGTTTTGCCTTAGGTTTGGCGGGTTGCGGTGCATGGGGATCTGGGTGTAGTAGATATGCACGGCCCTCTTTCTTAGTCCTGTGTGCAACTATTTCTAATGGTGGTCCGTTGAGCAATGCTGGGGTTACGAGGTGCTGGTTGAAAGTCGTGACAATTGCCACATTTCCGATTGTTAGGTGGATGCATTGTAACTCATAATCAACATTGCAGCGGGTCTGCTTTTTAAAAGTTCGCCCGAGCAGTGACTCTGCGCCTGCCTACCTGGCATCGGGTAGGACATAGAACAGCATGGGAATAGTTTCAGTCTCGATAGAAACTGCAACCCTGCATGTGCCAAGGAGCGGGTAGGATTGGGCCCCATATGGGTTCAATTTGGCTGTTGTGGGATGAAGTGTTGGTGCGCCAAGTTGGGTCCAATGCTCATGCGTCAAGATGTTAAAATCTGCCCCCTCGTCGATCAGGGCGTTGAAGGAGCACACTTGCTTGGCCGTGACCGTGATGCGGAGGTAGGCGGGTTCTACAAGCTCGTCCTCATTTTCTTCGATTTCCGTAAGTGTGGCTACTCGTATTTTAATGAGTGTTTTCACCATTGGTTGTTCATGCAGTGGGTGCGTGGGCGGATAGTACTTTTTGATTCGACTGCTATTAAAGAAGCCGATTCCCTCTCCATCCAGTGTTTCCAGATCGACATTACTAGTATGGCTGATTGCGCGGACCTTAAAGGGCCCAAGACCTCTGAATTTCATCTTCTGTTTGTGTCCTTTAACTGAATAGAGGAGCACTAGGTCGCCCGGCTCAAACTCTCGTTGCTTGACGTGCTTGTCAAACCAGGTTTTGCGTCTAGCTTTCTCACAAATAAGCGCGTGGGTGGCTAGCAGACGTACCTCTGATAGGCGTTCTAGCTTGACTAAGCGTTGCGTCCATGCCTCCCTCCCCTCCCATCGTTCTTGTAGTGCTATCCACAGGCTAGGGACAAAGAATTCTAGGGGGAGAATAGCTTCGGTCCCATAGATTAGCCTGAAAGGCGTTTGTCCGACGGCTGTCTTATAAGCTGTTCGGTAGGCCCACAGGGCCGCTATCAACTTGTTATCCCAGTCACTTCGTGAGGTTGAGACAACTTTGGTCAGGACAGTGAGAATTTTGTTGGTTGACTCAGCCTGGCCATTAGCTTGAGGGTAGTATGGTGAGGATTTGCGATGGATGATGAGGAATGTGGATAGGAGATGGGCTATCACTTCGTTGATGAAATGCGTTCCCTGGTCGCTGACCAATTCGATGGGGCACCCAAAACGCGAGATCACTTGTTCCCATAAAAACTTGGTAGTTGTCCTAGCGTCGTTTTTCCGTGTGGCCCTCGCCTCCGCCCATTTGGTGAGGTAGTCAGTGGCTACCACTATATATCTAGCCTGTGAATATTGTGCCGCAGGGCTGATGGGTCCTATGAAGTCAATACCCCACTTTTCGAAAGGTTGGCGAGCGATGACCGGGGTTAACTCCATCTGATCTTTATGGATTGGGACCCTCGTCCCTTGGCACGCATCGCAGTGTTTGACAAATTGTGAGGCATCCCGGAAGAGCGTGGGCCACCATAGCTGGGACTGCAACACCTTCCGTGCTGTCGTATCCCCGCTAAAGTGTCCTCCTGCAATGCCGCTGTGCGCCTCTGAGAGCACATTGTGCATCTCATGCTCACATACGCATCTACGTAGCAGACCGTCTTGCCCCAGCTTATAGAGCTGGCCTGCAATCAACTGATTGTAAAATATTACACGGCGCAGCGAACAGAATCTGAGAAAGAGATAGAGAGTACACAACAGATAAGAGGAGAATCAGTAAAATTCTTTAACTCCAAACAACTGATACAAAGATGGCTCTGTCCACCCGTGCGCTTCCAATGAATGAAGCTTAGATGGCGATCTAGACAGAAGATAGGTGAAGAGCTTAAGGCTAGCTGGAACAACAACTCTGACTGGGTGAAAGATGAGTGTAAGATGGCTGCGAAGGGGTTTAGCTTTTATAGCTCGCGAAGGTCGTTAGGTCGGCCTGCTGACCGACCTACCATATGAGCCTCCACTAGTCGGCCAGGGAATATTCCAGGGAATATTCCCTTTACCATCGGGCCGGGGGCGCTGCCCCCGGACCCCCGCCAGGGGGGCCGCTGGCCCCCCTGGGACCCCCCAGCCAGGGGCCGCTTCCGCGGCCCCCGGACCCCACAATAGGGGCCCCTTTTAACTCCCTTACCACGCAACTCAATGCAATGTGCCTCGAGTTGCTACCAGCTTAACCACTCCGTCTAACCCAAAGATTAGACCCACAACAGTCACCTTTTTGCCATCCGGTCACATAGACCTCATCTGATATACAAGTCAGGACTCAACCAATGTCCGGGCTCACATTTGGCTTCTCCTCATAATGGGGGCCTTACAACTTTGAGCACCATGGATCATTGGTAGCACCTAATGAGGGTGGGGCATTGATCATATCTAACACCCCCCCTCAATGTCCACCCATAGGTGAACTATCTCCTCGGCCCAATGCCGAGTCTCTGAAGATGAACTTGAAGCAGATCCTTCGTAAGTGCTTTGGTGAAGATATCTGCTCCATTCTCCTCTGTTGGACAGTAGACCAATTCCACTATCCCATCCTCCATCAAATCACGCACATAGTGATACTGGATCTCTATATGTTTGGTGCGTGCATGAAACACTGGATTTTTGGCAATGGCGATGCAACTCTGATTGTCACATCTCAGCACAGTTGGTTCTTCATCCTGCACTCCCATATGCCATAGAATCCTTCTCAACCATACGGCCTCACATGCAGCAAAACAAGCTGCCTTGTACTCTGCTTCGGTAGAAGACAATGCCACTGTTGGTTGCTTCTTACTAATCCAAGAGAAAATTCCTGAACCCAAAGAGAAACAATAACCAGAAACTGACTTCCTGGAATCAATGTCTCCTGCCCAATCTGAGTCACAGTTCCCCACAAGAGAAGTTCCGAAACTGTATGTGATACCATAGTCAAGAGTTTTCTTCAAGTATCTGAGCACCCGCATCCCAGCCTTCCAATGACTCTCATGAGGTTTGTTTGAGAACCTGCTCAAAACACCAACAGCAAAACTGATATCTGGTCTGGTGTTACACAAGTAGATTAGACTGCCGACCAACCTCCTATACCTCCCAATGTCTGCTAGTGCTGATGTATCCTCAACGGATAACTTTACATTCACCTCCATAGGTGTAGCTATCTCCTTGCACTCGGTCATGCCAAATGCCTTCAAGATCTCCCATGCATACTTCTTCTGAGAGATGAAGATCTTTCCTGGCTCTTGCCAGACTTCAATCCCCAAACAATAGTGCAGCAAGCCCAAGTCTGTCATTTCAAACTCAAAACTCAAAGCCTTTCGAGTTTGGTTGATCATATCTTCATAGTCGCCTGTAATAAGAAGGTCGTCCACATATAGGACAATCACTACAGACTTTTTACCATCCCTGTAAACATACAAGTTAGCATCTGAGGCACATCTTTTGAAGTTTAGGTTTAAAAAGAACCTATCTATCCGCTGGTACCATGCTCTGGGGGCTTGTTTCAGCCCATACAATGCCTTCTTTAGTTTACACACTTTGTTCTCAGAATGGGAGGCCTCAAACCCTGGTGGCTGAGCCACGTACACCTCCTCCTTGAGGTCACCATTTAAGAACGCTGACTTAACATCCATTTGGTACACTGGCCACTTCTTGTGGGCAGCCACTGCAAGTACCGTGCGAATAGTGGTCATTCTGGTAGTTGGGGCAAATGACTCTTGAAAATCAAACCCTTCAACTTGTGAAAATCCTTGGGCAACCAGTCTAGCTTTGTACTTTTCTAAGGTACCATCAGCCTTGTACTTTACCTTCCAGATCCACTTGGTGCCAATAATCTTCCGCTTTGCTGGTCGATCCACTAGCTCCCAAGTGTCATTCTTCATTATGCTGTCATACTCCGCCTGCATAGCAGCCTTCCATGATGGATCTGCAAGTGCTTCTTCTAAGTCAGTTGGCTCCTTTACTTCTCTCATAATCTCAACCATCAAGGCCATGTTGACTATGTGAGCAGAAGCCCTCCTTTGCTCCTCTATTCTCTGAGACCTCCTTGGTCCGTCTGCCTTCTCCTCAACAGATGCAGGCATAGGATTATTGTGGTCATAGAGCTGCTTCACCCAGCGCGGCAATGGCTTTTCCGGTGGGGTGATGTCAGGTTGGTGAACTTTTTCCTCATCATCTGAAGATGATGCTTCCTCCTCCTTAAGGATAGGGATAGCTCTCGGGACAGGTTCATAGTGGACTACTTCTTCGCTTGATGATAAAGTGGAAGACCTTGCCTTCTCTTCCTCCACTGTATGCGGCTCCTCCTTGAACACCACATCACGGCTCGCGATGATCTTCTTTGCCTCTTGGTCATATAACTTGTAAGCCTTCTGCTCATCACTATAACCCAAGAAGATACATTTTCTGCTTTTTGGTTGTAACTTGTTTCTCTTCTCATCTGGAACATGTGCATAACATTCACATCCAAAAATTCTGAAATGTGAAACAGATGGTTTCTTACCAGTGTAAGCCTCATGAGGTGTTTTTCCCTTGAGAGCCTTTGTGTAGCTCCGATTTAGAATGTAGACTGCAGTATTAACAGCTTCAGCCCAAAAATGGTTAGGCAATCCCTTGCCCTTTAGCATGCATCTTGCCATCTCCACAATGGTACGATTCCTGCGTTCCACAACACCATTCTGCTGAGGTGTGTGAGGCGTCGTCAATTGACGCTTGATCCCTTTGCTCTTGCAAAAGCCTTCAAACTCCTTTGAGTTGAACTCACCACCACCATCTGTTCTAAATTTCTTCACACTTTTCCCTGTTTCATTCTCAACAAGTATTAGCCATTCTTTAAACTTACCAAAAGCTTGAGCCTTATCACGAAGGAAGTACACCCACATCTTCCTACTGTAGTCGTCGACAATCAACATAAAATAAGAAGATCCCCCCAAGGCCTGTGTAGGCATCTTACCACACAAGTCAGCATGCACCAACTCTAGAGGAGCATGTGCTCTATTCTTGCTTTCTTGTGGAAATGCCTTTCTCTGTTGCTTGCCCATCATACAAGCTTCACATGGTTCCTTCAATTCAGTTATTGTAGGTAGGTGAGCAACCATACCTTGCTTTTGCATCTCCTTCAATACTGCAAATCCGATGTGTCCAAACCTTTCATGCCAAAGCTTACTTGTGCCCACTCCAGCGGTGGCTGTAAGAGCACTTAGCTCATACAGGTTGTTCCTTCTTTCTCCTTTGCCAACAATTGTGCCAGCACTATCAATAATTTCTGCACCTGTCTTCTTGAACCTCACTTCATGACCAAGATCAGTTATGGCAGCAACTGATAAGAGATTTCTCCTGATTTCGGGAACATACAACACATTTGAAAGCTTTTTGACTTCACCATTTGCAGCAACAAAAGAAATAGTACCTGTGCCCGCAGCAGGGCATTTAGCATCATTTCCAACCGTCACAGTGATGGATTCTTGTAGAGGCTGCATATAACTGTATAGACCTTTCTTGTTGGTCATGTGACGGGAGGCCCCACTATCCAACACCCAAGAGTCAGTGGTAGATTCTTCTTGCGCCGAGGAGCACACTTCCTCAATGGTCGCCATGAATAATTCCAACTCTGCTTCAGCCGTATTGGCTGTCTCTTTCCCTTTAGTTTTAAGGGTACCATTCTTTTCATCTGCCTTCTTGACACGACAATCTGCAATTGCATGTCCTTTCTTCTTACAGTAGAAGCACTCTCCTTGAAACTTCTTCTTGCCGCCCTTTTTCTTTTTGTCACCATCATTTTTGGTGGAGGAAACACCTTTGCCTTTTGCATTGGCAGAGAATGCAGCATCTCCATTGTTGCTTCCTTCTCGGGCTTTCAGCCTCAACTCCTCCTCCATTAATAATGCACAAAACTCCTCAAAAGTCAAAGCTTGAGGTCTCACCTGAGTATTAAGGGCAGTTACTAGTCCATCAAACTTTTGTGGACAAATCCGAAGACACCTCCGAGCTAGCTCTTCGCTAGTCTTTTGTATCCCAGCGCCAGCCATCTGGTCGCGCAGATTCTTAATCCGAGTGATGAATGCTTCAACCGTCTCTCCTTCAGCAAACTTCTCCGCTGCTAGTTGATTCTCCAAGTTTTGAATCCTTGTTTGGTTTCGTGTTTCATACTGACTCCTTAGTACATTCCAAGCCTCTGACGCTTTGGTTGTATGCTGAATCAGAGTCAAAACACTGTCAGAACAGCTTGTAACTAAGGCACACAATGCATCTGCATTCCTTCGTTTCCAAGCTCGTAGAAGATCTGCATTCGGAGGAATCATCACACTAGGATTTGATGGGTCGGGGGTAGGCTGTGGTTCTGCGTCAGTCCCCAGCACAGTCTCCAAAAGCTCATAAGAATCAAGGATAGTAGTAATTTTGAACTTCCACAAGGTGTAGTTTGTACCGTCTAACTTGCCTTCGCTGAAGGTTGGTGGACGAATCCTCAGTGTTTGAATAGCCGGTACAGCAGCACCACCTCCTGCACCGCTTCCTGATGCGCCAGAACTGCTTCCCGGAGTCGACATCGTTTCTCTTTGCTGTTGAAGCCTTTGCCTCTTGCACGCTCTCCGATCTCTAGAGCCCCCTGGGCTCTGATACCATGTAAAATATTACACGGCGCAGCGAACAGAATCTGAGAAAGAGATAGAGAGTACACAACAGATAAGAGGAGAATCAGTAAAATTCTTTAACTCCAAACAACTGATACAAAGATGGCTCTGTCCACCCGTGCGCTTCCAATGAATGAAGCTTAGATGGCGATCTAGACAGAAGATAGGTGAAGAGCTTAAGGCTAGCTGGAACAACAACTCTGACTGGGTGAAAGATGAGTGTAAGATGGCTGCGAAGGGGTTTAGCTTTTATAGCTCGCGAAGGTCGTTAGGTCGGCCTGCTGACCGACCTACCATATGAGCCTCCACTAGTCGGCCAGGGAATATTCCAGGGAATATTCCCTTTACCATCGGGCCGGGGGCGCTGCCCCCGGACCCCCGCCAGGGGGGCCGCTGGCCCCCCTGGGACCCCCCAGCCAGGGGCCGCTTCCGCGGCCCCCGGACCCCACAATAGGGGCCCCTTTTAACTCCCTTACCACGCAACTCAATGCAATGTGCCTCGAGTTGCTACCAGCTTAACCACTCCGTCTAACCCAAAGATTAGACCCACAACAGTCACCTTTTTGCCATCCGGTCACATAGACCTCATCTGATATACAAGTCAGGACTCAACCAATGTCCGGGCTCACATTTGGCTTCTCCTCATAATGGGGGCCTTACAACTTTGAGCACCATGGATCATTGGTAGCACCTAATGAGGGTGGGGCATTGATCATATCTAACACTGATAAGGCTGGATTTTCAGGATTAATCACCTAAGTCGTGCCTGTTCCATTGGTCGTTCGGGCAGCCCATGCTTGAGTACTTGGACTATGTCGTCTGCCCAATATGGTGTCAGGTCGGCCCTGAATAGGTCTTTTTCGCTGGATATGCGGAATAAGTGGCTGTCTGGTAATTCGTCCACTATGCCTTGTCCAGCAGCTTCTCCCGTGGGTATTCGGGACAGATGGTCAGCCATGTAGTGTTGTTTTCCCTTCCGTACTACCACTGAGAAGTCGAACTCTAGGAGCAGGAGAAGCCATCGTGCTATACGTCTTGTAGCGCAAGGTTTGTTGACTAGGTAGAGTAGAGCGAAGGTGAAGGGGGTGGCAAGCAGGTAATGCCGGAACTTCTTCACGGCGAACACCATAGCTAATCCCTCCCTTTCTGTTGTTGAATAGTTCATCTCTGTTTCAGTGAGCTGCCTACTTGCAAAACTCACTGGGTAATCTAAGTTATGCTCACCAGGTTGGCACAGCACCGCCCCCATGGCGAACTTAGAAGCGTCGATGTGTACGTGGAACGGCATGGTCCAATCTGGGGGTCGTAGGATTGATGCCAGGAGGCATATTCCACGGTGGATTCCGTGAGGTTTTACGGTGGATTCCGTAAACTTACTTAGATGACCGGGGCTCATACGCAAAGAGGATTCTTTGTGCGAGAAGTTGATGGGGACGCCTGTCCTTTTCGGGCGTTTCATTAATTTAGTGTGTACATGGGTGATTCCATAGCGGGTGATTCCGCAAAATGCATATTAAATTAATAAACGTTTATGAGTTTAGAGTGCGCACTCGTAATAAATTAAGGTTAGGATTTATTTCTAACCAGTTGATTTATTTATGTAGCTGAAGACTGCTAGGTATTCACTTTTGTCGGTTTAATTGTGTTATTTTACTAACGATTGTGAATGCTTCAGTTGATGTGTAGAGATAGCAGCAGTGGCGGAGGAAAGCATTGGAGTCTAGCGGGTTTTCGACCTTTGGACTATATTTTGATAGGCGCCACGCCTATATTTTGTTATGTCTATAGAGACATTGATTATTTATTATTATTTTGTATGTGCTTATGCGCGTGGATATGTTATTTCTATTTGGACATTGAGATTGGGCGTGCCAGACTCTATGGGCACCGTCCATTAGCTTTATTTTCTTATTTTTGGTAGAAAGCAAACTCAAAAGCTAAAAGCTTGTCATATTTTTGTAATTGGGCTATTTTTGAGCATGAAGATTGGAAATATACATTAAATACATGCTTTGTGAAGCGCTCACACAAGGCATGGGGGAGATTGAACCCAATTTGTCTCTTGCCTCATGTCGTGCTTGCTTTTACATGGGTTTTTGTGCTAAAAAGTAGAGTACTTTGTTCTTGGGGACCTTCCGGGATTCACCACGTGAGCTATCTGCGACCGATCTGCGCACCAGTGGTATCAGAGTGGAGCAGAGATCAAGAGCTTCCAATCGCTACCAATCTCGGGCGAAGGCGGAGCTCCAGGAACAAACGGCCTCTACAGTCAATCTCGTCGCAAACCGTCGATACAGGCAGACTTCTGGCGATCAAGAACCCCTATTTCCACTGTCAGATCGTGAAGGACCAGGCTCTGCAGGCGGAGGACCACTCAAACACCTCCTTCATCAAGTCGTGGAGTTACAGAGATAAGCTCCATTATTTTTATCAATATTTCTTTCAATTAAGCTTAAAAGAAAGCTCAGGAAGCTTGGCAATCAATAAGGAAACAAATCGATTCATCTTGGAGAAGCCCGAAATTTTCGCGTGGAGAAAAACGGCCCCTCCCCCCCCCCCCCCCCCCCCACGAAAAAATGGCGGCCTGTTCTCCACCATTAATCCCTCTAAATCTTTAAGTTAAAGCTTAAACCACTAAGCTTCCTTCAAGTCACACAATCCTCTGCAAGTCACACTGGCCAAACAAAGTCAGTAACTCTGGGTCTCGCGCTCCAGAAGTCAAGTTCAGTAAGTCACTTGGAATCAAGTTCTGCAAGTTGGCCTAAGTCCAGCAAGTCAACAACTCTGCAAGTCTGTTAAGTCTGCAACTCAGCAAGTCAGACTAAATCAGAACTGACTAGTGCTTAAAACTCATAGAAGACTTGTTCGTATGCAAAAACTCTGAACTGGAAAGTTGTTCGCAGCAAGCTGTTCTACCTATCTACAAGTTCGTTGAAGTACTTTCAGCAAACGGAGACAGAAATATTACAGAATTTCTGAAAATTGAAGAAGAAAATACCCAAAAATACATAGCCTTGTAACCCCAAATTTGAGCTACGCTCATCCCGCTAACTGATTTTTAGTGAGAAAGGTTTGTTGAGTTTTACAGGATGACTACCCCACATATGGATGATCCTATGGCTGAAGACGATCTACCCGAGCCTACCATGGAACAAAAGCTGGATCTTATCATGCTGCAATTGGAAGAAGAGCGAAGAGCTAGGCAAGCCTTGCAAGCGCAATTGACAAAGCTACAAGGAGCGTCCACTGATAAAGAAGAACCTCAAGCTGAAGATTTGATTCGCCGTACCATCGACGCCACTCTTGAAGCACAAACCATTCGCAAGGAATCTAAGATAAGTAAACGAAGTTTCAAGTTTCGCACTTTCAATGGCATAAGAGACGGAAAGACTGTTTTATCATTCATTAGCCAGTTTGATGACTATTTCCATGAGGAAACTTATCCCGAGAAAGATAAAATCAAGTGTGTTACTAACCATCTGATAGACAGAGCATCACTTTGGTGGATTGTAGTCCGCAAGAGTATAGAATGTCCTGCTACATGGGAAGATTTCAAGAAGAAGTTCATGCAAAATTTCCTTCCACCGCAATTTCATGAGAAGGCTATCAAGCAATGGGATTTACTTCAACAACGCGATCGTGAGCCTATTCCACAGTATACAGAGCGTTTTTGGAATGCACTCCTACAGCTACGCATGCTTGAAGACGTACCAGAGACGACACATAAGCGGAAGTACATGTCTGGACTTCTTGGACATTACTACGCTGAGGTGAATATGTTCAAGCCTGCTACCCTTGAAGACACCATCTCCTTAGCTCACGACACTGAAGATAAGTTACGCGGAAGAGATCGACGACCACAGCCATTCCAAGCAAACGGTAATTATGGATCTAAACAATTCAATTCCAATTTCAGAAGATTTAATCCAGGTCGTTTCTCATCACCATCTTTCCGCAAGAATTGGCCTAAACCACCTGCATTACCATCCACTGTCAATCCAAATCCTAAGCCTATTCAACAAGCAAATCCAAATATACCCAGACTCCCAGCCATTGCAAATAATGTGACCAAAGCCAAGCCCATAGTATGCTACAAGTGTCACCAGCTAGGGCATCTCGCAGCAAATTGTCATTCAAAGAAGCCATCAGCACATATCAACTACCTTGGAGCTATGGACGAAGACGAGCATGAGGATATGCCGGATTTCACTGAAGAAGAAGATGATCCTACTACTACTTCCGACACTTTACCAGGTATGCCTACTTTACATTCATTGTTGACTATGAAATGTATGGTGCATGGAAAAGAAAGAACTATATTGCATGATGACTGTAGTACCCATGACTTTATTTCAGCAAAATTGGTAAAGGAATTGAAACTGCATACTGTACCTACGCACTATCGCATAAAAGCTGCATTTTTAGGCACTAGGCACAATGGCACACAAGAAGTTCAAGATTTAGAAATTCAAATTGGTCCATATATTGAAAGAAGAAATTTCTTAGTTGTCCCATTACAGTCTAGCGACATTATTCTAGGAATGCCATGGAGACACCAACATAATCCCAATATAGATTATTCCACACACACAATGAATATTAATTTTCAAGGAAAATCTATTACATTATTTGGTATGCATGCATCTCATATGTTTCCACTGCTTTCGCATACTCAAGCAAAACGTGCACTACGCAAGAACACTAAATCATATCTCATTTGGGTGAATGAATTGCATGAAAAGGAAAATCATATGCACCCTAGGCATAAGGAATTTCTTGCATATTTTAAGGACTGTTTTGCAGAAGACCTACCACCAGGTTTACCTCCATCACGTCCAGAAGACCATAAGATTGACCTAATACCTGGCACACAACCACCTTGCAAAGCCCCATATAGGCACAATCAAATAGAGCAAAAAGAAATCCAGAGTCAAGTTGAAGAATTACTAAATAGAGGCTTAATTCGACCTAGCAGTTCTCCATTCGGTGCATCTGTGCTCCTAGTCAAGAAAAAGAATAATACTTATTGGATGTGTATTGACTACCGAGCATTAAACAAAATCACTGTAAAGAATAGATATCCTATACCTAGAGTTGATGACCTTATGGACAAACTGCAAGGATCTTCTATATTTAGTAAAATTGACCTTAAGTCTGGATATCATCAGGTGAGGCTTGATAGATCCGACATATTTAAGACTGCATTCAGGACACAGTTTGGCCATTACGAATTCTTAGTTATGCCATTTGGATTAACTAATACACCTGCCACTTTCAGTAGAATGATGAATCGTATTTTTCTAAAATATCAATATTGTGTGATTGTTTTCTTTGATGATATTTTAGTGTTCAGTCAAAGTGAAAAAGAGCATTATGAGCATTTATCATTAGTTTTTCAATTACTGAAAGAAAATCAATTGTTTGCAAATCCTGACAAGAGTGAATTCTTTAAGACAGAAATAGAATATCTAGGTCATATTGTATCAAAAGAAGGAATAAAAGTTGATCCTAAGAAAATTGATGCAATATTGCATTGGTCTGTTCCTAAAAATGTACATGAATTACGCTCATTCCTTGGTCTTGCTAGTTTCTATAGGAAGTTTGTACGTAATTTCTCATTACTTGCTTTACCACTGACCAAACTTCTTAAGAAAGGCATTGTTTATCAATGGACTGAAAACCAGCAGAAATCCTTTGATTTACTCAAACGTGCATTGACCAATGCCCCTGTTCTACAATTACCTGACTTTAACAGACCATTCTTTCTAGTTGTGACCGATGCTAGCGGATCAGAAATAGGAGCCGTGCTAATGCAAGACAACCATCCAATAGCATATTCTAGTTCTAAGCTGAAACCCTCTGAGCTTAAATATTCCACTTATGACAAGGAACTCTTAGCAGTTGTACAAGCATTAAAACAATGGAAGCATTATTTAATGGGTTCAGAATTCATGATAAAGACCGACCAGCAAAGCATTAGACATCTACTTAGCCAACCCCAAATTTCTGACCGTCATATTAAATAGGCTTCATTCATTCAAAGTTTCCATCCTATCATTCAATACCAACCTGGAAAAGAAAATGTAGTTGCTGATGCATTAAGTAGAAGACCTGCAATTCATAACATTTCTATCATATCTTTTGATTCTTTGATTGCTATGAAAGACACATATCACCAGGATATTACTTTTCATTCTGATTGGCAAAAATTAGTTCAAAATAATTTCATTCCTGTTGATTCATTGTCATATAATGATGGGTTCATGTTCTTTGAAAAGAGACTGTGTGTTACTATTCCATTCCGATTTTTTGTTTTGAATGAAATTCATTGTCCCCCATATCAAGGTCATAGAGGTGTCATCTCTACATTACGCATGTTAACTGAAGATTTTTATTGGCCGCATATGGATGCAGATGTATCTAATTTTGTCTCTGAATGTTTGATTTGTAAAAGAATAAAGAGACATCATGGTAAACAGTATGGGTTATTAATGCCTTTATCTATTCCATCTAAACCTTGGGAACATATATCTATGGATTTCATTACTGGCTTACCAAATACTAAATCTAACCATGACATGATTTGGACAATTGTAGATAGATTTAGTAAGCAAGCATATTTCATTGCATGTAAGAAAACTTTAACAGCATCACAAGCAGCACAGTTATTTTTGAAAACTGTTTTTACTAACCATGGATTGCCGAAAGTGATTATTTCAGATAGAGATTCTAGATTTTGTAATAATTTTTGGATTACACTGTTTGCAAATCTAGGCACAAAGATTGATTTCTCATCTGCATTTCATCCAGAAACAAATGGACAAACAGAAGCCACAAATAGCACCATTCTAGATCTTTTATGTGCATACACTATCTCTAAACCTCAGACATGGAATACTCATTTACATTTATTACAGTTTGCATATAACAATACACCGCACACATCTACAAAGAAAGCACCTTTTGAAGTTATTTATGGATATAGATTATCTACACCTGTTGCCTCTTTGTCTAATAGAATACAAAGTGCCGATGATATTGTTGTTATGCATAACACTATTTTTGATGAGGTCAAGGATATGATTGCTAAAGCCCAACAATCATATACCAAACAAGCCAACAAGAAAAGACAAGCCATGAATTTCAAAGTTGATGATTATGTTTGGCTTAGAATAGAAAAGCGTAGACTGCAAAGTGTAGATAGACATCCAGTTGTCAAACTAGCTCCTAGATTCTACGGACCATTTAGAATCATTCATAAGATTAATGACAATGCATTCAAGTTAGAACTGCCATCCCATTGGAAAATTCATAATACATTTCATATTAGTTTATTGAGACCATTTATAGGACAATTACCTATCCACCCTGTCTATGAAAACCCACCTTTACTAGAAGAAGAGATTGAAATACTTGAACCAGAAGCCATTATAGACACTGACTACATGACCACTAGAACTGGCCGAAGGTATTCTAGATATCTAGTAAAATTTAAGAACCATCCTGTAGAGGAAGCACAATGGGTGCACGCTAGAGACTTAAATGCTTTCCCCACTCTGTTAGCTCCACATTGAGCTAATAGCAATTGAGGTCAATTGCTATCCCACCCCGGGGGTATGATGCCAGGAGGCATATTCCACGGTGGATTCCGTGAGGTTTTACGGTGGATTCCGTAAACTTACTTAGATGACCGTGGCTCATACGCAAAGAGGATTCTTTGTGCGAGAAGTTGATGGGGACGCCTGTCCTTTTCGGGCGTTTCATTAATTTAGTGTGTACATGGGTGATTCCATAGCGGGTGATTCCGCAAAATGCATATTAAATAAATAAACGTTTATGAGTTTAGAGTGCGCACTCGTAATAAATTAAGGTTAGGATTTATTTCTAACCAGTTGATTTATTTATGTAGCTGAAGACTGCTAGGTATTCACTTTTGTCGGTTTAATTGTGTTATTTTACTAACGATTGTGAATGCTTCAGTTGATGTGTAGAGATAGCAGCAGTGGCGGAGGAAAGCATTGGAGTCTAGCGGGTTTTCGACCTTTGGACTATATTTTGATAGGCGCCACACCTATATTTTGTTATGTCTATAGAGACATTGATTATTTATTATTATTTTGTATGCGCTTATGCGCCTGGATATGTTATTTCTATTTGGACATTGAGATTGGGCGTGCCAGACTCTATGGGCACCGTCCATTAGCTTTATTTTCTTATTTTTGGTAGAAAGCAAACTCAAAAGCTAAAAGCTTGTCATATTTTTGTAATTGGGCTATTTTTGAGCATGAAGATTGGAAATATACATTAAATACATGCTTTGTGAAGCGCTCACACAAGGCATGGGGGAGATTGAACCCAATTTGTCTCTTACCTCATGTTGTGCTTGCTTTTACATGGGTTTTTGTGCTAAAAAGTAGAGTACTTTGTTCTTGGGGACCTTCCGGGATTCACCACGTGAGCTATCTGCGACCGATCTGCGCACCAAGGATAGGTGCTGTCGTTAGGGCTTTTTTCAGTTCCTCGTAGGCTCGCTGGCAGGCTTCGGTCCACTCGAAGGCAATTAGCAGCTTGTACAATGGCCTAGCGATCAACGCGTAGTTTAGTACAAACCGACGGTAGTATCCTGTGTGACCTAAGAAGCATTGAACCCCCCTATAATTACTTGGGGATGGGAGGTCCACGATAACCTTGACCTTTGAGAAGTCCGTGGCGTTGCCGTTCTTGGACACCACGTGTCCCAGGATGCAACCGTGCTTTACCCAAAACTGACATTTCAGGGGGTTGAGAGAGAGACGATATAAACGGCACCGTTCAAAGACCGCGCGGAGTTTTTCGAGATGCTGGTTCCAAGCCGAATGGACACACAGGTCATCGACGAAGACCTCCAACTCCTTGCGAAGCATATCCTTGAATATGGTGCACATGAGGCGTTGAAAGGTGGCGGGGGCATTGGTTAGCCCGAACGGCATGACTACATAGGCAAAGACGCCCCACTCAGTGGCGAAGGTGGTCTTGTGCCTATCTGTAGGGTGCACTTGCACCTGATTGTATCCCGAGAAGCCATCCAGGAAACTGTAGGCTTCCTCACCTGCCACCCTCTCAAGCATGTGCTCGGTGTACGGTAAGGGGTAGTTGTCTTTCTTTGTCACTGCGTTTACTTTCTTGTAATTGATGCACACTCGAATCTTGCCGTTTTTCTTCATCACAATGACTATGGGTGATACTCAGTCCGTGTGCTCAATTTCGTAAATGAACCCGGCTCGCATTAACTTGTCAATTTCCTCCTTGACAACATGGGCATGCTTGGGATTCATGGGGTATGGTCGCTGCTTGACTGGCATTGCATCCGTCGTCATGGGTATGTTGTGAGTCACAACACTCGGGTCCACCCCTCGTAGCTCGTCTAGGGACCAAGCAAACACATCCCGGTACTCCCGCAGAAGAGTGATGAGGTTGGATTCTTCCTCCGTGGTCAGGTCCTCGGCAATGAACACCGGTCGGGGTGTTTCCCGTTCCAAGGCTAGGTTTATCTCCTTGACCTTGGCTGGCCCTTCAATGGGTTCGCGGATTTGCCCTTGGTGTTTGGCACTTAGTAGAACCACCACCCTGTCCCCTTTTTTGAATTTCGAAAAGCGCTTAGGGAGGTCTCGCGGCTTTCATTGTTCTTCCGATCGCACATCGTTGGAGCGCTCTGTTTTATTCTGTCGTAGTCGTCGGCGCCTCAGGTGGATGGGCAGATCTCCCCTGGTGCGTCTGGCCGTGGGTGGTCTAGGGATTTCTGGGTCATCCTCCGAAGTAACTTTAGATTCAGAGTCGAATTCCTCATTTTCACTAGGGGAGGTGGTCTCTCTTGGCGGCCGCAGTTCGGAGGGCGACTCGGTTCTAAGCAGGGCTGCCGCTTTTGGTTGGGTCAGCAGGCCGGCCTGCTTAAAATCCACAGCCCCCATTTGTTCCAACCACGCACGATCGCATTTCGCACACATGACCCCTTGGTCCATCCAAAGGGCCGGCCTCGGCTGTGGTTTTGCATCTGCTTGGATTTGCTCAATCTCTCGCCCTTCAGTATCATATTCTACCGTGTCCATCTCACCCTCACTTTCTTCATTGAAGGGTTGGCAATCTTCGTATTCGTCGCCGGAATCCGCCTCGCCGGACTGCTCATCGTTCTCCAAGGCCTGTTCTGCCTCATTTTGTTGGTCGGGGACCAATGCCCAGTTGTATCTGAGATTTAGTTCGTGCACTCTGGTCCACTTCCATTCGGGTTGTTCCAAGAGGTCTTGGAGCGGCTTGAGATTGGCGGCTGCGTTGCGCTCCAGTCGGTTCGTTAGGTGTCCCAGTATTCCCTGAAGTTCTCTCCTATTGGTTGGTACTTGGAAGGCGACATGTTTAGGTTCGTCATGGAGGCTTGCTGCCATCATGTAGACAGGTGTGGGCTGTGTTTCTCTTGGCTTGCCAACTGTTTTGACAGCCTGCTCGTACACTTCATGATCTGAGAATGGCAAATCAAGTGTAGCGAGAACGTGCATCCAATCCCGCTCGTCCTCCGGGCAAGGGATATACTTCGTCAAGGACCCGCGGGGTTCCTTGTTCTGGTCGGTTCCTTGGAGTAGAGTGGAGATGATATCTAGGTCGACTGGTGAGGTCTTCCAAGTGTCCATCTCTATTCTCACAGCGTCAGCTTGGTTGCCCAAGAAGATCAGGTTGTTACCCCAGTCTTCGATAACTCTGGCATTGCGCATCCAGGGTCGACCCAATAAGATGTCATAGTCTGCTCCCTTCATGACGATGAAGTCGACAGAGAACTGGATTCCTGCAATCTTCACTGGCTAATTCTTCAAGACCTCGAATGGTCTTACTCGCATGCCATTTGCTAGTGTGACGTTAAACCGGGCAGTTTCGACGGGCGGGTTTCCCCACTTCTGTAGCACTACATAGTTGAGCACACTGACCCCTGCGCCTGTGTCCACAATCCCCCTTCTCGTTGTGTCCCCTAGGGCTAGGACTGGCAGGACTGCGTGCATTTCTGAGCCCTCCCAGAAGGCGTTGATGTGCAAGGACTTAGGGCTTGAGTGTAGCGTCAAACTTGGCAAGTGCGTTTCCGCATCCTGGTCTTGAGCATTTCCTGGGGCTTGCTCGTGTGGTCTGTCGATCCACCGTTTGAGATCCTGCCATAGGGTAGAGTGCTGCCTGAGCAGCTCTCCTAGCGCAACCGTTACAGGGGTGGTCACTAGTGTGGTTAGGAGATTGCTAAACCCCTGTCCTGCTCTATATTCAGACTGTCCGGGCCACTGGCCAGGGCTGTCCTGTGGTTCTGTTACGTCTAGGCCTGGCCTTGTCCTTGTCGGTACTGCTCGTGGCGTAGCCGCCTCGGCAGACTTAGGGTGGGGTAGCGATGACGGCGCACTCATGCTGGAGAGGTCCTCAATCTCATCCTCCGTGATGGGCTCGACGTCCTTGAGGTGCTGTTGAGCTTCCCTCACCCATTCCTTTACCTTTTCTATGGCTTCCAATTGCCGCCTGGGGTGTGGGTATTCCCCCACCTTAGCGCTCTCCGGTTGCACAGTTCTAGGGGCTGAAGTTTCTGCCTCTGCGTCTGAGACTTTCTTGCCGTGGGGCAAGGTCGTGATGCTATCGGTTTTTAGTGCGACCTTAGCCTCTGACCTCTTCTTTTTCCGCCTACGGCTTTTCTTTCCTACAGAGGCCGCGTCGAGGTTGCTAGGTCCTGGCAGAGAGACGCCGGCCTGCTTCTTTTGTGCTCGGGTCATCACTTGTAGGGGGATAGGTGTGGCCTCCCCATCGGGGTTTTCAACACCGAACAGTCCCAGCGGGACGGATGGCAAATTAGCCGTCCCAGAAGGCGGCTTCCGCTTTGGGAAATCTATGAAAAGATGAGTGATTCCGCACTCTGCACACCTTTGGTCGGCTTTGTCCCTATTTTGCTGCTCTCTTTCTGGGCACCGTGACGAGACGTGACTGGGATGTCCACATGTCCAACAAGTGACTGGATCTGGTGGCTGCCCTCCCAGGCCTCTACCCCGTCCTCGTCCTAGTGCCATCATCGGTACTTGTCGATAATCCATGAGGATTGCATTGCCCTCGTCGTCATGCGAGACGTACGGGTATATGTAGGTTTCTTCGTCATTGGGCTCCTCTACGTAATGCACAGGAGCATCTCTCGGTGGGTGGGTCACATAGGGACTAGGCGGCCTAGGGATACCGGTAGGGTTTATGTCCAGCCTAGGGACCGCTGGCTTCGTATCGTTAGGTGCTGGTAGGGCAAGAGGAGCTCCCCTTCCGTAGAATGGCTGTGGCTTGTTAGCCGGATAGAGCTGGCCGTAGGGCTGCGTGTACGGTAGTTTGCAGTGTGCGGCATCATGGCCGAACCTTCCGTAGTTGGTGCAGGGTCTCGACCTAGGGTCCTGACATTCTGCTGGTAGGTGGTTTCCTCCGCAGTACACGCACTGGGTGTGCTGACGCGTAGGTCGCCTTAACATGTCCTATATTTTGGCCAGTTCTATCTTGACCTCGGCCAAGCCATGGTCTGCCTCGACGGACTTCCCCTTATCGTGGGATGACGTGTTGGATCGCTCGCTAGAGGTTGGCGTTCGTTCTAAACTCCGTGGGTTGACTTCTTCCGGGTTCGAGCTCCTGGAGCTCCGCTCCCTCAGCTGGTCATCGACCCTAATGGCCTCCTAAAAAACCCTAGCCACCACGTCCCTTTGCAAGCTCGAGTTGCCCGCTAGTGCTTTGTACAATTCTTCATCCCGAATCTCGCTGATGAACATGGTTGACACTGCCCTGTCGGTCGGTCTTTCGCCCAAGGGGATTCTCTTAAGGAGACTTCTAACGTGGGTCACGTAGTCGCGGATGCCCTCCTTCTCCTTCTTCTTGACATTCATCAGACGCACTAGCAGGTTGTCAGAGTATCCGGGTTCGGCAAATCTCTTGACGAAGAGATCCTTGAGGTTATTGAAGTTGGCTCGTTCTACATTATCTAGACTTGTATACCACGTCCTACCCTTATCGCTTAAGCAAAGTCCGAATGCTTGCGAACGCTGGGTCTGGTCATTGAGGCCATTGGCTTCGCAGACCTGCTTGAACTGCTCGACAAAGCTATACGGGTCGTCCGGTGGTTGGTACTTGTCGAATTGCTTAGCGACAATAGGTATTTTGGCTTGGCTCTTTGAGCCCTGGGTTGCCCCTAGTCCTGCAAGTAACGAGGTTGCTAGTGCAGCGGCATTTTGTTCCGCCGCGATGTTATCGAGCAGTCGTTTTATGAGGAGCTTGCCCAGCGTTAGGTCTCCCTCGAGTGCTCTTTCCTGGTCTGTTCGGTTTCGGCCAGCCAAGTTCAGCACTCGTTGCACCTCATGCAGCTCCATGCTTTGCCTTAGGCTCCTGGCTTGTTGGTCCCTATCATAGTCTGCTATGCCCTGCAATGCCTTGCGGGCTAGCCTCCTCTCCTCCTCTAGGTCTGCAATAATTGCCTCCGCTGTCGTGCCATGGTGTTCGTACCGGGCGTGCACATTGTAACTGCTCACCATTTGCTATATGGCTTCCGGAAACGTGCTAACATCTAGCTCCCCCGCAAACCGATGATCTGAAACTCCCTCTATCATGGTGAAATCCTCACGCCTGGTTGTCAGTCAAATCCTTGTCAGAGAAGCATAACAAGATGGATCCTAAGAGTGTTAAATGCATATATCCTTGGCTATGGAGATGCAAGAGAGATGGGTTATTGTCAATGGGATCTGCAAGCGTGGAAAGTCATCTGCAACCATGATGTAGTCTTCCATGAAGACAAGATGCATAGGTAGCATGAGAAGATAGTGGAGATACACAGGGTTATATTTCAGGAGGAGCCATGAGCTCCCGTACAGCTAGTTGGATAGCCTGCATTAGTAGCAAGTACTCATGGCTAGGGTGTTGGACAAAAAGTTGAGCAGGCAACAGAGACTGTAGTGCAGCATTCTACTAGAGATAGACACCCTTGACATATTTCAGCCCTCGATGCATTATTTCTTGGTTGCAGATGCAGGAGAGCCTTTCACTTATGAAGAGGCTATGCACAGGGATGACAATCACTCTTGGGAGAGGGCTATGCAGTTTGAGATAGACTCCTTGCATAAAAATGAGACTTGGGATTTGGCTTCCTTACCTGCTGGCAAGAAGGCTGTGCCATGTAAGTGGGTGTACAAGCTGAAAAGTACCCCTGGACACCCCAAGCTAACATACAAGGCTAGATTGGTAGCAAAGGGTTTTAAGTAGGAGCATGGTGTTGACTTTGATGAGCTCTTCTCTCCTATGATTAAGATGACTACCCTTTGCTTAGTCTTGGCTTTGGTTGTGTAGCTTGACTTGGACTTGTATCAGATGGATGTCAAGACAGAATTTTTACATGGGGATTTGCATGATGAGATTTACATGGAGCAGCCTAAGGGCTTTGTAGAGCCTGGCAGGAAGCACCTAGTGTGTAAGTTGAAGAAAAGTCTTTATGCCTTGAAGTAGGCACCTAGGGGATGGTACCATAAGTTCAATGCTTTTATGCAGTCCTAGGGCTACAATCGTAGTGCTATGGATCCACAAAGAAAGCTCGTGATGGATCTTTGCTTCTTTTGGTACTCTTTGTGGATGACATGCTATTAGTAGGGAAAGCTCATGATGAGCTAGATGCTCTTAAGGCTCAGCTCAAGAAGATCTTTGAGATGAAGGATCTGGGACATGCCTCTCACATACTTGGTATATGCATTAGACGCGACATGCATTAGGGACTCCTCTACTTGTCACAGAGGGAGTACATTCATAAAGTCCTTGAGCGCTTTTGCATGCAGGACATGAAATCTATTGGCTGTCCATTGCCTTCTTATGTGAAGGTATCAAAGGCCGATTGTTTGCAAACAGATGAGCAGAGGGGTGAGATGGCCAAGATTCCCTATGCATCCATAGTACGTAGTCTTATGTATGCCATGATAGCCACTCATCCAGATATTGCCTTTGCAGTTGGTGTTGTGGCATGCTATATGGCTACACCTGGAAAGAAGCATTGGGATGCTGTGAAGGGTATCATGAGGTACCTAAAGGGCATTGCAAATATGTGCATATGCTATGGCAACCAGGATACAGGAGTCATGGGGTACACTGACTTTGATTATGTAGGACATGCAGATAGTAGGAAGTCCACTTCTGGCTATGTATTCACCTATGCTGCAGGTACTGTCTCTTGGATGTCCAGGGTGCAGAAGTGTACGACTCTTTCCACCCCACTGAGGCTGAGTATGTTGTAGCCACTAAGGCTTGCAAGGAGGGCATATGGTTAGACCATTTGGTTCATGACCTTGGTATTGAATCTATCCCTACGATGCATTTGGATTCTATGAGTGCTATTCAGCTAGCCAAGCCAAGAATCCAGTCTTTCATGCGAAGACGAAAAACATTGAGATGAGGTATCACTTCATACATGGGGTTGTTGAGGACAAGTCAGTTGACCTTCTCGACCAACCAGAATCTTGCAGATCTGCTCACCAAAAGCCTCTCTACGGAGCACTTTGCCTTCCTTAGGAGATTGATAGGTGTGGGATGAGATGATGTCTTTCCTCATCCTGTTGTACATGTGTACATATTGTATTGTCTTTTTCTTTTTCTTTTTCACTCCTTAATAGGGTAGCTTCGCCTATAGGTGGGAGGTTTTTGGGGGTAAAGGCGTCTCCACCTAGCCGCCCATGTATTACTACACTGACAGTACCCACACCTGCACACTGCAGGCGGTGGGCGCCTGTCACCGTCACTTTATTCTTTATTCTTTTAGTGACAGATGAATAAAGGGAAGGCCAATCACACATTGTGACTGTTGGAGTTCCCACGTTGTGAGCCTCTCTCTATCTTGCTCTTGCTCTCCCGCCATAGCTCTCATGTGCAAGCTTCAATCCTCAGCTTTCAGTCTGCATACTTCTTGAATCAAAACTTAACCATATAAAGCTCATAATTTTCAGGATAACCATATAGATGTGTAGGATACATCATATTCAACTACAAGAACACTCAATCTTGAAAATTTCAAACAAGTGACTTTTTCAATTTCCAAAATCTTGAAAATTGCAGACTGCAAACTTCTTGAATACAGAAACAATAGGAGACAACTTCAAATCTTTAGGAAATAGTGATAGGAATTCAGGTTGAGACATAATTAAACCATGTAAGGGTTCCCCTTTCATTGATATAAGATTTTTCTTGATCAATGTTTTGTATCTTGCAGGAGGAATGCTTTAAATATATAGAGACTCTTTTGGTTTCCAGCTTTCTATTATACTCCTATCTTATAGTTTTTCTTTCAAATCCCTTATGGATTGTGGTGGCTAATCATTGAATCCTTTGACATCTTTGGTGAACCTGAAATGAAAAGGTACATAAAAAATTGTAGGATGGGAGATTCTTTGGGATCTACAAGTATGCTTGAGTCTACAAATGATATGAGGTATCTTTTACAAGCTTTGAACATGTATACATAGAAATAGTAGCAACAACATCAACATGTGTTGCTGTTGAATCAACATCAAATAATACAACATATGAAATTGTAGGCTAATGTATAGTATGAGAATGCAACAATGAAAGCAATGGAAGTTGTGGCTAATGAAAAGAAATTTCTTGATGGTAGGAATGTATCTAGTTACTTTAAATTGTATGAGACATATATAGATTTCTTTGGGGTCCCTACATGGTTGATGAGTCAATATTTTGTTTGTCTTGTGACTTCTTCATTGAAAATGCACATAAATGAGCTATATAGAAAGGATGCTACATGGAATGTATTCAAGAAAGCATTGAAAGAGGAGTATTTGGAGGATCTAGGGTTAAATACCTAAAGGACATTCAGTAAGTGAGTTTACAAGCATAACAAAGGGTTGGTTGCATTAGAGTTGCTACAAACTTTTGAGGAGAAATTTAGTCATTTGGATGCTACAAAGTAGGCAACTTTGCAATCAAAAAAAGTTAAATTGTCTTTATAGGCTACTAGTCCACCATTGCAAGTGGAACTTCTTGAGGATAGAACTAAGCTGATGTGGCTTAAAATGGATTGGCAAGATGCGAAGAATGCAATCTCTACATTGATTAAGAGACAGATGTGGAAATCTGGATTGCAGAATGGGTCTATTGCTCCTATGAACTTCCTACTTCTACATTTGTTACTACTCTTTATAGCCTTAACCTTTACCTAGGCCGTAGACGGTGGTATTTGCACATGCTTTAGGAAAGGATAATGTTCTTGAAAAATTGGTAAAGTGTATGAGGATATGAAAATTAAAATGGCTCAATGGGAGGATTCTGGGCCAATTGGCCCTTCTCAAGCTCCACCTAGAAATACTTTTGTGAGAAGATGCATTTGGTGTGACACAAGCATAGAGACTGTAAATCATTCTCAAATGTTATGCAAAAAAAGTTGATTTTTTGGCAAGATGGAAAGATATGTCCATCCATGATCAGCAAGCCCATTGCTATAAACTTTGGAAAGGGTGGGATGAGAAATATTTTTGAGGATTAGTCTGCTTGCACATCTTATGTAGCCAGAGGTGATGCTTCAACTTATGGTCTTCGGATTGAGAAGAATATGAAAAGCAAGTTAGAGTTATGGTCATTTGCTTTGCGAACTGCAACTAAGGCAAAGTGCAGCAAGATTATTTGTCTAGTGCATGAAATAACATTAGATCAGAGACTGGATGGGACTCTCTAATCGACACATATTCAATTTATGCTTATTTAACAAAGACTAAGGGCACATAGGTGATTGTTGAGAAGAAATGAAAGAGGGATGATGGTGTTCCTAGCAATTCCAAGAAAGCTAGAGAGGGTGAGCTTGTAGCACAACCTTCTAGATCAGAGCTTGATCAAAGTAAGGAAGATATACAAAGGAAGGAGAATACTATACCAATAGCTAGGGTATAAGTTTGCTTTTGATATTGAGTTAGCCACTAATCTTAAAAAAGTGTTGGAAGAGAGGATCTTGAATAGCAAGGTTGAGTTTACTCTAGGAGAAATTTTGGGAGTTCCAATGCAAATTGAGTGAATGATAAATAGGTTAATTTGTCAATTATTAAGAATGATTAGGAGAATGAGTAGATTTAGCTAGCCTTAGAAAAATGAACTTAAGGTAGGCCCTTATGAGCATATAACTTCTTGTTCAAAGCAAATAAGTTCTATCAACACACACGCACGCACGCACGTATGCACATGCACACACATGATGTATATACATCCATATTTAGGACCCTTTTTGACTAGTCTAGTTTACATATACGTGCATGTTGTTGTGTTAGCTAGACACACATGTATATGATGCACAGACACTCCTATGTAGTACCCCTTAAGTGTAGTCAAAATCACACATGCATGTTAGTTTTCAATGTATAGGAAACTTTACTAGCTATTTGGATTTGTCAGTTTGTGTTAAGTCTATGAGAAATGTAATCAACTAGTTATGCAATTTAAGCAAATCCTCCATCATCAATTATGTATGTATGTATTCCCTAATGGAAAAATCCCCATCCGTGGACTGCGGCCCAATACATGTTCCATTGCATGGAAGTCATCTCCGTCATCATCATTGAGGATCGATAAGTACATGTTCAATACAATCTGCATGCACATAACAAGAGCACCATCACAAGCATACACGGCGGAGCAGACAGAGTGCTCAACTCTGCACCACACCACAATTGCATGCAAGAGAGGTGGCGTCTCGGGACTCAATCCCATTCCTTTAATTTGCGCGCACATCACTGACTTACTCTCATCATGTGCCGTCGCAGGTAGATCATTTCACTGAGCTGCATCCACATTCTGCATCAAGATTTGCAGAGCCTCCATGGCAAGCATCCAACCCATCTTTATCCAACCTCCGCCAACAAGTATAAATACTTCCTTTGATTTTTCTGAAATCTAACGATGAAATATCAAATATATTTTCAACATAGAAAATTTTGCAATAACTTGACCGCTGAAGAAGACCCATCATCCAAGTCTCGTAAATGCTTGTCTATCAAACTTATAATCCACCGATCTGCCTAACCTCCAACCAAACCTACCAATCCTACATGGCAGGCATCCAACAATTTCCAAGCCATCTATATATCTATAAAGTGTTGGCAGGCATCCAACAATTTCCAAGGCATCCAACAATTTCCAAGCCATCTATATATCTATAAAGTGAAGAAATAGAGAAACTTTTTCTAATTTTGTTGATTAAATTTGAAAACTTAATAGGATTGAAAAATAGAAACTTGGTTACTGAAGAAGGCTCAACCTTACAGCTTCCACTGAGAACTAGGAATACTTGCTTGGTTTTTTTGAAATCTAATTTTAAAATTTTAAAAATAAGATTTGTAAATATAAAATATATTTTTAATATAATTTTTTTTGCAACAATTTGAGCATTGAAGAAGGCCCAGCATCCAAATGTCATAAATGCTTGTCTATTAAGCATATAATCCACCGATCTACCGAAGCTCAAACAAATCTTGCATGATAGACATCCAACAATTCCCTATTAAGGGAGCACTAGACTATGCTCGAGAGACTAGACTAGATGCAAGATTTGTTACAAGAATTCTGATTACAAGATAATCCCACATAGGGGCACAAGGTACAATGATCACTTAACAAGATACAAAAAATTTGACAACCTGGGATCGTAGGTATAGACAATAGGACTCAATAGAATATGAAGGATCCCAAAAATTGGGACTGCAAGTATGGATATAAGATATCTGAATTACAGGATCTCCCTCGACACGGATGAACAAGATATAAGATTGTACTAGATAAGATCTCGTACTACGAGATTACAAGGGTTACAAGACAACATGAGTATAATGGAAGACAAGACAATACTAGATACCATGATTAGATAAGAATTAGAAATGGAACTTGAAGTTACTTACTTGGAGGTCTCGACTCCTTGAGCTCTCAAGACTAGCATTGGCAAGATTGAGGAGCTCTATGGCAAGCCCCTCCTTTTGTAGGTGTTGGAGACATGATGACATCATCGATGATGCATGCGATGACATGGCATATCTTTTAGAAGGTTCTGTGATGACATGGCAAGGGTGGGTTCACAAGGTTGGCTCAAGGATCTCCTATTAAGGGTATGTTTGCATGGGGTGTGGATTCATATGGCATGAGCAAGAAAACTGAAGAGCTTAGTGACTCCGAGGATGATCATTACTATGAAGAGGATTCTGATTTAGACTTAGTGGATTACGATACTAATGTCTCCACTATTAAGAAGATTGGATTGGAATCTAAGCCATCTCAACCTAAGCCACTACTTGTTCGTGCTAGAACGGTAAGAATTGCATCTAAATTGGAATGGTTGGACTACCTCAAGGTTCTAGATTATGATTAAATTGGACCTCAAAATGACAATCTATGTCTTGATATTGAGTTACTCCTAGCCCACCAACATGACCAAGATAATGTCCAGGTGGACACTACAACAAGTTTTGACCTTGATCAATTGTAGGACAAGGACTTTCACCTTGAAATAACTCAGCCATCCTAGTCCAAGAATGACAAAGTTAAAATTTCAATCCATCTAAAAGGAAGCACTTAAAAAAGGATGCACACAACATTGAGTGTCGAGGAAATCACAAAATTTACCACACTTCACCAAGTTTAAGAAAACCGATAGAGTCATTGTATTGACTGGAGCCAAATGAGAAGGTGCATCCTACACTTGATCATGGCATGTATGTGACATCATCGCTTCCAACGAGTTCCTTCCACTTTTGTTTGATGGAGAAAACACTTTTCAAGTTTTGCATATAGCCCTTTTTCTCTGAGCTTTTCCAAAACTAATTTTACACGATGCTCATTCTCCTTTGGCTCTTTTGAGAATATTAAGATATCATCCAAGTATATAGCTACAAAATCATCTAGATACTCTCGAAAGATACCATTAATCATATGTTGAAACACTCTAGGAGCATTGGTGGCATAACAACATACTTGAAGTGACCATACATTGTGCAAAAGGCTGTCTTCCATTCGTCTTCTTCTCTGATTCATACAAAATTGTAAGCCCCTCGTAGATCAATCTTTGTGAAGATCCTGGCTTTTCCAAGGCATTGAAAAAGTTATTGTATCAATTCTTGACTGTTATCTTAGTGAGTCCTTGTTGATAATCCACACACATTCAAAGTGCTCGGTCTTTCTTCTTCATAAATAGAATTGGGGCTCTAGCTAGAGACTGCGAGTGCCTAATGAACCCCTTTGCTGAGTTCTCATCAATGTTCTTGCATAGTTCTACTAGTTCATCAGCTTGTAGATAGGTCCAAAAGGTGATTGATCCCCCTCAAGGAATTCTATAGCACAATCATATGGTTTGTATTTGGGCAAGAGATTTGCATTCTTTTTTCAAAGACATCTTGGAATTCTTGATACTGTCTTGGTAGGTTGAATGACCTATCCTTACTAGATTATTGAGTTAGTATATGATATGTCATGTAGGTCGGTTCCTGCCTTGCTGTGTGCATAAAGACTTTGGCTCCTAAATATACGAACTTTCCTTGATTTTCGTGATGTGTAATCTTGTGCTTAACCCAATCAATTTTTGGGTTGTGTTTCTTTAGCCAAGGCATCCCAAGGATGATTGGATTTGTGGGATTGGATATAAAATCAAAGCATACACAAGATTTGTGATTGCCAAGAGTTACCATGAGTGGTTGGGTTCCCTTGGTAATATCTCCAAATGCTAGAGGTCTTCCATCCATGACTTCAGCTGTTGCAGGATTTTGGAGTACTGGAATTTGGCATCTATTCACAAAGTCACCATCAATGAAACATGTAGAGGCCCTGGAGTCGGCTAGGGCTTTGAGGGGGCCTTTCTCGGAAGGATCATCTGGACTGTGACAATAAAAGTTTCCATGGGTGTGACTAGGATCAAGAGACCCTTTCTTATATCAAGGTCCAGTTGTACCATCTCATTTACAACCGAACATCCTTGTTTCCCTACTCAAGGATGGTTGCAGCAACTCTTGGGTTTCTTGTCCTCTTATTTGGGCAATTTAGAGCGATGTGTCGAGGGTTTCCACAACATAGGCATATATAATTCTCTCTTCATCTTTGCTTTTCTTGTGGGGTTAAGGGCTAGAATTTGGTATTATGTATTTGCATAAGTTTGGGCTTGGTTTATTCTCTGATTGGGTCTTTGATTGGAGCTAGCTTCCATTGGTGAGGCCTTAATTCTTCTCACTTTTCTTGCTTTCTCTTGAACAATCTATTATCACATTGGATGGCTTGCATGATACAATCATTGAGTGTTTTTGCCTTAGACATAGTGAGCATGAGGTCCTTGATGTCATCTCAAAGATCCCATCTAAATTGGCTGATAAAATACTCCTCATGCCAAGTGAGATCATAGATTAATTGCCTGAATTTAGATGTATAAGTAGAGGTAGGGCGGTTACCTTGTCGTAGCTTTCGAAGTTTTGTTTCTGCTACTTGACCAGTGTCTGCATCTCCAAATGTGGAAGTGAGCTCACAAAGAAATGCCTCATAGTTATAAAGTAGTGGCATATTCTTTTCCAAGATTGGGATGAAACCATGATAAAGCTTGACCACAAAGCAAAGTTCCAATGAATCCCACCTTGGAAGCATCATTTGGATACCTATTCGTTTTCATGCGGATATAGAGCTTTACTTGTTGTAGGAATCCCCTCAACTTCAAACAGTCACCACTGAACTTCTATGGCATGCTGATCTTGGGGTTCTCTTGTTGGGGATTGATAAACACGCGGAATCATCTAATCACTTCCTCTATTGTTCCCAAGTCTCAGATCTGGTCTTGCTTCTCTTGAAGTGTAGGGTCTAGAAGCATAGGGTGTTCTATTTGAAGTCGGGCTTGTGATTCATTCAAGTCTTAAATTTATTGTTGGAGGTTTTGAAGGGAGACCACAATTTTTTCATCAAGGGTCCCCCCATGGTGCTCATCAGTAGGGCAAGAAAGTAGTCTTGCCAAACTATTATGAGAGCACTAGACTATGCTCAAGAGACTAGACTAGATGCAATATTTTTTATAAGAATTTTGATTACAAGATAATTCCACGTAGGGGCACATGATACAATGATAACTTAACTATATACGGAAAATGCCACAACTAAGACCGTAAGTATAGACAATAGGACTTGATAGAATATGAAGTATCCCACAACCTAGGACTATAGGTATACATATAAGGTATCTGAATTGCAAGATCTCCCTTGACGAGGATGAACAAGATACAAGACAATAATAGACAAGATCATGTACTATGAGATTATAAGGGTGACAAGAAAACATGAGTATAATGGAAGACAAGACAAGACTAGATATCATGACTAGACAAGGATTAGATTTAGAACTCAAAGTCACTTGCTTAGAGGTCTCGACTCCTTGAGCTCCCAAGACTCTGGTATTTGCAAGACTAAGGAGCTCTATGGTGAGCCCCTTCTTTTATAGGTGTTGGAGGGTGGCTAAAGATCTTCTAAAATGTTCCACGATGACATCATCAATGATGCAATCGATGACATGGAATATCTTCTAGAAGGTTCTATGATGACATGGCAAGGCTGTGTTTATAGGGTTGGCTCGAGGATGTCCTGTTAAGGGTGCATTTGCATGGGGTGTGGATTCATAAGGCATGAGCAAGAATTAATTCGTACACTTGATCATGGCATGTTTGTGGCATTCCCAAGCCATCTATATATGTATAAATTGAAGGAACATGGAATTTTTTTTCTAATTTTTCTTATAAAATTTGAAAGCTTAAAAGGTTTGAAAAATAGAAACTTAGCTATTGAAGAAGGCTCAACATTACAACTTCCACTAAAAAGCAGGAATACTTCCTTTGATTTTTTTGAAACCTAACGATGAAGTTTTAAAGACAAGATTTGCAAATATAAAATATAGGTTGAATATGGAATTTTTTGCAACAATTTGACTACTGAAAAAGGACCGACATCCAAATCTCATAAATGCTTGTCTATCAAACTTTTAATCCATTGATATATCCAAGCTCAAACCAATCCTACATGGTAGGTATCCAACAATTCCCAAGCCATCTATATATATATAAATTGAAGAAATAGGGAAAATTTTTCTCATTTTGCTAATAAAATTTAAAGACTTAATAGGATTGAAAAATAGAAACTTGGTTGTTGAAGAAGGCTTGACATTATAGCTTCCACCAAAGAAGTAGGAATACTTCCTTTGTTTTTTTTGAAATCTAATGATGAAATTTTAAAAATAGAATTTGTAAATATAAAATATATTTTAAATATGGAATTTTTTGCAGCAACTTGACTATTGAAGAAGGCCCGACATCCAAACCTCATAAATGCTTGTCTGTTAAATTGATAATCCATTGATCTACTTAAGCTCAAACCAATCGTATATATGGCAGACATTCAACAATTCCCAAGCCATCTATATATATATATAAATTGTAGAAATAGAGAAACTTTTTCTAATTTTGTTGATAAAATTTGAAAACTTAATAGGATTGAAAAGTAGAAACTTGACTGCTATAGAAGGCTCAACATTACACTAGCGCAAAGATGTAGGAATACTTCCTTTGATTTTTTTGAAATCTAACAATGATTTTTTAAAAATAGAATTTAAAAATATAAAATATATTTTAAATATGAAAATTTTATAGTAGCTTGACTATTGAAGAAGGCCTGACATCCAAATTGAATAAATGCTTATCTATTAAGTGTATAATCCATCAATCTATATAAGCTTAAACCAATCCTACATGGTAGGCATCCAACAATTCCCAAGCCATTTATATATCTATAAAAATTGAAGAAATAGGGAAACTTTTTCAAATTTTATCAGTTTCAAATTTTACTGATAAAATTTGAAAACTTAATAGGATTCAAAAAATGGAAACTTGGCTTGCTGAAGAAGGTTTGACATTACACCTTCCACCAAGACGTAGGAATATTTTCTTTGATTTTTTTGAAATCTAATAATGAAAGTTTAAAAACAAGATCTACAAACATAAAATATATTTTAAATATAGAAAGGTTTATAGCAACTTCACAACTGAAGAAGGCCCGACATCCAATTCTCATAAATGCTTGCCTATCAAACCAATAATCCATTGATATACCTAAGCTCAAACCAATCTATATATTATAAATTAAAGAAACATGGAAACTTTCTTTGATTTTACTACTTCCTTTGATTTTTTGGAAATCTAGCGATGAAATTTTACAAATAGGATTTGCAAATATAAAATATATTTTAAATATAGAAATTTTTACAACAACTCGACTATTGAAGAAGGCTCGACATCCAAAACTCATAAATGCTTGTCTAATAAGTGTATAATCCATCGATCTACCTAAGCTCAAACCAATCCTACATGGCAGGCATCCAACAATTCCCAATCCATCTATATATCTATAAATGGAAGAAATAGGAAAACTTTTTTTTATTTTGTTGATAAAATTTGAAAAATTAGTAGGATTTAAAAATGGAAACTTGGTTGCTGAACAAGGCCAATGTTACTTCTTTGGCCAAGAAGTAGCAATAATTTCTTTGATTTTTTTGAAATCTAATGATGAGATTTCAAAAACATGATTCACAAACATAAAATATATTTTAAATATAGAAGTTTTTGTAGCAACTTGACTACTGAAGAAGGCCCGACATTGAAATCTCATAAATGCTTGTCTATCAAACTTATAATCCACCGATCCACCTAAGTTCAAACTAATCCTACATGTGGTAGGCATTCAACAATTCCCAAGCCATCTAGATATTTATAAATTGAAGAAATAGGAAAAAAAAGTCTCATTTTGCTATTAATATTTAGAAATTTAATAGGATTAAAAAAAGTAAACTTGGTTCTTGAAGAAGGCTCAACATTGCACCTTTCGCCAACAAGTAGGAATACTTCATTTGATATTTCTGAAATCTAATAATGGAAGTTTAAAAATAGGATTTGTAAATGTAAAGTACATTTTAAATATAAATTTTTTTGCATCAACTCGACTACTGAACAAAGCCTATCATCCAAGTCTCATAAATGCTTGTCTATCAAACTTATAATCCACTGATTTGCCTACACTCAAACCAATATTGCTACATGGCAAGCATCCAACAATTCCCAAGCAATCTATATATCTTTAAATTGAAGAAATAGGGGTTTTAAAAATTTTGATGATAAAATTTGAAAGCTTAATATGATTGAAAAATAGAAACTTGAGTGCTAAAGAAGGCTCAAGATTACAACTTCCACCAAGAACTATGAATACTTTCTTTGATTTTTCTGAAATCTAACAATGAAATTTCGAAAACAGGATTTGGAAATATAAAACATATTTAAAATATAAAACTTTTGGCAGCAACTTGATGACAAAATAAGGCCCAACATCCAAATATCATAAGTGCTCGTCTATTAAGCGTATAAACCACCGATCTACCTAAACTCAAACCAATCCTACATGGCATGCATCCAACAACTCCCAAGCCATCTATGTATCTATAAATTGAAGAAATAGGGAAACTTTTTCTGATTTTGCTAATAAACTTGGAAAAGTTAATAGGATTCAAAAATAGAAACTTGATTGCTGAAGAAGACTCGACATTATAGTTCCACTAAGAAGTAGGAATACTTTCTTTGAATTTTTTGAAATCTAACGATGAAATTTTAAAAACAAGATTTGCAAATATAAAATATATTTTAAAAATAAATTTTTTTGTAGCAACTAGACTGTTGATGAAGGTGGGACATCCAAATCTCATAAATGCTTGTCTGTCAAACTTATAATCCACTGATCTATTTAAGCTCAAACCAATCTTACATGGCAAGCATCCAACAAGTCCCAACCCATATAAATATCTAAAAGTTAAAGAAATAGGGAAATATTTGTGATTTTACTGATAAAATTTAAAAATTTAATAAGATTGAAAAATAAAAACTTGGCTACTAAATAAGGCTCGACATTACAGCTTTTACAAAGAAGTAGGAATATTTCCTTTTTTTTGAAATATAATTATGAAAATCTAAAAATAGGACTTGTAAATATAAATTATATTTTAAATATAAATTTTTAATAGCAAATTGACTATGAAGAAGGCTTGACATCCAAATCTCATAAATCCTTGTCTATTAAGTGTATAATCCACTAATCTACCTAAGCTCAAACCAATCCTACATGATAGGCATCCAACAATTTCTAAGCCATCTATACATCTATAAATTGAAGAAATAGGGATTTTTACAAAAATTTCACTAATAGAGTTTGAAAACTTAATACGATAAAAAAATGGAAACTTTGATTTTTTGAAATGTAATGATGAAATTTTAAAAATACGATTTACAAATATAAAATATATTTTAAATATAGAAAATTTTGCAGCAACTTGACTAATGAAGAAGGCCTGACATTGAAGTCTCATAAATGCTTGTCTATTAAACTTATAGTAGACTGATCTATCTACGCTCAAACCAATTCTACATGGTAGGCATCCAATAATTCCCAAGCCATCTATATATTTATAAATTGAAGAAATAGGAATTTTTTTTTTTTTGCTTTTGCTACCTTCTTTGATTATTTGAAATATAATGATATTTTAAAAACAAGATTTGTAAATATAAAATATATTTTAAATATAGAAATTTTTGTAGCAACTTGACTATTGATAAATTGAAGAAATAGGATTTTTTTTATTTTGCTGATAAAATTTGAAAGCTTAACAGGATTGAAAAATAGAAACTTGACTACTGAAGAAGGCTCGACATTACAACTTCCACCAAGAAGGAGGAATACTTTCTTTGATGTTTCTTAAATCTAACAATGAGAATTTTATTAAAAACTTTGTAAATATAAATATATTTTAAATATAGATATTTTTACAACAACTTGACTACTAAAGAAAGGCCGACATGTGAATCTCATGAATGCTTGCCTATTAACAATATAATCCATTGATCTACCTAAACCTCAGATGTGTCCTACATGGCAGGCAACCAACAATTCCCAAGCCATCTATGTATTTATAAATTAAAGAAATAGGGAAATTTTTTATCATTTTGCTGATAAAATTTGAAAGCTTAATAGGATTGAAAAATATAAACTTGACTCCTGAAGAAGGCTGGACATCACAACTTCCACCAAAAAGCAAGAACACTTTCTTTGATTTTTCTAAAATCTAATGATTAAAAAAAAGATTTTTAGACATAAAAAATATTTTAAATATAGAAATTTTTGTAGCAACTTGACTATTGAAGAAGGCTCGACATCCAAATCTCATAAATTCTTGATTATTAAACTTATAATGAATTGATCTACCTAAGCTCAACCAATCCTAAGTGGCAGGCATCCAACAATTTCCAAACCATCTACATATTTATGAATTGAATAAATATGAATTTTTTTTGCTAATTTTATTGATAAAATTTGAAAACTCAATAGGATTGAAAAGTAGAAACTTGACTGCTGAAGAAGGCTCGGCATTAGAGCTTCCATCAAAAAGCATGAATACTTTCTTTGATGTTTTTGAAATCTAACGATGAAATTTTGAAAATAGGATTTGCAAATATAAATTATGTTTTAAATATAGAAAATTTTGGAGCAACTGGACTACTGAAGAAGGCATGACATCCAAATCTCATGAATAGTTATCTATTAAGCATATAATCCACGAATCTACCTAAGCTCAAACCAATCCTACATGGTAGGCATCCAACAATTCCCAAGCCTTCTATGTATTTATAAATTGAAGAAACAGGGAAACTTTTTCTAATTTTTCTCATAAAATTTGAAAGCTTAATTAAAAAAAGGAAACTTGACTGTTGAAGAAGGATTGACACTACAGCTTTTGCCAAGAAGTAGGAATACTTCCTTTGATTTTCTTGAAATCTAACGATGAAAATTTGAAAACAAGATTTGTAAATATAAAATATATTTTAATTATAGAAATTTTGCAGCAACTTGACTATTGAAGAATAACCAACATTCAAATATCATAAATGCTTGCCATATTATGCATATAATCCATCAACCTACCTAAGCTCAGAGCAATACTACATGGCAGACATCCAACAATTTCTAAATCATCTATATATTTATAAGTTGAAGAAATAGGGTTTTTTTTAAATTTGTTGATAAAATTTGAAAACCTAGTAGGATTGAAAAATAGAAAATTGACTACTGAAAAAGAAGGCTCAACATTACAGCTTTCACCAAGAAGTAGGAATACTTTCTTTGATGCTTGTGAAATCTAATAAAGAAATTTAAAAAACAAGGTTTACAAATATAAAATACATTTTAAATATAAATTTTTTGCAACAATTTGTGCCGAGCCAAATGCACCAACTGTCGAGACTTTGGATAGACTTCTATCGTTTCAGAAGCTGCAACTCACTTCGGCAAAAATCTCTCATCTTGTCTCTTAACACTCCACTCTAACTAACCCAGCATCCTCATGTCCAACCCAAGTGTAAGAAGTTGGAAATAGTTAAAATGTTGATAATATGCCATGTCACACTGACATTGGTATATAAGGAGATAAGTTGTAATTTTCCACATCTTTTGACATATCAATACATTTACAATCTTTCTCTCCCTTCTTGCTTCAAGCTTCCATGGCTTCTACATCTTTCCTATCTTTCTCTCTCCAATTCTAGTCTTTCTCTCTCCTCGTCACTCTATTTCTCTCTCTTCCTGCCGTCTTTCTCTCTCCTCTGCAGTCTTTCTCTCTCCTCTTTCTCTCTCCCTAGTTCTCTCTCCGACAAGTGGTATCAGAGCCTTGGTTCTTGGTCCCAGTTAGTCCCTCATTTTACCTAGTTACAACTTTCTAGTTACATGGAATTTTGAGTCATAGGTACACAAGTACGGGAGCAGTAGGGGAGTTTCCAAAGCATCTCTGGACCACAAGGACTGCATGCAGAAGCATTAGTGGCAGCTTTCTTGGGAGTTTACACCTCCAGACCACAAGGACTGCATGCAGGAGCATTAATGGAACTGTGGCTGTGCCTTCAATAAAGCTGAAAAGAAATCTCCATGCCTATTTCATAACCAGGAAATGGCCTGGCATCCATATCCAAAAAAAACAGCATCACTTTTCTTTGTGATCTAAGGCACTACGTGTAACTTAGAAGAGGAAGGGCGTGCCTAAAGAGAAGGACATATCTGGCCAAGGCCTGGCATAACCTAGTCCTTGCTTCCACACTACAGAGCCAGTGATGAAGGGTTTTCGTCTGAACCCGGAGGAGAGAAGCTGACGCAAGAGAATAGCTATGCCAACAACCGTAGCAGCTACAGTGATAGACCATACAGCTTTAGACTTCCTGGAGATTCCTTGCTTTGTGCGTGCCTTGTCAATCTGACGCTTCTTTGCTTTCTTAACAAGATCAGCAGGATCAGCGTCACCTACATCTGCCATCGGCAGCAGCTGCTCTCCAATCTTTTCTTCACACGAAGTGAACTGCTTCTCAGCAGCAGATGCATCATCATTCAGGATCAGCGTCACCTACATCTGCCATCGGTAGCAGCTGCTCTCCAATCTTTTCTTCACACGCAGTTCAGAAGCAGATGCATCATCATTGTGAGACGGCATATCTTGCGTTGCATAATGGCTTTCCACCTGATTGCCAACAAGCCATCTTCAGGATGGTTCTTTGCATTGACAAGAGAAATTGCTAAAGCAGTTGATGGCCCAGCCTCCTGAAAAGCTGGAGGAGGAACTTGTATTCTGATTCTTTGCATTTGCTGTGACAAGTCCACAGTTGAACTTGATGCGGACATACCAGCCTTAACAAATCCTGACTGACCGATTGGTGAAATGCCCATGTAGTTGGCTTGAGGTTGAGATGGTTCCCCCATATGAGGAATACTAGGGTAAGGTACTTGCGGAGGGACAATAAATGGGCGTCCTCGCATGCTTGGAACAGGAGCCATCCCTCCATAGCCATATGGAGTAGGGGGAGGGGAAGCTTGGGGTAGATCGGGAATAGGCATTTTTCTAGCCGGCACATAAGACTAGCCAGTAGTTATTTGCGGGGTCGGATGGGGTGGGCCTCCACCTCTTCCATGCCCTTGACTTTTGCCTCGTCCATCTCTTCCTTGCAAAGGAGCTTGGGGACAGTGGGCAAACTTTGTGGTCTTGCAACATGCTAACCTCTACCTGAAGGAAATTGCAATACCTGCACGGGAACTTGACCAGGCAGCACACTTTGTGTTCCACTTGCACCATGAGAAAACCTGTTGACCTCTGCTGGGAGTTGGTTGTATCCCTTGCTGACCTCTACCTACAGAAGCTTGTGCATTTGAAGGTGTAGACACAGTAAACTGCAAGAGAGATGCAAGTCCCAACTGCAACTGCTACCAAGATCAGCCTCCAATCTCTGACCTCCATCAGGCTTTCATGCAAAGGCATGATGGATTCAAGCCTTCATCAAGGCTGATCAGACCTGCGTCCAGACCAATATCAATACGTAATCAGAATCCTGTTTTTGAAGTCATCTCCACTGCTTCTCTGGCCTTCTACTCTGCAACATAATGAGCCTCAGAGAGTTTGGAAAAATTGTCATTAATTTGGACATCTCGGAGCCCTCTACCATCTGCTGCAAGCCGTTTGTCAAAGAGGGATAGTGTATCCCTTCTAATTGTTCCAATTGGAGATATATGGAGGTATCTTCTAGTCCTATTGATCCTTAACAGTCACAAGACGAGGTGGAGAATGCATGACTGGAACAGGTGGAAGACCACTCCTTTTATGAAGGTATAGATGGCAAGCCAACAGGATTGCAAGGATTTTATGGACTCGGTGACTATATGGAGGGAGACGAGGGTGAAATCACCTGGTTCAATGCTGGTGTACGTGTTGGTGTGGGCCTTGGCTTGGGCATGTGTGTAGGTCTTGGCATTGGTGTTGGATTGATGATGAGGGCTTACCAGTCAACTACAAGGACTTTCAGAAGGCGATTTCTATAGCCATGGATGTGTTGTGCTTTTTCTGGGGAGTCCAATTACAACAACGATTGTTTATATTGAGTTTGCTCAATAACCCAACTTAAAAGGATGTGACAGTCTGCTTCAGGTCTTGGCATTCAGCTTGCCATGTTGTTGGCCTGGGCTTTATTTTGTGAGGCCTGGAGGATTGGTTTTAGCTTTTCCAGTTATACATTCTGGAGCTTGCTACAGCATTGGAAAGAGCTTTAACTTCACAGAAGCAATACGAATTCATTATCCCACAACTTTTTCTGGAAATGTCAAGAGGGCTGCATAGTTCAAGTTTCTGAAAACTCAAAACTCCTTGAAGGAAGACTGGTTTTAATGCAATGGGCTTGTGATGAAACAGACTGAAAAGAAATTGTGAGCTCCTCACAAGAATGATTTGTACCAGCCTGATCAGTTGCACCAGAAAGTGGCAAGGAGGTTATCTTGCACATTCCAAGTTTGATTTGTGCATCTGTTGATACACCGGTGTCCATGCTTGTGAAGCTTGAACAAAATCATGCATCCGTGTTAACCAGCTCTTCCTCATTTAACAGTGCATTCAACACTTCACTCCTACTGGGGAGTCTCATAAGGATTTACAATGTGCATTGTGGTAGGATTTGCAGTGTGTAGTGTATTGTAGGGTAAGGGACCTCTTTACCAAGCAGTGTTGCATCAGCTTTGATGATATGCAAAAAGGGAAGAAGTTCCAACCATGAGGCATCCTCTGCAACATTTGCTACTACTTTTGCTACAGTGTCACATAGCTTTTGAGGACACTTTGGCTTTCTTCTTGATGAACATAGTAAAGAAGCTATTCTTTGATAGTCGCCTGTGATTGTTTGCAGACTAAGTCGTGACTCTTTCCAGCTCCAGTTGGGCCATACATTTTGATGGTGCACCTGCCTCCCAGTTTGACAATTTCAATACGACTCTCCACGTACTTCTTATAGAAGCTTTGCATATCTTCCATTGCCGCAAGGGAGACCCCATCCAAACCAAAATCCCGATAGCCTTGCTCTGTTCTTACTCTCATAGTGTGTCCATTCTGAAGGAACTTGTCCACTCCCCATTGCATCATTACCACTGAAGTCTGAAGTAACTATTCTGCTCAAATCCCCATCTCTGCGAGCTGTCCATACATTCTGTACACCTGATCCTGTGCCACTAATCTACTCAGCTAGTTGATCAACTGCCAGATTGCTAGGAGCACAAACCAGCACCTGGTCCTGATTTTCTTGGCAAGATGATATACAATTGCAGCTGATGGTACAGTCAGTTTTTTTTTCCCCAATTACAGGAGTCTTGGCTGTTGCTACAGCTGTTGTAAGGACAATGGCTCCTGAGATGACAGCCTGCTGCTTAACATGGAGATGATCTCTTTGGGTTATGAGCTGTGCATGAGGGCATAGTTGGGTTACTGCCTACAGCTTTGTTAGATTAACCAATATCAGCAGTGGTTTTGACATCCATTACATTAGGATTGGTGTTTATACTTGGAACTGGCCACTTTCATCATAGCTTTGTGAGCAGGGTTTAAATCTCCAGACTTGTTAAGTGAAGGAAAATTGATAGCCAAATTGAGCTACGAAATTGACTGAAGATTACAGATTTGGAGCCCAACACAGACATGGACAGGAACAACATATCTCTTGTTTGTAAAGTTTGGTACAAGAACCACAAGATACCTCTGCATTCTTGAGGATTTATGATTCATGATATTGCTATAGCTGACTTTTGTTATGCTTTGGAATATTTTGAAAGCAACTTGACTACAATGGCAGTAGCTAAGAACAATAGCTCCAGCTCTAGTGAACAACGTTGGCTTCAAATACACGCTAAAATGGACAAACTTGGACAAGGTTGGCTTCAAACACAGGCTAAAATGGACAAACTTGGACAAGATCAGCTTCAAATACAAGCTAATATTGACAAACTTGTAGCTTCGAATGAACAGTGTATTGCTCTTATAAAGGCATATATGGAAAAAATAGCAAGACCTAAACCAAACGCTTATGCTCATGGCCAGCATCAATATGCTGATGGTACACTTGGATCAAATGCTTATGCTTATGGACAACATGTATATGCTGAAGAGTATCATTCCATTGAACCTTGGCAGCAGAATGGTTATTATGGTCAACATGCTCATGCTTATGAGCATCCATCTCTTCAGCAACATAGTTCTTATGGATGTAACAGAAATGGTTATGCCTATCAGTACACTTCTAGCTTTGATCAACAGCAAGCAAGTGATTATGACCAATACAGTGGGATCAATGATCAAAGGCAACATGCTTATGAATGTGAGCAGCAAACTGCAGTGGAAACAACTGCATATGCTCAACCTAATTGTCCCTCTGATGTGCAGCAGGACTATTATCACCATATGCAGTATGAACAACATGAGCAATATGGTTATGAGTATGGACAGCCATCTGTTGTACATGATGAGTATGGACAGCCATTTGTTGTACATGATGAGCATGGACAGCCATCTGTTATACATGAACAGTAGAATGACTTTGAGCAGCATGTCAAAACTATCGTAGAGCTGACCAATGGTGATGAACATGTGTGTAAATTGCTATCTAAAGCTAAACGTGTTAGACACCTTACTAGTGATAGAATACGGGAACTACATGCTGCGGGCTTATGCTATCGTTGTGCTAAGCCACTATCTTGTAACCACCAAGCCACATGTAGTGCAAGGTCTGCCAAAATAATCTTGCTATTCGAATATTATGATGTAAATGATGAAGAACATCTTGTTGAAGATGATGAAGAACATCTTGTTGAAGACCATTCTGGTATGAGTCCACAACAAGAAGTTCAACAACAAGAAGTTCAGTTCAAGAAGGAAGATTATGGACAGCATGTTGGGAAAATAATATTTAGAATGCTTGCGCATGGCGCGCTTTTCCAATTCTCCTTGCTCTACACATCACTTGCCAAAAATTCAGAAAATCATGTTAGAATAATAAACAATTGAATAATTGTAGCTAGCCACATAAATCAATTAATTTGGAATTTCATACAATAATTGTTTCACGAAAACGCTAATACTTGTGTGGATAAAATGGTACCACCCACATTCACACTTGTATCGACACCTGGAAAGGATAGGCATCCCCATCGACCTTCCGCCTAAGACAATTCTTAGGAATGTGCCCCACATTGATGGAGAACCATTTAAGGTGCTCATCTCGCCAACGTACACACAAAGGAGAACCATTTAAGGCACTCATCCCTTTGCGTAGGTGCCACCTGGCAATAAGGAAGCTTGCTTGTGTTCATTGCTTGCAAGGGGAAAATGGGATCAATCATTGTTGGTATTTGTGAAAGGTATGATTTGGTTCTTATTGTAACGTTTTGTGTGGATTAACTCAAAATTTCTCAAGATGTGGTCTTTTTTTTTAAAAGTAGATGGCAGAAGCTATGTAGATTTCTCTAGCCGAATTAGTGGACATGCCTACATGGGTGTCCATTAAGGACCCTCGCAAATGATGAAAGATTGTGTTCATGATGAAGCAATGCAAAGAATTTGGTCTTAAAATAAGCTTGTGGGGCTATGAAGCCTTGAAGTTTCATCACCTTACCAACTTGGAAAACATTCATAGTAGGTATCTGTGCACAGTATCTATGGGAGCTTCTCGCTCGATTGCCAAGACACACGGACCACTTGTTGTTTCAAGCATTTTAAGCCAATTGCAATGGCTACCTCTCACATAATCGTATGCACTCTCACACCTACGAGTGTAGTGAGCTTATCTCCATGCTCAATCAAGTTTCCTCCTCCCTCAAGCACTCCAATAGCTCTAGATCCAAGGTGCAAGCTCAATCCTCAAGCTCCAAGCTCCATGCTCCATTGTCGTGTGTAAGATAAGAAAATAAAAGAAGAACAGAGGAGAAGATGGAGAGCTTCTCTACCACAGTTCCTGACCCTCACACACTCACTCCCTCTCTCAAGCACAAGCTCAAGCAAGCAAGCAAGAAGAAGAAGAAGAAGAAGAAGAAGAAGAAGAAGAAGAAGAAGAAGAAGAAGAAGAAGAAGAAGAAGAAGAAGAAGAAGAAGAAGAAGAGGAGGAGGAGGAGGAGAGCCAATTTTGGTCACACACAAGAATGAGCTTCTTCATTCACTTTTAGGAGGGAGCTTGGCACTCTTTTACAAGGATTTAGAGTGCGCTTTTATATTTAAAATGCACCTTTCCTCTTTTTCGCTTGCCCTGAACTTTTAAGGTTATCCTTGAACTTTTTGCCTTTTTTCCTCTTATTTCTTCAGCCTGCAGGCCATCTTTTTCCACTTTGCTCTGTGTCTTTTTTCTTTCTTTGCATTGGGTTAACATTACCCCCTCTTAGCCAAGTGCTAGCTGCATGGCACTTGCACGCACTTGTTAATGAGGGCTTGTGTGGTTGAAGGGTTGCGATGTGGATCAGTGATGTGCGCTTTATGGAGATTGGATGGGGAGAAGAAGCATCACAAAATTAAATGAGAGATTGTAGAGTCCAAGGATAGATTTGAGTGTGTAACAAGTGCCTTCTATGTCAATGGTTGATCATAGTTGTTGAGTATACTTGAAAAGGAAAATGAAGTGCACTACCTTGGCATGTGTCTAGTGGATGGTGTCCATGTCAGTGAGACTAGAAGTTGGGTCCACCAACCACAGGGAAGCCTCTAATACTGTCCCACACTTGAGGACCCAGCTTGTGTACAAGGAGAGGTGCTGTGAGTGACTTAGGGAGACAAGTCTAACCAAGTGCAAACTCACTAGGTGTATCCTAACCCCCTTGATATATCCTCAATGTGAAGTGGGGGGACAGGGAGGGCTAGGGGGTTAGGCATGGAGCCAACTGCAAATCAAGGCCACTAGATGCTTCTAACTTGAGAACCCCTAGGTGCAATGTTTGTGGCACTTTGATATTACATGGGAAAGCTCATTGTTTCTTTCCTTTTGCTTTGTATTGGTCTTTTCTTTATTTTCTCATTTCTTTTTCTTTTTCTCTTTCTTTCCCTGTTTTTTTAAAGATACGTTGGGAGGGATCATGCTAGACATCATCTTGATGCTCTTCACCAGTAGTTATATTTTGAGGGGGCCTAAGAGCTTTGCTAAGGAATGCATGGATTTGCATGTAGACCTTTTGGTTAATCTTTACATTGCGAGGGGTAGTAGAGAGGAAAGGATGATTACATTTTGAGAACCTACTATCACTCATATATTCTAAAAGGCTCATGCAAAAAGCTAGCAAGAGAGCATCCCTTAACATTAGGCGGGTCATTGCACAGCTATCTATTCCTACATTGATATCAAAATAGAGGGGTGGCATGCACTCTTCTTGGGCTACTAATTTTTGTTTTAGTAGAAGTTGCAGGAGGCGAAGGTAATTACAAGTGGTAAGGAAGGTGGGGTCAGGGAATGCTATGAACTTGTCCAAAAAGTGTGTAATGGAGGATCAGAGGTCTTGTGCTATGAAGGTCAAGTATTCTTTAGGAGTGGCGGCATTGACATTGTAGATCAAAGGGAAGTTATACATGTTATGCTTCCCCTAGTTAAAATCCACACTGTCGGCACCTCAAGTAAGCCATGTAGGTGGGATCATCCCTTTCATATGGTAGTGTATTGCAAAAAGCCATCCATGCCTCAAAATTGGTGTCCTAGATTCTTTGGTGCCATTTAGGTTGGGCTTCATAGCCTTTGACCTTTGTTGGCTCTTTCATGATCGTATCCTCCCAGTACCTTGCAGGCTCTCTTCTCCATAACGTGGGATTTCTAGCCCTCTCGTCTAGCCACCACTTCCCCAACCTCGCGACTTGGATGGCTCCTTCAACCACTTAAGGGGATAGCACTCTATTTAGGGAAAAAGGGTAAAAGAATTCAAATTCAAATGGAAAACACCCATTTTCAGTGCCCAATTGATAGGCAATTGTTCCTCAGTTTGCAACATCTGGACATGGGGCATCTTTTATGGTCTGGCATTAAACTTTCTCCTCGTGAAGTCATCCAACTCTTTGTGTTTCCTTTTTGCCTCGATGAGTCTTTTTGCAATGGCATGTTCTTATTCTTCTTGGCCTTCTACTTTTGTTGACAAAGGTAAGGGAGGGTTTTGTTCACCAAGCTGTGCCTCGATGTAGTGACAGGTTGCTCAAAATTGGGCCCTTCATTCCTTGGTGGTTCTGCCTGGGTAGGTATGGTTGGCTGCTCTTGGTGCTCCTATTCTCCAATTTCGAGCTACTCTAACTCCTCTATCAAGAGCCCTGCTTGCAAGAAAAGTTGTCATCGTTGCGCCAAGGTTTGGACTAGTGCTGGTGTGGCTAGTGTTGGTCCTTGGGGTGTGCTCTTGAAGCCCATATTTTATGGCTCTCCTTGAGAACTCCAGCTTCCTCTTTAGTCCTTCCACAAGGTCACCAACCCCCCAACTTGTGCTACATGAAGTACTGTATTGAGAAAAGCATGTTGCTAGAACTCTAGCCCTGCCTTCATTACTTCGGCCCTTGCTTGCGCCATGATTCTCTTACTTTTTGCTAAGGCAAGCTATTCGGCCAGGTCCTTGACTCTTCCAAGGTTTCTCTCTTCCCAAGCCTTGGCCTTCTCCTCTATCTTCCCTTGACTCAGCCACTGCTGCAGCTCTTGTTACAGTGTTATCACCACCTCTTCTTGTTCTTTCCATATTGGCAGCATCTTTTCCTTGTCACATTTGTGGCAATTCAGCTCTTCTTTTAGTTGTTCCTACTCTTAAAGGGTCTCAAGGAGTTAGTTATCTGCCTTTAGAAGCTTTTTTGTTTATTCCCTGTCTTTCTAGGCCCTAATTTCTTGCAATTCCTTTAGTATTCGTTCATTTTTCCTCCTCTCCTTCTAGAACTCTGCATGGGCTTGTGTCTTTACCCTCTTCACCTCCTCAGTGAGCTTCTCTCTGGAGTTTTTTAATTATTTGAATTGCTCCTCCATATCCTTTTGCCCTTATATGAGGCTTGGGAAGTTTGTTTCTAGCCCTATTCCATCTTTTCCATTTGTTGCTCTTTTGCACTTTCTTCTTTCTTCTTTGCCTCCATTTTCTTCCTTGCTTCTAATTCCTTCTTTAGGTCATTCACCTACCTCTGATAGATGGTTATTTGATTTGTCTTCTCTAGTTGGTAGATAGTGAACACATCCTTTTCCACCTCCAATTTTGACATGGCGGCCTTCTTGTCTTCCTTCATCTTTTCAAGTTGACCTAGGAGCTCCTACATGTACTTGTCATAGTTGGTCCTTTCTAGATTCTGTGTCCAATGGCAGCAGGTCTCATTGTCCCTATTATTGGAGCTCCACCACTGGGCGTTGGGCTAAGATACTTTATCGATTTTAGCATAGATACTACACCCATGCCATTGTTGAGAATAGAAAGTGATGCTTGATATGTGTGCCCAAAAGAGGCTGGAAGATATACATATGATGTATGCCTTAGGAAGAGATGACAAAATCCCATAAGCATAGTGAGGTACAATGGTACTAGCCAAAAGTTATAAAGGCATGTACTTGTTGACACTCATTTCAATGTAATGGAACTATCAGTTTGAATCATTGTCAGTGTCATTGTCCATCTTCCACAAGAATGTGTTTATGAGTCCAAGCTTCCATCTTGCAACCTAATTCACTTGTGTAATAGTTGGTTTATCTAAGTCTATGTCACCATGATTTGTGTATTCATCTTCCATCCTCCATAGCTCCTGCCATGCTCTACATCCATGTTTTTGACATGGTATCAGAGCTCAGTTGAGCATGGCATAGATCCATACACTGCTTCTATAGTCTCTCTTCACCTTTGGTCATCTATCTAGCTCACATCTTGCTCATGACTCCATTTTCAACTTCATCTCCATCTTCCACCTTGTGGCAACCATAGCCAAAGACTACACCTACCCACCTTGGAGCTTCTAGATCTCTCTCTACAAGCCATATCTTCCAATGATTCCTTATGGAGATATCTTTCTCTGCTCAGGCTGCTTCTCATAGCACTTGAAACACAAAGATTGGTGGTCTACAGCTTCAACATTGGAAAAATGCATGGTCATTGTCCTTGTTGTGCCACCTGCATGCTATCGCACGATCGGATTTGTGCTTGCGTGTTGTGACGTCTACTCTAACCATAGGGCTTTGAAATCCCACTACCCAAGCTTCCTTCTCATCAAATCTTGTGCCAAATGATCCATCCCACAAGCTGCAGCAAACAAAAAACCAGTCGGGTTTAGAAACCCTAAATGTGGACTCTATAGCCACTCAAGCTTCAGCTCATCTTTCACTTCAATCTCTTACTTCCTTCAACTCAAGCTTGTCAATGCTACTCTAACCTATTGTAACACTCAGTATCCAACAAGAAAATCACAACAAATCAGCAAGCAAGTGCTCCAACATCAAGATTCAACTTGGATATTCAAGAATAAGATAGTATCTTTTTCATACTCATTCAGTGTTGATAAACACAAATCTTATTATGTCTATTGACACATTGAAGTATAATTCTTATGCTAAGAAAACTTAGAATTTGAAGCTCATTCTCAATTGTGGGAATGACCAAAATCAAGTTTTTTATGAAGATACTTGTTATGAAGAGTGATACAACTCTCCTTGCCAAATTGTACTACATAGAAGATGCCTTTATTCTATCTACAAGAAGAAATGTAAATGCCTACTCTAAAGTGCAATCAATGATTTCATTTGAAGTTTTTGAAGACATTCTAGCTACCTTGGTCATCATACAAAACTCAAAGTTGGTGGTACCTTTGCTTGAGGGGGACAAGAAGAGCAAAATCAAAGTCAAAGAAGCTGCAAGCAAAGTAAAGAGTGACAAAGCAAGTAAAATGAAGGAAAAGATGTTGTATGATCTTAGGAGAAAATCCAATGCAATGTCAAGCCATAAGTTAAAGCCATATGAAATCCCAAAATCTATGTATCCCAAGATTTATGTCATGGTTCAACAAGTCATGTCAAGTCACATCAATGTACCTATTTGTATCCATCTCAAACTCACTGAGAAAAAGAACCTTACAAAGAAGACTAGAGCACAAGATAATGAAGAACAAGTCAAAGATGAAAAGCATGAAGAAAAGACCAAGAAGACCAAAGACAACAATATGAAGATCGAGGACATCACCAAAGGAGCTGGTGGAGCAAAAGGCTGAGGCCGAGGATTCAACTTTGACAACAAAGATCGGATGACATCTCATTATTGTGGTAAGACTGGCCATATAGCCAGTGAATGTTTCCACCGTAAAAGAGCAGAACAAGTGCAGAATGGTAACCATCAAAATTATTTCATGAATAAAAGATAAGAAGAAGAAGATGCTTCCACCATCAATAACAACTCTGATAGATTGTTTTGAAAAAATTATCTCCCATAGTGGATCTTATGTTTTCCCATAGTGGATTTTATTTCACTTAGTGGGTTTGCTTTGTAAAACAAAACCCTTACCAAATATGTAAAGTTTCAAGCTTTAACTTGACTAGGTTGCCTATGAGCTAGTCCCTCAAGCCATGTCATCATGTAGGGGGGGCAAAAGCCAACAAGGGTAGAGACTCATCACTTGAGGGGGGGTGCTGAGAATAGAAAATGATGCTCGATATGTGTGCCCAAAAGAGGCTAGAAGATAGACCTATGATGTATGCTCTAGGAAGAGATGACAGAATCCCATAAGCACAGTGAGGTATAGTGGTACTATCCAAAAGTTATAAAGGCATGACCTTGTTGACACTCATTTCAATGTAATAGAACTATTAGTTTGAGTCATTGTCTGTGTCATTGTCCATCTTACACAAGAATGTGTTTTTATGAGTCCAAGCTTACATTTTGGAGCCTAATTCACTTGTGTAATAGTTAGTCTATCTAAGTCTATGTCACCTACCATGATCTAGATCCGTGTTTTTGACAGCCACCATATTGTTTTGGTCCACTCCCCCTTTTGATGTCTCCTGGGTGGTGATTGGCATGGCAATCAGGGCCGGTAGTGATGGGTTCATGGGGGTCTTTCTCTTGCTTTTCACAATGCGCCCTTGAGCTCTTTCTTTTGTTGCAGCACCACTAGAGCTTGGCTCACCACCTAGGCTTCTCCTTGTGAGCTCTTCGGGTCGAGAGGCTTGCTCTACCAATAACCACAAGGCTAGGGCCATTTTCTTGTCTTCTTCTCTTTTCAACCTTTTCTTATTTTCTATTTGCTTCCTTATTCATTCCTCTTCCTCGCTTCTTGACTCCTCCTCCACCTTTCTTACTCATTCCTCTTCCTCTTCCTACTTATTTCTCCATTCATATTCTAATTCTCTTGATTTCTTTTTTGCGGCTTCTACTTCCTTGTCTCCTTCTACCATGGTTTCCTTCCTTTTTCCTGGGATGTTCAACATGAGTTTTCTTTTTGCACCTTGGCTCAATGGACTGAGCCCTCCTTCCCTTTCCCACTAATGGTTCTCTCACTTGAGGCCTCTTATTGCTACTAGTCTTGGGGTGGAGCATCCCTCTTTTTGGGTGACTACACGGGCTATTCTTGGGCTGGTGAGTGCTCAGGGGTTTCTTCTACCACTTCTTGTCTTTCCAAGTCCCCCACGGCCTCTTGGATGATGGCAATGAGTACATCTCCAAAACCTATGTTGGAGGCCATAGTTGCTGGCTTTTTCCTTGCAGTCTCCATTATGGAAGCTAGAGACTCCCTACTTGTGCTACCTTGGCTCATGTGGCTAGCACTTTCACTGAGGATTCCATGGTCTTGTGCACATAGCCATTCTAATTGATTTTTTCTAGAGACTTGGCCACGATGCTCTCGAGCAATGGCACTCCAATCCTGGTCAATCAAGGCATTGTACCTCTAACTAGAAAATAGAGCATGGACTATCTTTGCTTGCAGTCTGATGTCAGAGTCGAGGATGTTGGCTAGGTAACTCCAACATTTGTGTACATTTGGGACTTATCCATCCCTAGCATACTATAAACATCTCTCTTGGGTCACCTCTTGGGCTTGTTGACTAGTCCTAGAGCTCTTTCCACTATTTCGGGGCTCAATTCCACTTCTACTCTGCGAGTCTCTCCTCCTTGTCTCATTGTCACAATGCCACAACTCCTGTTCACATCAAAAGTTTGCAGAAATTATGTGGACTTGTTGTAGTCGATGGCTTGACCAATCTTCTCCATGTACTTGCCAAGATTACCCTAGTCAAAGATCTGTTTTGCCACTTGTTCTTTCATCACAATATGCTTTCTAAGTTCTAGATGGTTCTAAACTTAAGCTGATTAAAGGCCCTTGTTTCCGTTGTTAGGCCATATTTGTCATGCTCTTCTTCCATGAATGGGAGCTTGTTGCATTTTTCATGCCCGGCCATCTCAAGTTCATGTCATGATGCAATGACTCACTATTAGTTTACTTGAAATGACTTTTTGCGAAAAGATGAGGGGATTATGAATATATGTTATGGAAAGATGAAGTGCTTAAGTGGTACAAAATGAAAATTTTTGCTTCAATCAATCCATATAGTTCAACCCAGAATTTCATGAAATTTTTCCTTAAGCACAAATTGACTTTTATCAGTCCATTTTGCTTTTTAAAGTTTGCTTTAAGGTTCTCAAGTCATGCGTTCTTTTTCGCCTTACCCCCTCCCTCCCTAGGAATGATGGAAATCCTTCTTAGGATTGGAAGATGAAGGGTTAAGGGCATGAAGAGCATGTATGCTATGCTTTACTTCGTAGAAGTTTGGGTTATATTCCAAGTGGGCATGACGGTCCATGTCATGAGGTCTAATGCCTATGTGTGTAATGTAGGTCAAGACATCAATGAGGAAGTCACCGGGGTCAAGATTTGATCGAAATAGGGGTGGGCCATGATGTGGTCTTCTAATGGTCGATTTTATGAGACTGATAGCTAATACTTTGAATGAGGTAGGAGCCACATAGGTAGGGTCATACTTAGCAATTTTGATTGTGCATCTTTGCTCGGCATTGGTCATAAATTGGTAGCCCTCTTATTCCCATTGGAGATATAGCACATACCATTTTCGTAGAAAGGCAGAGTCAGAGTGTCGACTAATTGCTCCATCCAGCTCTTCTAGCTCCTCGCTTGTTGTAGAGACTTTACTCCTACTATAGGATGTGAGCAACCTCTATTTGAGGGCTTCCTCCCAAGAAATCTCACTATCAATCAAGACTTTGGCCACCTTAGGAATCTTGACAAACACGAACTCATATTCCTCCCAAGTGCATGGCAAGGAGCGCACTTCTGTTGCTAATGTCTCATCGAGAAGGACTAAATCCAACCATTCATAGCTCCTAGCTAGCGTGGTGAAGGTAGCATTCAATCATCTAATGAAAGTGACCAAGTCATCCCCTATATTAATGGCTAGGTCCAAGGCCAAGGTAAGGATAGATCTACACTCATAGGAGGGTCTAACGCTTGCGGGAGGTTGGGGTTTGGCTGGATTGGATAACTTAGCAAAAGCCATCTTGGTGGATTAGTCTGTGGGGCATTTAGTGACGGCTACTTGTACGATGGGTCGGTCTTGGAGCTCAAGTGGTACACTAATTTCTGCTTGTGGAGCCATTTTCAAGGGGTAGCTGGTTGCGGTTTTGGTTGAAAGACTCGTTGAGGTTTTATGGGTTTGGTACTTTTGGAATGAATTGGTTTCTCGGTCCTCACTGGCTTGTTGTTTTGTGGAGATGGGTTGGAGGGCCTGGATGGAGGGACATGCATGCCGCTCATAGTTTTGGGCAACCAAATCTCGTTGCTGCCTTCGTAGTAGCCTTGGGCGTGCAACAAGTCTTTGGGTACCCATCACGACCTTGACCTATTATCTATTTCTATAGCACTACCTTTGTCTCTTAGGCATAGGGCATGATGTTCTATGGTTAGGAGTCCATGTAGATTGGCTTCTAGGAAGTTGTGGTTGTTTTTTGGGCACCCATTTGAGCTGCCGCTCGGTGGCCCTATATGTGTCTCCTTTAGATTGTGGGTAGTTTGTTTTGGTAGGGTGGGACAAGTCACGATCCCTTTCCTTAGACCTTGCACTAGGTTCCTCTACCAGTGGCACTACAGGCTTTGATGGAGCTACGCTGCCCTTGCTAAAAGCTGTCACTATTCAAACATTGCTAATGGAGAGGTGAATGCACTACAAGTCATAGTTGACATTGCAGTGTGCTTGTTTTTTGAATGTGTGTCTCCTTGACTGGTCTACCATGATGCTCCATTTTGATTTGCAGGTCATATATCGAGTCATTAGTTTTACTGAATGTCGACAGGAAATTCTCCCAAGTCAAGCTCGTCATTTTCTGGGTTGGCACCGGTTCCTGACATGTTGCCCATTTCTTGGGCAGCTAGGATGTCAATTAGATTGATCAAGTCAGGTAGAGTTGCGTCCCTAATCATGCCTATTGATGTTGCTTCCTAAGCGGCTTGAAGATTCAAGTCTCTCAGTATTTGGTGATTGGTGTCCTTGGCCTCGTTCAACTTATCTTATCTTGTGTGAATTCCTTGTTATTTAAAACAATCCTCAATGTTACAAGCACTCAAATACCAGTTGTGTGCTCCTCAAGTGCACTCTATGAAATTAGGCTTTCAACTTTTCTGGTGCATGTCAAATGTTCAATTGATGTAATGTGTGAATTCAACAAAAACAATATAGTGCAAATCACACTCTTTCCAATCAATCCTCACTAACTATAGCTTCTTCATGTGGGTGATAGCCATCCTTGATGGTGGTCAGTTTTGGTCTCTATGGCATTCTAGATGTGTGATTTGAGGGGTAATAGGTTTTTTTGATTAGTCCAAGTCTCTATCAAGACACGCGACAAAGGGTCTGTGGGGCTGCAATCATTCTCTTGGCCATTAAATAGCGATTCGTGAGCCTAGTGGCCCTATGAGTCATTCCATGCATTCAAAGGCCTACAAGGGTGTCGTCTACATTGGGATTAGCCTCTACCTGCCCTGGGGTGGGTCCAATTTGCTAGAATCTAGGTTCTACATAGCTCGTCTAAGTGACAATGTTCAAGTTGTAGCATCCGAGTTGAGTACTCATCCGAGTCTGGACTGAGTCTGAGTGGCCTAGTGCTCTGTCGTGTGAATCAAGTGGTCCTATTTCAATCTAGACTATCCAAGTCTGAGTCACCCGAGTGGCTTGGCACTCAGCCATTTGAGTCTGTGCGGATGGCTATCCAAGCCGAATTAGGTCTAGGGTTCAAGTCTAGGTCTCAGACTCTAACAATTTTGTGGTTGTTTGAGTAGACCTATGACTCAGACTATCTGACTAGTAGCAGGACTTAAACGACTATGAAATCCATCCGAGTGTAGTGGTGGGGGTCTAAAACAGCAAAAAATCACTTAAATACTACTGGTGCCTATCTTAACATTGCAACTAGGGTCTTGACTAGGGTAAAAAAGCATTAGTTGTTGACACTTAGAGCATACTTGTAGGGATTGGGGATGCAAGAATGAGAATCAATGAGTGAATCTGTGCTCCTGCCGCCCTATAGCTCTCTCTCTCTCTCTCTCTCTCTCTCTCTCTCTCTCTCTCTCTCTCTCTCTCTCTCTCTCTCTCTCTCTCTCTCTCTCTCTCTCTCTCTCTCTCAATATCTCTCTTAACTGAATGCACACAAATGAGCTCTCTCTTTGCCCTCTTGGCTTCTTAAACCCTTTCTATCTTGCCATATTACTTCCCCTTTCTCTCTCTTTGCTGTTCTAATGCCTCAAAGCTCTCTTTTCCATTATTTTTCCATGTTTTGGGCTTGCTATTATAGTAGAAACCCTATCATGTGTTTCTCTGTTTTCCTTATTTTTTTCTTACCTAAATGCATCCAAATCACAAGCAACCACTTGCACTAATCCAACCTACTTAGCTAAATCCAAAAAACCAGAAAAACTTACTTGCAAAGAAGATCCAATATCTCTTCAACTCCCTCGCTTCCAACCTATCTCAAGCACCGGTTCGAGGCAAACTCTACTTCAATGCTTAATTCAGAGTGTGCAAGCACTCAAAGCTTGAATCCGTTGGTCCCGGGCAACGCAACCAAAATGCGGGAGCTTCTCACTTGACCACCAAGACCCACAGACTACTTATTGTTTCAAGCATTTCAAGCCAAGTGCAATGGCTACCTCTCACATAGTTGTACTCACTCTCACACCTACGAGTGTGGTGAGCTTACCTCCATGCTCGATCGAGTTGCCTCCTCCCTCAAGCACTTTGGTAGCTCCACAATCCAAGGTAAAAGCTTAAGCAAGCTTGATCCTCAAGCTCCAAGCTTCATGCTCCATTGATGCATGCAAGAGAAGAAGAAGAAGAAGAAGAAGAAGAAGAAGAAGAAGAAGAAGAAGAAGAAGAAGAAGAAGAAGAAGAAGAGAGGAGAAGATGGAGAGCTTCTCCACCATGATTCCTCACCCTCACACACTCACTCCCTCACACTCCCTCTCTCAAGCACAAGCTCAAGCAAGCAAGTAAGCAAGAAGAAGAAGAAGAAGAAGAGGAGGAGGAGGAGAGCTAGTTTTGGCCACACACAAGAATGAGCTTCTTCATTCACTTTTTGCCTTTTATACAAAACCCTAATCCCCTTTGGGCACCCATTCCTTTTTTACATACCCGATCATTTTAGCCTAGGTCCTCTTTTCCTATTCCCTTTCTATTTGCATTGTGCCTTCACCCATGCCTGTTTGCATTTACAAATTGCACAAGAGGGAGCTTGGCACTCTTTTACAAGGATTTAGACTGCGTGTTTAAATTTAAAATATGTCTTTTCTCTTTTGCGTTTGCCCTAAACTTTTAAGGTTGTCCTTGAGCTTTTGGCCTTTTTCCCTCCTATTTCTTCAACGAGGCTGCTTTTTTCCACTTGCCTTGTGTCTTTTTAATTTTATTTTTTATTTCTTTGCACTAGGATTAACAATATCCTAAAACTAGGGAGTTGGTGGCTACATGTGGGCTAAATGACTATATTAGGGAAACCTATGGGCCTATTCACTTTGTTAACTATTACAACTTTGTGCAAAACTATCATCCTAAGACTTAAACAAGTAATATGAGATACTAGGTAGGAAGAGAGCAGAAAATTGGGGAGGTGGAACTCATACCAAAATTAGTGGAATAAGCCTTAGGTCTTTGTTGGGGATTAGGGAAGCATGGTAAACCCTTTAAAACTCATCTGGTAGATCAACGGTGGAGTGATAAGCTTGTCATTACTTTGGATGGTCTATTGACTTCAACTATTTAGGAGAAGGGTCTTAGGATCTCTACACAAGTTTTTCATCACTTTTTTTCTTACAACAAACCTAGCACCCATATAGGAAGGATACCCAAGGGCTTTATGGAAGATATCCTATCTAGTAAAATTGCTAAGGGGGATCTGAATGATTTTTTATTGGAACAATTCTATGACTCCCTTGCAAGGGTACATTGAGCCCTCCCCAAAAACCCTAATGAGAATTCTACCACTACTAGAGCAAAGTTTCATATAAACAACTATGGTAGTTCTCTCACTGGGATCGTCATTGTAGCCTTAGGACTCTCTGAGCCAATGCAAGTGAACTCAGATGTGGCAAAGGTGGGACAAATGAAAGACAATAGACCTAGAGAGGAATAAGGGTCAAATATGGAGCGATCCATCCAAAAATGGAGCCAAGAAGGGAGAAAGAAAGGAAAATACCATAGAGATCACCACAAAGCCCTCAAGGAATTGCCAAAGGAGGATGCCCAGGATATGAAGGAAGCTCCTCGGAAGGAAAAGGAGGACCTATCCATAGCCATGCAAGAATCATTTGACTATGACATGAGAAGAAAGGTAGCTTCATCTCAAGGAGAATGGAGTGAGAAATTACTAGAAAGGCAGGAGACTCTAACAAAGGTCAAGGAGAGGCTCAGGAAGAACACTCAATAATGGGTCCAGTAGATTTTTGGATGCCCATAACCACTATACAGGCCAAGATCAACAAGTTGGAATAGGGTAAACACAAATGAAGATGTTATAGCCAATTATTATATGGAGAAGCAATGATGTGTTGAGACTATTACCATCACAAAAGACTGTGCAAGAAGGACATTAGTGACTTTGGGTGGTCTTGCCATATTAGAATTCTTATGTGGAGAGTTGAAACAAGAAAAGAAAAGGGAAATTTTGGAAAGAATGGAATTATAAAAGAAGTATGAGGAAGAGAGTTTGGCTCGTTAGGAATTTCTGAGGAACTCAGCCTAGCAATTACATGACTTACAAGCCTAGATTGCAGAGAACAACAAGGAGATGGAGGGGCTGAAAGAACAATTGCAAGAAGTTGAGATAATGAGGAAAATATAAGAAATTACCCGTGCTCAAGTTACGAATCTTATGGTCTAGCTAGCCAATTGGAGGCAGAAAAGGAGATGGCAACAACTCTTACCAATAACTTAGCAGAAGCATGATAGATTCAAGCAAGATGAAGATAGTCTTCACAGGGTTGCATGATACAATCGAAACAAGTCTGACTACTATTGTCAATCAAGTTGAGGAGAAAGCTATTCGAGCTTATGAGGAGACACTATAGCAACTACTCACAGATTTGGAAAATTTTCTTCATAAAGAACACCAGTTTAAGCTTCATACAATTGCCTATAAACATGCATTATCATTACAGCAAGGGCTTTATCAGCCGATTGTTTGCACCATATCACTCAAGAGCACATGTATCGTGGAGGAACTCAAAGCTCATTTGGGACTAGCACCAGGTTTCTTGGCCAATTTTGACCAAGAACGAAGCTCACATTATTCTCCTCAAGCCCAACTTGAAGCCAAATGATTGCTCACTTGCATGACATGGGTTATAATGATCGAAATTCAAGAGATGTAGGAATGGTACACCCAACATCCATTGACTTGTGTGACATACAACATGAGTCACTGGTTGTGCTGAAGGCCCCAATGTCGTATAGCCTCTTGCAGACATGATTCGTTCTTTTGATTACATGGACCCCTAGGATTTTGTTTAATAAGAGGAGGGACCCATCAAGGAAAGTGAGGAACCACCACCAATACAAGACATGGCACCGGAGGTCCAAGAGCACTTTGATAGGATGGTTCAAGTCCTCCGGCCTACCCCTCAAGATGTGCCAAAGTATCCACTTGACATGCAAGGTATTGAGGCACAAAGAGAGGATCTCGATGAACCCATTAATACCTATCGGGAGAAGCAGAAAAAGGAGTAGACCATCATTTTTTATTTCAATGTCTATGAAGATGCTAAATTTAAAACGCCCTTACCACTCAGTACCATGAAAAAGCTTATTAAAGTGGAAGAGAAGATTGTCAAGAAATGGTTGAAGAAATATGATAGGTCAGCTTTGCAAGTAGCTTGCAAGATTCCCAGGGAGAAGAATAAAAGGGAATATCTCACTAGGAAGCCATGTGACTCTGTGGTAGCTTCAACTAGAATGGAGATACCCTATCCTTGAAGCAGATGAAATGACCCATTCTACCTTTTGCTACTCAAAACAAAAGATAGATGTGCTCCATTGCCCTTATCCCAGAATGTATGGAAGAGAATATGATGCTGCAAAGCATAGCGAGTAGAATCTATCACTTCCAGTTGTATGACTTGCCACCCTCATTTGATAGTTTCCTTAAACTGTACTCAAATTGCCTAAATCTTGCCTTCATAGTCACTTGCAATTATTTCTTCCTTATATCAAGCTCTTACAGCAACCACTAACTCCTTATGAGAATGGCCTGCCACCCTTATTCTTTGACATCAACACAGGGATTGACCGCATTACTATGGCAAGACTTCTTCTTCGAGTTGTACTATTCCCATCTTAATGTGTAGCCTTACTCAAGGATATGGTGGATAGTATATTTGCACCTTTCTTAATCCATATCTTTTGAGCAAAGAGTGTCTGTTACCAACCTTTTGCCACTCCCTGCAGAGTGAATCACTTGTACATTCACATGAAGAAATGAGTTTTTATTTTTTGAATGAGAAAAAAAAGAAAAAAATCAAAAGAAGAAAAAAATGGAAAGAACATAAAAGAAAAGAGAGCAAAAGTTTCATGATTAGTTAGATGCACTCACGTTTCACTGCACCGAAGGGTCCTCAAGTTGGATGCTTCCAGTGGCTTTGATTGGTTGGCTCTGCCTCTAACCCCATAGCCCTTCCCTCACTACACAATCTTAGGGCTCATCAAGGGCAGGATACCCTGGGCTTGCTTAAATGACCTGTCACCTTGAGTTTTGTATACCACACAATAGTAGTTCACCAATTGAGTCCTCAAGTGTGGGACAACACTTGAGGGAGTTTGACCCATCTCCTCGTTGCACTTGCACATGCATAAATCACTACACATGTATGTTAGATCCACCCCTTAGGGAGAGCACGCACTGTCTTACAAGTTCTTGTAATGGGCCATTTGAAGACCTGAAGAACCATCCACATCGCACTGTCTTACAAGTTCTTGTAATGGGCCATTTGAAGACCTGAAGAACCATCCACATCTGTGGCCTCTACCTCCTATTGAGAGTGGAAAAAGATTGAATTTTGGACAAATTTTTGTTGTTTTTGAGGTCTGAATGATTGATTTTTGATGGATTTAGAGTGATGCATGGTTGTTAATGGAAGTGTTTGACAGTGTTTTTGATGATATTGATTATGTTTTGTAAGTTCATGATGATTCTTAGTGGAAATATAAGGCTCTATGATGTTCTGATAGGTTTTGTGAGGTTCTGATTGGTTCTGATACCTTCTGTATACCTTCTGTTTTGTTCTGATTTTCCTTTGTATGAAGCATGGATTGATGATTGATGAAGGTTGAAATATTTTGGAGGCTTGTTGAATAGTTTTGATAGTTTGAAATGGTTTTAGTATGAGTTACGAGGATTTGATGTTTTCTGATGACCTTTTGTAACCCTCTGTAAACCTTCTGTAGAGCCTCTGTATCTGATTTGTTTCTGTTCTGTATGTGTTCTGTAGATCTTCTGTAAGTGTTTTGTAGAATGTATGTGTGACTTTGGGAAATTTTTCTAAATTTTGGAAAGTATGAATCTAAGTTTAAAAGAGCTAAAACAAATGGAAGAAGCAGCTGCTGAAGACTGAAGAGAAGACTAGAGTGGCAGTGACAACAGTGAGCTATGAAGAGACACTGTAGTGGCTCTGGTGCCTCTTTGTATCAAACATACCTCTTGGGAGGTGCATACACGACCTAAGAAGGATTATTGAGAGTCATTATAGATTATTGTATTGAGGAGATGATGTACTATTGAGAAAGAGAGAGAGAGAGAGCCAGAGCTAGCCAATTCTATCAAAACAGTGTAACTGTATATGAGAGATTGAGAGAGAAAACTATGAAGACATTGAAGATGAATACTATGTGATTGATTTCCATTTAAAGATGGTGTATTCTTTTATGTTCCTTGTTCTATTGATGGATTCTATGAAGATGTTGAAGATTATGGTTAATTCTATCAAATCCGTGGGAGATATCTACTATGATGCTGCGTGAAGATTTGTTGTTTTCTTTGTTTTGGTCATCAAAAGAATGAAATAAAAGCTTGTTGATGTTACAAGATAGATTTTCTTGTAGTAGAATCCCCTTTTCCTTGATGTTCCTCTTGGGGCTCCATGTTTTTTGTGCGCAGCCGGGGAAACTTGCCATCAACAAGCATCAGAAGAGGTTGAAAATGAAGGAAGTGGCATTGCCAAGAAGAGAAGAATTCAATGGCTGTTTGCAAAGTTCATTCTTCCACTGAAGAGTTGGAGATTATTATTATCAAAGCCACTTTCCACAAGAATTTCATCCCACATTGGCAGAAACATATTACCATCATGATGCAAGCTCTATGCAGTGGACTATTTCCTCTTCCTGTTGAAGTAGCAGAAACTTGCATCTTGGTGGCAAATTGTTTGGAAACAAACTGAAGAGCAAAAGCAGAGAGAATGACTATGGAAGATTTGGTATTCATTGAGAAGTTTCTAGACATCATCAAGTGGGAGATCGTGAAGAAGCTTCAGGAGTCGTGATCAATGGAGGTTCACGAAAACAAGAAGGAAAAGAGTTGGAATTTGTTCGTGGATGCTCAATAGCAAGATACGTCGGATGCTTGGTGCACTGACAATCTTTTGTTTGTCCAATTAGCATCCCACTGGAAGTTGGTAGACAAAGTTTTTTTCACAACATAGACTGTTGAAACCCCTCAGAAGCTGGCATTATTATGATGGCACATCAATGATCCTAAGAAGAATGAGTTTTGATACTTTCAGAATGAAATATCTCCCCCTCTCTAGTGGTTTGAAAGCCGAATTCAGAGATGTTGAAAAGAAGAAAGTAGAAGAGATATTAGCCAGAGAATCCCCCAGAGACTGAAGCCCTCTCTGATACTATCGTGTTGAGTACAGGCTGACTGGTTGGAGCCAACCCCCTGATGAATGACGCAATCAAGAGGCAAGTGTTAGAACGGGTCCAGAGGTACGTGAGTAGAGAGAAGGCAAAAATCAAAGTTGAGAATGAGCTTGCAGTAGAAGCCTCCTTTGACGCCCTAAAAGCACTCTTTACAGAAGTCCCCATGGCAAATCAAGGTCCCCTTCCTAGTCAGATTCATCCTGGAAATATTGATGACAGGCCAGCAAATGTAGTCCCATTGCCAGTTTTTAAGGGAGAGTACAATGAAGACCCTGATCTTCATGTAGCAGAGTTCATGGTAGCATGTGTGGCTAACAATGCCAGAACCCCTGAGCATTGGTTAGCGATATTCCCCGCCACTTTCAAGGGCGTAGCATTTTAGTGGTATGAGAGACAAGCAGCAGGAACTTTTGGCACATGGGACGACCTGAAGTTGGCCTTCCTCACTAAATTCAAGCGTGAAGGTTTTGAAGAGCGGATGTGAGAGAAGTTCATGAACCTACGTCAATCCTTTGGAGAAAGAGTAGAAGCTTATGTCTCGCAAATGGAATCCACTTGAAGAGATAGACTAACCATCATTTGGATGAAGGAATCCAGAAAGGAGTGTTTCTCAGAGGCCTACAACCAGAAGTTTGCAAGTTCGTGAAATTGAGAAGACCAGTCAATCTGCAAGCTGCAGTGGAAGGTACAAGATTGTATGATGAAGTTGAAGCAAGGCTGTCAATGACTCTAGGAAGAGGAGTCTTACCTCCTCCCATGCCAGGAATGGTATATCCACCAAATGTGGTCCTAGGGATAGTTCCCTACCCCTATCCCTAGATGCAAACAGTGCCGCAGTATAATGCACCTAATCCACTGTGGTCACCACAGACGACAGTGTCTCAAGTGATGATTCAACCACAACAACAATGGCCTCAAACAGTTCCTCCAATGGCGAGTCAACAACAGTGGAACCCTACCAACTGAAATCAACAACCCCAAGTCTCAACAAGAGCCCTGAACCAGAACCAAAACATAGGACCCTCTAGATCAACCCAACCAGTGTATGCAGTAATTACAAAAGCTTCTCAAAACCCTATTACAAGCACTTCAGGAGATGAAAATCTAGAGGACTACTTATCCAACTCAGTTGCAAGTATCAAGAAAGAGCTTATAGGTGTGATTACACAGCAGCTACAGACGCTGAAGGTGAGTACCGCCAATATATCCACCCCTACAGGAGCTGAAGGAGATGTGATGCGCTCTAATACATTGTGCGGAAAGTGTCATCAAGTGGGATATTTAGCCACTAAATGTACCTGAAAACCAACTATTCCTGGAGCCTTCTGCTCCTACTTTTTGTGGAAGAACCATACAGAGGATATTTGCTCTCTGAAGGAGATGCACGAACGAAGTCAGAAGGATGAAAATGTATGATTCAACTTGCTAGAGTCCAAAATGACAACACAAGATATTGGACCAAAGCCTAGGGAGTTTGGTCCTAATTTCAGTCCAAGGAGGTTTCCCTCTCAAAGCTACAGAGGCCGACAGTCTGGTAGTGGTCAAATCAGAAGTGGAATGTTACAGGTGTGGAGAAAAGGGTCATATCTCCCTGAATTGTCCAAACCCTAGACGATCTGTGGATTACAAGCCCTTATGTAGTCGATGCAAAGGCAAAGGCTACACTATAAAGGACTGTCCAAGTCCAGCTCCTGTATAGGCCAATGGCACTGATAGCCAACAGAAGGTACAAGAGTCTGCCTCCAATTTGGTAGAGTTGGAAGTTGCCGCTGTCACGTGCACCAAGAAGAAGGAATCAATTGTTCAGAACGAAAATAATTCTCTTGCCAAGTCTGTGAAGTTCAACCTACCAACAGAGAGACAGAGCAGTACAGGACAGAACAGTGTAGTACTACAAAGCACTGCAATGCCACAGAGAGTCACAGAGACATTCCCAGAAACAGGACCAGAGGTCCAGGAGATAGATGAGACAGAAGCACTTCCAGAAACAAAGGAAGTGCCGATGTTTCCATTGTTAGAAGAAAAAGGAAAGATGAAAATGGGTGTAGCCCTATTCCCCAGCAAGCTGGAGAAGCCTGTGGATCCTATCAAAGATTATAACTTGGTAAAAGACCTAGACACCTTTAAACCTAACTTAACATTCTAGCAGTTGCTGATGCTGTCTCCCAGCTGCCGAAAGAACTTCAAAAGCATATTGACAAGAAGACGTGGACTAAGGATTACTTCCCCAATAATAATAAATTCCAATAGAGCCCTAGAGCCTGTAAAGGAAGTAGATGTGGCTAACGCCTTCCTAGATCCTAGAATCCCAGAGATTAGTGTATGGATAGAAGGATGCTTTATTTCAGATGTATTGATTGATGGAGGTTCATCAGTAAACATAATGATGGATGTGACAATGAAGGACTTAGGGTTGCAAGGAATTCAACCTACACAGTGGCTTATCAGATTGGCATACCAAAGCAGAATTAAATCGTTGGGCATTCTCCCATACGTAAAAACAACCCTTGCAGGAAAATACTATTGGTTGACATATTTGGTGGTCAAACCAATTTCTTATGGGACCTCATACCCTCTGCTATTGGGAAGACCTTGGCTTTTTGAAGCAAGACCCAGGACAGATTGGTTCAAAGGAACCCTAACCCTAGGCAGAGGACCCAACAAAGTGGTGTTGAAGTTGTATGGATCGCAAAAAGGCAATGGATCCACATCCATCGAAGTCATAACTGACTCCTCTAACAAGGTAACAGATGGTACATCATGAGATGAAGAGGCTATTAAACAGATATTTTCCAAGAAAACAGAGGCATTGTCCCTAACAGTGGACACTGTAAGTCAACTACTAAGGGAAGCAAAGTCCTTGTCCATGGGAGAATACCCCTTGCCTCAACTTGAATTAACTTTTGAAATCACCTTTGACAGTGAAATAGAAGCATGGATGTATTGTTCTCCATGTTACATGACAGTCGCAGAGACAGTCACAGAGATAGTAATAGAGACAGTCACAGAGATAGTGACTGTAACAGAGGCAAAAGATCTATTCTTCTCCTACAGAGCCTTTACAAAAGCAGAGATAGAGCCTCTAGAGGAAGAGGATGACAATGATGAGGAAGAAAACGAAGCAGGTTATAAAAGTGCAAATGAAGAATTTCATGTGATAGCAGATGATCTTGTTGATGTCCCTATAGAGACCTCAGAGACCGAAGATCTCAGGGTGTTGGATGGAATGAACATGGTTCCATTTGGGTTGACCAATGAACCACAAAGTATGCAGAATCTATATAAGCAATGGATTAAAGGCATAAAAATTAAGTTCGCCATTGCCTCCTGTCGCCATGACCATTCAGTCTCCAGAGAAAAGATGATGATGATGCCCCGTGCCAACAAAAGCCAGAACCATCAAAGCCTCGGCTTCTAGAAGGTCCATGCTATGTGATATTCCTGGACTCATCCTCTGAAGATGAATACCTAAGTCCAAAATAAATCACCACTCACACAGAAGCAAACAAAGCTCTAATACCCTTTGAGCAATCTCAATAGACAAATGAGTCATCTGTTCAGAAGGAGGACACTGGTTCTAGTGGAACATTAGACGAGGACACTACTCTCTTGAAAGAGTCAGACCTCTATCCAGAAGCAATCCGTGGGACATTTATCCATGAATTGGAAGGTGAAAGGCAAGTGACGTTCGTGGATACTGATGGTACCGAACATCACCTGAAAGTGGGTCTCAATCTTCCAAAAGAAGAACTAGTGGTCCTGAGAGACTTACTAAAGGAGAACTTAGATGTGTTTGCTTGGTCATATAAAGATCTAAAGGGGATTGATCCCACAGTATGTCAACATAACATTGACCTAGAGCCCGATGCCAAACTTGTAAGGCAAAGACAAAGGCGTATGAATCCTAATTATTCTGCTCTGGTGAAGGCTGAATTATTGAAACTTCTAGAAGCTGAGTTCATTTATCTCGTGGCTAACATTGAATGGGTTTTGCCCATTGTGGTAGTACCCAAGAAGAACGGGAAACTTCGAATATGTGTGGACTTTCGGAAGCTCAATTCAAAGACGAAGAAGGATCGTTTCCCTATCCCTTTTAGAGACCAACTCTTGGATATAGTGGTAGGCCATGAGATGTATTCCCTCTTGGATGGATTCAGCGGATATAACCAAGTCCAAATTGTAGAAGAGGACCAATCCAAAACAACCTTCACTATAGAATGGAAGACCTATGCCTATAGAGTGATGCCATTTGGGCTCTGTAATGCTTCTGCTACCTTCCAAAGAGTAATGATGGCCACCTTCCAGAATCATTTGCATGATTTCATTGAGGTGTATCTTGATGACTTTTGTGTCTATAGTTTGATCCGTGAGCACTCAGGACACCTAGAGCAATGTTTTGATAGATGCAGAGAGTATGGGATTTCTCTCAATCCCGATAAATGTAGTTCTTTTAGGCCATATTGTCTTTGCACAAGGGATTGCAACAGACTCGGCAAAGATCGAGAAGATTGCCGCCTTGACAGCACCAACAAACCTCAAGCAATTGAGAGGATTTATTGGCCATGTGGGCTACTACAGAAGGTTTATTTCACATTTTGCAACCAAGGCGGCCCCTCTGCACAAGCTCCTAAGGAAAGATACGGATTTTCTTTGGACTAATGACTATGAAGAAGCCTTTAATGCCCTAAAATAGTGCCTTATCCAAGTACCTATCTTACAACCTCCTGATTGGACGAAGGAGATCCATGTGCACACAGATGCATCAGTCGAAGGGCTAGGTGTTGTCCTATGTCAAAAGGGCCCCTCTAAATTAGATTAACCAATTTATTATGCAAGCTGAAAGGTCACTGATAGGGAACGGAACTACACAATGACAGAGCTTGAGTGCTTGGGAATGGTGTTTGCATTGGAGAAGTTTCAACACTATCTATTGTCAACACATTTTAAGTTCTACCTAGATCATGAAGCCCTATCCTTCCTGATGAACAAAGCAGATGTTAAACGACGACCAATGAGATGGTTGCTCCTATTCCAGGAGTTCGATTTTGAAGTGGTCACTAAGCCTGGCTATTCCCATGTCCTAGCCGATCATCTATCACAGATCCCTGAAACTCTAGACGAGGAATAGGATGATCCAGACCTTCCTGATACTTCTTTGTTTCTAGTTGAAACAGTCACTCCCTGATCTGCAGATATATCCAACCTCCTGGCAACTCAACAGTATCCTCCTGGCATCTCAAGCCGTGAGAAGAAAAAGCTTCTGTTAGATGAAATCAGCATAGTATTGAAAGCATGCCATGACGAACCATGTGGTGGACACTTCACAGGAGAAGCAACAGCCAGGAAGGCTCTGTTAGCAGGATACTGGTGGGCCGACCCTCCGCAAGGATGCACATGACTACTGCAAGAGATGTGATGCTTGTCAATGAATGGGAAAACCCACCAAAACAAGTGCCATACCACTGCAACCCATTCTTCCCCTAAAGCCGTTTGAGAAGTGGGGGATTGATTTTGTGGGTCCCATTGATCCACCCATCAAATGGAAGGAGAACAAATACATCTTAGTATGTATAGATTATGTCACAAAGTGGTGTGAAGCTAAAGCCCTGAAGCGGGACGATGGTAACAGCGTAGCCCTGTTCATGTACAAGAATATTATCACCCATTTTGGCAGTCCCCTTGAGCTGGTAAGTAACAAAGGTACTCATTTCCTTAACAAAATCATGGAGGAGATGATGGAATTGTATAAGATCCGCCATCATAAGTCCACTCCCTATTACCCTAGAGTCAATGGCCAAGTTAAAGTCACCAATCGCATCCTTTGCTCAATCCTGAGAACAATTGCCGCACATCGTCGTGACTAGGATGATCAACTTATAGAGGCCCTCTGGGCATACAGAACCTCCTATAAGGTAACTACAGGACAAACCCCTTTTCAGCTAGTGTATGGTACAGAAGCCGTCTTCCCTGTTGAGCTAGAATTGTCCTCTTTGCGAGTGGCAGTTAAAGAACGCTTGGGAGATGATGAATCACTACAACGTCGCCTCATGCACTTGGAATGCTTGGATGAGATACGGTGGATGACCCTACAGCGCATGGAAACCACTCAAGCGCGATGCAAGGCCTATCATGATAGTTTCATCAACCACAAGGAGTTCAAAGAAGGTGATCTTGTCCTAGCCTATGATTCGAGATTTGGCAAGTTTCCTGGCAAGCTTCAACAATGGTGGATGGGCCCATACAAGGTACTTGTTGTCAATCCTAATGGCTCTATTTAGGTGCAGACCGTTGATGCCTCTGATGATCACTTCCTGATCAATGGCTATCGTCTGAAGAAGTACTTCCCTCCCTGGGGATCTTGACAATCATAGTCGACCTACCCTCTCCCTTTTGGGCATCATACTATCCTTCTCATCATGCTTTTTGTAGCCCTTATGATCTTCCTCATGAGGCGGTCTCATTCTGTTAACCCCTCGCATATAAATCTCAACCCAACTTTGTTCTCTTCTCGTCTGATCCAACAACAGTGGTGGCGAGGTTGATCCTGACACATGGTATTTCTACCATTCTCTTTCTTCACGAAAAAAAAACCAAAAAAAACAAAACAAACAAATAAACAAACAAAAAAAACTGTTATGGGAGAAAAGAAAGAAATTCCCTATCATAACAGGCCTCATTCCAAGAAAAGGTGGAAACACCCTTGGGCGAGAAGCTGACTGTGGAAAAGGTGGTAACACCCCGCAGTTTAGGATAGTTGACTCATCAGCAGAACCTTTTCAGCAAGTAATTTGAAGCCACCTCCCTTGGTGCACTGTTTCTGCAATATCAGTCTGTCTGCCCTTCTTAACAAACGACCCTTCTTACAAATCATTGAAGTATGAGATTTGTAAGCTGCCTCCCTGGGTACGCCTCATCATTAAGATCTTGATGACAACAACAGCCGACATGATCTTCATCACCAACCCCCTGAGTGATGTGAGCTTTCATCCTAACAGGATGGGGACATGAGTATGGGCTATCCTTTGTATCTATCAGTGAGTGTGAGACAGAGGGTGGAGTGAGTGACCAGTCTTTTCCTTCAAATCAAATGAGAGGTGCGATGTCTGAACAGAGTGTTGCATGCACGGGATGGGTCTCTCAATGCACAACGCACGATTTGTTCCTGTGCACTGCACCATAAGGCTCCATGGCCTTCCTTCTTGCACTGTATGCCGGCACAGGGCGGGATGCACAGTTGCGCCATCACATGCGCACAAGGCATACAACCTCTGCACAGGTGACAGTGAGGATTACATTAATGGGTTTCAGGAATGGGCTGCCCTCCTCTATCTTTCAACAAAGCGTGAGACAGAGGGGGGGTTGAGTGTGACTGGTGTTTCTTCAATCAATTATTGAGATGTAAGGATTGAGGGACGTTACGACCATTAGAGGCAGGTATGTTTCTGTTTCCCTATGCACCCACGGGATGGGTCTCTACCATCAGCATAGGACACGTCACTCTAATCTGTACACTGCACTACAAGGCTCCCTAGCCTTCCTGCTTGCACCTATGCCAGACGGGGTTGGACGCATTGATGCACCATTAATTGTGCACCCTGGCATACTCCCTCTACACCACCCCCTTGTCGATTCCTAAACCGGGTGTGAGCTCTAGGTTTCATCATTATTCACTCGAGTGATGTGATCATAAGTTGAGTGCAATATCCCTCGTCATCGACGAATTTTCTGCGATTTCTTCAACCAGCTCCCTCCCTGGGTGCGGCTGCGTGGTCCCTACCACGAAGGATGAATGTTGCGAAGACACCTTGGTACCTCCTGCAGCCGACAACGATATAAGACGCAACCTTGATAGTCGACATTACTCCTCGGCAATATGGGCCAAGTTTTTCTAACCCTACACATTCTGTTTCTCAGTGACGGTCATGTCTTAAGTGTGGGGAAATTTGTGGTTGGTCTGATGTGTGGCACTAGGTCCTTGTTATTCAGTTTACCCTTCCTGTTAAGGTCTTAAGTGTAGGGATGCGTCCCTACACATCACTTCTACATATTATCATGGAAATATATCTATCCACCTCTAAATGTAGAAATTCAATTTTTATGCTCTGAATGGATCCCTTCCCCACTTTTTCGTTCTATTTCACCCTGTCCTCGGGGCTGTTCCTTGACTATTTGCCCTTATTCCTTGTTTTGTCATTTTTTCATGTGAACGCATTGTACATTCATTGAGAATCACATCCAACCTTACAGCTGTGTTTGTACCTTTGAACTGTCCATTTTTTCTTTTTACCAACCCCTGTTCTGACGGACGGTTCTAAAGTTATTAATTTTTGAAGCAATTCCCGTAAATTGGACGGTTTTCCATGTGCACACATCTTTATAACTTCGGAACACTGATCTGATGTGCTAGCCCTGCCCTACCCATTCCCCTTGACATTTTTCCTTTTTATTCCCTATCATTTCGATGCACGGTTAGTCCGCTATTAATTTTTGCGGGTTTTCGGGTCCTTTTAGTGCTTATTTTTTACATTTTTCCATGTGAACATGCCCTATTTTCACTGAAATTCTAGTTTAATTTGACAGCCGTGTCCCGCTAGCCTTTTTCCCACTTTTTCCTTTTTCCTCCCCCCTCTTTCAACTACTGGATTTTTAGTTATTAGTTTTTCCGAGTGTTTTCGAGTGTCTTTTTTGTGTTTTTTCCATGTGAACCCCTTCTAATTCCCCCCCCAAACTGAGTTTGATGTGCTAGCCCTCTGAATCCCCTTCCCCTGGACATTTTTCCTATTTATTGCAATTTGTTCAGGCAATTGGTTCTTCCCGTATTAATTTCCGAGTTCATTCTCGGGTTTATTTTTGGGTTTTTTCCATGTGAACGCGTCCTATCTCGATCGGAACCGTGTTTTGCCATACTAGCGTTGTTGGACACGTTCTTCTACACATTTTTTCTTCTTTCCGCACTTCATTCCAACGCACGAATTTTTCGATATTAACGCATGTATGTGTTTTCGAGTTTCTTGTATTTTTTTCATGTGAACACCCTGATTTTTCCCCAGAACCAGTTGTCGCATTTTTCTATCATCTTCCTCTCGTCTCCTAGCACATTTTTCCTTTTTACGATTTTTCGATCCGATGTGCGGTTTGGATTTTATTAATTTTTCTTCCTTTTACCCGTATGGCCACGTTTCTCGTGTCGCGCATGAACGCATATGTTTTTGGTTTTACGTGCCTCTGGATGCCCCCTGGCCTCTGTGACTCACGTGTCGCCATCCCCATCCCGTCCAATTCCACCATCGCAAATTTTTTTTCTTTTTACCCCCATCTGGCGCACGTGCACGGGACGGGGCGGGCCGCTTTTTCCCCCCTTTTCCCTCCTACATTTAGAGCCACCATCCAAATCCACTAAATAACCCCAAAAAAAATAACAAACAAAAAACCACAAACCAAAAACACAAACAAACCAACACCACCAACACATAACACAACTACACAAACACAAATTTAAAAAGAAAAAAAAACAAAAAACAAAAAACAAAAACACACACACACAGAGAAAAAAACAACCAAAAGAAAAAACAAACACCGAGACAACCAAAAAACCACACGGGACCAAACCTCGAGACGCACAGAAAAGAACCAAAAAAAAAACACACACACACACACACACACAACAGCCACACTCCCACAAACAAAAAATCGAGCTTGCACATTCGAAACACACAACCAAAAACCAAACAAAACACCACAACTCCCCAATTAAAACCACTTTTTAAAAACAAAATAAACTATAAACACACAAATACAAAAAAAAAACCATGAACAACGATCTCACCTGCCGCCTCCATTCTCCTCTCGAACGCATGTCTCCCTTGTCGCCTACCTCCACCACCTCTCCCTCGTCGCCTACCTCCACCGCCTATCTCCCTCGTCCTTCCTCCAACACCTCTCTCGCATCGCCGCCTAGCCTGCCCGCCGTTTTTGGGCCTCCCTGCCTGTCGCCAATCAACCGTGCCCCATTGTTTTCGCGCCTCCCTACCCGCCACCAGTCAACCGTGCCCTGCCATTTTCGGGCCTCTCTGCCCGCTGCCTGTCAACCGTGCCCTGCCGTTGTCGAGCCTCCCTACCCTCGCCAATTGACCCTTCCCCCCAACTTAACCCCGCCCGCCTATCTTTTCCCCCCTACCTTGCCCATTGCCCATTCTCCTTGGACCCCTATCCTTCCCCTTTTGCCCCCCTACCCTACCCTTCCCATCCCCTTCCCCACCCCCTCCTAAGCCCCTCTTCCCACCCCCCCCCACAGCACCCCCCCAATAGCCCCCGTTCCCCTACCGCCCCCTCCACCACTTCCGTTGAAACCCACCGCCACCCCGCTGCCAACTCTACCTTTCTTTTCATGCAACATTGCGTCCCCACCGCCACCTTGTCCACCCACATTGCTTGCGAGAGTTTGTGCGCGTGATCGCGCGTGTCGCGGGTGTGTTCGTGTCGTGATCGGACGTCATCTCTCAGTGTGCACGTGCAAGGACGCGCGTCTCAACTTCTCCGTGCGGTGGTATGTTGAAATCCGTCGTTCACACGCAATCATCCTCAGCTATTCACACGCAACTCGGGTACCGACTTTTAATTTCAAAACCCTAAAAACACATAAAAATAAACACAAAACACCAAAAAACTTTAAAAATTTATTAAAATTCATTAAAAATCCAAATGAATTGTAAAAAAAATCCTAAATTTTTTTCAACATTGCTAAAATCATTTACAATATTTTCTAAAGTGGAAATTTAAAAAAATAAATTGTACAAAAATCAAAATTTCAAAATTCTTTCAAAAATTCATGCAAAATGAGCCAAATTTATTAAAAATTAGTAAAAATCATAAATATTTCCAAAAAAATTTCAAAAAATTTCACAAATCCCCTTGCCCCTTTTGCCAATAGTTTCTCAATTGAAAATGCTTCCATAGATGGCTAAAGTATTAATTGAAGCCAAAACCCTAAATTTAATACCTCACCTCATGAAAATTCATTTTAAATTCTAAAAATCAGCTGAAAAATCATGGATAAATTTAAACACATTGTTGACACTTTTTGAATTGTTGAAATCCCACCATTACACTTCACAACATATTCATGTGTCATATATCCCGTTTTAATAATTTGTTTTAAGAATGAAAAAAAAAAAACACACATAATGTACAAAATACAAACACGCCTAAATTATAAATTTTTTGAAAAAAAAAGAGAGTAATAATAAAAAATAAAACAAAAACAAAAACACTAAGGTGCTTTATTTTTTTCAGTCAGTGGTTTTTTCTTTTTTGACTGGATTCCTTGCATTTGGGACTACTCAGTGCCCCTTTAGTCTCTTGCATATACACCCCTACCATGTATCTATTTTTTGAGCTTTATTTATTTTGGTCCTTTCTTAACCACGGTTAATTGTTAAAATGAACTTTATTCACCCACTTTTTCACGTGCGCTCGCGCTAAATACACATTTTTTCTAGTAACTTAAAATCAACCCGATGTTCACTTTGCACGCGCTACGTGCGCTTCAGAGGAACTTTAATTTTTAATAAAAATGAACCAATCGTCATAAAAAAGCACGCGCTGGCAAAAAAGTGCTCCACATCACCATTAATTTCTAATTAATGAATTTGCATTTAGAGACCTCAGTCTGGGGATCGCAGTCCGAGTTTCGTTTAAGCACCGTATCACCCTATGAATTGTAATTAAAATTTTAAGAAGGAACCGTCGTTTTCTTATTAAGGTTTATAACCTAATAAAATTTCACCCATTGTTAATAATTTCTTAAAATGAACCCTTCATTAAAACCATTTCCCCTCACTGCACTTTTTTCCCTTTTTAATAAACACGCTTCGTGGGATGGGTACATATAGTCCTTTAAGTTGAAATTGTTGGTCAAAGTTATGGTTAGGTCCTGATTAGGTTTTTATGGTATAATGGTTTGCTTGTGTGATACGATTACAGGTGCGATTTGTAGTTTTTTTTTCTTTTTTGCCAGATACGGGATCTTGGGTGCCTGCTTATTGCATCACATGAAGTTTTCGATCTCATATGTGTAGAGGTCATGCCGAATTTTTTCTAGGATGTGGGTTGTTTGGGGTGGTTGATTGGTTAGTTACATCTGTGTGTGTGCTTCTTTTGATCGATTTCTTTTGTATAGCTATTTGGTTGTTTTGCCGGCATTCTTTGTGATTGTTTGTGTTTGTGGTGTGTGTGTTTTCCATCTGAATGGCACCTCACACTCCTCCTCCTGTCCAATATGTCCCATTGATCAGTAGGGATTATTCTTCCCTACTGGCTTTTGAGCCTATAGCGAAAGTAGGACTTGCAACTTTCGTGGCTGCTTCACTCCCTTTGATTCCAGACAATCCATCTCTATGTGATGAGTTTCTTACATCATACAGTAAGAAATCGGGTCTGGTTCGTGGAACTTCCATGGTATTGACACCTAGAGGGTTAGGGAAGGCTTTGTCTCTTTCCTACAAAGGAGAACCCTTTGTTACAGCCATACAATTATTCTCCAATGATAAGATTCTCAAGCTATTATAGAAGTAGACCAAAGAGGTTCGGGATGTCAAGAAAGTGATTAACACTTCAGAAGTGTCTTCTTTCATGATCACTGATCCTCTTTGGAAGTTAGTCTGTCAATTCCTCCAAGACAGGTTTATGCCTACTAAAACACCATCTCATTATTTGTCCAAGAAACTCTTCATAGCTTCCTGGATGGTGTTAAAAGGGGTTGCCATTGACTGGAGTACTTATCTTCTTACAAAGATGGACCAACATTTTGTCAAAGTGACCAGAGGGAATGTTACTAATGTCACTTATGGTTCATATTTATATGCTTTCTTGACATATTCTGGCCTAACGAAGGGTGTGTTTCCCCCTCCTCCATCTGATCTAGTTCCTCCCTCTCCACCTTCAGAGGATTCAGAACCTATTGATATAGAGGATCTTGATTCCCCTCCTCCATTGGTCATTTAGTGAAAGCGCTTGAAGCATGTAGCAGAGAAAGTTCCACCAGTCATTCCTTCAGTAATAGTTCTTGCTACCTCTGGAAGTGACCTCCCTGGCTACCTCACATGCAACAATTTATTTAGGGCACATCGAGAGGGTTCTTTGGAAATATCAGTTCCTTCGCTGAACAGTTTAGTGTCAGGAGATGCTATTCCTTTCCTTTGTAATGACATCCAGAGTTCGATTGAACTCTCAGTGACAACTTGTGTTCAACAGTTATATGCTTCTTTCTATGAAGAATTGATGCAATCCAAAGACCAGTTGCATAAGGCAACCTCAAAGTTAGCCTCTGCTAAAGACACTCTTGCCGATCTATTTAAGTAGATGGAGCAGCACACCCAAATGATTGAGACCCAGAGAGAATAAATATCTTCTTTGAAGATTCAGTTAGCAAAAGCTCAGTCAAAGGTCACTAAAGTCTTGGAGGAGAAAGAGAAAATGTCCAGAGAAGCTCAAGAGTTTAAGACTCTTTTAGATACAAAACTGTCAGCTTTGCAAACTACTCACCATACATTGGAATCACAAGCTTCCCAAATTAAGTAGTTGCAAGACCAACTGGTGCAGTCACGGTCCATTCCTCCAAGCCCCAATGTTCCTATGATTCCTTCGATCTCTCAGCAGGACTTGGCAGTTCTCCAAAGACATTCCACATTATGTCCATTGTTTCAAGATAAAGTGAAAAGATTGCAGTCCAGGATGGATTTGTTATGGTCTACATTTGAGCACTTTCAGGAGTATATTCCTCCGAACCATTCCTTCTTTGTCAACTATCAGTTGCAGAAGTTGGCCTTCTATATGAAGCTTTCAACGATGGATCTCCCTCTTCCAGCAGATGGTTTGAGTGGGGCTTGGTCTTCTGATTTGCTGACAGAAGTTGTCCGTATGGTCTTTGACGACAAATACCATGTTGCTGTCTTACATGTATCTATGAGGTGATCTGTTGATTTCAGATGATGTAGATCTGGCTTGGCATGTGGGGGATGTGGTTTTACAAGCTCTCTTATATGTCAACTATTTGGAGTTGAGGATAGATGACATATTCCAGTGCTATTCTTCTAAAGTGGCTACTTGCCCTGACACTTCATGGCATTCAAAGATTGATTCTGTAGTCCTAAACCAACCTCAGAATACATCTTCTTCTTATGTGCAGAGCACTAACCAACTGAGGGTGGATCTCCTAGCTTATCTTTCCAAGAACCATCCATTTGATTCATCCTTCTTTGATGCCTACCATAGACAATCTGTTTTAGGTCCCTCTATTCCTAGCCTATTGTACTATCAACAAATGGCCCATCACTATGATACTTATCTTTCCCTTTATCAATCTAACTCAGTAACTATATTACCTCTCCTTTTCCAACCTCAGGGTTTTCCTCAAATTCCTATATTTACCTATTGTTCTTTCATTGAAGATCAAGTTTTTTCCCCTTCTCCACAATGTCCTTCTCCATATATTCATATATCTTCTACTTTTCATGCTTATTAATTGACACCTTTCCTATAACTGATTCACTTAAATTTTCAGCCGCTCCTTCTTTAGCTTATTCCTCCTTTTATGATTTTTGCCTACCCATCTCTTCATCCTGTTTTACTTATTTCTCTTCCATCTCCTACCACTTCTATTTCTCAACCCCCTCAGTTGGTTAGTGGATATGAAGGATTTGATCAGCAGATTCCGAGAAGAAGAGGATGGAGCTCAACTGATTCTCTCACAAGACCACAGATTAACTCGCCATTAATTCCAGGGGACTGGACAACTGCTAGTCAAGCATACCAAAATTACCTCCATTTTTCTCACCAATATGCACAATCTCTAGATCCTTTAGTGAGATTGATAGCCCATTTTTCTTGGTATTTAGCATATATACATAGGCATTCCCATAACGCTCAAAAGGCCATTCCAAAGCTTTGTATGAATGTCAATGTAAACATTGATTCCCAACAGTTGGATGTCCTATATTTTCATGCCCTATGTCTACCTAGCAGATACCTTGTTTTGCTAGAAAGGATGTGTTGCCTTCAGTTCTTTCAAAATCCTCCCAAGACATTTGTGAATGAGTCCTCCATGGATCGTTTTCGAAATCACCAAGCCCTCAAAAGGGATCACATTCATTGATGCCTTTGCAATGTATTTTGGATGATTCTTAATTACATATATCTCTTTTTGGAGGTGTCATTCACATGGTTGTGTTTGTGTGTGTGTTGTAATAATCTTATGTGATGAGTTCGTGCTGGTTGAATAATTTGTTCGAGAGCTCTTTTCAACTATTGATGGTGATGGTGGATGGCAAGCTTATGATGGAACGCTGAAGAAGAACCTCTTATATCGTTTACAAATTTTTTATGAATTTTAATTGTTTATTAGATGTGTTAATGAATAATGAAGTTTTCCTTTAGAAGTATTCTTTTCTAGAGATACAGGTGATAAGTTGGGGTCGTGGTTTGGAATGATTGTTGAAGATACTGAAGAAGATAAAATTGAGCTCTTTAGTGAACTTATATTCTTCTTTTTCTTAGGTTGCAAGGACACTTCCTTTCTAAGTGTGGGGATATGTTGAGAGTGGAAAAAGACTGAATTTTTGACAAATTTTTGTTGTTTTTGAGGTCTGAATGATTGATTTTTGATGGATTTAGAGTGATGTATGGTTGTTAATGGAAGTGTTTGAGAGTGTTTTGAATGATATTGATTATGTTTTGGAAGTCCATGATGATTCTTAGTGGAAATATAAGGCTCTATGATGTTCTGATAGGTTCTGTGAGGTTTTGATTGGTTATGATACCTTCTTTATAGCTTCTGTTTTGTTCTAATTTTCCTCTATATGAAGCATGGATTGATGATTGATGAAGGTTGAAATCTTTTGGAGGCTTATTGAATAGTTTTTTATAGTTTGAAATGGTTTTAGTATGAGTTATGAGGATTTGATATTTTCTGATGACCTTCTGTAACCCTCTGTAAACCTTCTGTAGAGCCTTTGTATCTGATCTGTTCTTGTTCTGTAGATCTTCTGTAAGTGCTATGTAGAATGTATGTGTGAATTTGGGAAAGTTTTCTAAATTTTTGAAAGGATGAATCTAAGTTCAAAAGAGATAAAACAAATGGAAGAAGCAGCTGTTGAAGACTGAAGAGAAGACTGGAGTGACAGTGACAGTAGTGAGCTATGAAGAGACACTGTAGTGGCTCTGGTGCCTCTTCACATCGGACATACCTCTTGGGAGGTGCATCCACGACCTAATAAGGATTATTGAGAATCGTTATAGATTATTGTAGTGAGAAGATGATGTACTATTGAGAAAGAGAGAGAGAGAGAGCCAGAGATAGCCAATTCTATCAAAACAGTGTAACTGTATATGAGAGATTGAGAGAGAAAACTATGAAGACATTGAAGATGAATACTATGTGATTGATTTCCATTTAAAGATGGTGTATTATTTTATGTTCCTTATTCTATTGATGGATTCTATGAAGATGTTGAAGATTATGGTTGATTCTATCAAATCCGTGGGAGATATCTACTATGATGCTACTTGAAGATTTGCCATTTTCTTTGTTTTGGTCTCATCAAAAGAATGAAATAAAAGATTGTTGATGTTACAAGATAGATTTTCTTGTTGTAGAATCCCCTTTTCCTTGGTGTTCCTCTTGGGGCTCCACCCACCTCCTCCCCATTTCATGATTTCTTCTTTAGTGGAGCTCTCCTTAATCCTTCCGGCTACCATTATTTTCCATCATTGATCCTCAATTTTTGGACATCATCTACATCATCAACTGGGACGTCTTAGTCTTCAATACTAGTTCTTCATCACCTCATTCTTCATCAAGCACATTCATCTTCTCACCAACCAAAGTTCTTCATCAGCAACATTCATATTTCTCCATCAAGATAACTACTCCTTCATCACATGTTCCCAGTATTTTGCATCCTCGGTGTAATCTACTACATGCTACATATGACGTGCGTGCCATGGGATTGGCACTCATCTCGGGGGGAAATAATGTTAATGGCATTTTGAGAAGGCAAACTAGAAGTGCAAGTGCAGATACTCTTTTTTTATGGATTAGTATTTTTGGAAATTTAGTGTATTAGTATTTGGAACATTAGTGCACTTGTATTATTATTGTACTCATGGACATTATCATATTATCATGGATGTATTACTTTGTGAGAGCCAAGCTCACTCCCTTGCAGATTGTATCTATCACTCGCAATCGTATTTATCACACCCACAAGTGTTGTGTGGGTTGCGCGCATGTATGTGTGATTAGATTAGCATGGGCTTGGTCTATTTAGGCTAAGGTTCAAGCACACAATGAGGATTGACCAGCTTAGCCATGAAATGGGTAGGATAGCCAAAAGAGGGTGCAAACCCTAATTCACGGTTGTGAAAACCCTAAATGAAAAAGGGGTACAAACCCTAACCCTAATCCTAATCTTGTGTTTATATAAGGGTGGGAGGTCTTAGTTGTATAGGGTCCTTTTGGCATATCCATGCTATGGAAGCTTTGTTAATGTGACTATTCAAGCTTTATATTCAATCTTTCTAGTTCATCATCTTGCTTCCATTGTGTTGAGAGTGACTGAGAGGGAGAGAGTGAGAAATTTTTTGAGCGAGGGATTGGGGAAAGGTGAAGCTCTTCGTCATTGTCTTGCTTTTCTCATCTTCTCTACTAGCTCTTCAAACTTCGACTCATTGGTGTGCTTGGTGGTGGATGAGAAGGAGCAACGGCATTGGATCGTGTTGATCCTAGTCATGGAACCATCTTCGAGCCTTCGAGTCATCAAACACAAGAAAGTAAGTTAGGTGGGTTCATTACAACTTGAGCTAGTCTTGTGTTCTTACTTTCTTGGGTTGGATAGGACGATGCTTGGTTAGTTACAGTGGAGTGTTGAGAGACAAGGTGAGAGATTGTCCCCAAAGTAAGTTGTAGCTTCTGAAACAATAGAAGTCCATCCAAACTCCCCATTGTTGAAGGCAAACTAGAAGTGCAAGTGCATATACTCTTTTTTGATAGACTATTATTTTTAGAACTCCAATGTATTACTTTTTGGAACATCATTGCACTTGTATTATTATTGTCCTCATGAACATCATCATATTATCATGGATGTATTCTCTGTGTAAGAGTTGGGTGGGCTCACTCTCGTGTAGATTGTATCTATCACTTGCAGTCATATTTGTTGCACCCGCAAGTGTTGCATGGGTTGCGCACATGTATGTGTGATTAGATTAGCATAGGCTTGGTCCATTTAAGCTAAGGTTCAAGCATGCAATGAGGATTGACTAGCCTAGATCCCACTAAATCAGTAGGATGTCCAAAAGAGGGTGCAAACCCTAATCCATAGTTGTGAAAACCCCAAACACAAAAGGGTTGCAAACCTTAACCCTAACCCTAATCTTGTATCTATATAAGGGTGGGAGGTCTCAGTTGTATAGGGTCCTTTTTGGCACATCCATGCTACAGAAGCTTTGTCAATGTGACTACTCAAGCATTTTGTTCAATCTTTATAGTTTATCATCTTGCTTCCATTGTGTTGAGAGTGACTAAGAGGGAGAGAGTGAGACGTGTATTGAGTGAGGCACTGAGGGAAGGTGAATCTCTTTGTCATTGTCTTTCTTTTCTCATCTTCTCTACTAGCTCTTCAACTCCTTGATGTGCTTAGTGGTGGATGCAAAGGAGCAACGCCATTGGATCGTGTTGATCATGATTGTGAAACCATCTTCGACCCTTTGAGTCATCAAACACAAGAAGGTAAGTTAGGTGAGTTCATTACAACTTGAGCTAGTCTTGTGTTCTTGCTTTCTTGGTGTCAGAGAGAGAACTAGGGAGAGAGAAAGAGGAGAGAGAAAGACTGCAGAGGAGAGAGAAAGACTACAGGAAGAGAGAGAAATAGAGTGACGAGGAGAGAGAAAGACTAAAATTGGAGAGAGAAAGACAGGAAAGATGTAGAAGCCATGGAAGCTTGAAGCAAGAAGGGAGAGAAAGATTGTAAATGTATTGATATGTCAAAAGATGTGGAAAATTACAACTTATCTCCTTATATATCAATGTCAGTGTGACATGGCATATTATCAACATTTTAACTATTTCCAACTTCTTACAATCCATCCCTTCCCAAAAGTTTTTGTCCTCAAAAACAAACCTAGAAACAAGCTAAAAAGGAGATGGATAGAACAGAGTACTACTTTGTACAGCATTACAAGGGATAAAAGAAAAGATTACCTAATACTCAATAGTAGTACTAATCTATACAGGAGGTCAAAATCAGCCTGTAGCCTCCCGGATCAAAAGGAAAAGTTGTATCTTTGCCATGCATAGGATCAACTTTCATAAGATCGAAATCAAATACTCCTGGAAACACAATCATCATGATAGTACTCACTAATAAAGTCTCCATTGCACAAGAATTTATTAGATTGTTGTATTAGACACACCGCTATTTCTTATAAAGCGTGCGCATAGCCTCTATGTAAATATTTATTAGCAAAATAGATTTTTAGAAGATATGTCCAATAAAATATTAATGGTTCTAGAGAGTTGTGGGATACACAACTGCTAGCATCTGAATTACACAACTGCTAGCATCCATTAATTCATATTACTCTATCTTTTTTTCAGTTCTCTCAAACTCTTTATGCAAAGAGTGATTGTAAAGGGCCTAAATCTTGGGCAAAGAAGATTTCATAATATTATTATGAATATGGCATGAAGGGAGCTGCCTACTTCATGTTGGGGGGAGATTGAACCCAATCTTGAGTCGTTCATCTTACTTTACCTTTTCTTTTAGTCTATTTTTCAATTTCTCATGAGTCGTATGCAATTTTATGAGTAAAAGAGAGAAAGAGGGAGCTTCTTTCATTCCCTATGCGCAAACCACGCATCCGTTGCTCCCAACAGTGGTATCAGAGCCTAGCCTACCTCTTGGGCTTCCAATCGCCTACCCTCTGGTGTGAAGGCGAGGCCTCTACTGCAAACGGGCTCTATGGTCCATCTCATCGTGAATTGACTACATGGCTGGATTCCCAGGCCTTCAAAACCCCAAACCCCTCTATCACAGTCAAGAAAATCTACTGTTTTCCCAGACATTGAAGAATACCCACTCCTACATCATGGCACCATATTTCGTGATGAGTTAGTTAGTAAGCTTAATTAAAGCTTAAGTAAAAGCTTAGCTTAAGCTTAAGTAAGAGCTTAAGCTCTTTTTTTTAATTTCATGGAGGGGGGCATTTTTTAACGCCACAGCAGCATCCATGACATCATTTTGGCCAAAGACATCAAGTTTTTTAGGCTTAAAAGCCTTATTAGGCAAGTTATATTACTAACCTACTTGATCAACTTCAACCTCTCTTACTCCGTGTCATACACAGACTCTACTAATCTTTAGAAGTCACAGCCGACTATCTCTCACATAGAGGCAGTTTTTGCGCAGTTCTTTCGAGCTTCATAAATCTCACAAAATTTCCATAAAAAGTTCTTGCCTTTCTTGCCTATTCCCATCCATAATTTCTTGTCCAAAGACCGTTTAAAATTTTGGTATTAAACGCCAAAATTCTTCAACAACAAGCAAGGCGTCTTTTCATTTGCAAAGCGTCCTAAATTTTCAGATTTCTCCATCAAGCAATCATGGCCAATTTCGACTCTGCATCACCGCTTCCTGAGCCAACCTTGGTGCAGCGTATGGATTTAATATCCATGCAACTTGAAGAAGAGCATCAACACCGTGTACAACTGGAGCAAGAACTGAAGTCCCTCAAGTGTCTTGCCACTGAAATTTCTACCAATGACGACAACCTAGTCCACGCCATCAACACTACTTTGGATGTCCATGCTAGTCGAAAGGAGTCCAAGATAAGCAAGGTACATTCAAATTTAATTCTTTTGATGGTCTTAAAGATGGTCACAAAATTTTGTCATGGTTAAGTTAGTTCGAAGCTTATTTTGACAATGAGAAATACTCAGAAAGTGATAAAATTAAATATGTATCTCATTATTTTATTGAGAAAGCTGCATTATGGTAGGATGTCATGTGTAAAAGCATTGATTGTCCTTTCACATGGAATGACTTTCGCAAGAAGGTTCTTGCAAATTTTCTCCCTGCACAATTCGAGCTCCGCATGCAACAACAATGGGATCTATTCATGCAATGGGAACGTGAGTCTATCCCTCAATACACAGAAAGATTTTGGAGCACTCTCTTGCAGCTCCAAATGGTGGAACCAGTGGTGGCCGAATCTACCTTCAAGAGAAAGTATATGTCCAGCTTAATTCCATCCATCCAAGCCGAAGTCAACATGTTCAAGCCCAATAACCTAGACGAAGCCATATCCCTAGCTCACGACACTGAAAAGAAACAGACTAAAGACCGAAGGCAATTTTTGGCATCCAATGGTAACAACATGGGTAACTTTCGTTTTAATTCTTTTCGTAACTTCAATTCTCAATATGGAAAGAATTGTTTTAACTGACGACCATGGATGCGAAATGTTCTTAATAATCATGGCCAATCAGTTTCCAATTCTAAACCTCCCAATCTACCTTCAAATTTGCCTAAATCTGGTGAACCTAAAAATGTTAACCCAAGTGTCTCCAATGACATTTCCAAAAATGTAATTTGTTATAATTGTAAGCGTCCTGGTCATATTGTGAGTCATTGTCCCATAGGCAACACCCGTGATTAGAAGAAACCCATGGCACATCTAAATTTTCTTGGAGCTGAAGAATCCAACGAAGACCTTGAAGCAATGCTCGACTTCGATAAGGCTACACTTGTCGATGAAAATTCTAACGAACTTGAAGACCTTGCTGTTAAAATTTCTTTGCATGCCTTATTAAAGATGCGATGTAAAATCAATAATAATGATATGATTGTCTTGCATGACGATGGTATTGCTCATGATTTTGTTTCAGAAAAAGTAGTTAGAAACTTACAACTTAAAACTATTCCATCTGCTTATAAAATTAAGGCTGCATTTCTAGGACAACGATATAATGGTACTAAAGAAGTTCATAATTTAGAAATTTGTATTGGATCTTATAAGGAAAAACGAAAAATTTTAGTAGCACCTTTGCAATCAGCTGATATAATTCTAGGCATGCCATGGCGCCACCAATTCAACCCCAATATAGATTACAACACACACTCAATGCACATTGAGCACAAAGGTAAATAAATTTTGACTTGAAGGGTTAACAAAAACTGAATTATTTCCAATTATTGGTCATACACAGGCGAAGTGAGCTTTGTGTAAACAATCAAAAGCTTTCTTAGTATGGATTAATGAAGTTGATGTTACAACAACTGAACTAACTCCAAAGCAACAACATTTTATTGCTAAATTTTCTGATTGCTTTTCTAATGATTTACCTTTATAACTTCCTCTATCATGACCCAAAGACCACCAAATTGATTTACTTCCTGGTAGTCAACCACCTTGCAAAGCTCCCTATCACCATAACCAATTAGAACAGAAAGAGATTCAGAAGCAAATTGAAGAACTTCTAAGTAGAAAATTAATTCGTCCAAGTAAATCGCCTTTTGGAGCTTCTGTATTATTAGTTAAAAAGAAAAATCAAACTTACCGCATGTGTATAGATTATAGAGCACTTAATAAAATAACGGTTAAAAATAGGTATCCAATACCTAGAATAGACGACCTTCTAGATAAATTACAAGGAGCAACAGTGTTTAGTAAAATTGATTTAAAATCAATATATCACCAAGTTCGTACGTCTACTCTTGACATTTTTAAGACAGCTTTTCGTACATAATTTGGACATTATGAATTCTTGGTAATGCCCTTTTGACTTATCAACGCACCATCAACATTTAGTAGAATGCTAAATAGAATATTTTTGCATTTTTAGCATTGTGTAATAGTCTTTTTTAATGGCATTCTTGTTTTCAGCAAAACTGAAAAAGAACACGAATAACATTTATCTTTAGTGTTTAGTTTATTAAAACAAAACCATCTATATGCTAACCCTGACAAAAGTTCTTTCTTTCAATCTGAAATAGAATATTTAGGTCATATCGTGTCTGCCAAAGGCATACACGTAGATCCATGTAAAATTGAAGCAATTAAGTCTTGGCCAACACCTAAAAATGTCCATGAAGTTCATTCATTTCTAGAACTAGCTAGCTTTTATCGAAAATTTGTTAGAAACTTTTCATTGCTTGCTTTACCATTAACTCTTTTGTTAAAGAAAGGTCTTGTTTATCATTGGGGTGATAGCCAACAATGATCTTTTGAAATACTTAAGCATGCACTCACACACACACACCGGTTTTGCAGTTACCTAATTTCAATAGACCATTCTTTCTTGTGGTTACTAATGCAAGTGGTTTTGGCATCGGTGCAGTATTGATGCAAGACAATCACCCTATAACATACTCTAGTTGTAAACTGAAACCGTCTGAAGTTAAATATAGTACATATGACAAAGAATTACTAGTCGTAGTTCATGCATTACACATATGGAAGCATTATTTAATGGGCTCAGAATTTATGATTAAAACCGATCAACAAAGTATTAAACATTTATTGTCACAACCACACATATTTGATAGACACATAAAGTGGGCATCATTTATTCAATTCTTTCATCCACTCATTCAATATCAACTAGGTAAGGAAAATGTAGTAGCCGATGCACTTAGCCGTAGACCATCATTAAACAATATTTCTGTTATTTCTACTTCTTCATTAGACACAATGAAAAATACGTATCTTCAAGACCCCGATTTTCATGATGTTTGGGTAAATTTATCTAACAATCAATGGATCCCTACTAATAACTTTTCTGTTTTCGATGGTTTTCTGTTTTATGAAAAACGGTTATATATTGCTAATCCTTTCCGTCATTTCATCCTACAAGTACACGAACCTCCTTATATGGGACATTGTGTTATTATCTCACTTAAAAATTTACATGAATATTTTTTCTAGCCAAATATGAAATGTAATGTTTCTAATTTTGTTTCTGACTGTATTGTATGTCAATGCATAAAAAGACATCATGGTAAATCCTATGGTTTATTACTTCCATTACCTATCCCTAATTCACCTTGGGAGCAGATTTCTATGGACTTCATTGCAGGTTTACCACAAAAATTTTCACAGAATGATATGATATGGACCATAGTTGATAGATTTAGTAAACAAGCTTACTTCATTGCTTGTAAAAAGACCTTAACTATTGCACAAGCGTCTAACTTATTTTTCAAGCATATTTTTGTGCACCATGGATTGCCAAAAATAATTGTGTCTGACCCAGATCCTTGATTCTATAATAAATTTTTGATTACCTTATTTACTAACTTAGGAACTAAGATTGATTTTAGTTCTGCATTTCATCCAGAGACTAATGGTGAAACAAAGGCCACAAATAGCACAATTTTGGATTTAATCCGTGCTTACACAATTTCTTCTCCAACCACATGGGATAATCATTTGCACCTTCTACAATTTGCTTACAATAATACCACACACATTGCTACACAAAAGGCACCTTTTGAAATTGTTTATGGTCACAAATTGCCAACTCCCACATTTCGTCTAACTCAGAAAATACCTTTTATTGACGATTGGATTCAAAATCATTCAAGCATTTATGAGCAAGTTAAACAAATACTAGCAAAGGCCCAACAATCATATGTGAAACAAGAAAATAAAAAGAGGCAAGCTATGATTTATAAAGAAGGAGATTATATGTTGCCAGGTGGCACCTATGCAAAGGGATGAGCACCTTAAATGGTTCTCCTTTGTGTGTACGTTGGTGGGATGAGCGCCTTAAATGGTTCTCCATCAATGCGGGGCACGTTCCTAAGAATTGTCTTAGGCGGAAGCTCGATGGGAACACCTATCCTTTCCAGGCATCGATACAAGTGTGAACGTGGGTGGTACCATTTTATCCACACAAGTATTAACGTCTTCATGAAACAATTATTGTATGGAATTCTAAATTAATTGATTTATATGGCTAGCTACAATTATTCAGTTAGTTATTATTCTAACATGATTTTCTGAATTCAGCTAATGTGTAGAGCAAGGAGAATTGGAAAAGCGCGTCACGTGCAAGCATTCTAAATATTATTTCCCTAAGAATTTATTGGATTATTGTATTAGATGCACCGCTATTTCTTATAAAGCGTGCACATAGCCTCTATGTAAATATTTATTAGCAAAATCGATTTTTAGAAGATATGTCCAATAAAATATTAATGGTTCTAGAGAGTTGTGGGATACACAACTACTAGCATCCATTAATTCAGATTACTTTATCTTTGTTTCAGTTCACTCAAACTCTTTATGCAAAGAGTGATTGTAAAGGGCCTAAATCTTGGGCAAATAAGATTTCATAATATTATTATAAATATGGCATGAAGGGAATCTTGAGTCGTTCATCTTACTTTACCTTTTCTTTTAGTCTATTTTTCAATTTCTCATGAGTTATATGCAATTTTATGAGTAAAAGAGAGAAAGAGGGATCTTCTTCCATTTACTACGCGCAAACCACGCATCCGTTGGTCGCAACATTCCTAGCTTACAAGGGGTAAGTAGAGGATTGACAAAGATTTCAATGTAACACAACAAAAAGAAATAGATACACAAGATGAAGTATGGAGAAAGAAAACACAAAGACAATGATGGGACCTAAAATGGGTTGGCACTGGCTATGGCACTAGCCGGACCTCATGCATATGACAGACAACCCCACCACACGGCCTCGCAAGCCAGGAGCGTCTAAGACTCACTTTGCACTAAATGCTTATGACGATTTTGCGTTTGTATCCAATATGTAGTCCAACGTTCATCTTCCCTTCTCCTCAGAGGGAGATCCCATAACATATAGACATAATGCCTCATAATACACACATAGGGAAGCACCTCTCAGGCTGATTGCCGCGGCTCCACTGCAACTCTCCTACACCTCAGGGATTGGCCCCAAGATGCATCGCTAATACATATAACATTCGTATAAACTCCACTCTTTTATAATTTAGCGTTCCAAGAGATTTTGATTTGCCTCACAAAACTTTTCCCAACGGAAGCACCCGTCTAACCTACAGCTTAGGTTTCTTGTCCTCTCAACGTTGGTCTAAGTTTATCAATCAAGTGCAATGCATTCCAGGAGATACCACGTAGCATGCTTGATGCAAGGTGTATGACGATTGTGCACAACCATTTTATGATTTTTAAAAAACAGCCATGTGAGGTGCAGAAAATAGCCCTTTCATGAATTTTAACTAAGCGTTACGTGCTGCGCTGCTTTAGGGACTAACATCGGAACTTCTATGCTACTAGTCACATATATTTAACTATGGAGTACAAAGAAGGAAATCAGAATTTCTATCTTTTCAGCAATTAGATCGTCGCACAAACTTCATTCCCCCCTCACCGTTTAGGTGTTGCTGCAGTGCATAGGTGTAAATGGTTGTTTTGTATCATTTTTGTATGTAAAAAGCAATAAATACGTACTATAACACAAAGGACAAGGCCAAACTGAGGCTTAACCTCATGCTTTAACCTCGCCAAACATTCATACACATAAATATTATTTTTTTATATTTTTTGAGTGCAAAAACCCCAATCTTCTCATTTTCTCTGATTTTGTTCCATGTCCATTCCTTTTTTCCAACTCAAAATCAAAAAAACCACTAATTTATATTAAAAATGTTATTTTGCGGGTTTTAAAGAATCACAGGTTCTGCATTTTTGTAGTTACAGCCCTCAAACATGATGCAAACAAGGTTCAAACAAAAATTCATCGCATATGAACAACATTTGGACCATGAAACAACAAAACCAAGAAAATTCTTCATAAAATTGGAGCATACTGCGTGTTTTGCGTGTTGCGGGTTTTTAAATAATTATTCTGGGCAACCCACGGACCGACTAGCAACCATCCTTCAGTGCTGAACCTCTCTCCTCAACCTCCTCTTTAACTTGAAGCAATCCGATCACAGCCGGACAAGCATCCTTTAGCCCCTCTTCTTCTTGATTTCTTGCACATGAATAGCCTATATGCAGGAGAGAGAGGGAGGAGAGAGAAATACTAAAAATTCGAATTTCATTCCCTTCATCATATTGCACATGATTACCATCAAAATCTTGCCCTCTCTGCATGGATCAAGGATCTTCCCTTCTCTCTCTAAATGATTGAGTATCCAAGAGGCATATACATCCCCAAAAAATGGAGTGTCAATCAAAAAATGCCCCTCACTGCATCACGACATGTTTTTGCATGTTTTCTTCATTTAGAGTTTCATTTCATTTCATTTATAAAATGTCCACTTCAAAAAAACCACTTTCACACTACTATGGAAGAGTTTTCAGCTTGTTTGGAGGTGCAAACGAACTTCGATTCGCGATCCGATTAGACGGCTAGCTCTGTGGCATCGGAATCTACAAAGCTGGGCTCCGTCACACTCTTCTCAACTTCCAGATCTAGTAGCCAGTTCACAACCTCGAACCTTGTAGGGATTAAATGGGGGATTAAATGACTTTGGAATTGAGATCTGAGACTTGCGTTGGATTCCTGACATCGTTTTGCATCTAGGAAAACTCCAGCTCGGCCATCTGCCATCATTTGATTTTCCATGAAAATTAGCACTAGCGCTTTAGGGACTTGCCACTTAAAATCGTCTTGATTGCCACCGCAGCCTTCGACGAAGTCTATTTTTTCCCTGATATTCGTAATTTTTGGCTATTTTTAAGCACTTCTCGGCATAAAAAATCATCTGTCATTGGTGACCACGGGATAGGGCGACTCAGCCCGTTGAATCCCACGAATAGATCTGCACATAAACAACAAAAAGAAGCATCAAGCCGATACAAAGAATACACAACACAACACATCACAGCTCATATCCTACCCCCTTATAAAACCAAGGCATGAAATCCACGAGGAGTAGGCCCAGCATAATCTGATAGAAGGCCCGAAGCTAGTCACTAACCAACTGCTACAACACAACCAAACTAAAAAGAACTATCAAAGAGGTCACCCTAAGTGGTGGTCTAAACTACCTCCCTGACTAAGGACAACTCAACCAGGAGCTCCCACTAGGTGAGGACTCTTATAGCCTGATCAAAAGGTATTATCTTTTAGCACACTTCTTCTTTCAAGCTTTTATTCCATACTCGGACATGTAAAAAGGAGGGAGCTGAGCGTAGTGACCCAAGGAGAACAGGGCATCGGCCTCAGGTCTTGTATCGGTACCCAAGAACCTACCAAGCCCTCGCAAGGTGACAGTCCTTTTCTAACGCTCACTTTTATTTTCGCTCCAACCTTCTTTTATTTTCTTCTTTTACGGCAAGATGTCACCCCAGGGAAGACAAGGCATCGGCCTTGGGTCTTGTCTCATCCCCAGGAACCTACTGGGCCTTTGCAAGGTGATAAATAATAGCTCAAGGATTTTTCTTTCTTTCCTTTTCTATTTTTAAAGGGGTTAAAACCCCTTTTTACACACCTCCGTATATTCATATATTGTCTTTCAGATCTTTAGGGTTTGTCTCTTTCCATCATTATTTTAGTAGGCTTCTGTAATTGCCTCACAACTAACAAGAACTCCTAGAATGGCTGCCTAGCAGGTCAGCAGAATAAGGTCACTAGAACTCCCATCCAAAATAGGTCTTTCGATGCCTGACAATGCCTTGCAAGAGGCAAGGACTACTCAGACCTCCCCCACACATACAGAGCCTAAACCTGGGACTTCATGCCTTGATTGTTGGTCCCCAACAAACAAGAGAAAGTTGTAACGTGTCCGCTCGTCCAATTGTGGGACACATCTTAGCAGCCCATTGGGAAGAGAGTCTAGAAAGCGCCACCTGGCACTCGCAAGGAATGTCACAGGGTTTGCGATCTAGGTCTTCTCGAGTCTGCCCTGAGCGGAAGTATCTGACCGTTCCCACTTAGGGCTGACCTGAAGTCAGGGTTTCTGTCCTATCAGCAAAGTCTCTAGGAAGTAGCTAGCGTCGAGCTCTAGATGACCCACTTTGAGTAGGAACAACAGAGTCGAAGCATATTTATGCTGCACTTGGCTCATGGAGAATGGGAAATGAGAGGGATGCGAAGCTCAACCTCTCTGCCCAGAAGGCATAGTCCCATTCCGCTCCCCTAAAACAGCATAAATCGGGATTCTAACTCTACTGACTCTAGGTCTTCACAATTTTGTTATTACATCTTTTGAGAAAAGTTCCCAACTAACCGAGACCATCCTTCCGTAGAACGGACCCAAGTCACATCCACCGCACTTTCCTCGATAGCTTTAGTTGTCTAATTAGGTCCTACCACATTTTTGTACAACATTTAAAATCAGCTTCATTAATTAAGCCTTTTAGGGCACAGAGCATTCACGTAATTTACAACACATACACAAAAACAAAACAAGCAGTCCTTTTATCAAACAAGTTCCTTAACTTATCTTTAAGTTAACCTTTGTCTCCTGCCCATACAGGAGAATTATGTATCCCTTCTGTCCAACAGAAGTACTCGGTCCAAATCACATGGCACCGAAATTTCCATCCTTTATCTAGAATAGGATCTTCCAATGTCCCAAACATTGGGCTCACGGGGATCTCCAACTCCATTTTGGACAGGCAAGGGGTGTCCAAAGCTCCACCTGACCCACAAGCGGTCTAGGAGTGAGTTGCCATTTCCGTGGTTGGCCTTTTCACAACTCGACCATCGGCCTATGAATCAAGCAGTGCCCTCTCGGGATAATCTGCGATGTGATCTTGGAGATGATCCATGCGTGCAAAATATCGTTCCTTAATTAATCCAATTAAAATTCAAGCACAATCAAAGCAATCAGCCTTGATATCATATTCTAGAAAAACATTCCTTTATTCCCATGGCAACTTGTCATTATAGACCCTTGCCATGCATTTTCCATCAACACAAACCTTGGAATATTTATCCAAATCACAATGCAACAATCCCTTGATTGAAAGAAAAACATTTAGGGTGTTGTTCAATCAACCAACAAAACTAATTGTATTTTTTCCAAACAATACAATAATAGATGCGATAATAATTCCATCGCATATTCGCTCTCCCCCTTGGGGCCAAAGAGTAGAATTTACTTAATATTCCCTCCTTTAGCCTAAGGCATATGCTAAAGGTTCCAATACTATACATGACATAAGTCCTATCATTCCAATGCAAATTAATCAATCTAGCAAGTGCATTTATGCCTCTTCTCTAAGTGACAATTATCTTTTAGCATTTCCCTACCATGCAACATTTTTTTCTTGGCTTTATCTTCCTTTCTCCTAAGGCAGGGAGTCGCATGTCATCGATGTAAAGTTTACATAATCTCTCCCATGTATGTACCGTGTATATGCATTTGCGAACTTTAAACAATATTATCCTCGGTAAAGATTAATCAAATACTCATCGATGCTCAATGCTTTAGTATCCCATATGTTGCTTATGCTATGCATGGATTCATCACATAGCAACTAGGTGCAATTTAACTCCCTTTGATACAAGCACTTCACAAACTTCATCTTTGAATATTTGAGATGCGATTTATCCTTTTCAATGACCTATTCTAGTACCACAAGGTATGGAGCCTAATGCATCTCTTGCGAGCATTAAAACAAGCATCTATCAATTTAAAAATACATTACTTACGACCGGTACCACAATTGGATTGATAGTGATGCCTTCGCTCAAAGCTCTGTTGCTGGTTGTAGGATTGTCATCCGCACGTGACATTCTTCACTTAGAGGCCATCGTCCGCAAGTAGACTCAAGAGATTAAGAAGGTGGAATAGATTCGAGATGGGAGAGCGAAAGAGAAGATGGTTAAATCGAGGATCGAGATAGAGGGAAATTGTGCAACCTCTCGGGGTAACTCTTCACACACACACACACACACACACACACACACACACACACACACACACACACACACACACACACACACACCAAGCTCTCTCTCACAATCTCTTGGAGGGGTATACTCTCTCTCTCCCTCTCTCTTGCAGCCTTTCGGGGTCTCCTTATGCTCCCTTGTGCCTCTCCATGCCTCATATTTATAATGAATTAGAGAGGAGGGGATAAGTCTGAGAACAAGAGTGAAGGGGCTCTTAGAATACTGAGTGATCTGATGCTCAGATCATAAATCTGATGGTTATTGACTCCAAAAAGGGGGTAAAACTCCAAGACACTTGCTTAGAAAGCTCTTAGTTCACTCCTTCTTTTCTCTATTCAAAGTGTTGTCTACTGCCTGTAGATTGCAATCGCGGCACGCGCGATTTCGCTAGTCACTTTTCTTTATTTTTCTTTTTATAAAATCTCCAAAACTAACTAAAATATCAATTGTATTTTGTTTTAAATGACTTTTAGTTCTATCTTTTTAGGATAATATCTAAAATATAATAGTTTTTTTTCCCCCAAGAATCTAATATTTTTGGACCATTCAAACTATACACATTAATACTAGTGATTAATATGGCTCATAAGTCCCGTTCACATTGTACTTTTCGTGAAGGGTGGCTACGGTCCTTATCAATCTGAGAAAAATGTCAGATTTATGACTCTTGATTTTTTTAAATATATTTTTAATTGAATGAAAATTATTAGCTTTTAATGTTAGTCAATTTTTACCTTAATTAGTCTTTAGTTAGTAATCTTACTAACTTATTAATTGACTGACTAACTTTCAAACTAACCAACTAACTTTTATTGTGTGGGGATATTACAAAAGTAACCCTTACACACACATATATCATTAATTGCTTAAGGAAAAAAACCAGAAAAGGGGATGAAACCACTTGGAATGGCCACAAGAAGCTTCCTTGCAGCAAAGGCTCCCTCCAGCGACTTCGCCAACCTATATGGCACAATCACTAAAAAAACAAAGCATCAAACGTACCTACACCAAACAGAGATAGGGCCCTCTTGGCCTAAAGAAATAGCACATTACATTGCAAACTAACTGGCCCTCTTGGCCTAAAATGGATAGTTCATTCTAATCCATGCAATATATGATCTCCTTGGCATATACAGCACATCCTATGAAACTAATCAGGATAGCATAAAATAGGAGGACTAGCCTCATGCTACTCATGTGAGTCAACTAAAAGCTTGATCTACGCTCTTTGTAGATTCACTAGCCCAAGCCTTTCTACTGATATCTTAGTAATAATGGCCATCTCTTCTTGGGTACTATGAGCTGAATGAATGACATCATTAGGTTGATATATCTCATCCCCTTGGTCACCATTCAAACGGATCACTTGTCCCAACTTTCCAGTAACTTCTCCTACAGGGAGAATCATGGATTTATGATCATTCAACTCTTCTCTAATTGGACCATTATATATGTCAATGATACGATCCAAACTAGACAGAGCTTTAAGCCTAGACTCATCACATAGATGCATCTCAGGGCAGTGGTCCCTATTGTCAGATGTCACATTATGGCCTTTAGTCGCATCCTCTTGGGAATCCATCAAAGCATGTCTGCATGCAATTCCTGGCCCTTCATCTAACACACCAATAGTATTTTTAGGGGTTTTGGGTCTCCAAACCCATCTCATATTCCTTTTCATATTCTTAGACTACCTCATCTGCCCACATTGGTCCAATGGACTCACTGTGGATTTATCACCATTACTAGATGGCCTCACAGCCTTATGGCTTCTATTTAGTACAGGTGGACCTTGGGCATGTTGCATCTTCTTCATATGAGATGTCTTCCCTTTCCTTTGTCCACTCTACAACAACTGCTTAGCCATAGGAACCATGCTTTTACTAAAAGGAATAGCATCTACTCGAAAGCATCATTCATCTATAAATTGGAAAGGTGTCTCAAGAGCCTTAATAGGAGCACAACTAGAACCACTCATAGAATGCTCATCTAAGCTTGTAGACCTAATGGTTCTATCAATTCCATCGTCACAACTACCTTTAATGGAAGTGTTGCAAGCCTTGATGGAACTTACTGGGCTTGGAATCTTTTTATCCCCAAGGGGTATATTATCCCTATTATTGCCATTTTTTGCTTGAAGATTTTGGCTACCAAGGTTCCTTTCATAGGCTGCCTTGGTATCAACAAGTGAGCTATCTCCTTGTAGAAATGGTTGAAAGCTAGGATGCACTTGTACTGAGCGAGGAAAACTCCAAAAGTCTTCCCAACATCTCTGAATATGTCCCTCGTAATCAATGACATGCATCTTTGCTTCCCTTAATGACTTAGGATTCTGCATTCCCACTTGGATTTGCATGTTAATCTCTAAGCCACTCAAAAAGAGCTCACATAGCACATCACCTGGCAATGCAGTTGCTCTTCTTGGCCAAAGCCTCAAAATATCATCAAAGACTCTAGCATATTCTTTAACAGAAGGATAGGACTCTTGCCTAATCTGCATCAGTTGCCCTAAAACTTGGGTCATAGGCACCTTCTTCTCATATTCATCTAAAAATCGATCACTCAACTCCTCAAAGGATTTAATAGACCCCCTTGGGAGGCTCTAGTACCATTTTCTAGCCTCTCCCTTTAGGGTACTTGAGAATACGAGCATCCGATGAATATCATTGAACCCACTTACAAGGCAAGTTAGGCCGTATTCTCGTAAATGCACCATCGGATGCTCATTGACCAACCCATGAAACACTGGGAGATCCCTATAAGGAGGAGGGATTTAATCCTTTCCTTCAGGATCAGCACTGGGGCATTAAAATCCTCGTAATCATGGCCTAACCCTAGTGTCTTAGGATCTCCAACCTCTTCAATTTTCACCTTTACTGGTGTGGGGAGGTTAATATTATCCTTAATGTCCCTTTCTGCCAACTCATAAAGTGGTCTAGGGAGACCTATAGTTCTTAGCATGCCATTCCGATCCTTTCTTAGAGGATCTTCCATATCTTGCCCCTTCCTAGGCAATTCCATGATGGCTTTATCTAGGAGCTTCTGCCCCTCATCAAAAGCAAACTTATCCTTAGCATTTAGGACCTAGGGACCATGTCTTTTAAGCAAAGGTTTTCCCTTTACATCTAGGGCTTCTAACATCCTTGTGATACTTAAAGTTTTGGCACGATGCCCCACCACATGGGATGTTTCAGCCATAACTGCACTCCACTGTGTATCAAGTTTTTCCCATGGCACTACGGTTTTAGCATAATCACTTGTTGATGCCATGACCGCCATAGCTTCCAACATACTTGTTCCATGCCCTCTAGGTTGATGGATGGTTATACATGATTTCTCTTGGGTAGAGACCACACCAAGGCAAACCTCGGCCCATACCATCGCATTAGAGGATGGGGTAACCACTAACTGGTTACTCTTCTCATCACCTAAATTATCTTCTGTAGAGGACTCATGCTCTATATAACTAACTAAGTCCATCAGTAAGTTTTGTATAGGGAAAGCCAAGGTTTTCCATCCTTGAAAAAACCCCATTTTATGGTTAGCTTAGCATACTCCTAATGGAAATTATAAACTCAGGTCCCTTTACAACGTAGATTCGGACACCGTCACTTATAGGTAGCTCCCGGCAAACACACCATTGATGGGACCTAAAATGGGTTGGCACTGGCTATGGCACTAGCCAGACCTCATGCATACGATAGACAACCCCACCACACGGCCTCGTGGGCCAGGAGCGTCTAAGACTCACTTTGCACTAAATGCTTATGACGATTTTGCATTTGTATCCAATATGTAGTCCAACATTCATCTTCCCTTCTCCTCTGAGGGAGATCCCATAACATATAGACATAATGTCTCGTAACACATACATAGGGAAGCACCTCTTGGTTGATTGCCGTGGCTCCACTGCGACTCTCCTACACCTCAAGGATTGGCCCCAAGATGCGTCGCTAACACATATAACATTTGTACAAACTCCACTCTTTCATAATTCAGCGTTCCAGGAGATTTTGATTTGCCTCACAAAACTTTCCCCAACGGAAGCACCCGTCTAACCTATAGCTTAGGTTTCCTGTCCTCTTAGCGTTGGTCAAAGTTTATCAATCAAGTGCAATGCATTCCAAGAGATACCACGTAGCATGCTTGATGCAAGGTGTATGACGATTGTGCACAAACATTTTATGATTTTAAAAAAACAGCCATGTGAGATGCAGAAAACAGCCCTTTTATGAATTTTAACTAAGCGTTACGTACTGCGCTGCTTTATGGACTAACATCGGAACTTCCGTGCTACTAGTCACCTATATTTAATTATGGAGCACAAAGAGGGAAATCATAATTTCTATCTTTTCAGCAATTAGATCGTCGCACAAACTTCATTCCTCCCTCACCATTTAGGTGTTGTTGCAGTGAATAGGTGTAAATGGTTGTTTTGTATCATTTTTGTATGTAAAAAGCAATAAATATGTACTATTACACAAAGGACAAGGCCAAACTAAGGCTTAACCTCATGTTTTAACCTCGCCAAACATTCATGCACATAAATCTTATTTTTCCATATTTTTTGAGTGCAAAAATCTCAATTTCCTCTATTTTTTGCTATTTATTCCCGATTTATTATTCATTCAAAATAGGAAATTTTTGATTTATTGGTATTGGCTTATTATTTTGATTGAAACTTAACATTTTCTCCGATTTTGTTCCATTTCCATTTCTTTTTTCCAACTTAAAATCGAAAAAACCACTAGTTTATATTAAAAATGACATTTTGCGGGTTTTAAAGAATTAATAATGGCTCTAAATCATCACGGGTTCTGCATTTTTGTAGTTACAGCCCTCAAACATGATTCAAACAAGGTTTAAACAAAAATTCATCACATATGAACAACATTTGGACCATGAAACAACAAAAACAAGCAAATTTCTTCATAAAATTGGAGCATACCGCATGTCTTGCGTGTTGCGGGTTTTTTAATAATTATTCTAGGCAGCCCACGGACCGACCAACAACCATCCTTCAGTGTTGAACCTCTTTCCTTAGCCTCCTCTTTAGTTTGAAGCAATCCGCGGACAAGCATCCTTCGGCCCCTCTTCTTCTTGATTTCTTGCACATGAATAGCCTCTATGTAGGAGAGAGGAGGAGGAGAGAGAAAGACTAAAAATCAGAATTTCATTCCCTTCATCAGATTGCACATGGTTACCATCAAAATCTTGCCCTCTTTGCATGGATCAGGGATCTTCCCTTCTCTCTCTACATGATTGAGTATCCAAGAGGCACATACATCCCTAAAAAATGGGGCGTCAATCAAAAAATGCCCCTCCCTGCATCAGACATGTTTTTGCATGTTTTCTTCATTTAGAGTTTCATTTCATTTATAAAATGTCCACTTCAAAAAAAACCACTTTCACACTACTATGGAAGGGTTTTCAGCATGTTTGGGGGTGCAAACGGACTTCGATTCGAGATCCGATTGGACGGCTGGCTCCATGGCATCGAAATCTACAAAGTTGGGCTCCATCACACTCTTCTCGACTTCTAGATCTAGTAGCCGCTTCACAACCCCAAACCTTGAGGGGATTAAATGGGGGATTAAGCGACCTCAGAATTGAGATATGAGACGCGTTGGATTCCTGACGTCATTTTGCATCTAGCAAAACTCCAACTCGGCCATCTGCCATCATTTGATTTTCCATGAAAATTAGCACTAGCGCTTTAGGAACTTACCGCTTAAAATTGTCCTGATTGCCACCGCTGCCTTCGACGAAGTCTATTTTTCCCCTCATGTTCGTAATTTTTGGCTATTTTTAAGCACTTCTCGGCATCAAAAATCATCTGTCAGACAACTAGGCTGAAGGGGAAGATGAAGGAAGGGTGGACAGTCACCCAATGTAAAAGTTGGGGTTATACTCCAATTCAGCACAGGCATCAAGGTCAAATGGGCAAACCACACAAATAAGTGGTAATTTTGGTGACTAGACAAAACTAGCAAAGCAAGTAGCCACATGGAGTTCCTCCTTGAGAAAATAACCTTATTAAACAATGGATGGTGCTCTAGGTTGGATGGCACTTCAAGGTCACGAGCCAAAATGATGGCATGGAGTGAAATAAATGAATGATATGTAGGATCAGCCCGAAGGTTACTAATGGCACATCATTGCTCAGCAATTGTCATAAGGTGACTACCAGCATGAGTGATCTCAAGCCCATGGCCATATTAGGTGTGTAAGAAAGGGTGAGAAGTGGGTTGTTTGGCCGTAAGGTTTGCAATCATAGTAATGACATCATCACATTTGGTTATGGGAGCATAAGAAGAGATGAAACGGGAGGACTTGAGATACTTTTGAGGAAGAGTCTTGGCATAGTTAGCCTGCACTAAGAGACTTTTGTGGAAGAGATATTCATGCTCCTCCGACGTGGGATTCCATTGAGTAGCAAGTTCAAGCACCTCATGGTCGGTAAGGCCAAGGTTAATCATAGCAAACAATTTCACAAAAGTGGTAAACATAGAGCCAAATTGGAGTAACCAACTAGCTTCGGAGGAGGTGTCTATTGTGGCCAAATCTGCTACCATACCAGTAAGAGAGTGATAGGCGAGAAAAGGTTTTAGACCTGAAGGGGGAGGAGGGCGGTGGAAGTAATCTTAATATTAGAGGGAACTAGTTCCCCACATTCATGTTGAAGTTGAGTTTGGGCTACCTAATCCAAGGTTGGTGGACCAATCATGAGGGGTTGTTAGAGGTGGATGTTGTAGATGAGGATGAGGGCACAAGGGTGGGTGTGGAAAGAAGGTAAGTAGGTGAATTCGAAGCAAAAGTTGAAGATGGAAAGTCAAAGGAAGGCAATAGAAGTGACTCCTCATGCAGTGGGTGGGCAAGTGGGACAAAAGGGGTGGAGAGTTGATCACGATACAAGATGGTGTGGTGGGGGGTGGGAACAGATGAGAAGCTCACAAATAGTAAGTTGAACACTTGGAGTGGCTAGGAGCATCTGAGAACAAAGCCTTAGGAGAAATGACACACAAACATTTAGATCATTTGGGAATCCAAAGGTAGGAATTACCTTTGTAATAGCCTTGGGTCTCCAAGAGAGTGCAGGCCACCCAACACGAGGAAATTTTGGGCTTGGGAAGAGTCTTGCAACATCAAATTGGCCATGTATGGAATGGATTTGAGGGTGGGGAAGGTGGAGATGGAACTAGTAATTAGAAGTGAGCAAACTTCGCAAATGTGGGGTTTGAGACTCAATTAGTAGGAACAATAGGGTGATGGTGGACATGTAGCAATTGATGAAATAAGGGGTTACTGATTTGAGAAGGGATGGGATGAGGAGGTGGCATTTTCCCTATAGAAAGATCCCCATGTGATTGAAAGTAAAAACAACATGGGTACCTAGAAATTCCAATGCAATGCACTAATCAACATAGTTGATGGTGCATGGATCCTGATACTTAATAGATTGATCCAAGAGGAGGTCCTTACCCACATCCTCTTGATTCGAAAGAATGTAAAAAAGAAGAGGTATACTCTTAGTTGCAACAATAAGGAAAAGCTTGCATTTACCTAATAGCGAGTAAGATTGGCCACCATAGAGATGAAGTGTAGTGGGAGTGAGTGTAGTGGGAGTGGGTGTTAAGGTGGGTTGGCCCAAATCCATCAAGCAGTTATATGGAAGGGTGTTGAAGTCAGAATCTTCATCAATGAGAGTGTCAGGAGTGACTTGCTTGGTAACAATCAACTAAATCCAAAGGAAGGCCAAGGGAATGACAAGGTCATCCTCGGGGTCAATTAAAGAGATAGAAACAGCTCACACATGGAAAAATGAATAGGAGTTTTGCGTGGGGCTAGGTGAAGCCAATTGATGAGCATTAGCCTACTACTCAATTTGCTCATACCATGTTTGTTCAGCCACCACCATGACCACGCTATTAGGAACATTAGGAGGGTGCATGGGATGTTCATGAAAGTAATAGCCTGGGGGGTAGTATCTCTTAATGTGGCTGCCATTGAAGTGGCCAATGTCTTCCCCTTCTAAGGTTTCAAGCTCAACATTGCCCACCCTGCTAATTTGACAAACTTGATAGGGTCCTAGACCACGAAGTTTTAATTTTTGCTTATGGCCCTTAAGAGAATAAAAGATCATCATGTCACCTTTGTCAAAGGAACATTGTTGCACATGTCTATCAAACCAAACCTTACATCAAGCTTTTTTAGCAAGGAGGACTTGTGTGGCCAAAAGACGAGTTTCATTGAGGCATTCCAACTCCACAAGGCGGTTGGGTCCCAGAACAAGTGCCGTCCCAATGCTCTTGTAGTGCAATGTGAAGACCAGGGATGATAAACTCAACTGGCATAGCATCAGTGCCATAGGTGAGTTGAAATGGAGACTTGCCAGTTGCAATCTTGAAAGTTGTGTGGTAAGTCCAAAGGGCAGCCATAATCTTATTATCCCAATCAAAGCATGAAGTAGAAACAATCTTGGTCAACACATTAATCAAAACCTTGTTGGTGGACTTAGCCTGGCCATTAGCCTAAGGATAGTATGGAGATGACTTGTGGTTGACAATTAGAAAGGTAGAGAGAAAATGCTCAATAATCTCATTCAAAAAAGTGAGTCCCTTGATCACTAACCAACTCAATCAGGCAACCAAAGCGTTAATCCCAGTGCAATGAAAGCAAAAAGAAAATTAAAAAGACACAAGGCAAAGCAAAAAAAATTGGCCCAACTTAAGAAATAGGAGGAAAAAAAGGCCCAAAATACAAAGAAAACCTTAAATTTTAGGGCACATGCAAAAGAGAAAAGGCAAAATTTAAAGGAAAAGGCGCACCCTAAATTTTTATAAGAGAGCACAAGGCTCCCTCCTATGCTAGATGGGCATGGGTGAAGGCACAATGTAAATAGGAAGGGAATAGGGAAAGAGGACCTAGGCTAAAATGGCCGATCATGTAAAAATGGGATGGGTGCCCAAGGGGATTAGGGCTTGAAGAAGCTCATTCTTGTGTGTGGCCAAAACCAACTCTCTTCTTCTCTTTTTCTTCTTGCTCTTGCTTGTGCTTGTTCACTTGAGAGAGGGAGTATGAGAGAGTGATGGAGTGAGTGTGTGTCAGGGTGAGGGACCGTGTGGTGGAGAAGATCTCCATCTTCTCCTCTCTTCCATTTCTTCTTCTCTTCTCTTCTTTCTCTTGTCTCGTGTATAGCAATGGAGCTTGGAGCTTGAGGATCGAGCTTGCTTGGGGTTGCACCTCTGATCATGGAGCAACCAAACTGCGTGAGGGAGGAGGCAACTTGATCGAGTATGGAGGTAAGCTCACTACACTTTTAGGTGTGAGAGAGCGCATAACTATGTGAGAGATAGCCATTACACTTAGCTTGAAATGCTTGAAGAAGCAATAAGCTGTCCATGGGTCTTAGCGGTTGAGCGAGAAGCTCCCACATTTTGGTTCTGTGCCGGGACCAACATATTCAAGTTTTGAGTGTTTGCACACTCCGAATCAAGCATTGAAGTAGGGTTTACCCCAAACCAATGCTTGAGGTAGGTAGGAAGTGAGGGAGTTGAAGAGGTATTCGATCTTCTTTGTAAGTAAGTTTTTCTAGTTTTTTGGATTTAGGTAAGTAGGTTGGATTAGTGTAAGTGGTTGCTTGTGATTTCGATGTATTTAGGTAAGAAAAAAAACAAGGAAAATGGAGAAACACACAATAGGGTTTTTGCAGTAATAACAAGTCCAAAACAGGGAGAACATAGGGCAAAGACAGCTTCAAGGCATTAAGATAGCAAAGAGAGAGAAGGGGAAGTAACAGGGCAAGATAGAAGGGGTTTAAGAGGCTAAGAAGACGAGGAGAGAGCTCATTTGTATGCATTCAATCAAGAAATAACTTGAGAGAGAGAGAGAGAGAGAGAGAGAGAGAGAGAGAGAGAGAGAGAGAGAGAGAGCTATACGGTAGGAGCACAGATTTGTTCATTGATTTGCATTTTTGGCATCCCCAAGCCCCATATGTATAGTCTAAGTGTCAAGTGATGCTTATTGATCCTAGTCAGGACTCTAGTTGCAATGTTAGAATAGGGGCAATGAGTACTTAAGGGATTTTTCATAATTTTGCAACCTGGCCGCCACACTTGGATGTCGTCTACAGTCTCAGATGGCCTTGAATGACTCAAATAGCCCAAGTCACAAGTCCACTTAGACAACCACAAAACCATGTGAGTACGAGACTTGGACCTTGGACCCAATCTGGCCATCCACGTGGACTCAGAGATGGACCACTTGGACTCAGATAAGTCAGACTCTGACGACGGGTACCCAATTCAGATGTTCGAATCTACAACTCGAACATTGCAACTCGGACGTTGCCACTTGGATGAGTTTACAAAATGACAATTATAGCACATCCAACACAGCCCATGCAAAGAGAGCCTAAGCGACATCCACGTAGGCCTCCATATGCATAGAATGTCTCATAGAGCCAACATACTCAAGAATTATGACCTAACGATCCAAAAAAATGACTGGAGTCACATTGATCATCAGCCACATGTCTTGATAGAGACTGAAACTAATTGACCAAACCTGCCACCCCTCAAACCACACATCTAGAATGCCATAGAGACAAGAACAAACCAGCTAGAGTGGCCATCACACGAATGAAAGGATCAGGACAAGTGTGTGTTGCATTGTATTGTTTCCATTGAATTCGCACATTGCATCAATTGAACATTTGATATGCACAAAAAAAGCTAAAGGCTTGATTTCACACATCGCACTTTGAAGAGCACACCACTAGCATCTGAGTGCTTGTAACATTGAGGATTGTTTTAAATAACAAGGAATTCACATAGGATAACATAAGCTGAACAAACCCACTAGTCGGAGGAGACCTCTGGATATCCAATAGTGGGCAAAGATCCCAATCATCAAATATTAAGAGACTTGAATCGTCGAGCTGCTTAGGGAGCAATAGCGACAATGCACAATTAGGGATGCAGCTTGATGTGACTTGATCAATCTAATTGACACCCTAGTTGCTTGAGAAATTGGCAACATGTTAGGAGCCAGCACCAACCTTGAAAATGACGAGCTTGACTTGGGAGAATTCCCAATCAACATCCAGCAAATGATAACCTGGTATGACTTGCAAACCAAAATGGAACATCATGGTAGACTAGTCAAGGACATCATATAGCTGATCTCGAGGAAGAGCAAAGGTTGGCAAGGTAAGCACTGCAAGGCATAGCTACCTACAACCAAGAGTAGTGAGCTCAAAAGTTGAGGCAAGACATAGAAGTGTGTGAAGTCCAATGTGTCTTAGCACTTGCCAACCGAAATAGAACATGACCAAACATTGAGAGGGAGAGAGCACTAGAGGCCAATCTTGCACTGAGTGAGCTTCTCACGAAGCGATTCTTAGATAACACAACTATAGAGAAGAGCGGAGCAACCCTGGTAACTTTGTTGCTAACAAGACTAGGAATCACCCCAAATTCTAAGAGCCGGACCAAGATACCTGTGGTTGCTAAGAAACTCAATAAGTATTAGCCCAATAGTATAAAATTGTGGAGTAGTTTGAGTAAGTATGCAAGGCGAATGGCCTCATAGACCTTGCTCAGTGTGCACAAGCTTTTGGACTTTGCCTAGGAGACAAAGGACGCACATGGTACACTAGTCTAGACAATGCCAAATGCAATAACTTCAATAACTTCAAGAGTCTCTTCATCAAGAGATTCTCTTAGGTGGGATGCTCTAACAACCTCATCATCAAGCTTATGAATGTCAGTCAAAAGGATAAGGAGGATATCCAAGACTATGTCACCCATGTGCGGAGTCTCTTTAAGAGAATCCTAGCCACAGAGCGACGTAACGAACAAGTGGTCTACACTGCTCATAAGCAAAATCTAAAGTGAAGAGCTTTACAAGGCCTTGGTGAGCAATTCAAGCTTGCAAAGGGACATGCTAGTTAGGGTATTTTAAGAAGCCATATGAGTGGATGACCTACCCAAGGAGAGAAGCTCAAGACCCACAAATTGAGACAGCACTGCCTCTAGAACCTCAGAAAGAGCTATGACCGTTAGTGAAGGAATCTAGCAAGAGCACCCAAGACAAGGAAAAGAGTGTCGACTAGAGCCAAGAATTGGTGGACATGAAGCTAGAGTTGGCTAGGCTTCAAGAGATGATGAGAAGGCCCACACAACCTCACATGAAATGCGTGCGTTGTCAAGGAAACCACCTTTTGGCCAAGTGCATGGATCCTAGATCTAGATCTAGACCCTATGCCATTGCGGTAGATTTGGCCATGATGCAATGCATTTTTGATTACCGAGGCAATTTCCATACTCACAACCATATAATCAAACTTATTACATAGGGAATAGAGCGCGACATTTTGGAAGAGGAGCTCCACTAGCTCTCTCAACACCCAATGATTTAAAGTGAGCTATCCTTAGGATGGATATCAACCCCATAGGGATACCTAGATCACCTAGATCTATTGTGACCCATCCACCAAGCGATGCTCCAATACATTATGTAAAGGAGCCAAGCGAGGATGAAACATACGTGAATCCTTACATCTCATATGATGGAAAGGGTAATCCCATATTGATGGATTTCAGACCAGTGTCGGTGATGGTGTTGGATAGGGGAAGAGGTAGAGGTCTAGGAGGACAAAACCAGGAACCCATCGCATGTTGGGCTTGTAGTCACCCATGGCACATCTCATCTCGATGCCCCAAAAGGGAGCAAGCCAATCAAGATAAGGATGACTTGGGATGCCCTAAGCATGGGATCACACACTTGTACATTGAGTGCCGTAGGTGGAAACCTTCTACTAGTTTGGCTGTCATGCCATCTATACCATTGGGGTTGTTCATAGTTGAGACACTTGATAGCGAAGCCACACCAATTTTGTTGAATATCATGACCCAAGCAAAAACAAAGAAAGCCATTATCTCATTACCTAGACCAAGAAATCTTGAAACAGCTTCAATAAGGAAGAGGGGCTGTAGAAGAAGAAGAAAGAGGGCCGAGATGAAGATTACACTTAAGATAGATAGGGCCACCACATTACCACAGGGGAAGCAAGTCACAGATGTAGAAGCACAAATATCTACTCCTAAGACAATAGAAAAGGAAAGTGATAAGATTGGAGAATATTTCGATCTAAGGCACCAATTAGAAGTAGTGGATAAGGTCAAAGAGTGGGTGAGAGAAGCCTAAGAGCACCTCAAGGATGTTGAACCCATCATGGAAGACAAGATCAATGAGCCCTCTAGTGTGACCACAACAATCTCACCTATACAGTTAAGATTGGGAGACACATCCACACCCTAGGTATCATTACATGGACAAAGCCTAGGCATCATAGGTAGATAGACCAACCAAGATCACTGGAAAAAGAGTGTAGAGCCTAACAAAAATTAGGTGGTTGGTAACTTTCTCATGACGTTGATATTGGCCCTTGCAACTCTGCCTTTGGGAATACTGCTTAGGGAGAATCCAACCTTATGGAAAGTACTGAAGTAGTGGGTAGAAAGACCAAATGAACTTGGAATGACTGACTTGCCTGACCATAACACAATAGCACATGTATTGAGCTTAACCCTAAACTCAGTGCCTAAGTCCTTACATGTGAATTCTTTTTGGAAAGGCATGAAAATGCACACAGCCCTACGTGTCATAGCATTAGGGGACACCACAAGAAAGAGGATCATAGACATAGGAGCATAAGTCAATGTACTCAGCCATGTAGTCCTTGAGGCGTGGGGTAACCCACCTACGGAGACTACAAGGTTTAATGTCATGCTAGCCGACAGAATGAAAGTTAGACTATTTGGAGTGTTGAAAGATTGTCCCTTGAAGATAGCAGGAGTCTAGTTCTCATGAACTTCATAGTCATGAAGGGAGTAAACTATAACATCCTACTAGGCTAGCCTTGGATGCAAAATGTACAAGTGACAGAAGATTAGGACAATGGTGTCATATTATTGGGCAATAGATCAGAGGCTGTAAGAGTCAAGATGGATACCTGGAAGACCACATCAATCGACCTAGATGCCGTCTCTACTATCTTGAAAGGAGAATCGCACGTTAGGAACTCTTATGGGCCACTAAAAAAGTATATTCATTACACCGAGGATGAGCGGGATTGGATACATGTGCTAGCCACCATCGATCTATCATTCTTGGATGACAAAGAGGGTTATAAGTAGGCTACAAGGACAGCCGGTGAGTCCCATGAAGCCACAACCTCTCAACTACCAAAGGGTAAGACCCTACCATCTCAATACCACTTTGTATGATGATCAAGAGCTCTAGCAGACAACCAACACTTGTCCCTTTCCACATTTTGTCTAACAAACTCAAGCTCTAGGGGATCCTTGAATACTTGGATAGGAGAGCTAACAAATAATCAAGTTGCCAATCTCAAACCCCTCTAGGATCTCATGGACAAGCCGAAGTGGCAGTGGATGAAAGTGCATGACTTGAACCTAATGTACAATTGGAAATTGATCATGGATGAGAAAAGAGCTGAGGATAGAAACCTAGGGGAGGATGAACCCTGAAGGTAAAGATTCAAAGTGTGAAGACTACTACTCTCCGAATGAGGAAAGTGAGAAAGGGGCCGAGACAATACATTATGACACAAACAAACGAGTGATTGAATAGATACAAGTAGAATCCAAGCAACAAAAAGCCAATATCTTTAGGATTGATGTTAACCTTAATTCGAGATGGTGGAAAAATAAAGAAAAAATAAAAAAAAGGATGGAAAAAGAGCAAAGGCGTAAATGCGGCCCCTAAATCTAAGCTAAGACAAAAAGCACAAATTTAAATGAAAGATGCCTCAAAAAACTCTAAAAACTCTTGTAAAAGAGCGCAAGGCTCCCTCCTGTGCCATTTGTAAAAAAATAGACGGGTATATGCTTAGGGCATGAAGCAAGAAGAGAGAATTAGAAAAGGGGACCTTGCCACAATGGCCGGTCATGTAAAAAGGGATGGGTGCCCATGGGATTTTAGGGTTTTGTATATAAAGTTGAAAAGTGAATGAGAAGCTCATTCTTTGGTGTGTGGCTAACAAGAGTCCTCTCTTCTTCTCTTCACCTTGATTGTGTGTGTGCTCTTGAGAGAGGGAGTGTGAGAGTGTGATGGACTGAGTGAGTGTGTGGGAGTGAGGGATAAAGAGGGTGACACTCTTCACCATCTCCTCTTCTCTCTTCTCTCTTCTTCTCTTTTCTCGCGCACACGGCTATGGTGGATGAAGCTTGGAGATGGATGAGGCTTGAGGATGCTTGAGCTAGCATCTAGGATCATGGAGCTATCGGCGTGTGTGAGAGAGGAGGCAACTCATTTCGGCATCAAGGTAAGCTCACTACACCCCGAGAGGATCGACAGCGTGTCGATTAGGTGAGAGATAGCCATGAGAGCTCGCTTGAAATGCTTGAAACAATAAGCGGTCCGTGGGTCCTGGTGGTTGAGCGTGAGCTACCATTACATTTTGGTTTCGTTGCTGGGACCAATGGATTCAAGCTTGAGCACTTGTGCGCCTCATATCGAGCATCAAAGTAAGGGATTCATCCCCGAAATGAAGCTTGAGATAGGTAGGAAGTTTGGGTTTTTTAATCTTCGAAACAAGTAAGTATTTTGGGTTTTTTTTTGGTTTGATGATTGGAAAAGATGGAGAAATCATTTCAGTTTTTTTCCCTTCGATCTTTGTTGCATTTAGAGTAAGTTAGGATTAGGAAATCGGATCAGAAAAGCGTAGGGTTTGCTGCTGTAAAATAGTGCAAAACAGGGCACAAATCATGCAAAAATGTAAAAAAAGAGTACTTGGATGTTTAATGTCGGCAAGTGAGTGATTGGGGACATCAAAACCTTACATGGGAAGGGGTTTAAGAGCCAAGAGGTCAAGGAAGAGCTCATTTCATACCCTGACATTGAGAGAGAGAGAGAGAGAGAGAGAGAGAGAGAGAGAGAGAGAGAGAGAGAGAGAGCTAGAGGAGATTCAATTTGATCTTGCTGCCAGGGAGTCTACCACGTGTTCCAGGTATATCAATACCTTCCCCTTATGCCTTGGTACTGATTTGGAAGCTCTTATGTGATATGATTGCATGCGTCACAAGATTTGAGCAAATTAGTGCCTTCATTGCCGTCGTCACGTGCCATTTGGCCCATTCGAGTGACCAGTTCCTGGGCCGAGTCCCAGAATCGGCCCTCGACCCACTTACTCTTGGCCGACTTGGCCCACTAGTCGAGTCACCCTATCCGAGCATATCACTCGGCCCACTCACAACTTAGCCCTTGGCCAATCTACCCCATTCGGCCCTTGGCCTGCCCTCGGCCCATCCGAGTGAATCTCCTCGGCCCACCCGAATCCATCACTTGGCGCCTGCAATTCGGATGAGTTAAGCCGAGTCAGTAATTTTCCAAATTTTCAGGAAATTAGACCAGACCCGACCGCGTAAACCTTCCTAGGTCCTCCCGACACGCAGAACTCGATTCTGGTGTAGGAAAGAGGCAAATTCGTAGGATGCAGCCACTTAGCAGCTTGAGTAGGCTATTGCGAGACCCAAAGTCATAGCGACAGCCAACTAAGCCAAAGACCTTGAAAAAACCTAAAACGGGTAAGACAATGCAGCAAGAAACCCTAAAACATGGCAAGACTTCCAGAAGTGGGTCAACAAGCCTATTCGGCAATAGGCCTAAAATGAAGTGAGAGTGTGTAAGCCACTTAGATACTTGTTTTCCACACTCACCCTGAATTTCCGCACTTGAAGTACACTTAAGGATAGTTGAAAGCCTAATTGAGCACAAGTGCACGGGAAAGAATACACACACACATTGAGTAGAGATAAATTGAGGATTGGATGCAATAAGTCAAGGAACTCACTCAGATAAACACCTCAAGGAACCCACCAATAGGAGAAGATCCCAAGACATAGATGGATGACCAAAGCAAAAAGTAGGACCAAGAAAGCGACACTAGAGAAGTGGATCTAAACAACTTGCTCAACCTGATCGACAGCTTGGTGGAGCATGAGAACGTGATCATGACAGAGGAAAGCTTAGACCGTAGGCCGAACAAGGAACTCGACTTAGGAGTTTTTCTAGAGGCACTTCAGTAGTTAATGAGAAGCCACGATGCGCACGCTCGGTATGAGCACAGTGGCAGAACGACAAAGGCCATCATAAAAAACTTGGAAGAGGTCTAGAAGCTAGCTCATAAGGCGCTGCAAGGCATAGTGAAATACAACCAACACCAGTGTGCTAGGAGCTTAAGGCAGAACACAAAATTGCGCAAGGTACAGCGGGTGTTGAACCTAGCAGGTGGGAATCGAACCGATCATGAGAGAGCCCTAGAAGGAGTCTTGACATTGAGTGAGCTTCTCATGAAGCGACTGCTCGACAACATAGCAGCAGAGCAGAGTGCTGCATCACTAGCGACATCATTACTAGCAAGATTAGGAGCAAACTATGGCTCTAAGGGCCAGTCTAAAATCCCAATTTTTCTAAAGCAACTCGACAAGTACGAACCTCACGACGATCCATATAGCTTTGTAGAGCAATTCAAGCAAGTTTGCGAGGCCAACAACCTCACTGACTTGACTCAACACTCTCAAGAATTCGGGCTTTGCTTAGGCGACAAGGGTAGGACTTGGTACACGAGTCTAGATGCCGGAGAATGAGCGAACTTTAATGGCCTCAAAAAACTCTTCATGAAGAGATTCTCCGAGCCCAAATACTCTGAAAATCTACTAGTGAGACTGATGAATGTCAAGCAGAAAGAGAAAGAGGACATCCGCGACTACGTCACCCACATGAGGAGCCTCTTCAAGAGAATCCCCATGGGTGAACGACCTACTGAAAGAGCAGTGTCCACTATGTTTATCAGTGGAATACAGAGTGAGGAGTTGTATAAGGCCTTGGTAGGCAACTCGAGCTTGTAGCGAGACTCGCTAGCTAGGGTGTTTGAAGAGGACATTTGAGTAGATGACTAGCTGAAAGAGCGGAGCTCTAGGAGCTCAAATTCAGAAGAGACCAACTCGCATAGTTCAGAGAGAGTGTCAGCCTCTAGGGAACGATCTGATCCAACGGCCTAGGACAAAGGGAAAGCCATTGAGACAAACCAAGACTTGGCTGAGGTAAAAATGGAGATAGCTAAACTGCAGGATACGTTGAGACTACCAACACACCCACATGTCCAATGGGTGTACTATGGCGGAAACCACTTGCCGACCGAGTGTCAAGACCCTAGGTCACGACCTTGTACTAATTGTGGTAGATTTGGTCACGATGTCACGCATTGCAGATTACCGAGAAGACTTCCGTACTCACAACCATATGTCCAGCCATATCTAGCGAGCAAACCCCAACAATTCTTTGGAAGGGAAACCCCAGGTTGAGATATCGAGCTCCACTCATGATATGCCAGGGTGACCATTGTGCATTTATGTCACCAACTTGTTAGCTGCAAATGCGGTTGGTACACCGCCCATGAATAATAGCTAGATGATAACTATCCTTATCTACTCTAGTTCGTGGCTTAGTTAGTATGCCACCTTAGTTAGTTGCATTTGGTTTGAGACCCATATATAGGGTTCTTCTATTTATCTGTACTAGAGTTCTTTTGGCTTACACAACTAAGAAGAGGAAAACTGTTTTCACTCTCCACCTTTGTGTGTATTCCCCCATTGTGTAAGTGAAAACGCTACAAGTGAGACTCCTTCCTTCTCTCCCACAATCTTGACATGGTATCAGAGCTTGGTTCGTGGTAAGGAGCTCAAGAAAGCAAACCGAATTCGCAACGTTCTGGTAAGAGGACCAGTGTTACTTTCATTTTTCGAGTTTGGGAGCAAGTCTCTGCAGGTAGCACATCTAGAAAGTGCAAGAGTGCATTGTCTCAGATTGAGATGCCCTTCGCACTCAGGAAAAGGCCGTGTTTTTTGCTGTGCGACCATTGTTCTACAGGTCAATGAAAAGTTACCATAGAAATTGCATTGTATGCCTGTGTGCAGAGACGTTGGGGGTTACAGAATCATCCTTGTTGTCTGTTGATGCAAGATCGTCACTAGGAAGTGACTGTGTGGTCAAATACCACTTTCGTTAGTTTTGCAGATTTGCCCTTGTGAGGTTGAAGCTGTGTTTTTTGCAGTGACAGAATTTTTTGCAGTATTCTATAATGGCGTTTAATTCTCTTTCATAGATTGTCACTGAAAAGCTTGACAAGAACAACTTCCAAGTATGGAAGTTTAGAATGACGAATTTCCTTATGGAAAAAGGATATTGGGAATTCGTTGCAGGAAATGAAGAAGAACCAGTTCTTCCTGATGTTCCCAATCAACATCAAATGCAGGCATTTAAAGGATGGCATGCAAGAGCTAGAAAAGTTATGTAGTAGCTGTCTATCAGTATTTCAGACTCTATGATTGTGTATATTCAGGATGCAAGTACGCCAAAGGAGGCATGGGATACTTTGTCAAAAATGCATAGCACAAATACGCAAGCCAAGAAAATGCAGCTCAAGCAAGAGTTGCACAATGTGCAAAGAGAAAGTATGAGCATCAATGACTACCACATGAAGGTGAAGAAGATTGCAGATGCATTTGCTTCCATTGGGTCGCCAGTGGAAGATGATGATTTAGTTTCTGTGACCTTGAATGGTCTAGGAAAGGATTATGCACAGTTCCGAACATCGATTTCCATCCGTGAAAGATTTCCTGATTTTGAGGAGTTGGTTTCTCTTCTAATTTCTGAGGAGCAGAGAAATGGTGGTGCATCTTCTTCAGGAGGAACTTCAAAAGAAGCTGTCTTCTACTCAAATGCTGGAAGAGGTAGAGGCAGAGGTAGAGGAGGCCGATTTGGAGGCCGTGGTAGAAATCAGAATATGCAGCAAACTCAAGAAAACCAGTCCTATGGAGGAGGATGTGGTAACTCTAGAGGCAGGGGGAGCCAAAGAGGTCGTGGTGGATGGCAAAGAGGCCAAAATGCAAACAGTAATGTTGAATGCTACTACTGTGGTAAAATGGGTCATATGGCTAAAGACTGCTATAAAAAGCAGAATGTCATCATGAATGGAAAACTGCAACAAGGGAATTATGCATCTTCTAGTAGACAAGGTGATGATAGAAATGAGCATTTGTTTATGGTGCAACACATGACCAATTCTGTGATAAGTGTAGAAGAAAGCAACGATGTATGGTATGTTGACTCAGGTGTATCAAACCACATGACAGGTCTTGCAAAATGGATGCAGGATGCAAGGAAAATGAAAAAACCAGGATTTGTGGAGATTGGTGATGATACTCCACATCCTATTGTGCAGATTGGAAAAATTCCTTTGTCTATGCAGGATGGGAAAAAGAAATACCTGTCGGATGTATTTCATGTCCCGAATATTACCAAGAACCTGGTTTCTGTTGATCAAATGGTTGAGCAAGGCTTGCAGGTCAGATTTAATTCTCATGGATGCTTTGCTGAGGATATGAAAAATAAAGGTCACTTGATAGCAGAAGGAAAGAAGAAGGGCATAATGTTTACGTTGGATGCAAACATGCCTGAATTGAGTGCAACAATGTTTGCACATGGGACCGGCGTAGTTGCATATATTGATATCTGGCATAAACGCATTGGTCATGTTAATGTACAGCGACTTAAATCAATGCAAGCCCAAAATATTGTTGCAGGATTGCCTAAATTCAAGGTTGCAGAAATCCATAAGGTATGTGAAGCCTGTCAATTTGGAAAACAGGCAAGGAAACCATTTCCTAGACATGTTCAAGAGAGTAAGAAGCCATTGGAATTAATCCACTCTGATGTGTGGACTACTAAAGCTGCATCTATTGGAGGCTGTTATTATTTTGTCACTTTTATTGATGACTATAGCAGAAAATTTTGGGTGTATTTTATGAAAAAGAAAAGTGAAGTGTTTGGGCATTTCAAAACTCTTAAAGCTATGGTTGAAAAAGAAACAGGCCTGCAAATAAAATGCCTAAGGTCAGATGGAGGGGGAGAGTACCTCTCAAATGAGTTTGCAAGGTTCCTGCAGGAGCATGGCATAAAGCAACAATATTCATGCAGTCATACCCCACAAAAAAATGGAATTACAGAAAGGAAAAACAGGCATATTGGAGAGGTATCTCGTGCCATGCTCAATGAAAAAGACTTGCCAGATTTTTACTGGGCTGAAGCAGTTGCTACATCAGTCTACATAATGAACATGACTCCCACTGCAGCAATACATGGCATGACTCCAGAGGAGAGGTATACTGGTAGGAAACCAGATATTTCTCATTTGAAAATTTTTTGATGCATTGCCTACGTTCATGTGCCAAATGAGTTGAGATCCAAGTTGGATCCAAAAGCTGAGAAGTGCATCTTTATTGGTTATTCTCTGCAACAAAAAGGGTATAGATGCTATAACCCTTCTACTCGTAAGTTTACAGTGAGTAGAGATGTTGTTTTTGATGAGATGAGTAGCTGGTATAAACCAGTAAATGTGATTGATAATGTAGATGCACAAAATGGTAATGTTGCATAGAATTCTCAGCAGCAGTCACAAGATATTAGTGGACCTGGAGCGTCCTCTAGCAGTGGTTCACATTCTTCTCCATGGACAGGTAGATTGAGATCAGGAGAATCTCTTCAAAACAATGCAGATAGTGGTATGCAGGTTTCACGAAAAGGAAAAGAGAAGGTAGATCAGCCCATGTTTGATGTGAATGCAGGTCACGCTTATGTGGATGGTGAATCCAGTGGGCTCAGAACAGGGCATTGATGATGACTTGGGTATTCCTTCTATTGTTACACCTGGAGTAAGGAAGACCAGGGATGTTTTGAGAGCACTTGGGAGTGAACCTACTTTGCGCAGGTCTACCAGAGCTAGGTATCCTGTGAAGAGGCTGAAATATGATGGATTTACAGCCATTCACTATGCCTATATGGTCAAAGTGATACAAGAACCAAAACCCACTTCTTTTGAGCAAGCCATGGGAAAAGAAAAATGGGAGAAAGCCATGGATGAAGAAATGGATGCCTTGGAAGCAAATGCTACATGGGAATTGGTACCTTTGCCTAAAGATGAGAATGCAATTGGTTATAAGTGGGTTTATAAGGTGAAACACAATGCAGATGGTTCTGTGAATAGATACAAGGCAAGATTAGTAGTCAAGGGGTATGCACAAACATATGGCATTGATTATGAAGAAACATTCAGTCCGGTTGCAAGGATGGCAACCGTAAGAGCAGTCATTGCTATGGTTGCATCAAAGGGATAGTCTTTATATCATATGGATGTAAAGAATGCCTTCTTGCATGGTGATTTGCAAGAAGATGTCTATATGGAGCAGCCACCAGGTTATGTGCATGCTGTTCATCCTGAGTTTATTTGCAGGTTGAAGAAAGCCTTGTATGGCTTGAAGTAAGCACCTAGAGCATGGTGTGACAAGATAGGATAGTATCTTGTCACTGTTGGCTTTCAGATTTCCAAGGTAGATTTCTCACTTTATGTGAGAAAAACAGAGAAAGGTATTATGCTACTTGTCATTTATGTTGATGATTTGATTATGATAGGTGATAGTGATGAAGATATCCTTCATACGAAAATGCTATTGAAGCAGAAGTTTGAGATAAAAGATTTGGAAGAGCTGCGTTATTTCTTGGGCATTGAGGTGATTAGATCACCAAGTGGGATACGGTTCTTACAGAGGCAGTATGGATTGGACATGATGTCCAAATATGGGATGATAGGCTGTAAGCCTATTTCAGTTTCTTTGGAGCAGAATGTGAAGCTGAGCGCAGATGCAGGTGAGCTTCTGGAAGACCCTACTATGTACAGACACATAGTAGGAAGTTTGATTTATATGACTCTTACTAGGCCTGATTTGAGCTATGCTATTGGATTGGTAAGTCAATTTATGCAGGCTCCAAGGAAACTGCATTTGGATGCGGCTAGACGCATACTCAGGTATGTGAAGTCCACATTGTAGTATGGACTATTTTATGAGACTGGGGTTCAGATACAATTGCATGGATACACTGATGCTGATTGGGCTAGTAGTATTTCTGATAGACGATCTACCAGTGGATATGTGTTCTCTTTTGGGAGTGATGCAGTCACTTGGAACAGCAAGAAACAGCCTATAGTTGCCTTGTCAAGCACAGAGGCTGAGTACAGGGGTGCAGCAATGGCTGCATGTGAGGTAGCTTGGTTGCATAAGCTACTTTATGATATGCATCAGCCTACAGATGGGCCAGTTGTCATTTATTGTGACAACATGAGCAGTATACACTTGGCAAACAACCCAGTCTATCATGCTATAACAAAGCACATTGAGGTGCATTATCACTATGTGTGGGAGAGGGTTTTACTAGGTCTTATTGATCTAGTTTATGTCAGCACAGAGGATCATGTAGCTGACATATTCACGAAGGCATTGTTGAGATATCGAGCTCCACTCGTGATATACCAAGGTGACCGTTGTGCATTTATGTCACCGACTTGTCAGTTGTAGATGCGGTTGGTACACCGCCCATGAATAATAGCTAGATGATAGCTATCCTTATCTACTCTAGTTCGTGGCTCAGTTAGTATGCCACCTTAGTTAGTTGAGTTTGGTTTTGAGACCCATATAGAGGGTTCTCCTATTTCTTTGTATGAGAGTTCTTTTTGGCTTACACAACTAAGAAGAGGAAAACTGTTTTCAGCCTCCATCTCTATGTGTATTCCCCCATTGTGCAAGCAAGAAAGCTTCAAGTGAGACTCCTTCCTTCTCTCCCACAATCTTAACATGGTATCAGAGCCTTGTTCGTGGTAAGGAGATCAAGAAAGCAAGCCAAGCTCGCGGTGTTCTGGTAAGAGGAGCAGTGTTGCTTTCATTTTCTGTTTTGGGAGCAGATCTCTGCAGGCAGCACAGCCAGAAATTGCAAGAGTGCATTGTCTCAGGTTGAGACGCCCTTCGCAGTGAAGCAAGAGGACAGTATATGTTGCGGGATAGGGCTTTAGCCCTAGGCGACCCTGTTTTTTTGATTTGAGGCCATTTCGGGGCCTGTTTTGGAGGCGGAAGTTTTCTGCACGCACTCAGAAAAAAACCCTGTTTTATGCTGTGCGACCACTGTTCTACAGGTCGGTGAAAAGTTACTATAGAAATTGCATCGTATGCTTGTGTGCAGAGACATTGGGAGTTTCAGAATCATCCTTGGTTCCTGTTTATGCAAAATCGTCACTAGGAAGTGACTGTGTGGTCAAATACCACTTTCGCCAGTTTTGCAGATTTGCCCTTGTGAGGGTGAAGCTGTGTTTTTGCAGTGTCAGAATTTTTTGCAGTATTCTGTAATGGCATCTGATTCTCTTTCACAGATTGTCACTGAAAAGCTTGACAAGAACAACTTCCAGGCATGGAAGTTTAGAATGACGAATTTCCTTATGGGAAAAGGATATTGGGAATTTGTTGCAGGAAATGAAGAAGAACCAGTTCTTCCTGATGTTCCCAATCAACAGCAAATGCAAGCATTCAAAGCATGGCATGAGAGAGCCAGGAAAGTTATGTACTGACTGTCTATCAGTATTTCAGACTCTATGATTGTGCATATTCAGGATGCAAGTACGCCAAAGGAGGCATGGGATACTTTGTCAAAAATGTATAGCACAAATACGCAAGCCAGGAAAATGCAGCTCAAGCAAGAGTTGCATAATGTGCAAAGAGAAAATATGAGCATCAATGACTACCACATGAAGGTGAAGAAGATTGCAGATGCACTTGCTTCCATTGGGTCGCCAGTGGAAGATGATGATTTAGTTTCTGTGACCTTGAATGGTCTAGGAAAGGATTATGCACAGTTTCGAACATCCATTTCAGTTCGTGAAAGATTTCCTGATTTTGAGGAGTTGATTGCTCTTCTAATCTCCGAGGAGCAGAGAAATGGTGGTGCATCTTCTTCAGGAGGAACTTCAAAAGAAACTGTCTTCTACTCAAATGCTGGAAGAGGTAGAGGCAGAGGTAGAGGAGGCCGATTTGGAGGCCGTGGTAGAAATCAGAATATGCAGCAAACTCAAGAAAACCAGTCCTATGGAGGAGGATGTGGTAACTCTAGAGGCAGGGGGAGCCAAAGAGGTCGTGGTGGATGGCAAAGAGGCCAAAATGCAAACAGTAATGTTGAATGCTACTACTGTGGTAAAATGGGTCATATGGCTAAAGACTGCTATAAAAAGCAAAATGTCATCATGAATGGAAAACTGCAACAAGGAAATTATGCATCTTCTAGTAGACAGGGTGATGACAGAAATGAGCATTTGTTTATGGTGCAGCACATGAACAATTCTGTGACAAGTGCAGAAGAAAGCAATGATGTGTGGTATGTTGACTCAGGTGCATCAAACCACATGAAAGGTCATGCAGAATGGATGGAGGATGCAAGGAAAATGGAAAAACCAGGATTTGTGGAGACTGGTGATGATACTGCACATCCTATTGTGCAGATTGGAAAATTTCCTTTGTCTATGCAGGATGGGAAAAAGAAATACCTGTCCGATGTATTTCATGTCCCGAATATCACCAAGAATCTGGTTTTTGTTGGTCAAATGGTTGAGCAGGGCTTGCAGGTCAGATTTAATCCTCATGGATGCTTTGTTGAGGATATGAAAAATAAAGGTCGCTTGATAGCAAAAGGAAAGAAGAAGGGCAGAATGTTTACATTGGATGCAGACATGCCTAAATTGAGTGCAGCAATGTTTGCACATGGGACCGGTGTAGTTGCAGATATTGATATCTGGCATAAACGCATTGGTCATATTAATGTACAGCAACTTAAATCAATGCAGGCCCAAAATATTGTTGTAGGATTGCCCAAATTCAAGGTTGCAGAAATGCATAAGATATGTGAAGCCTGTCAATTTGGAAAATAGGCAAGGAAACCATTTCCTAGACATGTTCAAGAGAGTAAGAAGCCATTGGAATTAATCCACTCTGATGTGTGGACTACTAAAGCTGGATCTCTTGGAGGCTGTCATTATTTTGTCACTTTTATTGATGACTATAGCAGAAAAGTTTGGGTGTATTTTATGAAAAAGAAAAGTGAAGTTTTTGGGCATTTCAAAACTCTTAAAGCTATGGTTGAAAAAGAAACAAGTCTGCAGATAAAATGCCTAAGGTCAGATGGAGGGGGAGAGTACCTCTCAAATGAGTTTGCAAAGTTCCTGCAGGAGCATGGCATAAAGCTGCAATATTCATGCAGTCATACCCCACAACAAAATGGAATTGCAGAAAGAAAAAACAGGCATATTGGAGAGGTATCTCGTGCCATGCTCAACGAAAAAGACTTGCCAGATTTTTATTGGGCTGAGGCAGTTGCTACAGCAGTCTACATAATGAACAGGACTCCCACTGCAGCAATACATGGCATGACTCCAGAGGAGAGGTATACTGGTAGGAAACCAGATATTTCTCATTTGAAAATTTTTTGATGCATTTCCTACGTTCATGTGCCAAATGAGTTGAGATCCAAGTTGGATCCAAAAGCTGAGAAGTGCATCTTTATTGGTTATTCTCTGCAACAAAAAGGGTATAGATGCTATAACCCTTCTACTCGTAAGTTTACAGTGAGTAGAGATGTTGTTTTTGATGAGATGAGTAGCTGGTATAAACCAGTAAATGTGATTGATAATGTAGATGCACAAAATGGTAATGTTGCATAGAATTCTCAGCAGCAGTCACAAGATATTAGTGGACCTGGAGCGTCCTCTAGCAGTGGTTCACATTCTTCTCCATGGACAGGTAGATTGAGATCAGGAGAATCTTCTCAAAGCAATGCAGATAGTGGTATGCAGGTATCACGAAAAGGAAAAGAGAAGGTAGATCAGCCCATGTTTGATGTGAATGCAGGTCACTCTTATGTGGATGGTGAATCCAGTGGCTCAGAACAGAGCATTGATGATGAGTTGGGTCTATTGTTACACCTGGAGTAAGGAAGACCAGGGATGTTTTGAGAGCACCTGGGAGTGAACCCACTTTGCGCAGGTCTACCAGAGTTAGGTATCCTGTGGATAGGCTGAAATATGATGGATTTATAGCCATTCACTATGCATATATGGTCAAGGTGATACAGGAACCAGAACCCACTTCTTTTGAGCAAGCCATGGGAAAAGAAAAATGGGAGAAAGCCATGGATGAAGAAATGGATGCCTTGGAAGCAAATGCTACATGGGAGTTGGTACCTTTGCCTAAAGGTAAGAATGCAATTGGCTGTAAGTGGGTTTATAAGGTGAAGCACAATGCAGATGGTTCTGTGAACAGATACAAGGCAAGATTAGTAGTCAAGGGGTATGCACAAACATATGGCATTGACTATGAAGAAACATTCAGTCCGGTTGCAAGGATGGCAACCGTAAGAGCAGTCATTGCTATGGCTGCATCAAAGGGATGCTCTTTACATCAGATGGATGTAAAGAATGCCTTCTTGCATGGTGATTTGCAAGAAGAGGTCTATATGGAGCAGCCACCAGGTTATGTGCATGCTGTTCATCCTGAGTTTGTTTGCAGGTTGAAGAAAGCCTTGTATGGCTTGAAGCAAGCACCTAGAGTATGGTCTGACAAGATAGGACAGTATCTTGTCACTATTGGCTTTCAGATTTCCAAGGCAGATTTCTCACTTTATGTGAGAAAAACAGAGAAAGGTATTATGCTACTTGTCATTTATGTTGATGATTTGATTATGACAGGTGACAATGATGAAGATATCCTTCATGTGAAAATGCTATTGAAGCAAAAGTTTGAGAGGAAGGATTTGGGAGAGCTGCGTTATTTCTTGGGCATTGAGGTGATTAGATCACCAAGTGGGATACAGCTCTTGTAGAGGCAGTATGGACTGGACATGCTATCCAAATATGGGATGACAGGCTGTAAGCCTATTTCAGTTCCTTTGGAGCAGAATGTGAAGCTGAGCACAGATGCAGGTGAGCTTCTGGAAGACCCTACTATGTACAGACGCATAGTAGGAAGTTTGATTTATATGACTATTACCAGGTCAGATTTGAGCTATGCTGTTGGATTGGTAAGTCAGTTTATGCAGGCTCCAAGGAAACCACATTTGGATGCGGCTAGATGCATACTCAGGTATGTGAAGTCCACATTGCAGTATGGACTATTTTATGAGACTGGGGTTCAGATACAGTTGCATGGATACACTGATGCTGATTGGGCTGGTAGTATTTCTGATAGACGATCTACCAGTGGATATGTGTTCTCTTTTGGGAGTGCTGCAGTCACTTGGAGCAGCAAGAAACAGCCTACAGTTGCCTTGTCGAGCACAGAGGCTGAGTACAGGGGTGCAGCAATGGCTGCATGTGAGGTAGCTTGGTTGCATAAGCTACTTTATGATATGCATCAGTCTACAGATGGGCCAGTTGTCATTTATTGTGACAACATGAGCAGTATACACTTGGCAAATAACCCAGTCTATCATGCTAGAACAAAGCACATTGAGGTGCATTATCACTATGTGCGGGAGAGGGTTTTACTAGGTCTTATTGATCTAGTTTATGTCAGCACAGAGGATCAGGTAGCTGACATATTTACGAAGGCATTGGGCGCAAAGAAGTTGCGCAAGTTCAGAGACCTGCTTGGTGTGCAGGAATTGGGATTGAGGTCGAGGGGGAGTGTTGAGATATCGAGCTCCACTCTTGATATGCCAGGGTGACCGTTGTGCATTTATGTCACCGACTTGTCAGTTGTAGATGCGGTTGGTACACCGCCCATGAATAATAGCTAGATGACAGCTATCCTTATCTACTCTAGTTCGTGGCTTAGTTAGTATGCCACCTTAGTTAGTTGAGTTTGGTTTTGAGACCCATATAGAGGGTTCTCATATTTCTTTGTATGAGAGTTCTTTTTGGCTTACACAACTAAGAAGAGGAAAACTGTTTTCAGCCTCCATCTCTGTGTAAATTCCCCCATTGTGCAAGCAAGAAAGCTTCAAGTGAGACTCCTTTCTTCTCTCCCACAATCTTGACAGGCATTGGGCACAGAGAAGCTACACAAGTTCAGAGACCTGCTTGGTGTGTAGGAATTGGGATTGAGCTCGAGGGGGAGTGTTGAGATATCGAGCTCCACTCGTGATATGCTAGGGTGACCGTTGTGCATTTATGTCACCGACTTGTTAGCTGCTGATGCGGTTGATACACCGCCCATGAATAATAGCTAGATAATAGCTATCCTTATCTACTCTACTTCGTGGCTCAATTAGTATGCCACCTTAGTTAGTTGAGATTGGTTTGAGACCCATATATAGGATTCTTCTATTTCTCTGTACTAGAGTTCTTTTGGCTTACACAACTAAGAAGAGGAAAATTGTTTTCAACCTCCACCTTTGTGTGTATTCCCCCATTGTGTAAGTGAGAAAGCTACAAGTGAGACTCCTTCCTTCTCTCCCACAACCTTGACACCCCATTGGTCCTTCCTACGCCTAACAACATTAAACTGGCTATTCCTAGAATGGACATAAACCATACAGGCATATCTAGACCGCCTCGTCCCTACATGACCCATCCATCGAGTGACGTTCCAGTCCACTATGTGGAGGAGCCAAATGAGGAAGAGACTTACGTATACCCATACATCTCGCACGATGACAAGGGCAATGCAGTCCTTATGGACTATCCACCAGTATTGGTGATGGCATTAGGAAGAGACCAAGGTAGAGGCCTAGGAGGGCAGACACATGATCCAATCATGTGTTGGACTTGTGGTCATTCAGGGCATGTCTCATCACGTTGTCCTGAAAGGGAGCAACCAAATAGAGACAAGGCAGACCTAAGGTGCCATGAGTGCGGAATCACTCATCTCTTCATTGACTGTCCCAAGGCAGACCTAAGGTGCCCTGAGTGTGGAATCACTCATCTCTTCATTGACTGTCCCAAGTGAAAACCATCCTCAAGTTCAGCCAACGTGCCATCTGTCCCATTGGGGTTGTTCATAGAGTCGAGAACCTCAATGGGGAGGCCACACCTATCCCATTGTATGTCATGACCCGAGCAAGCCGACATATCATTGCCAGGTCCTAGCAACCTCGATTGGAAAGAAGAACCGTAGATGGAGAAAGAAGAAACCCGAAGCTAAGATCACGCTGAAAACTGAGAGTGCCATGACTCTGCCTGTTAGAAAGAAGGCCACTGACACAGAGGCAGAAACCTCAGCTCCTAAGATGGCCGAAAAGGAAAGTGCTAAGGTAGGGGAATACCTGCATCAGAAGCACCAACTAGAGGCTATCGAGAAAGTGAAGGAATGGGTAAAAGAGGCCCAAGAGCATCTAAAAGATGCTAGGCCCATCCTAGAGGACGAGATCAAAGATCTCTCTAGCATAAGCACGCCATTCTCACCCCTCGACCAAAATCGAGAGATGCGACTGTGTCGCAAGCGGTACCGCTTAGGCAACGACTTGATGCTACAGGCCAGCAAATCAATCATGGCCATTGGCCAGGACAATCTGGAATAGTAGAAAAACGAGCAGCCAACGATCTCCTTACCATGCTAGTGACCACTCTTGTGACGCTGAGCCTGGGAGACCTTCTTAGGCAGCATTCCACCCTATGGCAAGACCTGAAGCAGTGGGTTGAAGGATCATGAGAGCAAGCTGCTACAAACCTACACGACCATGATGTAGAGACACAAATACTGAGTCTGACGCTGCACTCTATGCCTTAGTCCTTGCACGTTAATGCTTTCTGGGAAGGCACCGAGATGCATGCGGTCTTACCTATCTTAGCTCTAGGCGACACAACGAGAAATGGGATTGTAGAAACAAGAGCGAGGATTAGTGTACTAAGCCACATAGTGCTTCATACTTGGGGAAACCCACCTCTCAAGACCTCCAGGTTCAATGTCACACTAGCAAATGGTATGAGAGTGAAACCATTCGGGGTACTTAAAAAGTGGCCTGTGAAAATTGCAGGCATCCAGTTCTCGGTTGACTTTATAGTCATGAAGGGAGTGGACTAGGATATCCTATTAGGCCGACCCTGGATGTGCAATGCCAGAGTCATAGAAGATTGGGGTAATGGCTTAATCTTCCTTGGCAATAGAATGGAAGATGTGAGAGTAGAGATGGACACTTGGAAGACCTCACCAAACAACTTGGATGCCATCTCCGCGATGCTTAAAGGTAACACTCAAGTCAAGAAGTCCTATGGGCCCTTGGCCAAGTATATCCCATGCCCGGAGGATGAGCGAGACTGGATGCATGCCCTTGCTACAATTGACTTGCCATTCTCAGATCATGAAGCATACGAGCAAGCCATCAAGACAATTGGCAAGTCAAAAGACACACCCTCCATACCAGTTTGCATGATGGCAGGAACCCTTCATGGGCGACCTAAACCTGTCACATTCCAAGTGCCAAATAACAAGAGGGAACTCTAAGAGATTCTGGAGTATTTGATTGGCAAGCTAGCTGGCAATACAGCAGCAAACTTCAAGCCACTCCAAGATTTGTTAGATGAACCAAGGTGACAATGAACTAGGGTGCATGACCTAAACCTCATGTACAATTGGGCCCTAGTCCCCAATCAGAGACAAAAGATATACCAAAACCTAGAAGACGATGAGCAGTCAAACAAAGATGACTCCAATGATGAGTACGAAGACTATTGTTCTTTCAGTGATGAAAGTGAGGGTGAGATAGATACAATGGAATATGACACTGAGGGACGAGAAATAGAACAGATACGAGTAGACTCCAAGCCACAGAAAAAGAGTGTCTTTAAGATAGAGCGAGGGGTCATGCGCATGGATTGTGATCGCACTTGTTTGGAGCACATAGGAGCCATAGATTTCGAACAAGCAGGCCTAACCCAACGAGGTACAAGACAAGTGCTTAGAATAGAGTCACCCTTTGAGCTGCGCCATTTAGGAGAAACCACCTCTTCTAGCAAAAAGGGCGAGTTCAATTTTGAGTCAGAAGTAAGCTCAGGCCAGACGCACCAAGGGGGACCTACCTGTCCACCTGAGGCATAGACATTGAAGGAAGATAGGGCAAAACAGCTTGGGGACACGCAAATGGAAGAGCAAAGGAAGCCGTAGGATCTCCCAAAGAGATTTATGAAATTCAAGAAGAGTGACATGGTAGTAATCCTAGTGAGTGCCAAACACCAAGGGGAAATGAGTGAACCCATAGAGCCAAGGTCAAGGAGGTGAACCTAGTACAGGATGGGGAGACACCCCTACCGGTCTTTATTGCCGATGACTTGAATGAGGAAGAGGAGATGTCTTGTTGCTCTCTTGCAAGAGTATATAGATGTGTTTGCTTGGTCCTTAGAAGAGCTTAAGGGGGTAGATCTAAGTGTAGTAACTCATAACATACCCATGGCGGCAGACGCAACGTCAATTAAGCAACGATCGTACCTGATGAATCCAAAACACACTCATGCAGTCAAAGAGGAGATTGACAAGCTGATGAGAGCAGGATTCATTTACGACATTGAGTACACAGATTGGGTGTCGCCTATAGTCATAGTGATGAAGAAAAATGGAAAGATTAGAGTGTGCGTCAATTACAAGAAGGTGAATGCTGCCACTAAGAGAGACAACTACCCATTGACGTACACGGAGCACATGCTGGAAAGAGTGCTGGGCAAAGAGGCCTACAACTTCTTGGATGGCTTCTCTAGATACAATCAAGTGCAAGTGCATCCTGCTGATAGACATAAGACTGCCTTCGCCACTGAGTGGGGCGTCTTTGCTTACATAGTCATGCCCTTTAGGTTGACTAATGCCCCAACCACCTTTCAATGCCTCATGTGCACCATATTTAAAGACATGCTTCGCAAGGAATTGGAAGTCTTCATGGATGACTTGTGTGTTCACTCGACCTGGAGAGAACACTTAGACAAACTCCGAGTAGTCTTTGAGCGGTGTCACCTATATCGTCTCTCCCCGAATCCCTTAAAGTGCCAGTTCTAGGTGAAACATGGATGCATCCTAGGGCACGTGGTGTCGAAGAACAACATTGCCACTGACTTCTCGAAGAACAGCATCCTAGGGCACGTGGTGTCGAAGAACAACATTGCCACTGACTTCTCGAAAGTCAGGGTTATTGTTGATCTTCCTCTCCCAATCAAGTATAAGGGAGTTCAATGCTTCTTAGGCTATACGGGATACTATCGACGATTTGTGCTAAACTATGCATTGATTGTTAGACCTTTCTACAAGCTATTGATCGTCTTCGAGTGGACTGAAGCATGCCAATGAGCGTATGAGGAATTGAAAAAGGTTGTGACTAATGCACCGATTCTATGAGCCCCAGATTGACCATTACCTTCCACGTGCATATTGATGCTTCGAAATTCGCCATGGGGGCAGTGTTGTGACAACCTGGTAAACACAACCTCGACTATCCAGTGAGCTTTGCTAGTAGACAACTCACTAAGACTGAAATGAATTACTTGACAACTGAGAGAGAGGGTTTAGCCATGGTATTTGTTGTAAAGAAGTTCCATCATTATTTGTTGGCTATGCCTTTTACTTTCTTTGTGGACCATCAAGCCTTGCTATATCTAGTAAACAAACCTTATGCTACAAGACACATAGCTCGATGACTCCTACTTTTAGAATTCGACTTCTCCATGGTTGTACGGAAGGAAAAACAGCACTACATGGCTGACCACATGTCACGCATCCGCACAAGAGAAGCCGCAGGACAAGGCATTGCCGATGAATTGCTAGACACCCATCTGTTTAACCTTTCCAGCAAGAGAGATTTATTCAAGGCTGATCTAACGCCATATTGAGCAGATGACATTGTCCAAGTGCTAGAGCACGGACTGCCTGAGCGACTGATAGAAAAAGCCCGCGACTTAGGCGACTTATCCTCAAAATCCAACCCTATCAGTTGATAGCATGCCAACTATATAGGCTAGGGCAAGATGGATTGTTACGTAGATGCATATGCGAGCGTGAGATGCATGATGTGCTCGTAGCAGATGTGCACAGTGGAATTGCTAGAGGGCACTTTAGTAAAGACACGACAGCCCGCAAGGTGCTACAGTCTCAACTCTGGTGGCCCAAGCTTTTTCGCGACGCAACACGATTTTTCAAGCATTGTGACAAGTGTCAGCGGACAAAGGTCCTAATTTGCAAGGATCAAATGGAGTTGACCCCAATCATTGCATGACAATCCTTTGAAAAATAGGGGATTGACTTCATAGGACCCATTAGTCCTGCAGCACAGTATTTGCAGGCCAAATATATCATTGTGGCCATAGACTACCTAATGAAATCGGCAAAAGCAAGAGCGACACGAAAGAATGATTCTAGAATAACTGCCAAGTTCTTATGGGAGCAGCGGATCTCACGATTCGGCTACCCCATCGAACTAGTTAGTGACTAGGGCACACACTTCATCAATGAAGTGATAGCGCATTTTCTAACCACCTTTCTAATTATCCATCGAAAATCCTCTCCATACTATCCTCATGCAAATGGGCAGGCATAATCCACAAATAAGATCCTTGTAAACGTCCTGACCAAAGTAGTCTCTGCTTCGCGCGACGATTGGGATAACAAGCTGATGGCAACCTTGTGGGCTTACCATACATCTTATAAAACGACAGTCGCCAGACTCCCTTTAAGTTGACCTATGGGACTGAGAAAATTCTACCGGTAGAGTTCTTCGTTCCTAGCCTAAGAATAGCGCTTCAAGAATGATGGGAAGGGAAGGAGACATGGACGCAATGCCTAGTTGAACTTGAACACCTCTTAGAAACTCGCCTTCTAGCCACTCATACGCTCATATGTGAGAAGGCACGACGCAAGAGCTAGTTTGACAAGCATGTCTAGTAGCGCAACTTTGAACAAGGTGCCTTATTGCTCTTGTACTCAGTTAAAGGACACAAGCAGAAAATTAATTTTAGAGGTCTTGGGCCTTTCAAAGTTCGTGCAATCAGCCAAACTGGCAATGTTGAGCTCAAGACTCTAGATGGCGAGGGCATAGGATTCTTCAATGGCAGCCGCATTAAGAAGTACTACCCTCCCACACATCCGCTACATGAGACACTAATGTTAGCCTGTCAAGGTATGAGTCACCACAATCACGGAAATTGATGATGAGGATGAGGAAGCCGTAGAACCCGCATACCTCCACATCATAGCGGTCACTTAGAATTTGACTTCTCTATGGTTGTACGCAAGGGTAAGTAGCATTACATGGCAAACCATATGTCTCGCATACCCATGGGAGAGGCTACTCAACAAGGAATCATAGACGACTTGCCTAATGCGCACCTGTTTAGCATGTACAATGAGAGAGACCTATTCAAGGCCAATCTAACACCATATTAGGCAGATGATATAGTCCAAGTCCTAGAGCATGGATTGCTTGAGAGACCTATAGAGAAGACTAGGCTAAAGTGCATTATTCTTAAGATTTAGCCTTATCAGTTAATTGCCAATGAACTCTATAGACTAGGACTTGATGGGTTATTGCGAAGATGCATGTGTGAGCATGAAATGAATGATGTGCTTGCTGAAGCACATGGTGGAGTTACTAAATGACACTTTAGTGGAGACACTATAGCATACAAGATGCTACAATCTTAGCTATGGTGGCCCATCCTATTCCACGATACTGTTAAGTTTATGAAGCATTGCGATGAATGTCAGAGGGCCAAATTACCCCCGTCAGTAAGCACAAGATGGAATTGATCCCGATAATAGCATGACAACCCTTTGAAAAGTAAAAAATCAACTTTATTGGGCCAATCAGCCCCACATCATAGCACTCACAAGTAAAGTACATCATTGTAGCGATCGATTATCTCACGAAATGGACCGTAGCTCAGGCCACCAGGAAGAATGACACTAGGACTATGAGTTTGTTTTTTTGGGAGCAGGTCATCTCACGATTCGACTGCCTAATCGAGCTAGTTAGTGATCAAGGCACGTACTTCACTAATGAAGTGATTGCCCATCTACTATCCACATTCTTAATCATCCATAGAAAATCGTCACCATACTACCCTCAAGCTAATAGTCTAGCAAAATCCACACACAATATTCTAGTGAACGTCTTGACTAAGGTAGTCTCTACCTCACGCAATGACTGGGATAATAAAATCATGGCAGTGTTATGGGCCTACAGGAGAGCCTACAAGATGGCCATAGGGAAAACACCATTCAAGCTGACCTATGGGATCGAAGCAATTGTGCCAATGGAGTTTTTCATTCCAAGCTTGAGAGTGGCAATGCAAGAGAGATGGGATGGAAAGGAGGCATGGACGGACTGCCTGGTAGAATGCCTTTCTAAGACCCGACTCCTAGCGACCCATGCACTAATCTGTGAAAAGACAAGACACAAGAGCTTGTTTGACAAAGATGTCAAACAATGTGACTTTGAGCAAGGGAACCTAAAAATTGAAATTTTTGGGGTTTTTGTAAGTTTTTTAAATTTTTAAATCTATTTTCATTTGTATTTTTAAACTAATATGCATAAATAAAATTAGTAGAAGATTTTAAATTTTTTGCTATTTTATTATTTTTGTTTACTTCTTTAATATTTTTAGTATTTTTTGTAATTTAAAATTATGAGAATGCATGTACCCGAGGTTGACTACATGTGAATAGCAACAATCTCACCATCGCATGGACAAGATCACACGCATGTCCTTGCTTGCATGAATGATCGCTAAAAGGATCATAAACAAACCTCACACAAACAACAAGTTTAATGGCAAAAAAAAAGAACATACGTATGGTGCTACTATACTTTGTAAAGGGCCATAAGAAGAAGAAGAAGTTTAGAGAATTGGGGACTTTCAAGGTCCGCAAGATTAGTTGAACTAGCAATGTAGAGCTTGTGCCTAACACAAAGGCCACTAGTAAGGAATCACTCCTGGGATGCACATTCAAGAAACAAGCACACTGCAATGTCGAGTATGACTCACAATGCATTCACCTTGCCATTGGCAATATTTGGATAGTGACAACTTTCAATAAGGGTATTGTGGCTCCATCGAAGCATGGAGTGCCATTGATAGAGGAACCTAGTGCAAGGTCTAAGGAGGGGGGTCATGACTTGTCCCACCCTGCCGAGATAAATCGGCCACAACCCAAAGGTGTCGCACCTAAGACCACTAAGCAATAGCTCAAATAGGTGCCCAAACAACAACTATAGCTACCTAGAACCGTATGAACATGTAATCATTGAACCTCATGCTCTAGGCCTAGGAGACAAAGCTAGCACTACATAAGCAGACAAATGGTTAAGCCTCCATGATGGGTGTCCAAAGACTTATTGCACACTTAAGGCTACTATGAGGGTGAAAATTGGATTTGGTTGCCTAAGACTATGAGCAGCATGCGTGCCCCTCAATCCAAGTCCTCTAGTCCATCTCCACAAAATAGTAAGCCAGCCAGAAATGAGAAACCAATTGACTTAAAAGCCACCAAACCCATGGAACCTCAACCAGTCTACTGACCAAAACCACAACCAATTGCCCCTAAACCACCTCAGCCTGACACTTCCAATGTCCCAACCACTCCACAAGCAGAAAGCAGTGCATCACCTAGGCCGCAAGACCAACCCATTACATAAGTGGTGGCAAGATACCCTACTGACCAATCCACAAATTAGGCATCTGTTCCTAAGTTATCCAATCCAGCCAAACCCCAACCTCTCACAGCAGTCCTCAGACCCTCCTACGAGTGTAGATCTATCCTTACCTTGGCCTCGGACCTAGCCACAAATACAAGGAACGACTTAGTCACCTGCATTAGATGATTGGATGCCACCTTCAACATGCTAGCTAGGAGCTATGAATGGGTATACTTAAGTCTTCTAAACAAGCCATTAGTAGCAAATGTACGCTCCTTGCCATGCACCTAGGAAGAATCCGAATTCATGTTTGTCAAGTTTCTTATTTTTTGCATAAATATATGGGTGTGTGCATGGGTTGCATGTGTGAAATGTGTGTCTGTGAATGTATGTGAGTGTGTGTTTTTATGTGTGTGTCTTTGTTGAGTTTAGGTTTAGGTGTTAATGGGTGGATGGGTTGATGTGTGGGGTTTGTGTGTGTGTGACTATGTGGAGGTGATGTGAGAGTAGGAGTGTGGACTGAGTGGATTGTTTAAAGGGGGTTTGTGTATTTTTTCATGGAGTGCAAATAGGTGTATGTCACCAAAGTGTATTGAAAGTGTGTGTAAAGGGGCTTTTGAAGGCTATGTGTGTGTGAAGTGTGTCTGCGTGTATTGGGTATGTCTTTGTGTGTGTATTAATGTGAATGTGGCTATGTGAGAGGGAGTGAATAATACTTTTTTTTTTCAAAATGGACGAAAAGAAAGAGAGTAAAAAGAAAAACAATCGACAAAAAAAAACCTTCTTGTATATTGCCGTCGACTATCGTCATGTGCCACCACTTATGCCACCTTGCTTGTCATCCTCTCTAGATAGACTATCAAATTCACACTCTTGCCGTCAGCTCTCGAGTTGCCATTGCCCAAAATGCACACACAAAGAGAGAGAGAGAGAGAGAGATAGAGAGAGAGAGAGAGAGAGAGAGAGAGAGAGAGAGAGAGAGAGAGAGATCTTGCCAGTCTCGCCAAGTAGCCCATTTGTCCATCGAAACATAGAGGGAGAGAGAGTAAGACAATGCTCAAGCTACCCAAGTAAATGCTCATGCCGCCAAAGCCAAAGCCACCTTAAGCTGCAAAGAGGGGTTGCTTTAATGGCAATGCATATATATATATATATATATCCTCATGTCGACTGTATTTTTTTTAACAAATAAAAAAATATTCTTCTTCATCTTCTCTTCCTCTTCCTCTCCTTCTCCTTCTTTCCTTTCTTGTTCTTACCCTTCTTCTTTCTCTTTTTACCAAAAATCGAGACTTTGGATAGAGTACTATTGTTTTAAAAAGTGCAACTCACTTTGGCAACAATCTCTTACCTTGTCTCTCAACATTCCACTCTAACTAACCAAGCATCCTCTCTCCAACCGAAGAAAGCAAGAACACAAGACTAGTTGAAGTTGTAATGAACTCACCTAACTTGCCTTCTTGCATTTGATGAGTTGAAGGCTCGAGGATGGTTCCACAACCATTATCAACACAATCCAATGCCATTGCTCCTTCACATCCACCACCAAGCACACCAACAAGTCGAAGAGCTAGTAGAGAAGACGAGAAAAGCAAGACGATGACGAAGAGCTTCAGCTTCCCTCAATCCCTCAGTCAACACACCTCACACTTTCCCATCTCTTAGTCACTCTCAACACAACGGAAGCAAGATGATGGACTAAAAAGATTGATAAGAAAGCTTGAGTAATCACGCTCATAGCTTCCGCAGCATGGATGTGCCAAAAAGAGCCTTATATAATTGAGACCTCCCACCTAATTAGGGTTAGGGTTAGGGTTCGTACCCCTTTTGCATTTAGGGTTTCCATAGTTGTGAATTAGGGTTTGCACCCTCTTTTGGACATCCTATCCATTTAGTGGGCTCTAGACCAGTCAATCCTCATTGCGTGCTTGAACCTTAGCCTAAATAGACCAAGCTTATGCTAATCTAATCACACATATGTATGCCACCCATGCAACCCTTGTGGGTGTAACAAATACGACTATTAGTAATACATACAATTTGCATGAGAGTGAAAATTTTTGATTTTGCTGATAAAATTTGAAATATTAATAGGATTCAAAAATAAAAACTTGACTGCAGAAGAAGGCTTGACATTATAACTTGAAGTAAGAAGCACGAATACTTTCTTTGACATTTCTGAAATATAACGATGAAAATTTTAAAATAGGATTTGCAAATATAAAATAGAACTTCTTGCAACAACTTGACTACTAAAGAAGTCCCGACATCCAAATCTCATGAATGCTTGTTTATTAAGCATATAATCCACCAATCTACCAATCCTACATGGTAGGCATCCAACAATTCCCAAAGCCATCTATCTATCTATAAATTGAAGATATAGGGAAACTTTTTCTGATTTTGCTGATAAAATTTTAAAACTTAATAGGATTAAAAAATAGGAACTTGACTGCTAAAGACAGCTTGACATCACAGCTTCCACCAAGAAGTAGGAATACTGCATTTGATCTTTTCAAAATCTAACAATGAATTTTAAAAACGAGATTTGCAAATATAAAATAAATTTTAAATAGAGAACTTTTTGCAGCAACTTGACTACTAAAGAAGGCCTGACACCCAAATCCCATAAATGCTTGCCTATTAAGCGTATAATCCACTGATCTACCTAAGCTCAAACCAAACCTACATGACTGACTGGCATCCAACAATTCCCAACAATCTATGTATCTATAAATTGAAGAAGTAGAAAAACCTTTTTTGATTTTGCTAATAAATTTGAAAACTTAATAGGATTCAAAAATAGAAACTTGACTGCTAAAGAAGGCTCGACATTACAACTTCCACCAGGAAGTAGGAATACTTTCTTTTATTTTTTTGAAATCTAATGATAAAATTTTAAAAACAATATTTGCAAATATAAAATATATTTTGAATATAGAACTTTTTGTAGCAACTTGAATACTGAAGAAGGCCCAACATCCAAATCCCAAAACCAATCCTACATGGCAAGCATCCAACAATTCCCAAACCATCTATGTATCCATAAATTGAAGGCCCAACATCCAAATGTCATGAATGCTTGTCTATTAAACTTATAATCCAACAATCTACCTAAGCTCAAACCAAACCTACATGGTCAACATCCAATAATCCCCAAGCTATCTATATATCTATACATTGAAGAAATAGGAAAACATTTTCTAATTTTGTTGATAAAATTTGAAATCTTAATAGGATTGAAAAATAGAAACTTGACTGCTAAAGAAGTCTCGATGTTATAGCTTCCACCAAGAAGCAAGAACAGTTCCGTTGATTTTCTAGAAATCTAATGATGAAATTTTAAAAATAGGATTTGCAAATATAAAATATATTTTAAATATAGAACTTTTTGTAGCAACTTGACTACTGGACATCCAAATCTCATAAATGCTTGTCTATTAAGCATATAATCAATTGATCTACCTAAGCTCAAACCAATCCTAGATAGCAGGCATCCAACAATTCCCAAGCCATCTATATATCTATAAATTGAAGAAATAGGGAAAGTGTTTCTAATTTTTCCATTAAAACTTGAAAGCTTAATAGGATTGAAAAATAAAACCTCGATTGCTAAAGAAGGCTCAAAATTACAGCTTCCACAAAAAAGTATGAATACTTTATTTTATGTTTCTTAAATCTAACGATGAAATTTTATAAATATGATTTGTAAATATAAAATGTATTTTAAATATAGATATTTTTACAGCAACTTGACTACTAAAGAAGAGTTGACATTCAAATCTCATGAATGCTTGCCTAGTAAGCATATAATGCATTGATCTACCTAAGCTCACACCTATCCTACATAGCAGACATCCAAAAATTCCCAAGCTATATATCTATCTATAAATTGAAGAAATAGGGAAACTTTTCTCATTTTTCTAACAAAATTTGAAAGCTTAATAGGATTGAAAAAGAGAAACTTGACTATCGAAGAAGGCTCGACATTATAGCTTCCACCAAAAAGCAATAATACTTTATTTGATTTTTTTGAAATCTAACAATGAAATTTTAAAAACAAGATTTGTAAATATAAAATATATTTTAAATATAAAAATTCTTGAAAAAACTTGAGTACTAAAGAAGGTTTGACATCCAAATCTCATAAATGCTTGTCTATTAAACCTTTAATTCATTGTTCTACCTAAGTTCAACCAATCTTACATTGTAGGCATCCAACAATTTTTGAGCCATCTATATATCTATAAATTGAAGAAATGGGAAAAATTTTGTAAAACTTAATAGGATTGAAATATAGAAACTTGATTGCCGAAGAAGGCTCAACATTACACCTTCCACCAAAGAGTAGGAATAATTTCTTTGATGTTTCAAAAATCTAGCGATGAAATTTTGAAAACATGATTTGTAAATATATTTTTTTTTGCAGAAACTTGACTACTGAAGAAGGCTTGACATCTAGATCTAATGCATGCCTCTCTATTAAAAAGCGTATAATCCACCAATCTACCTAAGCTCAAACCAATCCTACTTGGTAGGCATCCAACAATTCCCAAGCCATCTATGTATCTATAAATTGAAGAAATAAGGAAAAATTTTCTGATTTTGCTAACAAAATTTGAAATCTTTTTGAAAAATAGAAACTACTAAAGAATGCTCGACATTATAGTTTCCACCAAGAATTAGGAATACTTCCTTTGATTTTTGTGAAATCTAGTGATGAAATTTTAAAAATAGGAGTTTCAAATATTAAATATTTTTTAAATATATAAATTTTTATAGCAACTTCACTACTGAAGAAGGTTCAACATCCAAATCTCATAAATGCTTGTCTATTAAGCATATAATCCACCAATCTACCTAAGCTCAAACCAATCCTACATGGCAGGCATCCAACAATTCCCAATATATCTATATATCTATAAATTGAAGAAATAGGGATTTTTTAAAATTTTGCTAATAAACTTTGAAAACTTACTAGGATTGGAAAATAGAAACTTGATTATTAAAGAAGGCTCGACATTGCAGCTTTCACCAAGAAGTAGGAATACTTTCTTTGATTTTTGCGAAATGTAACGATGAAATTATATCAATAATATTTTCAAATATTAAAAAATATTAAATATTGAAATTTTTGCAGCAATTCAGATGAGTATTAAACATATAATCCACCGATATACCTAAACTTAGACCAATCCTACACGGCTGGCATCCACCAAATCCCAAGCTATCTATGTATATATAAATTGAAGAAATAGGGAAATTTTTCTAGTTTTGATGATAAAATTTCAAAGCTTAATAGAATTGAAAAATAAATACTTGACTGTTGAAGAAGGCTTGACATTACAACTTCCACCAAAAAGCAATAATACTTTCTTTTATATTTGTGAAATCTAACAATGAAATTTAAAAAAATTAAAAACATAAACTATATTTTAAATATAGAAAATTTTGCAACAACTTGACTACTAGAGAAGGCCTGAAATCGAAATCTCATTAATGCTTGTCTCTTAAGCATATAATCAACCAATCTACCTAAATTCAGACCAATCCTACATGGTAGGCATGCAACAATTTCCATGCCATCTATGTATCTATAAATTGAAGCAATAGGGAAAGTTCTTTTGATTTTGCTAATAAACTTTGAAAGCTTAATAAAATCGAAAAATAGAAACTTGATTACTGAAGAGAAGACTCAACATTACCGCTTTCACCAAAAAGCAAGAATACTTTCTTTGATGTTTTTGAAATCTAACTATGAAATTTTTAAAATAAGATTTGCAAATATAAAACATATTTTAAATACTTGACTATTGAAGAAAACCCCATATCCAAATCTCATAAATGCTTGTCTATTAAGCATTTAATCCACTGATCAACCTAAGCTCAAACCAATCCTACTTGGCAATCATCCAACAATTCCCAAGCCATCTATATATCTATAAATTGAAGAAACATGACAACTTTTTTTGATTTTGCTGATGAAATTTGAAAACTTAATAATATTGAAAAATAGAAACTTAATTGCTGAGGAAGGCTCGACATTACAACTTCTATCAAGAAGTAGGAATACTTTCTTTGGTGTTTGTAAAATCTAATGATGAAATTTTAAAAACAATATTTGCAAATATGAAATATATTTTAAATATAGGAATTTTTGCAGCAACCTGATTACTGAAGAAGGCTTGACATCTAAATCTCATGAATGTTTATCTATTAAAGCGTATAATTCACCGATCTACCTAAACTCTGCTGACCAATCCTACATGGCAAGCATCCAACAATTCCCAAGCCATCTATGTATCTCTAATTGAAGAAACACTGAGACTTTTTCTCATTTTGTTGATAAACTTTGAAAACTTAATAGGATTGAAAAATAGAAACTTGACTTACTAAAGAAGGCTCGACATTACAGCTTCCACCAAGAAGTAGGAATACTTTCTTTGATGTCTTTGAAATCTAATGATGAAATTTTCAAAACAAGATTTGTAAATATAAAATATTATATATATATATATATATATATATATATATATATATATATATATATATATATATATATATATATATATATATATATATATATATATATATATATAGTAGCAACTTGATGTAACGAGGGGGATACATAGGGACTAGGGGCTAGACACCCAATCACACTGATTGGGGTATATAAGGTGTAAGAGTCCTAGTTTAGGGTAACCAATTATTATCAAGAACATACTCTTCACCTTCATTTCCAGCTTCCATGGCTTCCTCCTCCTTTCTTCACTCTTTTATGTCTTTCTCCCTTCTCTTCTAGTCTTTTCTTCTCTTCTTCTTTCTTCTTTATCCCTTTTCAAATTCTGAAACCCTAGTGACTCATGTGTTACAGGTATAAGTACAGTAGGAAGGACCATAGTTACTCTTAGCTTTTTGGAGCAAGCAAGAGCTATGGCTAGAGAAGCATACATATCTAGAGGTAAAATGGCTAACTCCTTTTCATGCAATTTTTAAGGGTTATAGGCAAAGTTTAGAGACTCAAGAGTTAGAAGAGGGCAAAAATATTAGTTACTTTTTGCCTCAGCTTCCTTCACTCTCTTCTCCTGCAAGCTAACATGACTGGCAGCCCCTATAATCCTCAAGATCTTGCTCCAGTCCCCTCCATGACCTTAGCTACTACCTGGGATTGATTCCTCACACCACCAGCAACAATTAGAACACCCTTCAGGCTGAAAAAGGATAGGTAGAAGCTCTAGGCAGCAACCCACAATTTGCAATGCAAATTGCACTACTACTCATGTCCTCCTCCTACCCTTCTGCTCCCACACTCAACACCTCCTTTGCTTATCATGACCCTTAGGCAACTAGCTGAAGCCCCTGAGCAAGATTTGGACCTTCTCCTCTGATATTCAAACTCTTGCACATGAAAACCTTGCTATACACTGTCTAAGGCAGCCATTGAAGCTTAGTCCAAGCTCTTAATTCAGCCCACAACCTCTAGAAGCTCAGCCCTCAAGAGATCCTTCACCCCCTTTTGCCTCTTCTACTTGGATTGAAGACATGGAGCTCAACATGTAGAGAATTTTTTTGGGTATCCATGAAAGCTCCATTTGAAGCTTTCCATATTGAGATTCAAGCTCGAGAACAAACACGGGAGCCCCATCATCAATGGAAGCATTCGAATGCTTGAAGTCTTCATCCATTGGAGTGATCCAACCAATTGGGCTTGCTTGATGGAGAAATTGGTATCATGGTGGATCATACTCCAACTATCTTCCCCAAACACCGAAGAGGTATGTCAATATCTCATGATACCCTTCATGGCATCCCAATGTTTTTTGCCAAGTGTAGCCATATAGCGTGCCACAACACCAACTACCAAGGCAATATCTGGACGAGTGGCTATCATGCCACACGTCAAACTGCCCATGGGTTGATGCATAAAGAATCTTAGCCGTCTTGGTCCTTTGCTCATCTATCTGTGGACAATCAACCTGTGAGACCTTCACATAAGAAGGTAATGGAAAGGCAGTAGGATTCACGTCCTGCATGTGGAAATGCTCAAGGACTTTATGAATGTACTCCCTTTGTGTGAGAGGTAGAGTAGTCCTTGATGCCTATCGCGCTTAATGTGCATACCAAGAATGTGAGAGGCCTATCCCGAATCCTTCATCTCAAAGCTCTTCTTTAGCTGAGATTTAAGAGTATCCAGGTCATCATGAGCTTTCCTTTATATCAACATATCATCCACATAAAGTACCAAAATAAGCAATGAGCCATCACAAGCTGTCTTCGTGCAAAGACACGAATCCATAGCGCTCCTGTTGTAGCCCTGTGATTGCATAAAGGCATCAAACTTATGATACTACTCCCTAGGTGCTTGCTTCAAGCCATAAAGACTTTTCTTCAACATGCACACTAGGTGTTCCGTGCTAGGTTTAGCAAAGCCCTTAGGCTGCTCCATGTAAATCTCATCATGCAAATCCCCATGCAAGAATGCAGTCTTGACATCCATCTAATACATGTCCAAGTCAAGCTGCATGACTAAGGCCAAAACCAAGCATAGGGTAGTTATCTTGACCACAGGAGAAAAGACTTCATAAAAGTCAACTCCATGCTCCTGTTTAAAACCCTTAGCAACAAGTCTTGCCTTATAAGCCATCTTGGGGTGTCCATGGGTACTTTTCAGCTTGTACACCCATGTGCATGGTAGAATATTCTTGCCAGTAAGCAAGGAAACCAAATCCCAAGTTATATTCATATGCAAGGAGTCTATCTTAGACTGCATAGCCCTCTCCCAGGAGTGACTATTACCCCTACGCATAGCCTCATCATAGGTGAGAGGCTCTCCTACATCTATAACCAAGACATAATGCATCGAGGGCTCAAATCGATCAGGTGGATTTCTAACTCTAGTATACCATCTCACTGCAAGCTCTGCTACATGTCTAGTACCCTATCCAACACCCAAGCCATGTGTACCAACTACTGCTAGAGGCTATCCAACTGATTGTGCAAGAGCACGTGGCTCATCCTAGAATATAACCTTGCGTATCTCTACCACCTTCTCAGGCTGCCTATGCATCTTATCTTCATGAAAGACTACATCATGGCTACTACGGATGACTTTCTGTGCTACCTGCAGATCTCAAAGGCGGTAACCCATCTCTCCTGCATCTCCATAGCCAAGAAAAATGCATTTGACACTCTTAGGATCCAACTTAGTCCGCTTGTGCTTGGGCACATGGCAGAATGCCTCACATCCAAAGACACATAGATGCACATAAGACGGAGGTTTCCCAGCCCATACCTCCTCTGTAACCTGGAAATCCAAACCACTAGAAGGTGATCTATTGATGACATGCATAGTTGTATTGACTACCTCAGCCCAAAATTTCTATGGTAGGCTTGCATGGCTAAGAATACTACGTATATGCTCCTGGATGGTTCTATTCATTTGCTCAGCCAAACCATTCTAAGGTGGGGTATAGGGGGCGGTCAACTAACGCTTAACACCCCTCTTGTCACATAGTTGCTCAAAGGCACGTGACACATATTCTCCCCCATTGTCAGTCCTAAGGCATTTCAACCTATGCCCAGCATGGTTCTCAACCAATGCAAGCCATCTCTGAAACACAGCCAATACATCTAACTTAAGCTTAATGGGGTAACCCTAGACTTTACGAAAAAAATTATCAATGAACATCAAAAAATAATTCGCACCACCCATAGACTGACAAGGCATTGGCCCATAGACATCTGAATGTAGCAATGCCAGGGGTTCACTCATGCATGTCCTACCGGACTTCTAATGTGTATTCCTAGTCTATTTGCCATAAAGACAATGCTCACAAGAATCAAAACATGCATAGTCAAGGGGCGATAAGTATTGCAAACCAAAAAGCATTTTCATTCCCTTCAAGGACATATGGCCCAAAAACGGGCATGCCAAAGAGATACATGTGGGATGTAATTGACTAACAAAACATGGTCAATAGAGGACCCATCAACTACAAGGGGATAGAGGCTACCAGTCTTGGAACCTCTAACAAGCACAAGTCTGCCAACGGGTGATCTTCCAGGCAGAATCCCCAAATGAAACATGAAATCCAGCATCATCAAGTACATCCTGTAATAGAAAAGTACTACCAGTAGAGAACTACAATCGTACATCCCCAATGCCAATAATAGCAAGCGACTTGTCATCACCCAAGCGAACTAAACCAGAGACAGGGCGATAGGAATGGAACCACTCACGGCATGGTGTAACATGAAATGAAGCACCAAAATCCAAAAGCCAGTACTACACATACATAGAGTGAACCTCGGTCAGCAGCGTAGCATCACAAGAACTAGCTCCATGTATGTACTCCCCATTGGAGTCACAAGTCTGTATGACATTTATCTCCTTGATTTTTACACTGGATTTTGCAGGCATAATGTTGCGATCAAAGGACTTTTCCTATACTTTGTCTTTTCCCTTCTCTTTGCGCAACTCATGACACTGTTGGCGTATGCGACCCTTCTTGCTGCAATGATGACATGTCACATTAGCATTTCTTCCATGAGACTTGCTACGCAACTTATGGCGTGACTTAGACCTAGACTTTTGTGAGTTTCTACCACGTCCATACCCACAGTCATTCTTTCCATTACCATCTCTGCCTCTACCAATCAAAGCATGCAACACACGAGAGGCATCCAAGTTCTTACAGTTGATCTCTTCCTACAAAAGAGCACTCTCCATATCAAACAAGTTTAAAATAGTAGCAGGAGCACATAAGGCAGTATGGAATACATCCCATGACTCACTTAGAGTCCCAAGCAAAAACAATAGAGTAACCTCATCATTAAAGGTAATTCCCTACAAAGTCAAGTTCTTGAGAATAGCATGGAACTAGCTCAAATGAGCAAACATTGTCATATTCTTCTTCATGCGCAGGTCCATAAGCTGATTCAGCTAATACTGACTTGTTGGACTTTTCTTATCATAGAGGCTCTTAATTTTATCCCAAAGTTGCCAAGCAATCTATGCTTTCTCAACCACATTGTAATGCACTTGTTCAGTGAGAGACAAGATGAGGGTGGAGTTGCATAACTCATCAAGCTCATCCCATTCGTCATCGATCATAGTTTCAAGTCGCTCTCCATGCATCCTTAGTGGCTTTATTTGCAATGTTTGCACTAATACCTGCCAAAATTGGCTCTTCCAGTAGGCATAATTGGTACCATCAAGATTAGTGATGTTGAAGATAGCACTATCAATAGAAAAAGATGTCATATTGCAGTCCAAAACGATGCAAACAGTTCAAAACTACTTGTTATTTTCTATTGTAAACAGCCAAAATACCACAAAAAACAAGGCAAAATGACCACGAACTGATAGCTAATGATGCTTCCCACCAAGTACCATCAAAAGTACATAAAATTAGGATGGTTTAGCATGAAAATTTCACATCATTCCATGCATAACTGCTTGCTGTAAATTATAGCCAGGTACAATGAGAGTAAACTGTAGGTAAAATAAATGCACCAAGTCAACCATTGATTGTCAAAGCATAACTAGCATCAAGCGGGAATAAATCAGCATGTGACAGTCATACAGACATCCCAAGCATGTCAAATGAACTTATCAGTAAGCTGGCACATCCCCTGTGTAATAGGGAAAAGTGTACACAACACTGGCAAGACCTAACACAAAGAGGTGCTCAAGGATTTCAAAGCCCCCGAAGCATAAATCACCTACTCAATGTCTGTCAAGCGTATCAAGACGCTCCCATTGCCACAAAAGACATAAATAGCAAGGAAAGAAGCTCAACAAGGGCATATGATAGCACCAATGCCAAAAGATCCAAGATCAAGCATTAGTAAGACCTCATGAGCATATAGGCCGTGTAGCATTTGTACATAGCATCCGTACATAGCATCCATAGACATCAAGTACATCTAAACTGTAACTCTGGTAAGCCGAGAAATAGCCAAAGTAAGCTCCGAGCAATCAAATGTCAAGCCAAAGCAAGGCTTAGTAGCATCCAACTCCAAACAATGTAACATGCATGTAGTAGTGGCATAGGCCAAGCATGTCAAGACATGTCAGATATAAGCAAACTACATGCCATAAGTACAACAGATATGATGATCCAAATGCTATGTGAAGTAAGCTCAAGCTAAACCAATGATTTGAGAGCAAATCCAAGCTCTATGTCGATCCCGGAGAGTCACTACATCAATGTATACATCCAAGACATAGCCCGATGCAATAGGTGTATCCAAACATAAGCAAAAGAGCTTCAGCCCTAAATATTCCAGCAGCAAATAAATATCCAAAGTTGAATAAACAGTGGCTGAATCTAAGCTCAAAACCATAGAAAAACCATAGGCATACTTTCCCATATGTATAGGCACCAACTGAGCATCAAATGACTATGCAGCTTGAGCATAAAGTGTAATAATAAAGGGCTACCCTTATTTGGGCTACCTGTGGACTGTGTAAAATAGTCAATGACTGAGTAAATTCATCCCCAAAGGCATCTCACATCATAGGTATACATTCCCCTAGCATTCGGGGCGCATTTGAGACCAACCAAGCAACCAATGTCAATGCCAACCAAGCATAAACATAAAGTGCTGATGTAACACTGTTTGTGGCTGCCTGTGGACTATGGAAAACAATCCTCGACTGAGGTAAATTAGTCCAAAAATCAATGCCAATGATACCCACCAATGTCGAGCATTGAGGGGGTGTTCTCAAGTGCCAAATGACGTGTTTTCAAGCTGCCAATGAGTGACAAGGGAGGGCTAAAGTAAAAAACGAAAAATTTTTGCAGGTCTTCAAGCTGGTCCAAACTGATCTGGGACCTATGGAAGGGTTGGGGAAGGTCAAGGCAAGATTGGGGGAGTAGTCAAGGACCCCCAAGAGCTCCCTCTTGAAGGGCAAAGTCACCGGTTGGTGCACAAATTGGATGCTGGATGTGTACGTAGTGAGCACCAGAAGGTCCCCAAGAACAAAAGAACTCTACTAAAGCTCATAAAACAAGAAAGAAGATTTGCATGACATGAAGAAAAGAGACAAATTGGGTACAATCTCCCCCCATGCCTTGTGTGAGCACTCCACAAGGCATGTATTTATAAATTTATTAATCTCCAAGCTCAAAAATAGCCCAATTTTACAATTAGCATGTTTTGACTTTTGTGTTTGCTTTTGTCCAAATAAAGAATAAAGCAGTTAGGCACTCCAAAAGTCGGCGGGCTGTGCCCAAATACAAATGTCCAATAATGAAATATTTTAACTGAGTGCCTATGCACATACAAAATAATAAATATTTGTCAAGCGCTTCAATAAGTAAGCGCACCTAAATAAATATTAATGCCACGCCTTTAATGGTAAGGTGCACACCCATAAAAAATGATAATTTCTTCTAGGCAATCTGAATATATGTCATCTCCCAGTGTTTCCCAACACCACTGCCGCTTGCTCTACACATCGATTGAAGCATTCACAATTGTTAGAAAATACTAAAATTAAATTGACAAAAGTGAATACCTAGCAGTCTTCAACTATAAAATAAATAAATAGATTGGAACTCTGTCTTAATCTTAATTTAATACGAGTTCGCTCTAAACTCATAAACATCCATTAATTTAAATATGTATTTTGCAAAATCACCCATTGTGGAATCACCCACATGCACATTAAATCAACATGACACCCGAAAAGGACAAGTGTCCCCATCAACTTCTCGCACAAGTAATCCAGCTTGTACAGCCCCGGCAAATAAATATAGTTTTATGGAATCTGCCGCAAAACCTCATGGAATCCATTATGGTCTCACGAAACCCACTGTGGAATATGCCTCCTGGCATCATATCCCTGGGGTGGGATAGCAATTGTCCTCAATTGCTATTAGCTCAATGTGGAGCAAGCAGTGAGGGGTAAGAACTTAGGTCACGGGCGTGCATCTATTGGGCTTCTTCAACAATATGATTTTTAAACTTAACCAAATATCTAGAATATCGACGGCCAGTTCTAGTGGTCATAAAGTCAGTATCTAAAATAGTTTCAGGTTCAAGGACTTCAGTTTCTTCTTCTAACAAAGGAGGGTTTTCATAGACAGGGCCAACAAGTAATTGGCCTCTAAAAGGTCGTAGTAAACTAATATGAAAAGTATTATGAATTTTCCAGTGTTGGGGTAGTTCTAATTTAAATGCATTGTCATTGATTTTGTGAATGATTTTGAAAGGTCCATAAAATCTAGGTGCTAACTTAACAATAGGGTGTTTCTCAACACTTTGCAATATTCTCTTTTCAATGCATAACCAAACATAATCATCAACTTTGAAACTCATGGCTTTTCTTTTCTTGTTAGCTTGTTTAGTGTATGATTGCTGGGCTTTCACAATCATAAACTTAACTTCAGCAAAGATAGTAGCATGGATATTGGCAATATTATCAGCGGCTTTAGCTTTGTTTGACAATGATGTAACATGTATAGGCAATCTATATCCATAAATGATTTCAAAAGATGCTTTTTGTGTAGCTGTATGTGGTGCATTATTGTATGCAAATTGAAGTAAATGTAGGTGTGTATCCCATATTTGTGATTTTGAAATTGTGTATGTACACAAAAGATCTAATATTGTACTATTAGTAGTTTCTGTTTGCCCATTGGTTTCAGGATGAAATGCAGATGAGAAATCAATCTAAGTACCTAAATTAGCAAACAAAGTAGTCCAAAAATTATTGCAAAATCTAGAATCACGATAAAAAATAATAACTTTTGGCAAACCATGGTTAGTGAAAACAATCTTCAAAAATAATTGTGCAGCTTGAGATGCAATTAATATTTTCTTACATGGAAGAAAATATGCTTGTTTGCTAAATCGATCTATAATAGTCCAAATCATATCATGATTAGCTTGTGTGTTGTTAGACAAACCAGTTATAAAATCCATTGAAATATGTTCCCATGGTCGTTCAAGAATTTATAAAGGCATTAATAAACCATATAGCTTACCATTGAAATATGTTCCCATGGTCGTTCAAGAATTTATAAAGGCATTAAATACGCATAAACAAAGTTAAAAACATCAGATTCTATGTGTGGCCAGTAAAAATCTTCAACCAATGTATGTAAAGTAGAAATAATACCTCTATGGCCTTGATATAGGGGACAATGAATTTCATCCAGCACAAATGATCTAAATGGAACAGTTACACACAACCTTTTCTCATAAAACATAAGTCCATCAGAATAAGACAATGAATCAATTGGAATCTAGTTATTATTAGCTAATTTATTCCAATCGGCTTGAAAATTGAGGTCATAGTCATAAGTATTTTTCATAGGGATAAGGGAATCAAAAGATATAACGGAAATATTATGGATACTTGGTCTTCTACTTAAGGCATCGGCAACAACATTCTCTTTTCCAGGTTGATATTGGATAAGTGGATGGAAACTTTGAATGAAAGCAACCCATTTAATATGATGGTCGGAGATTTGTGGCTGACTGAGGAGATGTTTGATAGTTTGTTGATCAGTTTTGATCATGAATTCGGATCCCATTAGATAGTGTTTCCATTGACGTAAGGCCTATACTACAGCTAACAATTCCTTATCATAGGTAGAATACTTTAGTTCAGAGGGTTTAAGTTTGCAGCTAGAATAGGCTATGGGATGTGAATCTTGCATAAGAACAACTCCTATTCCTGATCCACTAGCACTACTAGAAAGAATGGTCTATTAAAATTGGGTAATTGCAAAACAGGGGCATGGATTAAAGCCTCATTAAAGCATGTTTCAATAAATCAAAAGACCTTTGCTGATTATCAGACCAATGATATACAATACCTTTCTTTAACATTTTTGTCAAAGACAATGCAAGCAATGAAAATTTTTTCACAAATTTTCTATAAAAGCTAGCAAGACCTAAGAAAGAACGTAATTCATGCGCATTTCTAGGAATTGGCCAATTCAAAATTGCTTTTGTCTTTTTAGGATCAACTTGAATACCATCCAGATGAGACAATATATCCTAAGAATTCAAATTGGGTTTGGAAAAATTCACTCTTTTCAGGGTTAGCATATAATTGATTTTCTTTCAATAATTTAAAAACCAAAGATAAATGTTCATAATGCTCATTCTCATTCTTACTGAAAACAATATGTCATCAAAGAAAACAATTACACAATGCTGATACTTCAAAAATATTCGATTCATCATATGACTGAATGTAGCTGGTGTATTATCGAACCAAAAGGCATAACAATGAATTCATAATGACCAAATTGAGTTCTAAATGTAGTTTTGAAAATGTCAGGTGTATCCAATCGTACTTGATGATATCCAGATTTGAGATCTATTTTGCTAAAAATAGTGGCCCCTTGTAGTTTATCCATGAGGTCATCTACCCTAGGGATCGGATATCTATTCTTAACAATGATCTTGTTTAGGGCATGATAGTCAATGCACGTCCTATACGTATTATTTTTCTTCTTAACTAATAGGACAGGTGCACCAAAAGGAGAACTACTGTGCCTAATGAGTCCTCGAGTTAACAATTCTTCAACTTGGGCTTGGATTTCTTTATGTTCAATTCGATTGTGTCTATAAGGTTCTTTACATGGTGGTTGAGAACTAGGGATTAAATCTATTTTATGATCTTTAGGACATGTAGGTGGTAAACTAGGGGGTAAATCAGTAGCAAAGCAATCTTTAAATTGTGAAAGAAATTGTGTGTGCCTAGGATGCATCTGATTTTCCTTAGCTTTAATTTCATTCACCCATACTAAGTATGATTTGCTACCTTTTCTCAATGCACGTTTAGCCTGTGTGTGACTAAGCAATGGAAAATTATCTAAGGTGTGCATACCATGTAATGTGATTTGTTTTCCATTAGAATGAATTTTCATTGAATGTGTGGAATAATCTATATCGGGATTATATTTGTGACGCCAAGGCATTCCTAAAATAATGTCACTAGCTTGCAAAGGCACAACTAAGAAATTTTTTTGCTGAACATAATCACCAATTTTAATTTCTAAATCATGAACTTCTTGTGTACCATTGTATCTAGTACCTAAGAATGTAGCTACTAGCTTTTATGCGATAATGAGTTGGAACAATATGTAAATTCAATTCTTTTATCAATTTTGCAAAAATAAAATCATATGTGCTCCCATCATCATGTAAAATAATCTTTTTGTGACCATGTACAAGACATTTCATCGTTAATAATAAATGAGGATTTGGCATATTTGGTAAAGTATCTGAAGTAGTACCGATATCATCATCATCTTCCGTGAAATTTGGCATTTCTTCATGGTCTTCATCTTCATTTGCTCCCAAGTAATTGATGTGAATAGTTGACTTCTTGGATTGACAGTTTATTGCTAAGTGTCCAGGTTGGTGGCACTTATAGCAAACTATAGGCTTGGCTTTGGAGACATTATTGGTAATGGCTGGGAGTTTGGGTATGTTGGGATTTGGCTGAAGAGAAGGCTTAGGGTTTGGATTTGTGTTTGATGGTAAAGGAAGAAGTCGTGTCCAGGATTTATGGAAAGAAGAAGGAACAAAGTGATTTTGATTGAATCTTTGAAAGTTAGAATTGAATTGCTTTGTATCAAAGTTACCATTAGTTGGAAATTGTTATGGTCACTTCTCTCATCCACGAATTTTGTCTTCAACATCATGGGCCAAAGAAATCGCATCCTCCAGAGTTGTTGGCTTGAACATGTTCACTTCTGCATAGAAGTGACCAATAAAACCAGACATATACTTATGCTTGTGGATCGCCTCAAGTACATCTTCAAGCATTCGAAGTTGCAATAAGGTGTTCCAGAAACGCTCAGTGTATTGCGGAATAGGCTCATGATCTCTTTGTTTTGCAGAAGATCCTACTGTTTGATTGCTTTTTCATGGAATTGAGGTGGAAGAAAATTCTGCAAAAATTTCTTTTGAAAAGGCTCCCAAGTAGTATGACAATCAATACTCTTGCAGACAACAGTCCACCATAACGATGCTCTATCCACTAAATGGTTAGTGACACATTTGAGTTTATCTTTCTCAGCATACTGCTCTTCATGGAAATAATCATCAAATTGACTTATAAAAGAGAGAACAATTTTTCCGTCACGTAGCCCATTAAAGTATAGAATTTGAAATTTCTTTTACTTATCTTGGCTTCTTTCCTGATAGATTGTGCTTTGAGTGTCACATCGATCGTACATCGTATAACATGGGTTGCAGTCTATCTTGATCATTGAAGAGTAGCCAGTTGAGCTTGCAAAGTTTGACATGCTCTTCATTCCTCTTGAAGTTGCATCATAGTTAGGTCCAATTTTTGCTCCATAGTTGGTTCCGGTAAATCACCTTCAGCCATAAAATCTTCCATTGTTTGATCAGACATCCTGCAAAATCTCAAACAACCTCACACACTTGAAATCTCATTAGAGGGATGAGTGTAGCTCAAGGTTGGGTTTACAAGACTTGCTTTTTCTTTAAAAAAAATACATGGCTTTTTTTGTGATCTTGCTTCTTTTGCGGGTACAGAAATTGATGAAGGTCTTCTTCCAAGCAAGAAATAGACTATGCGTGTCAGTTTGCTTGTTGGAAAGTGTCTCTGTCAAGGTACAGGTACGAAAAGGGGCTTGCTGAGGCTTTCGAGAGTAGTTCAGGATGAGTTTGGTGTGAACGCCCACTATGAAAAAATATTGTAGATTGAGTTTTAAACCTTAGTAAGGTTTAAAAGCTTTAAGCTTTATATAAGCTTTATGATTTTCTTTGGAATTCGATAGGACGGTGGCATTTATTTGATGACGTCGACAGCTGTGAGTACATCCTCCCATCGTCGACGCTGGAATTTGGAGAGACAAGCATGTTTAATGGAATCCAATTTGAATGAATGTCAAAGAAGGGCATACTTGGTTGTGCTTGATGCTATCACCTCCTTGCGTAAGACTGTTTTCTTTTTGGATGGGCTTGATTTCTTCTCATGGAAATAATCAGACTACTCAGGACTTGGCTTTCAATTTGGGTTTGTTGCATTTGGAAGACATCTTGTGGCATAGTGGACGAAGTTTGTCCCAATTCAATGGGATGCCAGAGATTGATAGCTCTTTGGTGACAGGTGTAGGTAATCCTTTGATACTTGAGGAGCTAGACATTGACATTGTGAGTCAATAGAATGTTGCATGTTCAATGGAATCCAATTTGAATGAATGTTAAAGAAGGGCATACTTGGTTGTGCTTGATGCTATCACCTCCTCGCGTAAGATTGTTTTATTTTTGGATGGGCTTGGGGGATTAGGAAAACATATTTGTACAATTGCTTGCTTGCAAAATTGAAGGTGAGGGGAAAGTCATCCTTGCAACAACATCATTTGGAATTACTGCATTATTATTGCCGAAGGGACATATTGCGCATTCAAGGTTTAAGATTCCCCTTGAGCTCAAGAGTACTTTGTCCTGCAACATTCCAATGTAGTGCCAACTTGCAGAATTGTTAAGGGTGGCATGCCTTATTATTTGGGATGAGGTACCAATGATGCATCGACATGTATTTGAGGCATTAGATAGAACATTGAGGAACATAATGGAATGTGATATGCCTTTTAGAGGCCATCTCATTCTCTTTGGTGGAGATTTTTGCTAGATCTTGCATGTGCTGCCAAAGGGCAGTTGTGAAGAGACAGTTGATGCAACCCTTTGTCTTTCTCCTCTATAGAATCATATGCATGTTTTATGTTTAACTCAAAATATGAGAGTTTCCATGCAAGGTGAGAATCGTTTTTGTTGAATGGCTTCTCTCTCTTGCTGATGGTCACAATTATTTGGATAGCGGTGTCATGCCACTATCCGGGCACAATGTGAAAAGCTCTGGAGCGCATCATCTTCCATCTTCTTTATTGATGTATAGAGTCAATGTGATCTAAGTCATTAGTGCTAGTGTCTGTGGCATGGATTATTCAAAAATACTAGATTTTAGGATAATTTTAGCCTATTTTTGATATTATTTATTGTAAAAATATGAAAAAAGTTAAAAAAGCTTCTAAATTAGGATGGCATGTAAAAAGCAAGTTACTTATTCAATTAGTTATTGGAATTTTCATAAAAAAGATAGAGGGGCGAAATCTGCGCGTCGCGATCGCTGTTGACAAGCTGAAAACTGCACTTTGAACTAGAAGAAGAAGAAGGAGTGAACTGGGAGATCCTTGATCAGGCGTCCTGATGTTTTACCCCCCTTTCGAAGCCAACGGAGCCGTCAGATTTGGGTTCCGAGAAGTAAAGAGGAGGTTGTTATTTTGATCCACGTTTTTGGTCTACGAAGGAGCTCCAGGAGATCTAATGCTTGGAGATTGCTTATGAGTAGTGCCAGACAAAGGATTTCAGGTTCTGTCAATACATATTGATTCAATTCATTGTGCTTTGTCTTTATCGTGTTTACCTCTTGTCTATTCTTTTTCTTGTCTTTCATCTCCTATCTCTACTTTCTTCTATCTCTGATCCTTGATGGATATGACCTATAGACCAAAAACCCCTCTGACAACGGTAATTGTGTTGCTTTTCCAGTACATATGCTCTTGCATGATGTGACCATGGATGGTCTCATCTCACATGTTTACATGGACATCCATTGTCAGCAAGACTATGCATCTGTTTTCAAAGGACATGCTATTTTGGCCCTAAAAACAAAGATCTTGATGCATATTGAACATTGCTAGGGGATTCTCATATGTATTACAATGCTAATTCTATAGCTCAGATTGATGTAAAATCTTTCCTTTACTCGAGCTAGTATCTAAACTCCATCGATTGAGGTGGTGGTTTTCCTCCACATTGTTTAGTGTTGAAAAAAATTGCACTTATGATGCTCCTGAGAAACTTGAATCCTAATATATGGTCTTTGTAATGGTACAAGATTAATATGCAAACAATTTCATAGAAAAGTGTTGGGGGCTGAAATTATCACTAGAACTAATGTCGGTATTATTGTCTTAATACCCAGGATTGTATTTATTCCGATGTCTATAGAGCAGAGTTGCCCTTTGTCATGTGTAGAAGGCAATTTTCTGTTAGGCTGGCTTTTGCTATGACTATTAACAAGTCTCAAGGACAAGCATTGTCCTTCTTGGGTCTATATCTCAAGACACCGATATTCTCTCATGGGCAGCTCTATGTTGCTTTTAGCCATGTGAGATCTGCAAGTCCCATAAAGGTTCTTTTGCAAGAGCAAAGTACAAACACTCATACCACTACAAACATTGTGTACCTTGAGGTGTTGCAGAAAGCTAGATGATATTATGTTTTGCTATTGTGTTTTGATTCAAACCATGTTTTGTTTGCATAATGTAAAAATGCTTTTCACTATGAAAGCATATTAGAATATGTTTTAGAGGGTATCTTATGTACATCAAAATTGCATATCCTATGTTAACTTCATCCCCTTTTTTCTTATAAAATATGTGCAATTCTTGAGTTTTGTTGTGTTAATTAACCTTTTGCATGGCGATTGAGGGTGGGCAATCCTCTACCCCTATTATGCATGTTGCAATTTCTAAACAATTGCTTGCAATGTCTCCCAATTCAATGAATGTGTGTAATGTGAAAGATGCTGGGAAAAGCACGTCTCGACAACGCTTACCTTCTTGGTGCCGTTCAATAGGGTATGTGCTACTTCCATCTTTGTTTGCATTTTGTGAACACTTTTTTGTTCAATGCTTTACTTGAATTCTATATGTAAGACTAAGATGTTTTTAAAAATGTTGCATATACATGTTTCTTAGGTCCATGTCTTTTGTGCCAAAGGAGGAGGGGTTGACACATCCATGAACAAAATCTGAGACAAGGCGAGATGCATGGCCTTCCATCCCAAATCATCAAAGAACTACATAGATGATGAGTAGTTGTTCTTCCTCTTGGATTTTTCAAAAAATTGATGCTAAAGTTGAGAAATTGATGGGTCAATTTGACCAACTCATGCAATCTTTTTCAAAGGAGGTAAAATGCAGAGTGTATGCATGCATGATGTTCTATGGAAGTTCCGGAGTACACATCTTCGTCTCCATACCATTGTTGGAGAGTTGCATTGTGAGTTGAAAGGTGCAATAGAGGGGGTGTATGAAATAAGGCGGTTAGTGGATAGCATGATGAAAAGAGAGAGGCATGATTCAAGGGGATTTGAGAGTGAGACAAGCACTTCGGTCTCAATGAGGAGGATGTTGAACAAGTTGTGGTTGTGAAAAAAGTAGTTGCATCTTTAAATTTGTGTGTTGTTAGGTTTAATGGCCTGCTGATATTAATGAGTCGTCTCCAATTGAATTGAGCCATCAAATTAACTCCTCAAAAACAGTCGCTAATATCTCTTTGTTGTCTCATTTTATTGCCCGTTTGAATTTCATTGTTGCAATCATTGCGTTGCTTTTGAAAATGTGGATTAATGTTCATATACTTATGCTTTTCTTCACATACATTTGCAATTTTTAAAATATTCTACAAATCACATAATCTAAATAATATTTCATTTCAACAAATATATTGGTGCCATGAAAAATTTGTAAGTAAGGTTGTCTCTATGTATATATTTTAATGTTGATTTCACCAAATAGAGTTATTACTTAATGTTAAGTTTGATCGCATGTTCGCCTAACAATTTGTTTTTGACATAGATGCATTGTGTGATGGGAATTTTCATCTAGCTTCACTTTCTATGGGTTAAATGATTTCATACATGTTTCTCCATATTGAGTCTTTTTTCTAAAGTTAGACCTCTCTTGCTTATTTATGCACTTCTTGTTGTGCTAAGCATCTCACCTTTTTTCATTGGCTTCTTTGGATGTCTATCCCCGTTTACACATATTACCCAGCATCAAAACTCAACTAGATCTCCAAGAACACTACACATATGTGTTGTCAGATCCCATTATGTGCAGGAGCCTTGCTCGTGTTATTGAGCATCTACCAACACTCCCATACTTGGATTCTTCAAGTCCAACATTTGTAGATATTTGATAAAGGACTTAAGTCCAGTGTTTTTTTGTTTGCACCCCATTGAAAGCATTCCGGATTCAAAAAATACATTCTTTGTGCATCCCACGATATTGGGAGCATCATGAGTTCATGGACTTTCATGCTTGGGTAACATGCATCAATTGCACCGTGATGTTATTGTGTTTGATGGAGCTGAGATTCGCGTACCTTCTTTTAATTCTAGTATCCGAAAATACATTTTAAATTTTATTTTAATTCTTCTTTGATACAAGTCTCCATTGATACGTGATTAACATGTTTGTTTCAGGTAAAAGAAAGTTCAAAGAGTCTGGCTGTCACAACTATTTGTGTGGAAAAAACATGGGAGCATTGCCCCTATACACAACGTCACATATGCTTCGATGCTCACTAACAATGCCCCTTTGTGAAAAAAAAACCTTTTTGAATTGTTTTATAATTATTTGTGTACTTTTTGCTTTCCTTCGTAGCCTATGCTATAGTCCACTATTAGATGCATGGACCAAATCACTTTCACCTTTGAATTATTCTATCCATCTATGACATTGGTCTAACATGTGTACTTTGCAATGTGTTATGAGAGAACATCTACAATTATTTGATAATGAAAATTAATGTTTCAAACAAGCCTTTCAGTTGGGTTGTTCGAAGGGATCTAGGTTTCCAATAATAATTACTAGCGTTCTGCGCGCGCTTCGTGTGCACAGAACGCTAGGCCGCTTCGCAGCAGCTTCGCTGCCTCAAAGCGACAAGTGAAGTTGTTGTGCTATCGCACAGCAACTTCACTCAACAATCCATTTCTCATCTTTCTCTCTCCTCTTTTTCCTCTCTCTCTCTCTCCCCCCCAAAAATTCCCTGTCTAATTTCCTCTCTCTCTATCTCTCTCTCTCTTTGCCTTCTATTTTAGTTTTTTTTCCTCTCCTGGTTCTCTCTCTCTCCTTTTTTTCTCTCCCCGCTTTTCTTCTCTCTCTCCTTTTATTCTCCCCCTCTCTCCTCTCTTTTCCTTCTCTCTCTCTCTCTCTCTCTCCTCTTTTTTCCTTTTTTTTTCTTCTTCTTCTTCTCTCTCTCTCTCCTCTCTCTTTTCTTTCTCTATTTTTTAAATTTTATCTTTTCTCTCTCTATAATTATATTTACATGTTCTCTCTCTCTTCTTCTTCTTTCACTTTCTTCCCCCCCCCCAATCTCTTAAAGTATGTAAATTTTATCTTTTTCTTATATATAATTCTCTCTTTATGTTTATATTCTCTCTCTCTCTCTCTCTTTCTGTCCCATTTTCTTCTTCTGCCCGTTCTCCTAATTTTTCTTTTTTTCTTCTCTCCTTCTCTCTCCCTTCCTCTCTCTCTCAAAAAATATTTAAATTTTAAAAAGACTTTTCTCTTTTCTCTTTTTCTCCATCTCTCTTCCTCTTTTCCTCTCTCTTCTTCTTATTCTTCTCTCTCTCTCTCTCTCTCTCTCTCTCTCTCTCTCTCTCTCCTCTCATTTCCTTTTCTCTCCTATTTTTTCTTTTTTTTCTTCTCTCTTTAAATTTTTTTCTTTTCTCTTTCTTTTAAATTTTATCTTTCCTTTCTCTATAATTCTCTCTGTGTTCAAATTCTCTCTCTGTCTCTGTCCTCCCTCTCTCCTCTTTTTTCCTGTTTTCTTTTCCTCTCTCTCTCTCTCTTAAATTTTATATTTCCTCTCTCTATAATTCTCTTTCTCTCTATTCCCTCCCTCTCCTCTTCTTTCTTTTTTGCTCTTTGTATATTTCTCTCTCTCTCTCTCTCTCTCTCTCTCTCTTTCTCCTTATTTTAATTAAAAAGAGTTTCTTTTCTTTTTCTTTTTCTTTTAAATTTTATATTTTCTTTCTCTACAATTCTTCTTCTTCTTCTTCTTATTTTCTCTCTCTCATTTTCTTCTCTCTGTCTCTCCCCCCTCTCTCCTCTCTTTTCCTTTTTTCTTTTTTTGTCTCTCTCTTTCTCTCTCTTAACCCCTCACTCTCTCTCCCTCCCTCTCCTCTTCTTTCTTTTTTGCTCTTTGTATATATCTTTCTCGCTCTCTCTCCTTATTTTAATTAAACAAAAAGTTCACATTAAAAAGTTTAGAGAGAGAGAGAGAGCGAGCGAGAGAGAGCGAGAGAGAGAGAACCTAGGCCCTACGCATGAGAGAGAGGGGGGAGGAGGGCCTCAGCACTATCTCCCACGGGGTCTTTATGACCTCGGGGAGTTGGGATCAACGGCTCTCGTTGACCCCCAAAAAAGGCACGCATCCAAGCCGCTACTTTATGCAGAAGTAAACCCAACCAGATTAAAAAACCCAACCAGCAAATGGAAACCCAACCAACCGGAAAATGGGATCTGACGGAGGAACGTCGTCTCGAAATTCGGGGATGTTTGCTGCCACATGCAAAAGTAAACCCATCCCAGGATTATAAATGCGATGCCGGTCGTTGAAATTGATTGCATGGGCTGGCAGTAAGAAGATAGTAGATTCTGCGGGGCCCACTATCTCTAATACAAGTTTTTGAATCGTAGACTACAAGTAAATGTAGACATAATAGTAAACCCAGCCATTAAAGTAAACTGTGTCGACCTGGAACCGAAAGTCAAAAAGCTCTTGGTATTACCCACAGGAAAATCCTACACGTAGGGCGCATTCGTGTGCTGTTGTGAATGGAGGTTTGAGGCCCATATTCCAAGCGCATACAAGCTCACGAGATCATTGGAACAAAGGTTTGAGGTTCATATTGCGATTTCTTGCTCATGGCTTCCACTACAAGGTGCATATCTCTCTCTCTTTCTTCCTCTCATATTTGCATTGGATGCATTATGACATTGGAATGATGTTTTGGTGATATATACGTATGTAGTCAACACGCATGGATTATGGAAAGTGACATTGATATCGATGATCTCGACATGGATGAAGAGACATTAGATGGATCATCAAGTAACGAGGTTGAGATGCTTGATTTCTTAAGTGGAGACAATGATTCGGCACCACAAGAAATCACTGTCAATGCACCAAGCCCAACTACCTATACCTCATCGAAGTACTTCTCTTTCAATAGAGAGACTTACGGCTTGATGGTCAGTGATTTGAGCGGGCAGAAGGCCATCACATTGGAGGTGCTCAAGAAACTCCATAGGAGGGAGTTGCTCGACTTGAAGAAGTGGAGAAGAATCAGAGAAGGTCTTTGCATTGGTAGAAATGGCGATGGACACATTACATTGGCCTTGAAATCGGAGCCAACATTGCGCATTGCATGTATAGAGGAGTGGGAGAGCATATTCCTTGAAAATCACATAAACAAGGTTACAAGTGCTCACGAGGGTATCAATGTTACAATTGATTCCATCAAATCCATGTGGTGTACTGACTTGAGAAGGCATGGCATTCCTCTTGCATATGTGAGAGATCTCATCAGTGGGTGTACTTGCAAGGTGTTCACAAGGCCCCATGGTTATAAAGGCCCATTTTTAGTTCATGGGAAGGTTCTAGAAAGAAGAGCACCCATCTTGAAGCTTACTGTAGATAGATCTCTTGTTGAGCGGAGGCTTCAAGATATCATGCTTGAACACAATGTTAGGTTGGGCAAGGTCCGCTCGACCAAAAAGCATGGTTTAGGGAAGACAATAGTGGAATATGCATGTTATCGCAGTGGTAGAGCAACTTGAAAGGGCTCCCAAATTCGTAGGTTGCGAACCTCGAAGAAATGTGGTTTCCCTTTCAAGGTGCAGATTGAGTACAAAGACGATCTCCATGATGTCACTATACGAGTCCATGGACCATACGAGGGTCATGTACCTGGATCTCGTGCCGACTTGTATCACTTGCCGGTGCATCCAACTGTGATTGATTGCTGCAAGGATGACCTATTTGACATTGGGACATGTCGCCACGTCGCGAAGATGAGCCTTAGCAAGGAGCGGTTTCATTTGAAAAATGCATCTCCATTGGATCGTGTCATTTATAGGTTCTTCATGATACCAAGGGAGGTACAAACACTATCATACCAAATTCGAACTGAAGGTATGTTACCTTCTAAGCCATTGCTCTATGATACTAGGTTGCTTTTGAGTGTCAATGTTCTATGTGTCGTCCTACTGCAGGCAAAAATTCGAAGGATGATTGGACGGCAATGTATTTGGAGGCTCTCCGTCTACGAGATCAAAACAAGGTATTTGTCATATTCTCATAAATGTTTATAAGCTGTGAAAATTAGTACATATATTTGATAGTATCATCTACATGGTCTTTTAGGTACTCTATTGCCAACCATACAATCCTCATGCCATAGAGGACAAGGACAAACCATTCGTACTGATAGTCCAGGATGAATGGATGTTGCAAATGAGTAAGAGGTTCTCAAAGAACAATGCTTGGGCAATCGATAGCACATTCAAGACCAATGTGTTTGGTCTTCTGCTTTATGTGGCGGTTTTACCAAACCAACATGGGGTGGGTATCCCTATTTGGTTTATGCTATGCACTAGTGACAATGGGTCAAACCAAGAGATTATGGCTTTGCAAATCACCATGAGACTAGTCCTCTCTAGGATGGGAGATATTCGCCCTACTACCCTGGTGATTGATAAGTCCCAGCTAGAGCTGGAGGCGCTCTCGAAGGTTGTTTTGGAAGACCCTCATTGTTGGACCATTGACTACCTTGGTGGCAACAAACATCAACGTGCATGCCATATTATTCTATGCTGGTTCCACACAAAGAAAGCATGGGTTGAAAATCTCTTGCCACAGGTACACCTTTTCAATATCATTTTACTTTTAAGCATTGCCTTTTTGTGAATTCCATGAGCTTGACAGTGAGTACTTCACATGTTCTTGCGTGAATCAAGGTCCCTACAGATGAGCGCGATCATGTGTATGCCTCTTTGTCCAATCTTATGCATTGCCCTACAGAGTCACAGTTTGATGATATGTTTGAGCAATTGCTTCATCATTATTCCGCTCATCCAAACGTGGTCCGATACGTTACCAATGGATGGTGTGGGAAAGATTGTATTTGGCATGCAAGATGGCCCAAGTTTGGTCGCATGTTTCCACATGGTAATGTCGACACAACCAACCTCATTGAGAGACTTTGGCAATATATCAAGAACACTCTACTTGATGCTAGGATCAACAGGTCCATTTTGGATCTGCTGCACGCCCTTGTTGGTGACTCGTCATCGGGGTCTAGAATGGGTGGATCGGCTTTGGAGTTTTTCAAGCAAAAGCAAGAGATAGGTAATGTGGTCAATTTCCTTTCTATTTCCACATTTGAGCTTTCCTTGAAACGCATTGTTGTCTTATACATGTTTTTTATACCAGCTGATTCTGAGCGCTTCAAAGTCTATGGGTCAAGCAAGAGTCATACGGCTAGATTGGCAGCAGGGGAGAAGATTCTTCAACGGTATGAGTAAGATCCCTCCTCTCTTCAAGTCATTAACGAGGGGACCATGTTGTTTAAAATAGCGAGCACAACCCAACATGCAAAATGGTATCATGTAAGTGTACAATCAAACTACTGTGATTGCCCTGATTGGTCGACTGACTGTAAACATCTTCATGGTTTGAGGCTCATCTTGAAGAGCTATTTTCCTCGCCTTCATGAGGTTCTCCCCATCATCGATAGTGCGCATGCCTTTGATGACATAAAGGAAAGACTAGGTGGCGATGAAATCACAGGATTGGAGAGACCAGGTTCTGATGGTGGTGTGCAGGAAGGGGACCTCGTGTCCTCCATCGCAGACTTTAGAGGCCTCCTTCAAAGGATCAAGGATGGGATTCCATCCTACACAGTGGCACAGATGGATGCTTGTATGCGCCAATTGGAAAGTGCTAAAGAGTCTCTTGTTCACATGTTCACACCACAGGAGATTGACATGCCTAAAAAGGGCGGGATCTATCAGATCCATGAAAATGTCACACAAACACGCCTAGGGCATGGCAAGGATCATCATCATCGTCAAAATGAGAGGGGGGAGTCTTCATCACAACCCAAGCATCCATCTATCGCAGGCGTGTTAAGGCGCAAGCATCAACGAGGGAGGGGTCGTGTAAGGTTTAGCCCAAAACCGCGGATATATTGTCCTCATTGCTGCACCAAAAAAAATTTGGTGGACCCTCTCGCAGTGTATTCATGTAATACTTGCCATGCACTGCTCCCTCTATCCTTGCGGTATACTCCTCGTCCAGCGGATTCTATCTTGATCGGCAGGGCGGTGCGATTGTATGGTGAGTCTTACATTGGCACTTGTCGTATTTTGTATTGCACCTACAACAGTGAGAATGAGGAGCGTCAATTTTCTCTCTCATTCCCTAATGGGCCCACGATCACAGAAGTCTTGGCATCTAGGTTCAGAATGTTTGTATTGTACACATGATTGTCCATCTAGGTTTAGAATGGAGAAGATGCAAAAGAATCCACCTAGCTTGTTTGTATGTTCCCCCCATCTCTCAAGGGAAATCTAATGGATAATGTTCTCCTAGATTTTATCTTACTCTATTTGCAGGAATTAGCTAGTTTTTATGGTGGTGTCTTGGATTTTGTTAAAGAATATCCATCTCAGCCTCAACCTATGGAGTTGGATTGAGATTGGATATTTATCTAATTTTATTATTTAGAAATTAGCGTGTGTATTTGGCAACACATCCAACACGTTATTTCCTATCACTACATGTTCATGTAATCCAAATGTGACATGCTTTTATGTTTAAAGAGTTGCACAAAAATTGATTGCTTAAGTTAGTAATGATGGGTGAATTGTTGGGAAGCATAATTGACACATGTGATAAAGCAAGTTGAAGCTATGTTATATTTTATTATTCAAAGAAAAGACAAGGGTCTATGAACAATGGATGTATAAGTACAATTCATGTGTGTAGCACCAACTAAGAGAGAGGGTGTGTGTGTGTGTGTGTGTGTGTGTGTGTGTGTAGTAACTCTATTGAAAGGGCTACTATGAATTAATGATATGAAACACTTAATGGATATATGTATATGTGTTTTCTAGTCATATATGTCAAAAATATGCACTCCAAAATGATAATTAACTAGATGGAACACACTTTATAACAAATTGACTCATGTGATAAAGCAAGAAGAAGCTACATCCAATTTTCTTATAATGCAAATGCATGGGTCCATTCCAAAAGATTCATGAGTTCAATTCATGTTCTGAAGGTCAATTTGAGAGAGAGAGAGAGAGAGAGAGAGAGAGTGTGTGTGTGTGTGTGTGTGTGTGTGTGTCTGTTATTAGATTACTTAATATAGACAACTTATCAACTTGAACATTTACTTTGAACTTGGAAAAAGATAAGATCAAATAATGATTTCTAACCACACATCCTATGAAATCATGAGATTAGTGACTTCATCATTCTACAAGCGAGTTTTTAAAAACCAAATACAATGGAGGGTTGAACCTGTTACTTAGAAAACCATTCATAACAATGTGTCAATAAACACATCATTATGGGATGCAAGAGTCAACAATTCAACACCAACTGTCATCCTATCACATCAAATTTAGCTCATAAACACATCAAATTTATGCTAGACTAGATAAGGAGCAAAGCTAAGAGAAGTGCCCATTATATAAGGGGCAAAAGAACATTGACCAAGTCATGCCATGATTCAATGGCCAAAGAAAACAATCCTTTTATTACATATGCATGATCCATAGAGGCCTATGTAGAGTGGATGATTAAGGGGCACAATTTTGAAATCCTGATGTAAGTGGATGTGTATAAATAGTTTACCAAAAAATTTAAAAAATGTAATATCACAAAAAATTGATCTTCACAATCAAAGAAGCAAATGTTTATCATCCATTCACAAAACTCCTTTACTCCCTAGTTCTTTTTGTGACCTATAAAACATGCACTAAATGCCTCTCTTTTCTACCATGGAGCATATGCACTATCAAAGTTAGTAAAACATAGCATAAAAGCATTACCTCGACATAAAAAAGCTTAACAAATGAAACCTTGCATAAACCATGACGTAATAAAAGCATTACCTTGACATAAAAAAACAATACGTAATAAACCCCAAACCATAGCATGAAAGCATTACCTTGGCATAAAAATGCTTGACATAAAAGAAACCTTTACATAAAAAAACAATACAATTGAAACCTTGTATATGTATCATTACATAAGAGACCATAAGACATTGACAAGTGAGTACATGTCTGCCACAAACCAAGTACATGACCATAAGTGAGACCATAAGTCCATGACTGCCACAAACCAAGTAAATGTCACAAACCAAGTAAATCCACACAAGATCACCTTTCCAACACTCCAAGTGCCCACTGGTAAAGGTCCTCCTTCAAAGTTGTAACGTAGGTGGCATTGAACCATTTTCTTGTTAACTGCAATACAATAAGTTGATTATGGATTGACGTATGCACACTAGACCATTCAAAGTCGCATAGCAAAAGCAATTATACCAGTATAGGCTTACCTAGTTTTTGGTTGGTTTCCCAACCACGCCACCCTCGATGAGTAGTCTTATGAAAGCCATCACATAGAATCCACAGTCTACTGCATTTGTTTGTTGAGGGACCTGTGAAAAGGGATTCTAGTCATCTTTATGTGAACTTCCCTATGTTACATTTCTAAGTGACAGCATTACTTTAACACTATAGTGACACACCTTAATGTGGATGAGCTTCATTTTATCCACGTCTGATAGAAACTTAGCGCACACTGGGTCAGTACAAAGCCTCGATAATACAAACACGGCCCTGAAACATAGACACAAAAGAGATGAACATAATAAATATGTGACACAACATAAAGCATGGATGCATATAGATTGTTAAGATACCTGTGTACATAAGGTAGGCATGTCGTGAAATCAGTGCATTCCAACAAGTCAAGGCATAGGATGGCTCCCTAATCACCAAGTAATTTTTCAACCCTTTTTAGCACAGGGTTGAAGACCACAAAACGGCACCAATGTGACCTGTACATCAAGGAATGCTATTAAAACTAGTGCATCAAAGGGCTATGATTTGTCATTTCCAATAAGTATGCATAAAGGGACTACAAACCTCACAAGCACAGGAAGAAATATAAATGTGGCCCTCGTGGGATCGCAGCTATCAAAGTAATTTCTCAACGAAACACTATCGTCTTGTGGCTCAACCATATTGATGTATGGAAACCACAGACTATCCATGAAACATACATCATGGATGTGCTCTCTTGGAATCACATACTCCATCCAACTATGAATAAAAGCCCAAATTAATTTAGTAAAATAACAAAACCCCTAGCCCTAATCATCAGGCAACAACCAAGAAAGCTATAACTAGTTTAGTAAACTTACATGGCGAACAAATTCATAGTACGGGTGGATGCCTCCTCTACGCACCGCAATGCATCCAACAAAGCATGGTCGACATCCACACGGAGTTTTGAACATAGAGCCACGAACTTGATATGTACGGAACTCTCTAACCTAAAATAATACCAGAAAGCAACCACACACAATGCAATCAATCACAAGTACAAGAAATACAACACAATGAAAGCATTACAATTAATAAGAACGCACCTTGAGGTGGCTACACAACAAACAATGCCATAACCACAACCATAACCATAAGCCACAAACTTGCCCATAAACTACACAATAACCATAACCATAATCCTAACTACACAATGCCCATAAACTACACAACAAACAATGCCATAACCAGAACCATAACCATAAGCCACAAACTAGCCCATAAACTACACAATAACCATAAACAATAACCATAACCATAATCCTAACTACACAATGCCCATAAACTACACAAAAAACAATGCCATAATCATAAACATAACCATAAGCCACAAACTTGTCCATAAACTACACATTAACCATAAATAATAACCATAACCATAAACAGTAACCATAAACAATAACCATAACCATAAACAATAACCATAAACAGTAACTCTTCCAACATCAATATGTTTGCATCCAAATAGAGCATTGTTATGAGATTATTGTGAAATTTTACAAAAGGATTGAGCCTAAGACGGGAGATAGTGCCTCCCACACAGGCATCACACTGATGAAGATGCTTGGGCCTCCTGAGACGTTGCAGCCTCCCACACAGGCGTCATGCTGCAGCCTCCTGAGTCACAGTCACGCTGCAGCCTCCTGTGTCATGGACTGGGCACTCTCCTGTGGGAGGGATGAAGACAATGGATGAAGACGAAGTTGGGATCAACGTTGCAGCCTGAGGCCTAATGTGCCGATGAAGACGCCTGAGATAGAGAGGAGGCACTATGTTCTGATACGCCGACTGTGGGAGGGATGAAGACGGAGGCGCATACGAAATTGGAGATGCCGAACTGTCTCCCCGAGACTCAGACGCCGAATTGGGAGATGCTAATGTGGATGAAGACCAGCCGCTACTAAATGGGCACGCTATTGTGCGAGCTGGGGGATTGTGGATGTGCATGCTACTATGCTTGGATCTCCACGAGCTAGGGGAGTTGGGAGGCACACGCTACTGTGGTCGGGGTATTCACGCAACAGTCTAGGAGGGATGAAGACACCGAGCTGAGAGGGATGCGCAGGTTGCAGCTACTGTGGGTATGAGAGAGAGAGAGAACGAGAATGGAAGGAACGCCTCAGCAGATGAACTCAGACGCATCTGGGACTTCGCATGCTCCCAGGATTAGATATCACCCTGTTCGTTGGCGGCGGTACATTCTCTGGGTCCCTCCCAATTATAAGGAGTTAAGGTGTCTCTAGTTCGCATACGCAGACACATATCAGACGGCCCATCGATGGGCACTTTTCCGGCTGGTATCGTTTATGATTTGGGCGGGATGACCATACAAGGATGGGTTTCCTACCCCGTGGGATCAACGTCTGTGCCGTGGTCATGAGGAGGGGGATCAACGAGAGCCCTTGATCCCAACTCCCCGAGGTCATAATGACCCCGTGGGAGATACTGTTGGTGCATCTCAGACATCCATCGAAAGAGATGTGCCGAGCTACTCTCAGGTAAGTGTTTATCCTACTTTCGGTTTTGTTAGTAAGCATACTCCTAAGATGTGATACTTATAAATAGAATGTCACTTTACATAGGAAAACCCACCATATATGGAGATCACACTGCGTGATGGGTCTCTTGCCCGTCAGTGCCGTGTTGATATTCTTTGTCCGAAGAGGCATGTCAACATAAACAGACGGGCAAGGATGATACAACATTTGAAGGATGAGCATGGTATCCATTATGATATTCCATGTCGAAAGACCGGCCATCCCATAGGCACACAACATGCTCGCCATACTGTTGGTGCTTGGCACCGCCAGGCAGAGGCTCGGTTCTCTAACCTTGAAAGAAAGTTGAGTTTGGCTCGAAGTAAGTACAAGAAGGCTCAGTATGTGAGAGCGAGCTCATTATGGGACTTACTCGAAGATGTTGAGGTACCATGGAGAGGCAGGAGTATGTGGAGGCATTTGTGAATAGATAGATGAGCAAATATGATACCAAAAGAGATTAGCGTGTGCGGAGAACTCAGAGTCGAATAGCGGATGGCTACCAAAAACATGTAAGTCTCTTACTTGATATTGTTTTTTCTTCTATAGTGTCATATGCAAATGCAATTTTATTACCTTGGCCTTGAGTTTATCATTTTTTAGATATGTATATTCACTCACAAGTTGCCTTCCTTAGAAATGACCTCGCACACGAGAGCATAAGGATGTGCCTCATATTGATGATGAGGGTCAAGTCCTAGACCACCATCCCGAGTTGCAAACAGTGGAGCGAAACTTTCAGATGGAGATGGATAGCTTATTGCGGACTGGTCCTTCATCCAACTGGCGATGTTATGGATTTTCAGGTTAGTTTATGGGTAAGTTTGTGGCTTATGGTTATGGTTATGGTTATGGTTCATGTTAGTTTATGGGCATTGTGTAGTTAGGATTATGGTTATGGTTATGTTTATGGTTATGGCATTGTTTGTTGTGTAGTTTATGGGCATTGTGTAGTTAGGATTATGGTTATGGTTATTGTTTATGGTTATGGTTATGGCATTGTTTATGGTTATGGTTATGGCATTGTTAGTTATGGTTATGGTTATTGTTTATGGTTATGGTTATGATTTTGTGTAGTTTGTTATGGTTATGGTTATGGCATTGTTTGTTGTGTAGTTTATGGGCATTGTGTAGTTAGGATTATGGTTATGGGTATTGTTTATGGTTAATGTGTAGTTTATGGACAAGTTTGTGGCTTATGGTTATGGTTATTGTTTATGGTTATTGTGTAGTTTATGGGCTAGTTTGTGGCTTATGGTTATGGTTCTGGTTATGGCATTGTTTATTGTATAGTTTATGGGCATTGTGTAGTTAGGATTATGATTATGGTTATTGTGTAGTTTATGGGCAAGTTTGTGGCTTATGGTTATGGTTATGGTTATGGCATTGTTTGTTGTGTAGTTTATGGGCATTATGTAGTTAGGATTATGGTTATGGTTATTGTTTATGGTTATTGCGTAGTTTATGGACAAGTTTGTGGCTTATGGTTATGGTTATGGACTATGTTATGGTTATGCTAGGATTACGATGGTTATGTTAGGTTATGGTTATAGTTATGGTTATGGTTATGGTTATGTTATGTCATGTTAGGTTAACACTTTAGGATTATGGTTATGGTTATGGCATTGTAGGGCGAGGGGAGTAAGCGCTTCACGTCGCTCCTCCTATCACCTCGACCCACCCCTATCACTATCTCCTCCCCTCTTGAGTATCCAAGCGACGCTCCCCATTGCATATTCACAATTGGATGTAGTTCGGTTGACACCATTAAGAATGGCTCTCCTGTCAAGATAAAGGGGCAAAAAAGTGCCACTTCAAGGTGCGTTCTTATTAATTGTAATGCTTTCATTGTGTTGTATTTCTTGTACTTGTGATTGGTTGCATTGTGTGTGATTGCTTTCTGGTATTATTTTAGGTTAGAGAGTTCCATACATATCGAGTTCGTGGCTCTATGTTCAAAACTCCGTGTGGATGTTGACCATGCTTTGTTGGATGCATTGCGGTGCGTAGAGGAGGCATCCACCCGTACTATGAATTTGTTCGCCATGTAAGTTTACTAAACTAGTTATAGCTTTCTTGGTTGTTGCTTGATGATTAGGGCTAAGGGTTTTGTTATTTTACTAAACTAATTTGGGCTTTTATTCATAGTTGGATGGAGTATGTGATTCCAAGAGCATGTCCATGATGTATGTTTCGTGGATAGTCTGTGGTTTCCATACATCAATATGGTTGAGCCACAAGACGATAGTGTTTCATTAAGAAATTACTTTGATAGTTGCGATCCCACGAGGGCCACATTTATATTTCTTCCTGTGCTTGTGAGGTTTGTAGTCCCTTTATGCATACTTATTGGAAATGACAAATCATAGCCCTTTGATGCACTAGTTTTAATAGCATTCTTTGATGTACAAGTCACATTGGTGCCTTTTTGTGGTCTTCAACCCTGTGCTAAAAAGGGTTGAAAAATTACCTGGTGATTAGGGAGCCATCCTATGCCTTGACTCGTTGGAATGCACTGATTTCACGGCATGTCTACCTTATGTACACATGTATCTTAACAATCTATATGCATCCATGCTTTATGTTGTGTCACATATGTATTATGTTCATCTCTTTTGTGTCTATGTTTCAGGGCCGTGTTTGCATTATCGAGGCTTTGTACTGATCCAGTGTGCGCTAAGTTTCTATCGGACGTGGATAAAATGAAGCTCATCCACATTAAGGTGTGTTACTATAGTGTTAAAGTAATGCTGTCACTTAGAAATGTAACATAGGGAAGTTCACATAAAGATGACTAGAATCCCTTTTCACAGGCCCCTCAACAAACAAATGCAGTAGACTGTGGATTCTATGTGATGGCTTTCATAAGACTACTCATCGAGGGTGGCGTGGTTGGGAAACCAACCAAAAACTAGGTAAGCCTATACTGGTATAATTGCTTTTGCTATGCGACTTTGAATGGTCTAGTGTGCATACATCAATCCATAATCAACTTATTGTATTGCAGTTAACAAGAAAATGGTTCAATGCCACCTACATTACAACTTTGAAGGAGGACCTTTACCAATGGACACTTGGAGTGTTGGAAAGGTGATCTTGTGTGGATTTACTTGGTTTGTGACATTTACTTGGTTTGTGGCAGTCATGGACTTATGGTCTCACTTATGGTCATGTACTTGGTTTGCGGCAGACATGTACTTACTTGTCAATGTCTTATGGTCTCTTATGTAATGATACATATACAAGGTTTCAATTGTATTGTTTTTTAATGTAAAGGTTTCTTTTATGTCAAGCATTTTTATGCCAAGGTAATGCTTTCATGCTATGGTTTGGGGTTTATTACGTATTGTTTTTTTATGTCAAGGTGATGCTTTTATTACGTCATGGTTTATTACGTCATGGTTTATGCAAGGTTTCATTTGTTAAGCTTTTTTATGTCGAGGTAATGCTTTTATGCTATGTTTTACTAACTTTGATAGTGCATATGCTCCATGGTAGAAAAGAGAGGCATTTAGTGCATGTTTTATAGGTCATAAAAAGAACTAGGGAGTAAAGGAGTTTTGTGAATGGATCATAAACATTTGCTTCTTTGATTGTGAAGATCAATTTTTTGTGATATTACATTTTTTAAATTTTTTGGTAAACTATTTATACACATCCACTTACATCAGGATTTCAAAATTGTGCCCCTTAATCATCCACTCTACATAGGCCTCTATGGATCATGCATATGTAATAAAAGGATTGTTTTCTTTGGCCATTGAATCATGGCATGACTTGGTCAATGTTCTTTTGCCTCTTATATAATGGGCACTTCTCTTAGCTTTGCTCCTTATCTAGTCTAGCATAAATTTGATGTGTTTATGAGCTAAATTTGATGTGATAGGATGACAGTTGGTGTTGAATTGTTGACTCTTGCATCCCATAATGATGTGTTTATTGACACATTGTTATGAATGGTTTTCTAAGTAATAGGTTCAACCCTCCATTGTATTTGGTTTTTTAAAACTCACTTGTAGAATGATGAAGTCACTAATCTCAAGATTTCATAGGATGTGTGGTTAGAAATCATTATTTGATCTTATCTTTTTCCAAGTTCAAAGTAAATGTTCAAGTTGATAAGTTGTCTATATTAAGTAATCTGATAACAGGCACACACACACACACACACACACACACACACACTCTCTCTCTCTCTCTCTCTCTCTCTCTCTCTCTCTCTCTCTCTCAAATTGACCTTCGGAACATGAATTGAACTCATGCATCTTTTGGAATGGACCCATGCATTTGCATTATAAGAAAATTGGATGTAGCTTCTTCTTGCTTTATCACATGAGTCAATTTGTTAAAGTGTGTTCCATCTAGTTAATTATCATTTTGGAGTGCATCTTTTTGACATATATGACTAGAAAACACATATACATATATCCATTAAGTGTTTCATCTCATTAATTCATAGTAGCCCTTTCAATAGAGTTACTACACACACACCCCTCTCTCTTAGTTGGTGCTACACACATGAATTGTACTTATACATCCATTGTTCATAGACCCTTGTCTTTTCTTTGAATAATAAAATATAACATAGCTTCAACTTGCTTTATCACATGTGTCAATTATGCCTCCCAACAATGCACCCATCATTACTACCTTAAGCAATCAATTTTTGTGCAACTCTTTAAACATAAAAGCATGTCACATTTGGATTACATAAACATGTAGTGATAGGAAATAACCTGTTGGATGTGTTGCCAAATACACACACTAATTTCTAAATAATAAAATTAGATAAATATCCAATATCAATCCAACTCCATAGGTTGAGGCTGACATGGATGTTCTTTAACAAAATCCAAGACACCACCATAAAAACTAGCTAATTCCTGCAAATAGAGTAAGATAAAATCTAGGAGAACATTATCCATTAGATTTCCCTTGAGAGATGGGGGGAACATACAAACAAGCTAGGTAGGTTCTTTTGCATCTTCTCCATTCTAAACCTAGATGGACAATCATGTGTACAATACAAACATTCTGAACCTAGATGCCAAGACTTCTGTGATCGTGGACCCATCAGGGAACGAGAGAGAAAATTGACGTTCCTCATTCTCACTGTTGTAGGTGCAATACAAAATACGACAAGTGCCAATGTAAGACTCACCATACAATCGCACCGCCCTGCCAATCAAGATAGAATCCGCTGGACGAGGAGTATACCGCAAGGATAGAGGGAGCAGTGCATGGCAAGTATTGCATGAATACACTGCGAGAGGGTCCACCAAAAATGTTTTGGTGCAGCAATGAGGACAATATATCCGCGGTTTTGGGCTAAACCTTACACGACCCCTCCCTCGTTGATGCTTGCGCCTTAACACGCCTGTGATAGATGGACGCTTGGGTTGTGATGAAGACTCCCCCCTCTCATTTGGACGATGACGATGATCCTTGCCATGCCCTAGGTGTGTCTATGTGACATTTTCCTGGATCTGATAGATCCCGCCCTTTTTAGGCATGTCAATCTCCTATGGTGTGAACATGTGAACAAGAGACTCTTTAGCACTTTCCAATTGGCGCATACAAGCATCCATCTGTGCCGTTGTGTAGGATGGAATCCCATCCTCGATCTTTTGAAGGAGGCCTCTAAAGTCTGCGATGGAGGACACAAGGTCCCCTTCCTGCACACGACCATCAAAACCTGGTCTCTCCAATCCTGTGATTTCATCGCCACCTGGTCTTTCCTTTATGTCATCAAAGGCATGCGCACTATCGATGATGGGGAGAACCTCATGAAGGTGAGGAAAATAGCTCTTCAAGATGAGCCTCAAACCATGAAGATGTTTACAGTCAGTCGACCAATCAGGGCAATCGCAGTAGTTTGATTGTACACTTACATGATACCATTTTGCATGTTGGGTTGTGCTCGCTATTTTAAACAACATGGTCCCCTCGTTAATGACTTGAAGAGAGGAGGGATCTTGCTCATACCGCTGAAGAATCTTCTCCCCTGCTGCCAATCTAGCCGTATGACTCTTGCTTGACCCATAGACTTTGAAGCGCTCAAAATCAGCTGGCATAAAAAACATGTATAAGACAACAATGCGTTTCAAGGAAAGCTCAAATGTGGAAATAGAAAGGAAATTGACCACATTACCTATCTCTTGCTTTTTCTTGAAAAACTCCAAAGCCGATCCACCCATTCTAGACCCCGATGACAAGTCACCAACAAGGGCGTGCAGCAGATCCAAAATGGACCTGTTGATCCTAGCATCAAGTAGAGTGTACTTGATATATTGCCAAAGTCTCTCAATGAGGTTGGTTGTGTCGACATTGCCATGTGGAAACATGCGACCAAACTTGGGTCATCTTGCACACCAAATACAATCTTTCCCACACCATCCATTGGTAACGTATCGGACCACGTTTGGATGAGCGGAATAATGATGAAGCAATTGCTCAAACATATCATCAAACTGCGATTTTGTAGGGCAATGCATAAGATTGGACAAAGAGGCATACACATGATCGCCCTCATCTGTAGGGACCTTGATTCACGCAAGAACATGTGAAGTACTCACTGTCAAGCTCATGGAATTCACAAAAAGGCAATGCTTAAAAGTAAAATGATATTGAAAAGGTATACATGTGGCAAGAGATTTTCAACCCATGCTTTCTTTGTGTGGAACCAGCATAGAATAATATGGCATGCACGTTGACGTTTGTTGCCACCAAGGTAGTCAGTGGTCCAACAATGAGGGTCTTCCAGAACAACCTTCGAGAGCGCCTCCAGCTCTGGCTGGGACTTATCAATCACCAGGGCAGCAGGGCGAATATCTCCCATCCTAGAGAGGACTAGTCTCATGGTGATTTGCAAAGCCATAATCTCTTGGTTTGACCCATTGTCACTAGTGCATAGCATAAACCAAATAGGGATACCCACCCCATGTTGGTTTGGTAAAACCGTCGCATAAAGCGGAAGACCAAACACATTGGTCTTGAATGTGCTATCGATTGCCCAAGCATTGTTCTTTGAGAACCTCTTACTCATTTGCAACATCCATTCATCCTGGACTATCAGTACGAATGGTTTGTCCTTGTCCTCTATGGCATGAGGATTGTATGGTTGGCAATAGAGTACTTAAAAGACCATGTAGATGATACTATCAAATAGATGTACTAATTTTCGCAGCTTATAAACATTTATGAGAATATGACAAATACCTTGTTTTGATCTCGTAGACGGAGAGCCTCCAAATACATTACCGTCCAATCATCCTTCGAAAGTTTGCCTGCAGCAGGATGACACATAGAACATTGACGCTCAAAAGCAACCTAATATCATAGAGCAATGGCTTAGAAGGTAACATACCTTCAGTTCGAACTTGGTATGATAGTGTTTGTACCTCCCTTGGTATCATGAAGAACCTATAAATGACACGATCCAATGGAGATGCATTTTTCAAATGAAACTGCTCCTTGCTAAGGCTCATCTTCGCGACGTGGCGACATATCCCAACGTCAAATAGGTCATCCTTGCAGCAATCAATCACAGTTGGATGCACCGGCAAGTGATACAAGTCGGCACGAGATCCAAGTACATGACCCTCGTGTGGTCCATGGACTCGTATAGTGACATCATGGAGATCGTCTTTGTACTCGATCTGCACCTTGAAAGGGAAACCACATTTCTTTGAGGTTCGCAACCTAAGGATTTGGGAGCCCTTTCGAGTTGCTCTACCACTGCGATAACATGCATATTCCACTATTGTCTTCCCTAAATCATGCTTTTTGGTCGAGCGGACCTTGCCCAACCTAACATTGTGTTCAAGCATGATTTCTTGAAGCCTCCGCTCAACAAGAGATCTATCTACAGTAAGCTCCAAGATGGGTGCTCTTCTTTCTAGAACCTTCCCATGAACTAAAAATGGGCCTTTATAACCATGGGGCCTTGTGAACACCTTGCAAGTACACCCACTGATGAGATCTCTCACATACGCAAGAGGAATGCCATGCCTTCTCAAGTCAGTACACCACGTGGATTTGATGGAATCAATTGTGACATTGATACCCTCGTGAGCACCTGTAACCTTGTTTATGTGATTTTCAAGGAATATGCTCTCCCACTCCTCTATACATGCAATGCGCAATGATGGCTCCGATTTCAAGGCCAATGTAATGTGTCCATCGCCATTTCTACCAATGCAAAGACCTTCTCTGATTCTTCTCCACTTCTTCAAGTCGAGCAACTCCCTCTTATGGAGTTGCTTGAGCACCTCCAATGTGATGGCCTTCTGCCCGCTCAAATCACTGACCATCAAGTCGGAAGTCTCTCTATTGAAAGAGAAGTACTTCGATGAGGTATAGGTGGTTGGGCTTGGTGCATTGACAGTGATTTCTTGTGGTGCCGAATCATTGTCTCCACTTAAGAAATCAAGCATCTCAACCTCGTCACTTGATGATCCATCTAATGTCTCTTCATCCGTGTCGAGATCATCGATCTCAATGTCACTTTCCATAATCCATGTGTGTTGACTACATACGTATATGTCACCAAAACATCTTTCCAATGTCACAATGCATCCAATGCAAATATGAGAGGAAGAAAGAGAGAGATATATACACCTTGTAGTGGAAGCCATGAGCAAGAAATCGCAATATGAACCTCAAACCTTTGTTCCAATGATCTCGTGAGCTTGTATGCGCTTGGAATATGGGCCTCAAACCTCCATTCACAACAGCACACGAATGCGCCCTGCGTGCAGGATTTTCCTGTGGGTAATACCGAGAGCTTTTCGGCTTTCGGTTCCAGGTCGACACAGTTTACTTTAATGGCTGGGTTTACTATTATGTCTACATTTACTTGTAGTCTACGATTCAAAAACTTGTATTAGAGATAGTGGGCCCCGCAGAATCTACTATCTTCTTACTGCCAGCCCATGCAATCAATTTCAACGACCGGCGTTGCATTTATAATCCTGGGATGGGTTTACTTTTGCATGTGGCAGCAAACATCCCCGAATTTCGAGACGACGTTCCTCCGTCAGATCCCATTTTCCAGTTGGTTGGGTTTCCATTTGCTGGTTGAGTTTTTAAATCTGGTTGGGTTTACTTCTGCATAAAGTAGCGGCTCGGATGCGTGCCTTTTTTGGGGGTCAACGAGAGCCGTTGATCCCAACTCCCTGAGGTCATAAAGACCCCGTGGGAGATAGTGCTGAGTGGGGAAGGGGGAGAATAAAAATGTTTAATTAAAAAAGACTATTATCTTTCCTCTTTCTCCCCCTTCTCTCTCCGTCTTCTTCTTTTTATCATTCTTCTTATTCTCTCTCTCTCTCTCTCTCTCTTTTATTCTATCTCTTTCTCATAGTGTGTGAAAAACTATGTTCGATAAATTTTAAATTAAAAAAAGCTTTTAAATTGTTTAATTAAAAAAAGTTTAAATTAAAAAGTTTAATGTGAGAGAGAGAGAGAGAGAGAGAGAGAGAGAGAGAGAGAGAGAGAGAGAACCTAGGCCCTACACATGAGATAGAGGGGAGGGAATTTAATTAAAAAGGGAATGGAGTTTTAATTTAAAAAAAGGAGGTGAGGAGGAGAGACTTTAATGAAAATAGGGAAGGAGAAGAGAAAATGAGATATTACACATGAGAAAGAGAGGAGGGGAGGGGGTTTTGATTAAAGAAAGGAGGTTTGGAAAAGGGAGTAGGTTCGGGATGCCCTCTGGAAGTTCGGGGATTTCCGAACCTATAACTAAAATAATATAGTAACAAGATGTCAGGATAAAAATGCAAAGTGAGCCAGGCGTATGCCTAACTGGCTAGCTTCGAAACAATTCATACTATGTGAAGCACGGTAGCAGGCGTCGCCAACTAGTTATTTTTAATTGAGGATATCCTCGTGCTTGGGCGCAGGTGATGCACTTAGATAGGGAATGTTGCCAGTTCGGTGTTTACATTTATTTGCAGCCCAAAATATGTAAAACGATTATTTTTTTGACATGTGGCAATATGCCCCTGTACTTTTCAGGTTTTGGGCTAAGCTCACTCAAATCCAGGCACATGCGTATGTGTACACTCAAAGATCCCTAATGGAATCCTAATGCACACTCAAACGCTCGGACTGATTTATTTCTGTACTAGAAAGACCGCCCACATTCGCGAATGTTCTGGAAAGCAGGTGCGAAGGCGTTCATAAAATACGCATCCGCCATGGCTTAGTTTGAAAATAGTCGACCTTTACGTTCGCGACAGAGAACAGCTTCTTCCCTCAGCTCCAGCCGCATTCTCTGGTTGCTCTTATTTGGTAGTTTCTGCTCTCTACCGGCTCGTTAACATGGACTTCGTGCTCGGCCGCGACCCCCTCCTCGGCGCCGTCCATCTCCTTCACCAGCTTAGCGGCGAGGATGACGACCATCCCTCTCCCTCCCCTGCTAAAAAGGCCTACATCCGTGACCGCAACGCCATGGCCGGCACTGCCGTGGACGTCAAGGAGTCTCCTACGTCCTACATCTTCGTTGCAGACATGCCCGGCCTCAGGTCATCTGATGTTAAGGTATTGTGCCTCTCTCTCTCTCTCTCTCTCTCTCTCTCTCTCTCTCTGTGTTCTGATGGTTATGTACTGTTGCGTCTGCTATTTTCCATCCTCGTCTTCTTTCCATTCGTAGGTGCATCGTCTCAGAGTTTTTGTGGAACGCATGCTACTCATGCAGAATCTTGTTGTCTTCGTCTATTAGATCTTTTTAGATTACATTTTCTCCCTAATTTGCCAGGATCTCTCCTTTACAGACGATGCTCCCGCTTGTCAGTGGTCACTATCCTATCTCTCACCTTTGCTGCAATTGGCCCCTAAAATCTCTCCGGCATTTTCTAACATCTCTTTAGCTGCAATCGGCCCCTAAAGCCTCCCCAGGGTTTTCTAACATCAAACAAGCAGGAAACGATAATCCCTCAACGCAGAGAATAGGTATCATAGGAAGGTTCAACAAGGCAATTTCATGTTCATTCTTCATCCATTGTAGGAGGTTGCAGGAGATCCGAACAAGTAATGCCGTGCACAGTCACTTTTTGTTTAATTTGTCTTGAGGAAGCTCATGCGCGTGAAGTGCCTATCTGCAGGTAACTGTTGAAAACGGGAACGTTCTTGTCCTGTCAGGGGAGCGCAAAAGGGAGGAAGAGAAAGATGTGAAGTACTTGTCAATAGAGCGCAGGACAATGAAATTCATGAGGAAGTTTAGTCTTCCAAGCAACGCGGACGTCGAGAAGATCAACGCTGCCTGTCAAGATGGTGTTCTCACTGTGACTATTCCAAAGATCCCTCCTCCTACTCCGAAGGTCATCAATGTCAACGTTAACTGATTGTATACAGTCATCCAGATAGCAGAAAGGTTCTTGGGATTTTGCTCCGGTTCTTGGCTTGTGCCTTCCAGGAACAAGAAATTGTTGCTCCGGTTCTTGGCCTCTGTAAGTCCTCCAGGAACAGGAAATTTTTCTCTCTCGAACAGAAAGCTTCCTGTGTAATCAGACTGTCCCTTCGATGCAGTAGATTTTTCCACTTGTTAGAATGATATTCATGGCGCAACAGATTGGTTGAACTCCCGAATGATGCCTGTGCGTTGGCTACTGTTAGCTATTGTGTATGGTTACCTGGTAACTTGTAACTATTATTTAGTCATTAGCATCTGTAGAATTCGTATTTCGTATCACCTAATGGAATAATTTAACGAAACAAAAGATTGAATATGGGAAAATACGGAAAGGACAAGATAGTAAAAAAACCGTATCCAAAAGAAAGAAGAAAAGAAAAGGGAACTGGAAGTTTGATATATTCGAAATTTTAGGTTGGCAATATTTGCAGGAAAATGAAAAGCCGAACGCTGTCAAAATAAAAAATCACAAAAACTTTCAAGATGGTCAATAAGAAAAAATGCAATATGAAACCACAATATGATGATAGTACAATTGTTAGTCACACAGTTCGGTGAAAGCATAATTGTTAGTGACAATGAAACAATCTAGCAAACACATAATTTAAAACGGAAAGTTGGAAAAACATCTGTTAATGTTAAAAATTAGAATCAAAAGACATCAATAGGACATATAATCAAAATTTCTGGCCAACCTTTATGAAGCACAATTGAAATTCCCAGCCATCCTTGTCCATGCTAGTACACAATTTTTCTCTAGAGAGAGGCATGCGAGTGGAAGCAGGATCAAAAGTAGCAAGAGTTATGACATGCAAAGTAAGAGCAAAAAAAATAAAAAAGTGACATCGTACATGGAAATTTCAATAGTCATGTGTGTCCAATTATCTTATTTAATAAGCACTCAAAAAAAGAAAAATGAAATGATAGTGATGGGCGTCTATCACCTATAGTATATGTGTGTCGATACAACATATAGTAAAAACTTTTCCCACAAGGGAAATGGCTACCAACTAATCGGAACACTAGATAAGGGCCCATAGATACTAATTTGGCGCACATGAGCCTATTAGCCATGAACAAATTATCATTTTCCAAACAAAATGAGGTTTGTTAGCCAATAGAAATTCTCGTACAAGTGAACTTGGGAGTGAAGCATCTTGGACAATGCTTCCGTTGATGGTTGGAAAAAGTTTCCATTTCGCAATTAGGTGGCAAATCCCAAGCCATGAAAATTAGCAAATTTGGCAAGCAGTTAGTGACCTAGGTGTGAATTAAGGCTTGATGAAGGTAGTGCCCAACTAAATGTGGGTGGGTAGGCACAAGCATCTTTACCTCTTACAACCTCCCACAAATGTGAATATGCCTTAGTGAACAATGAAAGAATAACTCCCACAAATGTTAATGTGCCTTAGTGAACAATGAAAGAAAAAGGAGAGAAGTACGATGTATACATACAAAACAAGATGAGAAAAGATGTCATCTCATCATATGTTCATTTACCTCTAAAGGAAGACAAAATGTTTCATTGAGAAAATTCTAATGAGCAAATCTATAGAATTTTCATCAGTCGAAGTCTTGACAAGTGTGACAGTCTTGGCTTGTATCACCTTTTCAATGAAGTAATAATGTATCTTAATGTGCTTAGTCTTTGCATGAAAAATCGAATTACGAGCTAATTGAATAGGACTTATAGAATTTAAATGTAATGGAAGAGTAATAGTACTATTAAAATCTACCTACCAAATGGCTTAACCACGAGGCATCTTTGCAAGCCTTAGTGGTTATAATATTATGTCTTAGTACTAGGTAAGGCTACACATTTTTTCACCCCAGACATTTAAGAACAACTTTTAAGTGAAAACATAGTCAGAGGTGGATTTCGTACTATTTACATGTCTTGCATAGTTTGAGATGGAATAACCTACGACCATAGTATCTTGATTACCATAATAAACGTGCATATTTGCATCGCCTTTCATAGTGTCCCAATGTCACTTGCTAGGTGTAGTTATATAGCATATCACAACTCCCACTGCGAATACTATATTAGGACAAGTGGCTATCATGGCATATATCAAACTACCCATTACAGATGCATATGGAACCTTGGCTATCTTAGCCCTCTCATCATCTATCATCTATTGCAAACAATCAACTTGACTTGCCTTTATATACGAAGGTATAGGATAGCCAATAAGCTTACCATTCTGCACATGAAACTGCTAAAATACTCTTATGTATACTCCATTTGGGACAAAGTAGAGAAATTCTTTAGAGCGATTATGCATAATGTGTATATAAGTATATGAGAGGCCTTTCTTATTCTTCATCTCGAGGCTTTTTTTTGGACTAATTTTTTAGAGCCTACCCAACATGAGTACTCTCAACTATAAGCATATGATCGATATAGAGCACCAAGATAATAAGGTTACCATCATTGGCTCTCTTCATGTATAAACACAGATCCATATCACTGTGAAAATATCCATACGAATATATGAAAGTATTAAACTCCTAGGTGCTTGGTTAAGTCTAGAAAGACCCTTCTGGAATTTGGACTCTAGGTGTTCCCTATCTTTCTTCACAAAGCCCTTAGGTTGTTGCATATAAATCTCATCAAACAAGTTTCCATGTAAAAAAGTTGTCTTCTCATCCATTTGATAAAAATCCAAATCTAATTGAGCAACCTAAGCCTTAGGTTGTTGCATGTAAATCTCATCAGTTTCCATGTAAGAAAGTTGTCTTCATATCCATTTGATAAAGATCCAAATCCAACTGAGCAACCAAGACTAAGCATAGGGTAGTTATCTCAACTATAGGGGAGAAGACTTCATCGAAGTCAATACCATATTCCTACTTAAAATATTTTGCAGCTAATCTATCCTTCAATATTGACGTAGGATGACCAAGGATACTTTTTAGTTAGTTTATCTATTGAGATATCAAGCTTTACATGAGCTGATATTCACTATGTGCCTTGGTGATGAGGTACGATATTATATTATTCATTGGTGTGTTAGGTGATTGATATGAAAATACGCCAGTGATTCTATAGCTCGATTATATACACGTAGTCCATCCTTAGTTATGGTACATTTATTGTGCCGCCTCTGTTTTTTTAACAGGTTTACACTTAGTGACCGCGTGTACATACATTATATACTTTCATATTAGTCTTTTATAATATTCTAGACTTTGTTCTTTTGTGTAGAAGAAGAAGAAAGAAGAAGAAGAAAATTTTAGCTCTATCTCTATATGTTTTGAAGCTCCATTGCTTTTGTGTATGTGTGTGTGTTCTTGAGTAGTTAATCTCTCTCCCCTCTTGTTTGTTTTCATAGTATTAGAGTTGTTCCACGGCTGCACAAAGCTCAGGTTGAAGGTTGAGGTAAATGCATTAGAGTATGAAAGCAAGCAATGGGTAAGAAGCTCTTTCACCTTACTCGATTTGCCTTAGGTTATAGCTACATGAGGCTCCTAAGGTTGGCAAGGCTGTAATCTCTAATTACAGTGAAATTTGGTGAGCAAGAAAAATAATGTATATACTATAGATAAGCAGGATAGGACACTTATTGCTATGCTTTTTGCCATCTGGGGGCATTTCGGCCTTCGTTATGAACTTGGAAGTGGTGTTGAAAGCTGTTTTTGGGTATATTACAATTTCGGTTGTGTTTTCCATTTACATGTGTATATGTTACAACTTTTGAATCTATAAGGTTTGAGGAGTTTACTGGTTGTAAAAACAACATACATTTGTATACTTAGTGAAAAAGGCTACATATTTAGTGGTGGTGCATCTAGTATCAGCTTGCTTGTAGATTGTAGGCTTTTTCAAGATTTTCTATCTTGTCAAAATATTTGTCAACTTCAACTAGATTGTTAGCGAGAAGTTTAATAAGAAAAATTATCCTACTTGAAAGTTCAACATGGCAAATATCTTGAAGGGCGAAGGTGTTTGAAATTACATTGAAGGAGACATGGCAATCGCACTTGAAGCTCTTGCATGAAATGCTACTACAGTACAATTAAAGGCTAAGAAAGATTGAGAGCAGACTTAAAGTCATGTATTGGCTATCTGTCAGGGTCAAAAATAACATGATGGACTATTTGCAAGAATAAAAAACCCTCACTATTACATGGAAGAATATAGCAAGGATGTTCGAATTAAATACAAAGGCCAACACACTACTGGATTCCATATATTTTACCCCATTGGTTGCCCATTGAATTGGATATAGTAGTTGCTAGTCAAAGTAATGTGGCATTCATTTGTGAGACTCATGTGATAAAACCCCTGACGGTAGCATGGTATCTTAGAAAGCTCATCTTCATCACACTATTTTATAGCCCTACTTATTGACGTGGTGAGCAAGCATTGGCCACAACACATTTGCATTAAGTGAATCATCTTTTAAGGAATTTTCTTCCTCTCCTCACCCTTATTTGTCATCTTACACTTGTATTCATTACTTTGCTTTGTTGATATTCTTTCACCTCTTTTGCTTTCTCTTTGTATCTACTTTCTCTATCCTTGCTTCCATGGTTACGTTCCAACTCACAATCGTGGAAGTTTTTTTCCCTAATCCAGAAGCTATCATTGCAATATAGCATTGGATAAACTCCATGGAGCTCAACCGCTTCATTAGTTTGCCATGGGACACTACCTAATTCATCCTGATACAATCTATCTTGGAATAACTTGTCTCATGCTCCACCATCCACATCCAAAGTCACAAGTATAACTTGTCAACCAAGTGAGCCCAGGAAAACATGTATCTCCCCCCAATAATGGCGACCCTGAACCTCCAATACTTTCCACCTTAGACATCAAATATGTCTACGGTCCCGATTTTTCACAAAGAATATCGCCTAACCAATCTTCTTGCTGCCCACAAGTCCATGCATGATACCTTGAAGTTCTTTATGGAGGCCTTGTATTTCCAAGCCAAGGCGTTCAACATATCCAAAAAGGTAGCTTCTCTCTTCTTCTATACTTTGCTCTTCCTATTGCCTGGGCCCATGTCTTCCATGATCACCTTTTCATGGAGGTGAAATACCTAGTACATAGACCAGCTAGCACAAAAACAGTGAAGATAATGTGCGGTCAACATTTTACTCTGTTGTTTTTCCCACATACTCTTATCGACCCAGCTTGATACCTTCCATCATTTGCCTCACAAACTTGGCCCATGACGGATGTCACCCAATCTCAACTTGAGGTTGGTAGCTCATAAGAGACCGGCCCTAACTCTCATTGGGACCCAATGGTGTAGAGCTTTGAAGACCAAGTCCTCAAAGAAGGGGACCAAGCAGATTAAGACACAACCCGGCACTAGAGCACATCTGCCCGCCCCAAGAAATCCAACTCCCCAACTCACCCAATTAGTCCACTTTTGCCACTTGCCTCTCCGAAACTCGCCCTCCTCAAATCTCATGGATAAAAGCACGAGCGGGAGAAAGAACCCTTCTAAGACAACAAGCACCTTGTGATTGCTTTGATGACACAAGTAAAATGGTGCCTCCTCTACTCTTTCCCAGCAACTCATCCTCATTCCTTTGGGATTTAGTTAGGAAATGGTACATCAGTCCTTCAACTTTGTAAATAGGTTCTTGACTTGGTAGTAGCACTAGTATTAGGAGCTCACTACCGAAGTGAACCACCTCAAGGAAGCCAATACAGCCCTCTTTGAACAACTTTGATAGAAGGATGCAACTCTTCGCGACAAATAATGGCAAAGGTTGGAGGTATGCTAGTAGGCACAACTAGGTAGATGGCACCAGGAAGTGAGCACAAGAGTTGAAGGAAAATGTCTTCCTTTACACGGGTGCAACAAGAGTAGAGCACTCAAACGATGTGAGCCCGCTCAGCTTGGAGACCTTCGAGAAACTCTTGTGACATTATGAGGAGTGGTTCAATGGTTGGAAAAAGCTAAAATGAGAACTCTAGGCCGCCATGATAGACTCTTGCTCCATGCTCTCGTCCCTACTTGATAAATCGGATGAACCAGACATAGATACCAAGTTCGCCCCTTTTATCCAACCTCAAACCAGCACCACTCTACATATCCACTATCAACAAGGTAAAAACACTCCTATTGGTTCCACCCCATCTTACTCACACTTTGCTTTTGGCTTTGTTGCCAAGTCCAAACCTGTGGCCCTACCTTGAACCAGTCTCTTTACTCTCCAAATCCTTGCTTTGGATGTGGGATTTTTTGACTTCTCTGTCAACACTAGGTCCATAGATCCGAAGTGGCAGATGATGATGAAACACTACCAAGTGTTGGAGCAGTGAAGCACTAAGGTAGAGAAGTGAATTCAAGTCTTGCAACAGGCAGTGTTGGACTTGAAACAGAGACTAGAAGGAAAAATTTGACCTTCTTTGGCAACACAATCCAAAGGAGGAACAAGCCAAAGTGGCATAGGAAATGAAGAAAGCTAGCATTCCCCATCTTGATCAAGATTTGGCAGACCCATACTCCCCACCAAAATGTTGCCAGAGTGCAAGAGCCAAAGCTAAGAAAGAATCGTGCCCAGATCAGGGAGAAGAATTCCCAAATCCTAATGATCTAAGCAAGAATCAGGTAGGCGGAGATCCTAACCTTAATGATCCACCCTTTGAAGACCCCTCTCCTTTCAATTAGGATATTATGAAGTTGCAAACATTAGCCACCGAGATTGCCTTGCCAAGTCTGAAGCCCTATCCCTGAAATGTTGGTAGCACATGTATGCACTCTTGAGTGTTGAATCCATGTACAAATAAGAACTAGATGGCATGCATGCTTGCTTCACCAGAATCACACTTGAGTGTCACCAGCTCTAGTAGTACATGTTGTTGGGAGGTAGAGATCCTAACATTGATGATCCATCCTTTGAAGATCCCTCCACTTTCAATCATTAGGATATCATGAAGTTGGCAAACATTAACTAACTTTGGTCCCACCTTGCCAAGTTTGAAGTCCTCTCCCTCAAATATTGGCACTAGATCCAATAAAAATTACACGGTGTAGCGAACAGAATCAGAGAAAGAGAAAGAGATAGAGAGTACACAACAGATAAGAGAAGAATTAGAAAAATTCTTTAGCTCCAAACAACTGATACAAAGATGGCTCTATCCACCCGTGTGCTTCCACTGTGAAGCTTAGATGGCGATCTAGACAGAAAATAGGTGAAGAGCCTAAGGCTAGCTAGAACAACTCTAACTGGGTGAAAGATAGATGATCGATGATTGTGAAGGGGTTTAGTTTTTATAGCCCGCGAAGGCGATTAGGTCGGCCTGACCGGCCTACCATATGAGCCTCCATTAGTCAGCCAGGGAATATTCCAGGGAATATTTCCTTTATCATTGGGGCGGGGGCACTGCCCTCGGACCCCCGCCAGGGGGGCTGTTGGCCCCCTTGGGATCCCCCCCAGCTAGGGGCCACTTTTGCAGCCCCTGGACCCCAAAATAGGGGCCCCTTTGAACTCCCTTACCCTGCAACTCGATGCAATGTGCCTCGAGTTGCTACCAGCTCAACTGCTTAGTCCAACCCAAAGTTTAGACCCACAATGGTCACCTTTTTGCCATCCGGTCACAGACCTCATCTGATATACAAGTCATGACTCAACCAATATCCAGGCTCACATTTGGCTTCTCCTCATAATGGGGACCTTACAATTTTGAGCACCATGGATCATTAGTGGCACCTTATGAGGGTGGGGCATTGAGCATATCTAACACCCCCCCCTCAATGTCCACCTGTAGGTGAACTATCTCCTCGGCCCAATGCCGAGTCTCTAAAGATGAACTTGAAGCAGATCCTTCATAAGTGCTTTGGTCAAGATATCCGCTCCATTCTCCTCTGTTGGACAATAGACTAGTTTCACTATCCCATCCTCCATTAAATCATGCACATAGTGATACTGGATCTCTATATGTTTGGTGCACGTATCAAACACTAGATTTTTGGCAATGGCAATACAACTCTGATTGTCACATCTCAGCATAGTTGGTTCTTCATCCTGCACTCCCATATACCATAGGATCTTCTCAACCATACTGCTTCACATGTAGCAAATCAAGTTGCCTTGTACTCTGCTTCGGTAGAAGACAATGCCACTATTGGCTGCTTCTTACTAATCCAGGAGAAAATTCCTCAACCCAAAGAGAAACAATAACCATAAACTGACTTCCTGGAATCATTGTCTCTTGCCTAATCTGAGTCACAATTCCCCACAAGAGAAGTTCCGAAATTGTATGTGATACCATGGTCAAGAGTTTCCTTCAAGTATTTAAGCACCCGCATCCCAGCCTTCCAATGACTCTCATGAGGTTTTTTTGGGAACCTACTCAAAACACCAATAGCAAAACTGATATCTGGTTTGGTGTTATACAAGTAGATTAGACTGCCAACCATCCTCCTGTACCTCTCAATGTCTGCTAGTGCTGATGTATCCTCAACGGATAACTTTGCATTCACCTCCATAGGTGTAGCTATCTCCTTGCACTCGGTCATTCCAAATGCCTTCAAGATCTCCCATGCATACTTCTTCTGAGAGATGAAGATCTTTCTTGACTCTTGCCAGACTTCAATTCCCAAAAAATAGTGCTGCAAGCCCAAGTCTGTCATTTCAAACTTAGAACTCAAAGCCTTTCGAGTTTGGTTGATCATATCTTCATAGTCACCTGTAATAAGAAGGTTGTCCACATATAGGACAATCACTATAGACTTTTTACCATCCCTGTAAACATACAAGTTAGCATCTGAGGCACATCTTTTGAAGTTTAAGCTTAAAAAGAACTTATCTATCTGGTACCATGCTCTAGGGGCTTGTTTCAGCACATACAATGCCTTCTTCAGCTTACACAATTTGTTCTCAGAATGGGGGGCCTCAAACCCTGGTGACTGAGCCACGTACACCTCCTCCTTGAGGTCACCATTTAAGAACACTGACTTAACATCCATTTGGTAAACTGGCCACTGCTTGTGGGCGGCCATTGCAAGTACTGTGTGAATAGTGGTCATTCCGGTAGTTGGGGCAAATGACTCTTGAAAATCAAACCCTTCAACCTGTGAAAATCCTTGTGCAACTAGTCTAGCTTTGTAATTTTCTAAGGTACCATTAGCCTTGTAATTTACCTTCTAGATCCACTTGGTGCCAATAACCTTCCACTTTGCTATTCGATCCACTAGCTCCCAAGTGTCATTCTTCATTATGCTATCATACAACTCGGTTTGCATAGCTACCTTCCATGGTGGATCTGCAAGTGCTTCTTCTAAGTTAGTTGGCTCCTTTACTTCTCTCATAATCTCAGCCATCAAGGCCATATTGACTATGTGAGCAAAAGCCCTCCTTTGCTCCTCTATTCTCTGAGACCTCCTTGGTCCGTCTGCCTTCTCCTCAACATATGTGGGTATAGGATTATTGTGGTCATAGAGCTGCTTCATCCGTGGCAGTGGCTTTTCTGGTGGGGTGATGTCAGGTTGGTGAACTTTTTCCTCATCATCTGAAGATGATGCTTCCTCCTCCTTAAGGATAGGGACAGCTCTTGGGATAGGTTCATAGTGGACTACTTCTTCGATTGATGATAAAGTGGAAGAACTTGCCTTCTCCTCCTCCACTGCATGTACCTACTCCTTGAACACCACATCACGGCTCGTGATGATATTCTTTGCCTCTTGCTCATATAATTTGTAAGCCTTTTGCTCATCACTATAACCCAAAAAGATACATTTTCTACTTTTTGGTTGTAACTTGTTTCTCTTCTCATCTGGAATATGTGCATAACATTCACATCCAAAAATTCTAAAGTGTGAGACAGATGGTTTCTTACCAGTGTAAGCCTCATGAGGTTTTTTTCCATAGAGAGCCTTCGTGTAGCTCCGATTTAAAATGTAGACTGCAGTATTAACAGCTTTAGCCCAAAAGTGGTGTCCCTTGACCTTTAGCATGCATCTTGCCATCTCCACAATGGTGTGATTCCTGCGTTCCACAACACCGTTCTGTTGAGGTGTGTGAGGCGTCTTCAATTGTTAGCCTTGCATACCTGCCCAAATTGCACGATGAAGTTGTAAAGGTCATTGACTTGTTGATATTTATCAAGTTACTTGGAAACTATGGGTATCTTTGTTTGGATCTTAGCAATGATGCTACCAAAGCTGTTCCACTTTACTTGGTGGTGGTATTTTCTAGCAATCACTATAAGATTTGCTTCTAAAGCTCTCTCCCTATTGGCATTTCCTCCCATTCTATTTCTACTTAAGATGGCTAGGATCTTGTGGAACTCATTGAGCTCTCTCTCCTGGTGTAAATGCTAAACCCTTTGCTTGCTATGCACTACAGTGCTATCCTTCCTAGCCTTCTCTCCTCCTCAAGCTTGGCTATGATATCAACTCTACAGGTTTTCCTTGATGTGTTATCCTTGTTTGCTAGTCATACTAAGTGATAAGTCGCTAGATGTCATCAGGTACCCTACCATGTTGAAATCAAGGTCAAGGTCAAGTTCATTCTCGTTCAAATTGGTACTTGCCTTGGTGGTTGTCTCTTGACCCACTAGTACTTCTATGAGGTTGACTAGGGCAGCTAAAGATGTGTCTCTAATCTTGGCTATCCCTCCTTTCCTCAGTGCTCTACTGGTTTTGTCTTTCCTAGGTCTTTGTTTCTGGTGTTCTTAGGTCACTTGTCTAGTTCCCGAGGTTGCACATCTACTGGTGGGTTTTTTCTTAGCTTAATTCCCTTTAGTTTGTTTCTTTTCAATTCAATCAATATGCAAAAGTACAAGCACTTACATGTTTGAGTGATGCAACTCGAAGTGAGTAGTGCAAAATTAGGCTTTCTGATTTTCACATGTGCTTAAGTGCCTATAATGCAGAGTGTAACCTTTGATAAATTCTGTCACATCCAATCAATTTCATGCAATTGCAACTCTTTTCGTGTGAATTGTGATTACTCCTAACATTTGATTTTGGGTCCCTCGTGGGTTGTGATGGGTGGTCTGATGTGTGATTGGGTTGGGAGGTCAAATTAAGTCTCTATTAGGGGCAAGCGGTTGGTGGTCTTGGTAATTTTAGTCACTCCTGGGCTGATAGGTCAAAGTTTCTAGTATAAATAGCTCTATGGTCTCATCCGTTGGTTTGGATTTCAACTTGGGTTGCTGGACAACTAGTTGTTGGCCTTGGCAGGTCTTAGAGTGGCAAAAAATGGTCAAAACTATGTTTTGGATAACCCATCAGAGTCCCAAACTTAGCTCTTCGAGTCCCAAATTCAGCCATTTAAGTGGGCTCTTAAGAAAAATGGCCATTTGACTAGTCTTGGGTAAGGGGTGCTCATCTGAGTGTTTGAATTGGCCATTTTGAGGGGCCCAAAAATAGGTCCCCAAGTTCGAGTGGACTCTTGTCCAATTTGGACATTCGATTGGACTAAAAGTATGTGGATATCCAAGTCTGAGAAGAATTCATCCATCCAAGGCCTGTGGTCTCACTGCCTGAGCGGCGCAAGAAAAGCATTGAATAACATAAATATTGATTTTATTGATTTAATGCACAACATAATGCACCTAGGGTTCTAACTCAATGCCACAAACATCAATGAAGACTTAGGGCATAGTGGAATACCTGAATGCATGGACACCATAGATTACTTTGCTACTGTTGTCTCTTGATCTGTAGCTCCCTATCTCTCTCAATAGCTCTCTCTCTTAATCTCTCAGTGTGCAAATGAGCTCTCTCTTCCCCCTTTTCTACCTTTTTCCCCTCTCTTTTTCTTCTCTATCCCTATTTTTTCCTAAGACTTAATTTTTTTGTTCTTTCTTTGTTCCCCTATTTCTTGGTTATATAGAGGCTTATCTTTTTCTTGTTTTCTCCTTATTTTCCACGCCTTAATGTCTCAAACTGATTAAAATACACTTCTCTCACTCTAACCAATGCACATAAATCTTCCTAAACCTAAACTAATTCATAAGAGAGATCGAATGGACTCTAAATTTCTCGCTTGCTACCTAAACTAAGTGCCGTTTTGGAGACAAACTCCTACTCCATCACTCGATTTGGAGCATGCAACCACTCAAGATTGAATTTGTTTGTCCTAGAAATGGAATAAAAATGTCATTGCTCTTGTAAGCACACCTTCAAGGCCCATGAACTATTTATTGCTTCAAGCGTTTTAAGCCAAGAGCTATAGCTGCCTCTCACATAGCTGTGCGCACTATCCCACACACAAATGTAGCGAGCTTACCTTTGAATCTAATTGAGCTGTCTCTTCCCATGAATCCCCCAATAGCTCCATGATCCAATATGCACTTCAAGCAAGCTCCATCTCCAAGCTCCAAGATTTAAGATCCATAGCTATATGTGAGAAAGTTAAAGAGAAGAAGATGAAGATGAAGAGAGGAGAAGAAGAGCTTCTCCATAGTTCTTCACTCTCACACACACATAGACACACTCTCTTTCACTCACTCCCTCTCTCCCTCTATCATACACAAGAATGAAGCAAGACCAAGAAGCAAAAAGAGAGCAAGTTTGGCCACACACCAAGAATGAGCTTCTCCATTGACTTTTGACTTTATACATGCCCTATCTCCTCCTTGGGCGGCCATCCCCTTTTTGGTCCGCCTTTGTCCATTCCTCCTCTCCTTTTTTCCTCCTTTCTATTAGCATTGGCCTTAGCCTGTGCCTCTCATTCTTTACAACTTGCATGGGAGAGAGCTAAGTGATCTTTTACAAAATAAATTACAATGTGCTTGGTGCTCTTCTTGCTAAAATATTAAGGTGCGCTTATTCTTGTGCACTTCCCCTTACATTTAGAATTTTTCTTGTGCTTCGTGTCTTCATATTTTTCTGAGTGTGCCTTTGTCCTCCATCTTTCTCTTTCCTTAGGACTATCTTCCACTTTCAAATTTTTAGATTTTTCCATCTTGGTCTTCTGATGGTTAACAGGTTCCTTGGGATATGACTTTAAGAGCAATGATTTAGGAGGTATGGATTCTTTAAGAGCAATGATTTAGCAAGCATTCCTTTAGGAGGTATGGATTCTTGGCCTAGATCTACAAGATGATTTTCTATTCTAATTATGTGGGGCAATGTTATGTGCACATCAGTCCATTTTTCAGCCTTAGATGGAGGAGTGGGTTGCAGTAGGAAAAAATCAGAAGACAGATTAGGTTTTGTGTCACATGACTATGGGTTAAACCACTTGAAGAAGTCAGGGTTATATTGAAGTGAAGCATGGCTATCTAGAATTTTAGAATATTGGGTAAGAAAAAACACATATGCACTGACATCAAGTACCATGATTTCTACTCCTAGTCTACTATCCATGTGTATGTCTTCTTCTACAAGAAGTTTATTGTATAGGGGGTATTTTTGGATAGTGGCTGAAAGTTTGACATCATAGACAATTGAAAACACTCGTAGGGATGCAGGAGAAACATATGTGGGATCTTGTCGGGAGGTCCAAACATCTTTTCTCTACTCAGTTATCATCATTAGTCTATGACCACTTTTAGCGATTAGAGTTTGGTTAGAGTACCATTTGTGTACAAAGACACCTTGCCCTTTTCCTTTTCACTCTAATGCTTCTAGTATTTCCTTGTTCGTCTTGTAGAGGGCAATGCAGAAAGAAGAAATTGGATGCATCTCTCTAGTTGTGGCTTGTGGCATACCTTTTATGATTTCCTTGGCAATGGTCATGTAGTGAAAGTAAATATGTTGTTGCAAGTCCCATGTCGATGGATTTTCTAAGATCTTTGTGATCCTTTGTTAGTTTACCAATGTTGATGTAAATATATGATTGTGTGAGCAATGCCAATTTTGTATTGAGCTAAACTAAATACTTCATTGATGGCACATTGGTTTGTTGTGCTATCTTGTCAGCCATCTCCCTAAGAGTTTTCTTTCTATACCTAGGATTTAAGTGCATTGGGGGTTTTGGGTGTCACAAAGATGTTTTTGGAAACATCATTTTTGAGAGTGGACTGATAAGGGCTTGTTCCTCTGTGGATGTGGCCTCTACTATCACAACCAAAGATTGTGGTTGTTGAGATCCCTATTGGGAAGTGATAGTAGTGGAGTCAAAGGACTAGCTACTTATGGCATTTGAGGTTGACTACTTGGTCAAATCCTTATCTTGGCTGGGTGTGGCAATATTATTGGTTGGTTTTTGTGAGTTTATTCACATAGGTTGAGTAGCTGCACGACGAAGCTGCTGCTCTACTGGTCTTCCCATTTCTGCTTCAACAAAGCATATTAGGAAACTTTGGTAGCTCATTACTTGTGGATGGTGCAACTTTTTCCTTGATTGGGCATTCATGTGAAGTTAGAGTAGTACCGTGAGGTGGGCACTTGGGTTCCTCTCCTACAGTGGTCCCATGATTTATTACCAACTTTCCCTTGGATTCCTTGATTGCATTAAGCGATTGTACTTCAATCAAGCTAGGAATATTCTTCTTTTTTTGATAGGTGAAGTTCTTCTTCTTAGTTTTTATCTTAACTTGGTCAATTTTTCAAGTGTTTTTGTCCTAAACATTGATCCATATTTAGATCATTTTCTTTGTTTCTTTTGGGCTATGACTAATAAAAGTGGTGATGCAGGTGGCTTGGGTAACCAAATCTGTCGATTTTCTGCATAATACCCTTGAGCACATAGCAACACTTTGGATACCCATCACAACATTGTACTAACTCTCTATCATCACTTATGGTGGTATCCTTGAGATCTTCATTTCATTTTGCATGGGGATCTATTTCTAGCAACATTAAGAGTTTCTTGGGAGCTGTTAGATATGTTGGTCTTTGCACTAGGATTAGAGAACTATGTATTGATAGGAATCTACTTTTGTCTCTATGATTCTAGTAGTTCTCTAAGAATGTCATGACTCTCTTTGCTTGAATTTCTATTTAGCTCAAAGATCAATTGCTTTCACTTATCTTGAGTGATAACAAGGTTGCTTTTGCTAAAGATCATGATGATTTTGACATCAAGTAGGGTCAACTATATTCATTGTGCCTCATAGTCTACATCGAACTTAGTTGCATGTTTGAAAGGTCTACCAAGTAGGATTTTCTTCTCAACATCCTCTATATTAGGAAGCACATACAACATAGTTGGAAAGCTTTCAATTTCTAAGGTCATTAAGATCTTGCATTTTCCTAAAAGAGAGTATGGTGATCCTCCATAAGGAGTGACTATAACATCTATAGGCCCTAGTTTGGGCTATCCTATGCAAGTCCAAGCATTATAGGTGAGGATGTTATAAAAAGCTCCTTTGTCAATGAGATCTTTAGTGATGTGCTCTTGTTTTGTGATTAATTTTACCCTAAGATAGGTAGGTTGGATTAGCTCATTGTCTTTGGGGTCAATGGTGATAGCCTTTTCCATGTGAATAGAAAGCATAAGGTCAATAGGCATAGGGAACCTGGATGGGTACTTTGTGTTCTGAACCTTTGTGACACATGCAAGTGAATCCAATGCATTGAGGATCCTTAGCATCAATTCATTATGTTGGATAGTAGTAGGCAACATGACTTGATTGATGGCAATTCCAACAAGCTTTAGGCTTGCAAGGCTATGCGATAGAAGATGTATGGGGTGGTCATAATATGACTGCATGGTAGTTTTTTGATTTGGGAACATATAATTTTCATTTTATCTTGGAGTTTGTTTATCATGTCGTGGAAGAAAAATTTTGGCTTTTCTAAGCATGTGATGTCTTTTCAAGTTTCAATCCTTGGACAAGTGAAGGGTTGTTTGATTTAGGTAAAGTGTGTTGGTGGTTTTGTGTGTGGCAATGGGAGGGCACTCAACCTTACAACTTTCTAGGATGTTTTCTTTGTCATTCAACCTTGTAGCTCTTGAGATAATTGTGGAGGATTTGATATCAAAGTGTGTTGAGAAGGATCCAATGTATTCATGAAGTAATTCAAGAGTTTTTGTTGGCAGTAGGGTTTTTAGTGTGTGATAAACGTGAAGAGTTAGATAGAGGAAGAAAGTTATAAGACCTAGGTCCATTTTTTATGTTTAGGCACCCTTGGATTTTTTATTCACTCCCTTTTATGCATCCTTATAGTTTGTATTTCTATTGGTTCGAAATCCCACAGTCACATGTTGATGATGAGGAGAAAAAGATTGCACTATTCCTTGAGTTTAATTTCGTACAACTATATAATGTGCAAGCATGCTTTCTCTCCTTTCAACACTCGTTGATCTTTAATATATATTGTAGCACTTTAACAAGCCAATCATAATTCAACAATGATTATGAGAATTGTGGTGCCTTTTTATTCTTGCTAGCTCTTGAGCTTAGGGGTTTCATTGGCTTCATGCATCCTTTGGCTCCTTGTATCTTAGGTCTTGCCTACTTCACTATTTATAGTTAATCTTCGAGTTTAGTGTCCGTACTTGAAATTTCATTGCATAATCAAAGCTTCCCATGTGCAATAGTGCGATCTAACCTATGTGCCTTGGTTTTAGGTGTGTGTGGATAGGTGGTGCAATGTGAATGCATGGGTGCATGGGTCTTGGGGTGGATGTATAAGTTAGTATGTGTGCGTGAAACTACCATGGCTCCTAGTGTTTGTGTGTGCTATGCATTTTATAGTGCTACTTGCACCTACTCTATTCACACACAATGGGATCTGCATGCCTAAGTGTATGTCCTAGGATGTAGGATATGTGTGAGAGTGTTTGATGGTGATTTGAATGTGTAGTGGGTGGATGATACTGCATGCTCTTGTGCATGTGAATGGGTTCCAAAGTATGAATTGGTGTGCTAGTGCATTGAATGCACTCAAGTGTCCTAGCATGCAAATGAGTATACCAAAGGGTAGAGTGGGTACACTAGGTGTAGTGTGCATGACTAGGGGTTTTGATGCATGTGTGACAATGGTGTGTGTGTGTGTAAGTTGGAGTATCATGCATGCACAATGCACAATGGAGTGCTCTATAGATGCAATGTGTGTGTGAAGGATGCTTAATGTGTATGACATATGACTAAGGTGCTATGAGTGTATGCACACATGTGAACCAATGCATATAGAGGTGTAGATGCACACAATGGGTAGATGCATAATTGTGTGTGGATGGATGCACATATAGATGCACTAGTGTGAATGGATGCACATGGGTATAGGTGTGATGTACAGATGCACACGTGAATGCACATTGCAAAGATGCACTATATGTGACCAGATACACTATGTGCAGTCAGACACACATAGATGCACAGTGTGCGATCAGATGCACATGGATGTACTACATATAATTGGATGCACTCTGTTGTGGTTGGGTGCATGTGGATGCACTGTGTAGTCGAGATGCACTGTGTGTAGTCGATTGGATGTACTCTAGTGAAATGGATGAACTAAGGTATGTGGATGCATACGTGTGTGTGGTCAGATACACACATGGATGCATTATCTGCAGTTGGATATACATGGATGCATTGTGTGTGAGCGGATGCATACGAATACATAGGAAGGTGATGCAACTATGGATGCACATGAATACATGGATACACACATGGATATATGGATGTAAAAGTGGATATACAAATGTCAATAGGTCTACTATAATGTGTTAAGAGTGTAAGCATGTGAATCCTCCTTTTGCTAGAGTGGATAAGGGCAGTTGAGTTTGAATGGTCTTAAGGGGAAGAGGAAACCCTAACTCTAGCTATTTGGGGCTATATAAAAGCCCATGGGTCTACATCATTTGATTGAGTGAGGTGACTCAAGTTGTACTTTCATAAGCAACTTAATAAGCAAGATTTGTTATTGTACTTTGAGCTCTCCTCTCCCTCTTGTGCACATATCTCAATGCTTCTTCCACTCTGATTGTTCACATGGTATCAGAGTCTCCTCTGATCCTTTCAGCTTGCATCATCCAGATTTCAACTAAGTTTACATGAGTTGTAACTCCATCTTATCCTCTTCTTCACTATAGCCATTCTTGGACCAACAGTGCTTGGAGGACTTGGTGTGGGCAATAGAAGCCATATCAAACTCGGCATTCTTTTGTGGAGTTTCTCATTAGTTACTAGCGCAGCTACCCATCACTTAAAACATCGACATTGTCAACATTAGAAGACATCATTGCAAAAAAAAAAAGACAGGTGTAGTTTGAGAGATCATGCAGATTCATACGACTGTGTGGGTAGTAGGCAACACAATCTCAGTGACTATGGTGGTGCTTTGTTAGCCCCCTCTAAAAGGGCTTGGCCTAACTCTCTTCCTACTACTTGCTGCTGTGCTGCAAACAAAACCCTAAACAAAGCCCTAACTGTGGGTCATCGTGGTGGCACCATAGACACAAACTTGAAAGCTTGACTTTCTTTGTTTTTTCACCTTCTCCTATCATTAATAATGATTTCAATCATTGTCACTTCCTCAAGATCCAGTTAATGATCTGTGGTCTTCATTTCAATGGTGATTCTTCATTTGGTGGGCATCACTAAGCTTTCCAAGATGGATACTTATAATCTCAGGTGGTCTCAACTTTGAGATGAGTGCTCCTTAGCACTAAAATGCATTTGGTTTTCATTATTTGTTGTTTTTAAGTGATAAAATAGAAATATGAATGCAATTGAAATCTCCTTGGACTCTACAAGTATTGAAGTTCTCGATTGACCTAGTTCAACCAAATACTCATCCACTAGACCAACAAGATTGGGAGGAGCTAGAAGTTCGATCCAAGTTCACTTCACTAAAGCCTAGGACGACAATCAAACCTAAAAAAAGGGTTGTCCAAAGGAAAGGACCACCAAAGTCTTATTTTGAAGTACTTCACATGTATGACTTTCAACCTTTCTCATCCTTGTAGTTTTATTTGTTAAGTCTACAATGTTATGAGACTATGTGGCATCTATGAGCACATAGATGATTTCCTTCATTTGGTTTGCATCTATTGGCCCTTATTGTAAAGGATTAGACACTGCTACTTGCATTTAGCAAGGATTAAGACCTTCATATGGCCTCAGCCTACACTGACATTCGTCCACAAATCCAAAAATTTGCCAGAAATGACTTCCATCCATTGCAAGTGCTTATCAAATACGAGATGATGGAGAGGTGTTGAGGGTCTCTTATTATGAGGACCACACCTATTGATCCTTTCAACCCAAATGATGTGGAAGATGATCAGTGAGCTTAGGCTATTATCAAGATTCACCTTGATGAATTCTTAATACACCATGTAGATCAACACTCTACTACCAAGGCCAAATGGGATGAGTTAGAAAAACTCTATGGTGCCCGTGGAAAAAATTCACAAACTTTTCTTAAAATTGAGGTTTTTGGCCAAGAATATAATCATGGGGAGGATCTTGGAAAACTTATTTCCCATATGAAGGGTCTTGTGGCCCAACTACCTTCCATACAAGCACCAGTGTGCCCGAACTTGATGCTATTGCTGTCCTTTTGAAGGTAGTCAAGAAAGTTTTTCCTACTCTTGTAACAACATTAATGAGCATCCCAAATCCCACCTTGTAAAGCACTATCCAATCATGCTTGGATGAGGAGAAGAGAAACCATAAGGAGGGCACTTTAGCATCTACTTCCCATGATCAACTGTTGATCCATACAACTTCCACAAAATGTTCTTTGTCTTGTAGAAAATGGCATATTGTAAGTAAGTGCTAGAAGAAGTATCCAAATAAGATGAAATGCAATAAATGCAAGAAGACTAGGCATATTACCAGTAAGTGTCACTGTGTGCCAGAAACACCTAAAGAATTGGAGGCTAACTTTGCCTCTCAACCATCTGATGATTGACTCTTTTGAGTCTTGTAAACTCTCTACCTATAACCATCTTTGTAGCTTGATTTATAAAGGCATCTCATTGTGGATTAAGGGGGGGCATCCTATCATGATTTGTAATCCAATGCCACCTGGCATTGAGGGGGGGGGGGTGTTGAGAGTGTAAGCATGTGAAACCTCTTATGCTAGAGAGGATAAGGGTAGCTAAGTGTGAATGGTCCTAAGGGGAAGGGAAAGCCCTAACCCTAGCCATCTAGGGCTATATAAATAGCCCATGGGTCTACATCATTTGATTGAGTGAGGTACTCAAGTTATAATTTCACAAGCAACTTGATAAGCAAGATTTTTTCTTGTACTTTGAGCTCTCCTCTCCCTCTTGTGCACATATCTCAATGTTGCTTCCACTCTAATTCTTCACATAATGTAGGTGGATGCACATGTGTGTAGTTGGATATGCATGAATGCATAGGTATGCAATCAGATGCACATGGATGCACAAATGTACATGAGTGTACATTGATACACTATATGAGGTGATGGATATGCCTAGTTGTGTGGATGCATATGGTTGAATGTGGATGCACTAAGGTATGTGGATTCACATGTGTGCAATGGGATGCACATGTGGATACACATAGATGCATAGATGCACATGAGTGCATGTGGATGCACTATGTGAGGAAACTAATGCACATGAGTGTACCTTATGGTGATGGATATATTGTGGGTGTCTAAGGGCATTTTGATGCACAATGCATGTGTGTGCCTATTTCCTCTCTGTCTCCTCCCCTGACCCCCATATGATGGGGCAGTATTAGGATAAGTTGAGAGAAAAGTGCACACAAATACGACATGTGTGGCATGTACATGTGTTGCACCACGGACTAAGTGGTGTGTGTGGGTATTTTGTGTCTAGATGTGTGTGGTGATGTGCTACACTATATGCGTAGTATTGTGAGTGTGTGTGTGCAATGTATGTGTAGTAGGTAGGGGTGTGCATATGTATGCATGGATACTTGCGTCTATGGGTGGTACATGTACACTATGTGTGTTTGGACACTTGTGCTTATGGGTAATAAGTGTATGCCCCGTGCACCTTTTTTCATCCCTTCTCCCTCCCCCTAACTCACCCTTGTGCGAATAGGATAGGTGCTAAGGGTGAGTTTGAGATGAAAAAATGGCTCTAAGCACCTTGCCCATAGCAAGTGTGTATATGCATAAGAGAATGTCTTATTATGTGTGCCAATTATGTATGAATATGTGTGTGCATACGTGTAAATTTTTAATGCATTTATGCCTTAAGTGTGTGCATGAATGCTAGGGTAGAATCACAGCTAGATGGTACTAAAATTCCACTATTTTGGTGGTTTGAAAAGTGGTCCCAAAAGGGGTTTCTTCCTTACCCAAAGGATTTTATAAAAGGATTTAGTTGGATAAAATATGGGACTATGAGTTACTCATGGCATGCAAAGATGGATACTTGGAATGATTTCTCATTAAGGTAGCTTTAATACCCCACATCTCCAATTGAAATGACCTCCCACATGTGTTTGAGCTCTTCCCTCCGGCCCCCTCCCCCTCACGGCTTTGTGTGGTCTATCAACATCTCTCTATACTCTATTCATGCTTGCAATAGAGCTCACTTTTGAAAGCTCTTGTCACCCTATATGTGCTAGCACAATAGAGTTTGTTTTTGAGCTCTTTCCCCCTTCCCCTCGGCTCCATGTGTGCACTCTGTGCTTGCTTGCAATACAGCTCATCTTTCAACAAACATCTATTTTTTGTTCTTCCCCCCCACCCCCAGTCCAATGAACCTTGGCAGCTCTAGCAAGGCTCCCTCCAAAGGCAAGAGAATTGAGTCCTTATGAAGTAAATATTTGTTGGGCTATGAAAGTTCAGTATACTAGCTACCTTGAATGCTGATTCTAGTTTGTTCATAAATCATTTTTCATGGGTGCTCAATGTATGACATTGATATCGCATTTATAAGTCTCAGATGGAGGGAGGTGCGACAACCAAAACTTTGAATATCCATGCTTGCCTCAGTTCTACTATAGAACAGAGGAGTTATATGAGGTCTATGGGCTAAGATTGTTTAGCGTGCCCCCCCAACAATTGCCAACCATGCTAGAGCAGGATTGGTTGTTAGTTTTCAAGGAGGTTAGTCATCGGGGCTCCAAGCTCTACCTCAACATGATGAGGCCAGAGTTTGTGGATGAGTGGTGCGTCCTTTATCACTTGTCTACCAAGGAACACCGAGTAATAACAAGATCTCCACAAAGTTCATGAAGTGCTTTGTGTAGGGTAGTATGGATAGAAAGTTAGAGAACTAGTAGAAGGCAAATGGTACAACAGGCGCTACTCCCAGTGCAATATCTAACAAGATAAATGTGGGAGATGGGCATGAACCTTTTTGCTTATCAATTCAAATGACAGAGCTAATGCCATCTATGTTAATGCACTCTTTGCTACCAAACAATGTCAATGCTATGTATCAAAGGGAAAAATGTACAAAAGATGACAAACATGAGGATGTCTGGCACTACAAATTGGCCTATGATGAGAGGAGGGGATTTCCTTCGCCAAGAAGATACAAGTGCTATAGCAAAGAAGATGATTGTGGAATTGGAGGCCTTGAAGACACATCTAAATAATCTCATGCAATGCCCTTCGCCGAGACACTTTGCAAGTAGGTTGCTTGCAAGGTTACATCCAAGCTTTGAAGGCAATAGAGTATTGTGGTGTGAATGCAAATGAAGGCTCCTTGGACAAATAATCCATAGGAGTATTGCAAGTAAATTTCTATGTGTGTGTCAAAAGCATTTTCTTTGTGAATAAAACACTTTCTAAAGACATGGAAGCACTTTTTTGAATGAATGCCAAAACAATTTGCACTAGGCCATAAGCACTTGGTTGGACCACAACTAGTTTTTCTAGGAAGAAGAGCACTTTATGTACCTTTTAAACATATTTTCATGGAAAATAAGCACTTTCTATTGAGTAGAAGCATTTTCTCTAGGAAGAAAACAACTTGGTGGACTCCTTAGAGCTTGTACTAGGCCAAAAACACTTTAAATAAGTAAAAGCTCTTTATGTACCCCTTTCTATGCATTAGGCCATAGAACTTTATATGGGTCAAAAGAAAATTCTTAAAAGAAAAACACTTTGCATATCCTTAAAAGCACTTTCTATAGTAGAGTGAAGAAATTTGAGTAGTGTAGAAGTAATTGCCTAGTGAAGAAAGCACTTTTTGAACATCACAAAGCACTTGTATTAAGCTAGAAGTGAAGGGAGTAAGCCCTGAAGTGGAAGCAAAGAGTGGAAGCAAGAACTATGGTGGAAAGAGCAACAACAAGAGAGAGATACACAAGGTATGGGAAGTCCAATAATCATAATGAGTGATCGGCCGTCATTTTATTCAAATATCATTGAAAAATTAAAGAATGAAGTGACAGTGATGGGTGCTTGCCACTTGCAATGTATAGGTGTGCGAGTATGTGGATGATGTCAATGTAACTAATATACAAATGGCTAGGCACAACCATCTTTATCCCCAACAAACTCCCACTTAAAACCGAATGTTTCCCTAGTAAGGAGAGAATAAGGAAAAAGTGACAAAGTACAAATGTACATACATAATACAATAGGATGAGGAAAGATGTCATCTCATCCAATGCCGATTAACTTCCTAAGGAAGGCAAAGCACTCCATTGAGAGACTTTAAATGAGTAGATTTGCAAGAATTTGGTTAGTTGAGATGTTGACAAGCTCAATGGACTTTTCCTCGACAACCTCTCAAATAAAGTGGTAACATAACTCAATGTGCTTGTCTTTGCATGGAAGACTAGATTCTTGGCCAACTGAATAGCACTCACAAAATCCGAATGCAATATAGGGACCGCATTAGTAATGCCAAGGTCGGCCACTAGAGATGGCCTAACCAGAGAGCCTCCTTGCAAGACTCAGTGGATGCAACATACTTTGCCTCCGTAGTAGATAAGGCCATGCATTTTTGCATCCTTGACATCTAAGAAACATCACCTTCAGCAAAGATGAAGACATAGCTAGAGGACTTTCTAGTGTCTCCATGTCCTACATAATCAAAGTCAGTGTATCCCATGACTCCTATATTCTAGCCACAATAACATATGAACATAGTTGTTGTGCCCTTTAGGTATCACATGATACCATTGATGGCATCCCAATGCCATCGGGTGTAGCCATATAGCATGCCACAACTCCCACTACAAATGCTATGTCAAGGCGAATAGCTATCATGGCATACATCAAGCTTCCCAGTGCGGATGCATAAGGGATCTTGGCCATCTTGGACTTTTTCTCATCAGACTACATATAATGTGCCTAACTAACCTTCACGTGGGAAGGTAAATGACATGTAATAGGTTTAACATCCTGCAGATGAAACTACTCCAGGACCTTCTGAATGTGCTCCTTCTATTATAAATGAAGGAGTCCCTTAGAGTTATTGCCATGTAATGAGCATCCCAACAATATGTGAGACATGTCCCATGCCCTTCATCTCAAAGCTCTTGTTGAGTTGACCTTTCAAGGCATCCAACTCATCATGAGCACTCTCAGCAATCAACATATCATCCACATGCAAGATCAAAATCATAAGGCTACCATCATGAGTCTTTGTATATAAACACGTATCTTGGGCCATAAACCCTTCATATGGGAGATAAATTTTCTTAGATCCTCCCCTTCATTATATTCTAGTAATTCAATTTTAAGAAAAGTTTGTGAATTTTTTCCACTGGCACCATAGAGTTTTTCCAACTCATCCCATTTGGCCTTGCTAGTAGAGTGCTGATCTACATGGTGTATTAAAGATTCATCAAGATGGATCATGATAATAGCATGAGCTCATTGATCATCTTCCACATCATTTGGGTTGGAAGGATTAATATGTTAGGTCCCTATGATGAGAGGCTAGTAATCCCTTTCCATCATCTTGCATTTGATAAGCACTTGCCATGGATGGAAGTCATTTTTGTCAAAATTTCAGATTTGTGGACAAATGTCAGCATAGGATGAGGCCATAGAAGGTCTTAATCCTTTCTAAGTGCAAGTAATAGTGTCTAATCCTTTTCAATAGGCCAAGAATAGCTCAATGTAGACAAATTTAATACAATATGTTTTAGACAAAGCGGGCAAGTATTTGTATGCTTACAAGTGGACACACAAATATTACAAAAATGAAAGAAGCTTAATAGGAAGTGGTTTATTGATTTAATATTGCTGATTTAGAGAATAAAACTAGAGAATATCAACAATTAAAAATATAACAAAATACTTAAGTGTTAGTATTAATAAACACTAGTTGCAAGCTTGGTGTAATGCTTGACCATAACTAGAATTGTCAGCCTCAATGCACTCGACCTCATCAATGAAGCTTAGCCAAGGATCTCTAGACATTGAATGGGCTTTGGATGAAGTGTATTAGTGATTAAAATCATTGTTAATGATGACAATATAGAAAAAAAAGCAAGAAAGTCAAGCTTTCAAGCTTGTGACTATGGTTGCCACAAGGTACATAGTTAGGGTTTGCCTTATAGTGGGGAGCAGGGAAGGAATTATGCCAAACCCTATTAGGTGGAGATAGGCCACTTGGGGGGACTAACAAAGCCCTATGGTGGCTCAAGGGATTGTGCCCTTTGCTACCTGTATTGCAATGCAAAAGCTTACAATATCTAGATCTATGCAATTTTTGGGAAACACACAATGTTGCCTTCCTCATTGCCTAATGCCAGTGTTTGATGCAACGATAGCTATGCCTAGGGATGGGGAACAAACTTCCAGAAGATAGCGTGCCAAAATGTTGCCTTCTTTGCTTGCACCAAGTCCACCAAGGTCAGGGGGTCAAGCTGTGGCTATGGAGGTCAAGGGATAAGATGAAGAAGATGAAGGCTCATTGTGCACTTTGTGATAGATCAAGCCAAGGAAAGCTCAGGAGATCAGAGATGTGCAAAATCAGAGTGAAGTAGCATTGAGATGTGCACAAGAGGAGAGAAGAGCTCAAAAGTGCAACAACAAGTCTTACTTATTAAGTTGCTTATGAAAGTACAACTTGGATCACTCTCACTCATTAGTATGATGCAGATCCATGGGCTATTTGTATAGCCCTAGATGGCTAGGGTTAGGGTTTCCCCTTCCCCTCATGACCATTTTCACTTAGCTACCCTTATCCCCTCTAATTGAAGAGCCACCTTCTTGTGCTACTCTCTACTTCCCCATAGTCTTTGTCTTTATTGTCCTGTAGCGAAAATGTGCTACTTTTGTTTTGCAGGAGGTATCTTTGCCTCCTCTACCCTTACAAAGGGGGGTTCCTCAAGGAATTGCCAACGAGGGCATAAGCATTGTAACATAGAAAATATCCACTCCTTGAGCCTTTTCATCCTGTAGCATAGTCAAAAAACCTAATTGTAGCATACTTTTTAATAAGTATAACTTTATCTCTATTTACAGCTATATGGGAGCAGCCTAAAAATTTAGACAAGGTCTTAAGAGCGGCATTGGAAAAGATAGGTCGTCCACTATACTTTGAATAGAAAATCTTTACAATATTTGGATCAAGCCTAGGAAACTAGTGTGCAAGGGTAGAATCTTGGCCCAAACTTAGTCCATGTGCTACAAGAATAGGCAAGGAAGCCATCATCATTGTATACTAATACCTATGGGAAATATGAGATTGTTATTGTGAATTGAAGATTCAAGTAATTAGAGAAAAGGAGGAGAAGAAAAAAACTTACATTTTGAGAATTTTCTTCCTCTACAACCTTATCATCAACCCTCAAATTGATAGAACCTTGTTGAGATTTCACCCATGGTGAGCTTTTTCTCCACCTCCTTACCCACTTTGCCTTTGAGTCTCTAGAAACTCTTCTTTGATTGGAAGTGTCTTAGAATGCTCAAGAGCCTCTTGTAGATAGAACTTCAAAACATCATTTGCAAGAACAAAGTCTGAAGTGTTGCAGTCTAATATATGGAATTCCTCTTGGGAATCATTAATCACGCTACTTTCATCCTCACAAGACTCTGCAATCACTCCAATATAAAAGTCTTCCCTTAGCCTTGTGAAGTTTGGTACATCATTTAGCATTAAAAACTCATTCCCGAGAATGGAATGGGGAGATTGGAAAGGGTCAAGGATTCAATGGACATTTGAATGTCTCTTTGACCATCTTCCACTTTGAAATTTACTATGTCAAGGTCATTTGACATTTTTTCCTTGTGCCCAATAAGCAAGACCTCTTCCATGTCCATGTCTACCTCTTTGATGTTTATGATGCTCTTCCAAGAAGAAGCAATCTGTTGAAGCCTTGTAGGGTTAGCATGCTCCTCCTGTGAAGCTAGTAGCTTAGGAAACTAGAGAATAGCTCATAGAACTCACATTTCTTTTTGGGGAATGGACAATCCAAAGTCTTCTTACAATCCATAGGGATTTGCTAGAGTTGCTTCCTTATAATCCTCTTGAGATTATACTTATTTCCCTCGTATGGAAAACGTATAAAGTACTTGGAATTCTCTACAAAGTTCTCTACTTTAATAGACTTTAACAATGTCTTTAAATGCCTCAAACTCATCCTAGATAAAACCCAAAATGCCAAAATTATTTATCTCACATCGAAGGGAGTATTGAACCTAGCCCTTGCATTATCAAAACTTGAAGTGTCCCCAGCTTTGTGAAGAAATAACAATAGCTTCTCTAGAGGAGTTTCCTCAACAATGACATCCTCTCCAACACTAGCATCACCTTGGAAATCAAGATCATGTTGACCCTCTCAAAGTGCTCCGAATTCACACTTCTCTTGAAATAAGGCTCCTTCCATAGCAAGGTACTTCTCACCAACAAAAATGTCTTTTGAACTTGGGAAATGATTCTTAAATTCCATTTGATCTAGGATGAGATTGAGGGGGGGGGGGGGGGGGGGGGGGGGAGGGATATAAAAATACATTAGGATAAAAGAAACCAACTCGCCTGCAGGGCATGTAGAAACAAAATCAAAATCTAATGAAAGACCAATATGCATATCGTGAGGTATGAATAAAAAGCCATACATGAACATCAATTTGTGATTGCATAGAAGACAAGTGAAAGAAAATATAGTGAAAGTACCTAGATTGAATAATGCCTTCCATATTGAGTCTCTTTGATAAAATGGGATTGGATGTGGAAGACACAATCACATAAGTTTGGATATGGAAATTGGACTGAAGCCCCTATGGTTTGTCCCTCGACATATGGCAACTCGGTCCCTAGGGCAAGGAAGGAGAGTATGTGAATGGTTCAATGTTGTTTGCACACCATAGGGTCCAACTCTAGAATAATTTACTATTGAGAAAGCCGATTGAAGAGAACAATGGATTTGAAAAGTTATGTGAATGCTTAACAAGTGAGTTCTTAGAAATTGGGAGGAGACTTACAAAAAGCTTTAGCATTGATTTTTGTGCATTGTAGGAACCCACTCAAAAATAATTTGCTATTGTGTAGACCAAAATAAGTGATAGCTAGTTGTGACAAGTGGCATTAAGGCCCTACAAGTGGATCATAGGATATATGGCAAACCTAGACCCTATAATGCAAAAGGGGACTTTTGGAATGGATCAACATTTCTCTTTATGCATTGTGCAGTTTGACAATAGTTACAATGATTTTCTATTGTATAAATCAATAGAAGGGATAGATAGCTATGGAAAATGGCATCAAGGCCCTATGGGTGGGTCCACCAACAAATGGTAAAGCCAAATCCTACAATGTAGGAAGAGAATTTTGGAGTGGATTAGAATTGCTCTTTGTGCACCGTAGGGTTTGACTACAAAATAATCTACTATTTTCTAAGATGATATAACTAATTACTAGATGTGGAAAGTGGCGTCAACAAGTACCTCATTGGACAAGCACCTTCATACATTGCATTCCACCCCTTTAACAATAAATTCCTATATTACATTCCATCCATGTACTTCTAACATTGTGTCATGATTGTTTACCTAGTCAATTATGGGTTGTACTTATAGGCTAGAAGTAGCAATAATAGATAGGTCAAACATAGCAAGTCAAAGAGGTAATATTCAGATTAAATGGGTGATAGGGTTTTGGTTTGAACTACAATAGGACTAATTATTTGAAATTATTACTATTGCCCCATTAAAAAGGGAACTACGACACATAATCACAAATAGATATAATGAGAAGAAATGACCTTTTAACAATAGGGCAATTTTTTTGTAGAGTCAATGGAAATGTCCTTACCTTTACAAAAACTGTTGGGCAAAAATGTCAAAGAGGACAATGAAAGACTCAAAAGTTGCACATTGTGTATTTTGAGTGGCAAAAAATGGCTTATGTCACAAACTGTGTGTATTTATAGAGAGTCGATATCATGATTATCAATGGTGGCCACCGAAGGCTATGTAAAACATGGGATAGTTGCACATTGTGTATTTTGAGTGGCAAAAAATGACTTATGTCATGCATTGTGTGTATTTATAGAGAGTTAATATCATGATGACATCGATGGTGGCCACCGATGGTTACGTAAAATGTGGGATGAGTGCCACATAGACAATCATATCCCAAGATTTATAGCAAGCTTGAGATATGGCAATGCTCACATGTCTTGCCATGTGCAACACTCGGGATTTTCAATGTGTTTTGCCATGTGGCAATCTGAGATATTTGGCATGTTATGCCATGTGGAATTTAATCCATGTGGCATCTATGATATTTGATTTTCATGACATGTGGTAGAGTGACATCTCACACATGTGGCTCCCATGGATAAATATCAAGCATCTCCTTTTTTTTGCTATTCACTCGCTACTCATAGTGAAGAATTCACATCTACTCCTCAAGTCAACTATTCATCCCACTTCTCAAGTGAACCTTTTGTGTAATATAGGTATTGTTGTCTCACATTCTTGATGCTTGTACAAGTCGGATCTAACGGAGCACATAGTGTGCTTTCCTTTCAATGAAACCACTGTTTTTCATGCCACATGCTCCAAAATTTTAGATGGTCCTATAAGGGAGAAGAGGGGATCCTTCTATTCCAATTTTTGATTTCATTCTTTACATTTTAGTCAAACCCAACAATGCACATATCCTAGTTTTTCTTGCTCCAAACCACACAAAGCATGTTGCAAGGTCTGAAAAGTGTCAAAATCAATGTTTTGTTGAATTGCTTGTACAAGCCAAAGTCAATGCATTGCAAAATAGTGTTTTATTTCAATGACACTAGTACTTTGTATGCCATTTCGTATGAAGTTTCAGATGGACCTTACGATGCACACATGTTGGTTCTACTTGCCCCCATCTAAACATATGTGCTTCATAAGGTCCGGATATCTACAAAATTAATGCTTTGTTGCATTTTTTGATGCAAGTTCTAGGAGTACAAACAATGGAAAGAATAAAAAGCACATAGTGATGATGAAGAAAGTTTACAAGGAACATGTTTATAGTCTATCAGAGGCCACCCTTGAAGCAAGACAACCCCAACTATCCAAAATCTTTTGCACTACATGAAGGAATACTAATCGCCCTGCTAAAGTATTATCTCCTATGTTGAAGTTGAACTTCCAAGGCAAATGGGAAGAAGTGCCACATGATGAGAGAGTCATCAAAGAAGGAGCCAAGGTTCTTGATGCTAGAACACATGGAGCCTTGACAACGTATAAGGAATTATCAATTCTAAGCTTAGTGACATCAGGTGGCTAAACCCAAAAGGTAGGAAATATTGGAAAGGGAAATCAAGGTGCTTATGCATATGCATTAGCCATTTGTAGTACCAAGGATAGCATAGCCAAGTTAATGAGGAAGAGTTTGGCCCAGCAAATGAGTGCATTGAAGGAAATTTGCAAGGCCAAAAGTCCTTTGATAAGCTCATTCCTAAGGGTCCATTCTGAAGGATTATTAAGAGTGCTACAATATATTTAGGTTGAGGGTTAGGTGTTAGTCTTCGTCCATGGCATGTCTCCAAGAATTTTTGTTGATGACTACCTTATTGATTTCATGCAAGATAGCTACTTTTGTGCTACACATGCCCATAGGGACATGTTAATGGATAAGGATATTCACACAATGAAACTTATCAAGTATGTATTTGATCAATTGCTTGAGCCTACTCACAATGTTGATAGATTGGCTTATGAGATTTTAAATATTGCTCTAAACAAAAGGAGTCAAAAAAGTCATTCTTTAAGGAAGTGCTCATTGAATACGCATGACAAAGGAAAAGAAATTTCTCATGAAGGCAACCTCTATGATTAAGCCAATGAACATCATAGTATTGTGGATGAGGGACAAGAAGAAAATTCAAATAAGACCTTGGGTGAGCAAGAGAAAATGTTGGATGAAACACTACAGAAAATTTCTGATATAGAGAATGTTAAAGACAAAAATTCAAGAGGAGATGAGGACAGTATGCAAGATACTCACGTTGAGTAGTCAGAGAAGATGGATGGTGAACACTAGGTCATAAATGAAAGAGGTAATGAAAATGATAAGTCCTCAAGGGGACATGACAAAAAAACTATTGAAGAAGAACGTACAGATCAACATAGAAGAGTAACAAAACAAAGGTGATTAAAATATGAGAGAGCAAGTTCCTAAAACTCAAGGAGACCAAAATAACGCTAACTTGGAAGACCTAGAAAATGAAAATTTTAGAAGGCTCAATTTAATTCTAGGCCAAGTTGTTGTCAACATTGTGTGTGATAAAGATTTGCAGTACTTGTCCATCTTACCATTGACACATTCTTTCTTCATAAGAAAGACAAAGAAATTAATGATACAATAATATTGACACTTCTAAACACCATATTGGGGAATGTGGGAAATTTCCATGAGTTTGGGACACGTGGTCAAATATTTGGATTTGTCATAACTTGAACATTATAACTCAAAATCGAACGCTCTATAGCTCTATAGGTTCCATTTTTCAAGCACTTTCCAATGATAGGTCACATCATATGGTTTTAAGAAACTTATGGGCATATTATCTGGGTGCCCCCTTTTCAGTATTTAAGAAATGGGAATCAGGAGATTCCCAAACTCACTAATATTGTATTTCTAAGGTTACTTATTCATTTTCACTAAACTCGGTCCTCATTAACTTTCTTCTTGCAAACATAGTTTTATAGTTAATAATGCATGTTGCTTTAATTTTGTAAGTGCCACATGCACGTCATTGAGTTGGGGTCTTCAAGGTACCTAGATCGTACAAATAGCATGCAAAATGACCTTGCTTCCACTTTATAAGTGCCACATGTGCATCATTAATTCTAGGTCCTCAAGCTAGCTAGACCCTACAGTGTGCAAAATGACCTCTTGTCCACTTTGAAAGAATCACATGGGCATCCTTGAGTCTAGGTCTTCTAGATACCTCGAACCCTACAATGCACAAAATTACCCCACATCCAATTTGGAACTTCCACATGCACATCGTTGAGTCCAAATCTTCAAAATACTTAGGCCCAATTATGTGTGAAAAGAAGCCTTGTCCACTCTAGAAATGCTACATGTGTGCCATTAAGTTTGGGTCTTCACCCAGAACCTACATCGTGCAAAAAGTTTGCCCGTCCACTTTGGATTTATCCCATGCATGTCATTGAGTCTAGGTCATTGTTGTCCACCTATTTCCAAATTTAGCTCATCAAAGTTCCTATACAAGGTTAACGTTTGTTTAATACAAGGATTAGGGATATAATAAAAGATCTTTCAAATTTTAGACAAAGATTTTATAGATTAGCCAGCAAATAGATAAGTTAAATTTTGAGAAGAAAGAAATATTGCAATGAAGCAGAAATATTAATTTAGGTTGTAAATTTTGAAAGTAAGGATAGCTGCATATCATCACAATGCATAAAATAGATTCACACTAAAGACAAAATCCAATTAGGATAATAAACAATGCAAAATTAAGAAAAAAATTAAGGGTATCTAGTGTAAGCAAAATGCATCAAATATATTAATATTAAATTTAAAAATTTTAATTAGGAAATCTATGACAATTTTTTTAAGGAATAATGACCAAGTAATTGCATCAAAAATATTTTAGGCATCCACAAATCATGTAGTCATAGGGAAAAGTGATTAAGGTAGTTAGAAGTAGTTCATTAAATTGGTCATTAATTGAAACTAATTGAGTAGAAGGTACCCTCTTTGATAGAATAAATCATGCTCAATATAGAGTTAAGTTGAAATTACTAGATTGTGTACTTAGCCATTAGATACCTAGCATATTTGGAATAGACTCACTTTGTCCACATAGAAAAATGAAGTATGAATCTTAGTTCAAGAAGCAACCTAAGAACCTACTTGATCCTCTTTCAGAAAATTAGAAGCTCAAATATCCTAGGAAAAGCACTTGCCTTGTCAGCTTATGTAGAGTGGACTCCAAGGTTTCCAACTTAGCTTTCATAAGCTAAGATAAGACTTTGCCATACCCCAGTATAAAGAAGCCTAGTAAATCAGTCAAGGCTTATAATAAGGTCAATCTCCCAACCTTCGACAAGGGTTTAGACTAAGAAAGATTGCAATCAAAGATCCAAAATAAGCTAGGAAAATTGATAGTGGCCAAGAGAGAGATCCAATGAAAAAGACTATTTTTTTCAGGAGACCTAATAAAATCCAAGACTGACCAATTTGGAAAGAATTGCTACTAGGTTAAATCCTACTCTTTATTACCTTCCTATTTATGATGGCAATACTACTTGGAAAGGATTTCTTGTAATTACAATAGTGCTTGCAAGGTCTGGTTGATGCACTTGGGAGATTTTATTGTACAAGTTAGAACCCTAAATATACCTAATTTACAACAAGATAAAAGAAATCATTCTAGATCCCCCCCTCCCCCCCAAGGCTAGGCATGAAACCCTTCATCAAGGGGGTTGCTTTTTGCTACCCTCATAGAGCTCAAACCAGCCCCAATGGCAAGATGTTTCTCCATAGGGAACCCTTGGGTATGAGGAGGTGAAGGTGCCAAGGGGGCTCATGCTAGTAAATCCCTTAGGCTCCTAGGAACCACCTAAACCCCTAGATGACTTGGAATGGACTTCTTGATGTCCCTGTAACTAGTTAGGGATGGAATCTTGGTTGAAATGAGACATTTGGGTCATTATTTTTTATAAGACTCTTTATAATAAATAAAATATACAAGTGGAAGGTGGACACTTGTATAAGACTATTTATAGTAAATAAAATATGTATTCTAAAGGACTATTTTTCTTGCTTGTGTGTTGTGACTTAAGTTACGTGAACAAACACTATGACTTAAAAGGTTGATAAAAGAAGCTAATTTTATTTTTTCAACATAAATGTGTTAGGTAATTAGTTAACTAATGCTATCTAATTGAGGAAAGTGGGAGGGTAAGATTCTCCAACGAGTCAGGATGGCCTTGGTAAGCCAAGAGATTATCCATAGTTTGATGCATTATATTATAGGTAACATTGACCAAGTAGAATTAGTTAGCGCCTTGACTTCATGCTGTTTTAGGGAAACATATTGAGATTTTTCCCTATGGTTAGAGGGGTTGAGGCTCGAAGAACAATGCTAGTCGAATTGATAGGTGACCTTAGCTCACTTTAGGAACCCATAATTCAAGTCAAATCTTATGGATGTATCCAAGAATTTCCATTAAAAAGAGGATTTAAGAGAGCCTAAGCAACAAACCTCATGTTATTTGAAAGAGTAATGAGTAGCATCACCTAGGAAAACATCTCAATGGCCCACTACATTGTACCACTATGAGGACATCTCAATCGAGTATGTTACACATGCTCAAGCTAGTATCATCTCTCTTCTTTATTATGTCACTTTAAGATGTATTTGGGCGAGAGCTTAAACTTGTATCAACCCTCTCTTTATGGGGAAGGAGCTTGTCAATATGTTTTACCACTCTCCCTTTGAGGGCATGGCAAGATAGTTTCTCCTCTCTCATTGAGATGGCTATGAAATGGTACTTGAGCATGCTTGTATCAACACTATCTATCTTATATGACTTTTTTATATGTCTTTGAGATGGAGCTTGATCACATGCTCATGCTTGTATCAACTCTCTCTTTATGAGGGAGAATCTTGGCAATATACATTCATGGTATCTACTTTTTCTTTCAAATGCCTTTGAGACAAAGTTTATGCACATGTGCAAGCTTGTATAAACCATCTCTTTTTGGCAAGAATTTTGAGATAACTTTGAGAAAGAGCTAGAGTATGTGGTCTAGTTTGTATCAATCTTCTCTTCAAGGAGGTATAACAGTCTAAAGATCTCTTTGGGAAAAAGATTGGTCACATGGTTAAGCTTATACCACAAGGTGTCCTATTCTTACACCCCCAACTAACAAGATCAACAAGGTTTATGTTGTTGGTCCCCTTGTTTTTGCAAAGGCAAATGCAAATTCAATTGATTTCTTTCTATGAGAGATAAAGCCTAAAGAAATCCAATTTGTCATTATTCCATATCATGAGAATATACTCTTGTCCAATTAACTCTCATACAAAGAAAATATTTAATCATTGCTATGATATATTGTTCTCAAATATGTTTTAATCTGCAATTTATACTCATCAAACACGTCAACTTTGAATCTCAAATTCATGAAAATTTGATTTATGAATATGGCAAAGTTAGACTTGACTTTTCTCTACTAGTGTTCGACTATCAAAATCATATAGAATAGGTTTTTTGAAAGAATATTTAATGCCATTGAGGATAAATTTCCACAACGTAAAAGGGATAAAGAGTTATTTTTCTACAACTTGCAAGTCCCATACCAATGTGATAGCTTTTCATGTGGTAGGAGGGTTATTGCAAACATTTGGATATTTCTTCAAGCAAAGTTCATGCTTGAAAAAAAATCAATAACTCTGTAAGTAAAGTTCAAGTTTTTAAGCATTATGGATATGTATTTCCATTCTTCTTCATATTTTTGTAGTTCACATAAGATTGCTACAAAGATGACTATTTGGCTAGTAAGGGCATTGGCAATCAAGGTTATTATCAAAATGCACATTGAAATTTTAGTTGATCCAGACTCCCTTGAACTTGAAAGAATACCTAGAGCTAATATGAAAGGTTCGTCCAAGAAACTAGACACAACAAAGAAGCTAGCTACGGCTACAATGAAACCAAATCACCCAAGAAACCAAAGGCAACCAAGAAGCTAGCTAGAACTAAGAAGTTGGTTGTTGCCAAGAAGCCAACAACATCCAAGAAGCCACCTATTGCCAAGAAGGAACCTATTAAGAAGCATGCATCCACAACCAAGAATAAGGAGCAGCCATCTGGCAAGTGTAAGAGAACAATTGAGAAAATAGTTGGAGGCAACCAAGGAGACATCCAACAATAAACATAATCATGGTGATGAGAAAGGCCCAATGCCACCACAAATTTTTTTAAAAGCGTCACCACAAAGGGAAGCTGGAGCTCAAGACTTCTGAAGTGCACCTAAAGTCCAATTTCAACATGCATTACACAAGATGTGCTTGTCAAGGACTCCAATGGTTGCCATTACATGCTTGTTGATGGAAATTGCATAGACTAAAAATTACTCTCCAATCTCTAAAATAACCATATTAACTAAAGTAAAAAGTCCCAACAAGAAGATAATGTCATGAAAAGTGAATTTCATTACCTTACAAAATGAGATGGAAATTGTTGTTGTATGGAAGGTATCAAGTGAAGATCCTTTGTAGTATACACATGTTAGATCCTTGCATACAATTTTTTATCTTGTATTTTGAACCATAAAATTCATCCTTTTGAATGAAAGCTCACATTTTCTCTTTTTTGCTTATTAATCTTGTGAGGACCTTTACAAAATGGAAGCATTGTTATCCAATCTCATAGCTTGTAAGTTGATAGATACCACAAATAGTCCTTTCTTGTATTGTAGCACATGCATGCCTATATAGAGTTAGATCCCCATCTTGAACAAGCACTAGAAGAAGAAGCTGTGGAAGATAGTTATTAAGGTACTGATGAGAAATGAGGTTGAGATAAGATAGAAATATTGCAAATTTGAGTTTAAAGAAGTTGGGACAATAAAATAATGATAACTACAAGATGAATATATATATATAAAGTCGAGAACTACAAAAACTTCTAGATAATCTATTGCTTTGAGTTGTAATTAAAAGTAATCTACTTTTATTATTTTCAAGAGACTTTAAAGTACCTCACTTTTCAAAAAGTCACATCAAGGGGGTTGAAAGCAAGGAAAAGGAGATGAAAATGAGTTATTATCAAGGACAAATTATTTAGTTGGAATTTTCTTATGAAAAGTTTAGAGGCTCATTTTCACCTTTTTGTTGGTTTTAGAATAAATTCAAGTGAATTAGTATACAGAGTCAAATATTACATTGGACCACACATGGTAGTGTCCCATTGACCTATATGCTTACCTCATCATTAGTAAACACTAATTAAAAGGCCATTTTATCCTTAAAATTGATCATAATCACCTAGTTATGTGGATGACAATTATCCTAGTTATGTATGTAGGATTTGTAAGGCCTTTTATGGGTTGAAGCAAGTACCTAGTCCATTGCATGACAAGATTACATAATAACTTATTAGTATTGGGTTTTGCAAAGCATACACAAATCATTTTATATATGTGCAAGTGATGTGTGTATTGTGGTCATCACTACATATGTAGATGACTTGATTGTTGTGGGTGACAATGAGACATAGATTGATCATGTGAATGTTCTTCTCAAGGCTAAGACTGAAAGTGAAGGATGGAGTAATAGTCATACCATTGCCACCACATGGCCCAACTAGAGGGTCTCCTTGTAAGCCTTGGTGGGCTGCAACATACTCTGTATTAGTAGTAGATAAGGATGTGCATTTTTGCACCCTAGACATCCAAGAAATAGCACCCCTAGCAAAAATAAAGACATACCTAGAGGTGGAATTTCTAGTATCTGCACATCCTGCATAGTCAGAGTCAATGTAACCCACAATTGTAGTGTCCTAACTACCATAGTAAATGCTCATATTTGCAATTTCTTTGAAGTACCTCGTGATACCCTTCATGGAATCCCAATGTTGCTAGCACAGTGTAGCCATATAGTGTGCCACAACTCCCACTGCAAATGCTATGTCATGGCAAAAAAGTGGTTATCATGGCATACATAAAATTGCCCATTGTGGATACATAAGGGATCTTAGTCATGTCAGCCTTCTACTCATTTGACTGAGGACAATCTACCTAACTAACTTTCACATGGGAAGGTAAAGGATAGCCAATAGGGTTGATATCATGACCTTCCAAGGTTGGCATCTATCTCTAGTAGACTTCTCAAAATAGGTTGTGGGGCCTATATATCATGTCCAACGTCATGATCATGGACCACTAGAACATTAGCTATAGGCTATCTAGCTAGTTGTACGGTAAGAGTAGGCTCCTCTTGATATATCATCTTGCATACCTCAACTACTTGCTTGGGCTACTTATGCATCTTCTCCTCATGGAAAACAACATCATGGCTACGAATGACCTTCCTTGCAGATCCCATAAGAGATAGCCCATCTCACCTATATCTCCATAACTAAGAAAGATGAATTTCACTGATTTAGGATCCAACTTAGTGCATTTGTCCTTGGAAACCTGGCAAAAAGACTCACATCCAAAGACACACAAATGAGCATATGGTGAAGGTTTTCTAGACCATACCTCCTCTATAACCTCACAACTAATGGCAATGCATCGGGATCTATTTATCAAGTATCTGGCAATAGTAACTGCCTTAGCTAAAAAATAATGTGATTAGTCTACTTGGCTAGGTCTCTCTCTTGAATCATCATATTCATGTGCTCTGCAACACCATTTTGGGGTGGGGCAATCAACTAAAGCTTAATACCACTCACAAAAATGCTCAAATACTTTAGAGATATATTCACCCCCATTATCTAACCTTAGGCATTTCAACTTATACCCAAACTCATTATCAACAAAAGCAAGCCAATGCTAAAAAATTGTAATTGAGTCCAAGCACCACCACCATAGAGTAGAGAGGTGGGGCAAGGGGGGCTAGAGGAGGGATGGGAGGTAGTAAGGGGTGAGGTGGGTTGGGGTTGGGAGGAGGCCAAAGGTGGGTGCTACTAGGGAGGCATGTTGCAGTTGCAATGAGGAGTGGGTTGTATTGGAGATGATGCTGCTACAGCTAGAAATCCATTGGGTCCAAATTAAAAGCTACGAGGCATTGTAGAAGAAGAGCTTGGCCGCTAGCTTTTTCAAGTAGAGGTCTTTGATTTGGATGTCCACCTCCTTGAGCCTTGCTCAGTCAATCAAGATTTGGGGATTCTTCTCCCTAGTCTGGGCAGGGTTTCTTCTTGACTTTGGCTTTGGGTTGGAGATGAGCACTCTGACATCATTTTGGTGGAGGATGGGGGTCAACTAAATCATGATTAGGATGGGAAATACCCACCTTCCACTCCAACCCACTATTCCTTAAGGATGTGCTACCAAAGAAGGCCAAAATTTGCCTTCTAGTCCTAGTTAAGATCTAACATGGCATGTAGTATTGAATCCACTCCTTAGCCTCACTGTTTTGCTGCTTCAATGCTTGGCAATGCTCAATCATGATGTGCCACTTGTGATCCATAGAGTTAGTGTTGTGCTAGAGAAAAACGCAAAGAAGTCTAGAGTCGGGGTTTTGATGGCATCCTCCTTACTCCTAGGATTGGAGGGCTTCTCCATGGCAATCTGCTTTTCTTTTCATGTGGGAATAGAGGGATTTGCTATTGTTCCTTTCTTCTTCGGTGGTATGATTTGCGAGGATTTGGAGTGCAGCAATCTAGTCGAGGGCAAGGTGACAAGTTTGAACTTCACTGAAGAGCTAAATGTAGAGTGAAGAGTGACAGTGTGACAAGGTGGAGCCAACCAGGGTGCTCTTGCCTTGTAGCTAGGGAATCAGTGGGATTGTGGTTGTGGACTGAGGTTGTTAGAGGGAGTGGACTTAGCTTCAGAGGCTTGGCTCATCTAGCTTGTCATGTAGAGAGGTGATAAGTTGGAGAAGGAGTCTGTCATGGTGGCCAAGAGTTTGTGCATTTAAGTTTCTCCCATCTATCGATCCACTCTTGCTTGTGGTTACAAAAGAGTTTCTAATGATCTCTAAGTAGAGCAAGGTTGCATCATCTGGGTTCTTCCCTCTACTTGCATATGTTGGAGAAAGACATTCTCCCCCTCTAGCTTTGTTGGTGGGCTTGACTCTTAACATCATCTACAAAGGCCAATTGGGCATGCTGCCATGCCTTCAGTCTTTGCGGGTGCTCATAGAGAGTGGCATCCTCTTATCATAGCTTCTTAGAGAGGTTAGTGTTGGCTAGTTTATGCAGTTCACTTTGTTGAGATGGAAAGCTCAATATGTGCAAATATTGATGATGGACCACCTGGCTAGATGGGTCTACACATCTACACTTAGCATGTCGATGGTCATTATAATCCTCACATGGCCACTGACTTATCACTTATTATATTTAGTTTATTGCACCAACCTATAGCTAGCATAGTTATAGCACTAGTTGATTAGTATAGTCAATTATGCACTATTTGACTTAGTAGGCCACTTTTCTTTATGTTGTATCTTATCTATACTTTGCGTACATTGTATTGTGAATGGAAGAAGAATAAAAAACCAATAAGAAAGTGTTTTGGCTTCCATATCTCTTCTTGTATTCTTGAGTGAGATTCCTCTTGTGTATGGTGTGCGTTTAATGCAACAACTCAAGCAAGTCCCTCCACCACGTGATTTTTGTCATGGTATCAGAGTGGCATCATTGAGAGAGTCTAGTTTTGAAGGCTGAAGTAAAGGAGAAGAAGAAAGGATTCAAGAAATCAAGCAATAGGTAAGAATCTCTCCCATTCTTCCACTCTTTCTCTTAGATAGTGCCTGTGGAGGCGTTGGAAGCAGGGCAAAGTGAGAATCTTAGATTGCTATGAAATTTGATGTGTGACCAGAGCATTCAATATTCTGCAAGCTTTTTGGCCATTAGAGGCTACTTTGTGCCCCATTTTGGATATGCAAGGTTGCAAACAATAGTTTTAGGCCATATTGTAATTTTGAATATGTTTGTCAAAAGTGGATGCACATGTTACAGAGTTCAAATCTCTAATTTTTTAGATATTTTTCAAGAAGAAAATATAAGTTGTATCTGCACACAAGTTGTAGATTATATGTAGTATTGAGTAGTCAATGAAAAAGGTTGCTTGGTGTATTGCTATACACTTATTGTGAAGGGTTGCAAATGAGTTTCTTGATATTTTGTATCATTCTTGTAATAATGGTAGAGAACAATGAAAATCCCATCATTGAGAAGCTAGAAAAGAACAATTATCCATCATGGAAGTTCCGTGTGATGATCTTTCTTATTAGAAAAGGCCTTTATGAGTTCGTTTCAGATGAAGAAAAGGAGCCAGAGCTAAGTAACCCTACAACTATGGGGATGAATTAAAGACGTAGAAAGAACGGAATGCAAAGGATAAAAAGGTGATGTATTGGCTATTTGAAGTTATTGATAATACTATGTTGGGGTATATCAAGAATGTAGAAACTTCACATGCAACTTTTGACAATTTTTTAGAAAATGTTTTCAATAAATACAAAGGCACAAATAGCCTTAATAATAAAAAGGCTTGGAAATCATTTGTCACTTTTATATAGGTATGGAAGCCATTTACATATTTTGATGAGTTGGTTTCTCTCATGATTATTGAAGAGATCAATATGCAGAGTGACTAATTTGAAAGAAATTCTAAACAATTCAAAGCATTTTGCTCAAGTTCAGGAAGGGGACATGGCAGATCCTCTTTGAGAGGCCATGGTATGGGACATGTTGGTGATAACCAACAAAATAGGTTAAATCAACAATTCAGTGAAATGAAATTTCACGAGGCCATGGAAACTTTAGAGATAGGGGGAGCTCTAGAGTAAGAAATGGATGGCAAAACAAAGGTTCTAGAAATTCTACTATTATTTTCCATTATTGTGGCAAAACAAGTCATATTTCAGCCCATTGTTATTCTAAGAAGGATGATATACATAGTGGTAAATTGCAGCAAGGAAACCGTGCATTATCTTCATGACAAAATGAAGTAAAAAATGAGCGTCTATTTGTTATGTAGCATATGATGAATGTTATTATAGGAGAGAAAACGAATGAATATGTATGATATATTCATTTAGGTGCATCTAATCATATGGCTACTCATAAAGACAATATTGTGTATGAGACTAACAATGACAATGATACTAACTGAAAGAGGAAAGCATCATGATATTGCATTACTCATTGTGAAATTGATAGTCAAGTACAATGCTTTATAGAAGCTCCATAGGTAGCATTTTGTACCACTATGCTTATGGGATTCAAGACCTCTTCCTAGACTACAGGTATTTTCCTTGCCCATTGCTCCATACAAAGAGGCTGTCACATGGGTGTGATTGCATAAATCTCAACAGCCCTCCTCAATCACAACTAGAAAAACAATGTGTGTAGAGGCGAGTAACTACTTGCAAAGTGTGAGCACACCACAAACATGGTAAACACTAGAGGCTGCATAGAAAAGGCTAAGTGTGGGTACCAAAGACATGGTGGACATCCAAAGGCTGTAATAGGGGCCTCATAAAGTGTACAAAGGCTGTAGTACAAGGTTACATGAGGAGTTTACAAGCTTATATAAAAAGCATTAGGGCTAGGCAATACAAGGCTAAAAAAGTCTACCAAAATAGGAGTAGAAGGAATGATGAGGCTTGTTGTTCTCTTGGTGGTCTTCTTCTTCATTATGGTCTTTATAGTCTTCATTGATTTTTCTTGCATTAGTCTTCATGTCCATGTCCCCCTCTCAAGCAAAGAGGTCCCAATCTTTGGTTTTTTCACAATGACCAAGGTAGCTAAAATGTCTATAAAACCTTCAAATAAGATCATCGATTTCTCTTTTATGTAGATAGCTCCATGTCTTCCTGCAAGTGGGTCAACTAAGTCTTGCATGTAGTGTAAGTGAGCAACATGAGCCATGTTACTCTTCAAGAGAAGTATCCATTTATAGTTCTTTATGTTTAGCATTTCCATGGCTGAGAAGCAACTGATATAAATCAGTAAATGAGTCAAAAAAGATTGTGTCAAAGGACACAATAAACTTTAATGTTAAACAACACTATTTAGTATCAAGTGATACTAGCTTGTTCTTGAATCTTCCAAGCTGAATCTTGATATTGGAGCACTTTCTTGCTGATTTTTTATGGTTTCCTTACTGCATATACTGAGTGGCATTGGCAAACTTGAGCTGAAGGAAGTAAAGGTAAAAGATGAGCTTAAAGTTCTTGATGTCAAGCTTGATGTCATGTGGGCTACTTGATCTTCAAGACTGCTCCAAATCTTCTTCTTGAAGGTCTATACTTACTAAAAACTTCAGATCTAATAGTGGATTAAAGTGGCAGAGTTTTGGTTTGAGTGCCAGGAGAGAGAAAATGCAGAGTTTTATGAGCTTGAATGAAAATGAGCTATGGCTTCCTTTAGGATTTCAATAGGTCAATTGGTTTTTTCTTGATTGCAACAACTACAGTGAAGCATTTGGGCTAAAAAATTTTCAGGAGGAAGGTGATGTGGTGAGCTTCAAATGCCCTATAGATGCAAGGTAGATTGTAGCATGCATGGATTCAGCGGTACGACCGTCAACAGGTGCAAACAAACAACAAGCTGGAAATTTTTATAATGCTAGAGCATACGATGACTAATGTTGCAATCTGAGATGCCAGGAAATAGCACCTTGAGCAGAGGAGCAACCCTCCAGAAGGAAGTACTAAACAATATGTCCCGGTTGAAGAGATCTAGAGGCTCCAAGGTAGGTAGGTATTGTTTTTGCTATGGTTGCCACAAGGTCAAGTGGAGATGGAAGTGAGAAATGGAACCATGAGCTGGATTTTAGCTGTGATCAAATGTTAAGAGGGAATGAGAGAGCATAGAAGGGAGTTATGCCATGCTTAGTTGAGCTTTGATACCATGTTAAAATGCATGGATCTAGAGCATGGCAGGACCTATGGTGGATGGAAGATGAATGCTAGATTCATGTTGACATAGACAATGAGTAGACATCTGTAACATGCCCGCCTATCGGCTGTCTAGGCACGCTTTTAGTGGTCTATCAAGAAACGAATCTAAGCATCATTACCCGGCACTCCCATGGAATGTTTCGAGTTTTGTCGCCTAGGGTTTCCCGAATCCGCCTCGCAACGGAACATTCACGACCGAACCCACTAGGATCGACCTGAAATTTGGGCTCCTAGTGGTCAAGGTCTCCTAACAGCATTCTAGTGTCGAATCCTGGGCATCCTACTTTATGCAGAGATACCCAAGCTGAAGCAGACCCATGTCACACTTGGTTCAAAGAGAATGGGAAACGAGAGGGATGCACCGCTCAACCTCTCTGCCCGTAGGGCATAGTCCCATTCTAGTCCCCTAAAATGGCATGAATCAAGTTCTAACTTAACAATATCTAAAGTCATCTGACGATAAATCCTTGTGAGAAGCCTTCCGATTCTCTGGGACCACCCAGTCATAGGACGGACCCGCCGAGGGATTCCATCCACCCGTGTCTCTTGATAGATTTAGTTTTCTAATTAGGTCCTACCACATTTATGTGCAACATTTAAAATCAGCTTCATTAAATAAGCCTTTTAGGCCACAGAGTTCATTCACGTAATTTACAACACGTACACAAAAACAAAACAAGCAGTCCTTTTATCAAACAAGTTCCTTAACTTATCTTTAAATTAATCTTTGTCTCCTACCCATACAGGAGAATTATGTATCCCTTCTGTCCAACATAAGTACCTGGTCCAAATCACATGGCACCGAAATTCCCATCCTTTATCTAGAATAGGATCTTCCAACGTCCCAGATGTTGGGCTCACAGGGATCTCCAATTGCATTCTGGACAGGCAAGGGGTGTCCAAAGCTCCACCTGACCCACAAGCGGTCTAGGAGTGAGATGATATTTCCGTGGTTGACCTTTTCACCACTCAACCATCGACTTGTGAATCGAGTAGTGTCCTCTTAGGATAATCCACGGTGCGATCTTGGAGATGATCCACGCGTGTAAAATGTCATTCCTTAATTAATTCAATTAATACTCAAGCACAATCAAAGCAATCAACCCTAATATCATCTTCTAGGAAAACATTCCTTTATTCCCATGGCAACTTGTCATTACAGACCCCTGCTATGCATTTGCCATCAACACAAGCCTTGGAATATTTATCCAAATCACAATGCAACAATCCCTTGATTGAAAGAAAAAAATTTAGGGTGTTGTTCAATCAACCAACAAAACTAATTGTATTTTTCCCAAACAATAAAAAATAGACGTCATAATAATTCCATCGCATAATCGCTCTCCCCCTTGGATCCAAAGAAAAGAATTTACTTAATATTCCCTCCTTTAGCCTAAGGCATATGCTAAAGGTTCCAATACTATACATGACGTAAGTCCTATCATTCCAATGTAAATTAATAAATCTAGCAAGAGCATTTATGCCTCTTCTCTAAGTGACAATTATCTTTTAGCCTTTCCCTACTATGCAATATTTTATCTTGGCTTTATCCTCCTTTTCCTAAGGCAAGGAGTCGCATGTCATCAATGTAAAGTTCACATAATCTCTCCCATGTATGTACCATCTATATGCATTTGCGAACCTTAAACAATATTATCCTCGGTAAAGATTGATCAAAGACTCATCGATGCTCAATACTTTAGTGTCCCATATGTTGCTTATGCTATTCATGGATTCATCACATAGCAACTAGATGCAATTTAAATCCCTTTGATATAAGCACTTCACAAACTTCATCTTTGAATATTTGAGATGTGATTTATCCTTTACAATGACCTATTCTACCACCACAAGGTACGGAGCCTAATATATCTCTTGTGAGCACTAAAACAAGCATTTATCAATTTGAAAATACATTACCTACGACCGGTACCACAATTGAATTAACAGTGATGCCTTCGCCCGAAGCTTCATTGCTAGTTGTAGGATTGCCATCCGCATGTAACATTCTTTGCTTGGAGGCTATCGTCCACAAGTAGACTCAAGAGATTAAGAAAGTGGAATAGATTCGAGATGGGAGAGTGTAAGAGAAGATGGTTAAATCGAGGATCGAGCTAGAGAGAAATTGTGCAGTCTCTTGGGGTAACTCTTCTCTCTCTCTCTCTCTCTCTCTCTCTCTCTCAAGCTCCCTCTCACAATCTCTTGGAGGGTATCCTCTCTCTCTCCCTCTCTCTTGTAGCCTTTCGGGGTCTCCTTATGCTCCCTTGTGCCTCCTCATGCCTCATATTTATAATGAATTAGAGAGGAGGGGATAAGGCTGAGAACAAGAGTGGAGGGGCTCTTAGAAGACTCAGTGATCTGATGCTCAGATCATAAATTTGATGGTTGCATTAGCTCTAAAAGGGGGTAAAACTCGAAGTCACTTGATTGGAAAGCTTTCGGATCACTTCTTCTTCCTCTTCCTATGCGAAGTGCTGTCTATTGCCTATAGACTGTGATCGTGGTGCACGTGATTTTGCCAGTCAAATTTTTTTATTTTTCTTTTTATAAAATCTCCAAAACTAACCAAAATATCACTTGTCTTTTCTTTAAATGACTTTCAGTTCTATCTTTTTAAGATAATATCTAAAATATAATAGTTTTTTTTGCCCAAAAATCTAATATTTTTGGACCATCCAAACTATACACATTAATACTAGTGGTTAATATGGCTCATAAGTCCAGTTCACATTGTACTTTTCATGAAGGGTGGCTATGGTCCTTATCAATTTGAGAAAAATGTCAGATTTACGATTCTCAATATTTTAAATATATTTTCAATTGAATAAAAATTATTACCTATTAATGCTAGTTAGTTTCTACCTTAGTTAGTCTTTAGTTAGTAATCTTACTAACTTATTAATTGACTAACTAACTTTCAAACTAACTAACTAGCTTTTATTACGTGGAAATATTACAACAAATATTATACAAGTGAATTAGGTTCCAAGATGGAAGCTTGGACTCATAAAGACAATCTTGTGTATGAGATTGACAATGACAATGATACTAACTGAAAGAGGAAAGCATCATGATATTACATTACTCATTGTGAAAGTGATAGTCAAGTACAATGCTTTTATAGAAGCACCATAGGTAGTATTCTGCACCACTGTGCTTATGGGATTCAGGACATCTTCCTAGATTGCTATTATTTTCCTTGCCAACTACTCCATACAAAGAGGTTGTCGCATGGGTGTGATCGCATAAATCTCAACACGATTTAATGCAAAAGGTTGTTTTGTAAAAGACTTTAATGATAAGTGCAGGTTGGTCTCAAAAGGAAGTAGAGTTGGCTACATGTTTGCTTTAGATATTGAAATTCCTGCTATGAATACTATTATGTATGCTAAAGTGAAAGGAACAATTGCAAACATTGAAATATGGTATAAATGTATTAGACATGCAAATGTGCAAAGACTGAAATTAATGCAGTTCATAGGATTAGTCACAAGGTTTCTTGTTTTTAGAGTTGTAGAATTTCACAAGGTGTGTGAAGCATGTCAGTTTGGTAAACAGACAATACAATCTTTTTTGTGTGTGATAGAGATGTGAATAAAACTATATATGATGTTATGCATATAGATGTTTCAAGGCCTACATAGAACATATATCTTGGAACACTATACTAGGGAATTTGGAAATTCTCATATAGTTTGAGAATTCCCAATATAGTTATTATTCGCCCACACAATCAAATTGTGTCCCCTTACTTGAAAGCAGAGTCTACCCTAATTACTATATAGGTTGTCTTTCCAAGTCCCACTTTGAAGCATGGCCAAATCTTTACCCCTTATTTGAAAGTGGAACTTGGGAAATGGATGTAATGGATTAGAAAATGGTTTTATTAGTTGAGGATATGAGGATACTGTTGGTCATGCTCATTGGGATGTAGCAATGGATAAGGAGATGGTTGTATTAGAAGTTAATAAGACTTGGGATTTGATACCCTTGCCTAAAGGCAAGAAAGATATTTGCTATAAGTGGGTTTACAAAATCATGCATAATGCAAATGGTTTAGTTAGTAGGTATAAGACAGGGCTAGTTGCAAAAGACCATGCTCAAACATATGGCATAAATTATAAAGAGACATTTAGCTCAATTGCTAGGATGGCAATTACTAGATGTGTGATTTCTTTGCTTTGACATAAGCCAAAGGTTGGAATTTGTAGAAAATGGATGTCAAGAATACCTTCTTGCATGGTGAATTGCAAGAAGAGGTGTATATGGAGCAACTAACATGTTATGAGGATTTAGAACATCCCATATATGTGTGTAGGTTAAAGAAAGTGCTCGATGGACTAAAGCAAGTACCTAGAGCATGGTTTGACAAGATCCGAGAGTATCTTGTCAACATTGACTTTTATGTTTCTAATAATACTGACCACTCAGTTTATGTGAGAAAGGGAGATGCAGGCTTGGTCATCATAGTCATCTACGTGGATGACTTGATTATTACAAGTGACAGTAATAGTTGGATTACTAAAGTTAAGGACTTTTTGAAGAAGAAGTTTGAGATGAAGGTACTTTCTTGGTATTGAGGGTGATCAGATATGATGATGGTATATGGCTATCCCAAAGGCAATATAGATTTGATGTTATCCAAGTATGGTATGCCATCATGTAAGCCTCTTCCATCAGTACCATTGGAACAAAATGCGAAGTTGAGTGCTAATGTTGGGGATGAGATAGAAGACTCTATTGTGTTCAGGAGGATAGTAGGGACTCTAATTTACATGACTATCACAAGGCTAGACTTGAGCTATGATGTTGGCCTTGACAATTAGTTTATGAAGATGCCTAAAAAGTCTCATTTGGATGCATAGACACATATTGAGGTATGTGAAGTCCACTTTACATTATGTACTTCTTTATGAGGCAGATAAGGATGTGTAGGTGTTTGGATACATAGATGTAGATTTGGGTTGGTAGCATGTTGGACAAAGATATACCAGTGGATTTGTGCTTTCCCTTGGTAGTGCAATAGTTACATGGAGCAACAAAAAGAAATCTACATTTGCTTTATCAAGTACAAAGGCTGAGTATAGAGGTGCTGCTATGGCAACATGTGAGGTGGTATGGCTACAAAAGTTATTGGGTGATTTGGATGTGTGAGGAGATGGTCTAGTTGTCATTCATTGTGACAACATGAGCAACATACAACTAGCTAAGAACTTAGTGTTTCATGCTAGGACAAAACACATTGAGGTGCACTATCACTCTTTGGGTTGGACTGAGTAGTTAAGCCAGTAGCAACTTAAGGCACATTTCATCACATTGCGGGGTAAGGGACTTAAAAGGGGCCCCTATTTTGGGGTCCGGGGGATTGCGAAAGTGGTCTCTGGCTGGGGGATCCCAGGGGGCCAATGGCCCCCCTGGTGGGGGTCTGGGGGTAGCGCCCCTAGCTTGATGGTAAAGGAAATATTTACTGGAATATTCCTTGGCCCACTAGTGGAGGCTCGTATGGTAGGTTGGTCATGCCGACCTAACTGCCTTCACGGGCTACAAAAGCTAAACCCCTTCATAGCCATTAATCATCTATCTTTCACCCAGTCACAGTTATTCTAGTTAGCCTTAAGCTCTTCACCTATCTTTTGTCTAGATCACCATCTAAGCTTCACTGTGGAAGCACACGGGTGGACAGAGCCATCTCTGTATCGGTTATTTGGAGCTAAAGAAAATTTCTAATTCTCCTCTTTTCTATTGTGTACTCTCTATCTCTTTCTCAAATTCTATTCGTTGCGCCGTGCAATTTTTACAAGAAAGTTGAGGATATCAGAGATGGCTCTGATACCATGTGCAAAATTAGAGTGAAGCAACATTAAGATGTGTACAAGAGGGTGAGAAGAGCTCAAAAGTACAAGAACAAGTCTTACTTATTAAGTTGCTTATGAAAGTACAACAAGGGTCACTCTCACTCATCAGATGTAGATCCATGGGTTATTTATATAGCCCTAGATGGCTAGGGTTAGGGTTTTCCCTTCCCCTCAAGCCCAGGGGGTCCACTAGGGTTTACCGTATGGTACCACATGAGTGTAAGGGAGGGGGGTTATTTAAGGGAATGAATGTAGCCCCAATTTGCAAGGATTGCTAAGTATTAATCTTCTCTAAGATAAAAAAGATGTTGAATATCATTTAGCAACACATATCTCTTCTTGTTGATAAGATAAGTGGAAAATGTTGAAACACATACAAGAGGACCTTCTTCATCAACCTGTGCACTTGGCTCTATCTCCTTTTCTTCCACCATTGTGATATTGTCACTCTTAAACAAACCTACATCAAAACCTTGGACAAGTTGATTCTCAATATCTTCTTGGAACATCTCCTCCTTCTCTTTGATCTCCTTATGCATACTTGCAATATCCTCTAGCTTTCCCTGTTGGTCTATATCTGGAGAAGAATTTTCCATGTACTGAAGATACACAATAAATCCAACATCCTTGTGGATCAGAAGGCATTGGTGTTGATACCTGTGGAAAGGGCAGCATGTTTCTCTCTTCCTGAATTCTTCATCAATGAGGTTGAACTTGCCTAGAAAAGTTGACTTGGCTGTACTGGTGGCTCCCATGACATCACTATAATGAACAAATCCATTGACTTCTAAACCTTGCACATGTCTATCATAAAAATATCTGTACTCCTTAAGTTTATCTTCAAGATCCTCCAATAGCTCTTTCAAATCAAAAGGAACATTGAAAATTTCCCTGATATAGCTAAACTTGGAAGAATTTCCAATTGTGTGTAAGAAATCAAAGAGCCTATCATCAGAAGTCTCCATTAGCTCCTCCTCATCCATTCCTTTTAAAGATAGCTTTCTCTTTGTCATCTTGACCAACATAAGATTTATCCCTGAAAACAAAGCAGAATGGCAACAATGTCCAATAAAACATGATAGAACCATGGAAAGAGGCCCCAAAATTGCGTTTTCCAAGACAAAAAATCAAAAAAGGAGAAAATTTATTAAGTGACCGGTGAAACGTGAAAACAAGTGTCTAGAGGCAAAATCCGGTGAAGAAATCGTGTTTCACCAGATACTACTTGAAAATGAGAGTTATTTTAAAATTTCACCGGTGAAACGCAACAGTTAGCAACACACCAATAACCAGAGACATTATTTCGCGTTTCATCGGTCATCAATAGATGCAGAACAAGAAGAGAAACATGAACTATGAATTAATTCTATTAAAACACAGAAATTTATGATAAAATCCTTTTTGGAAGTGCCATGCTCCTTTTGAAAGGCACAAAGCACACGACATCTATAATTTTTCAAGTGTTATTAAAAATTCTTTCTATACTAATCAATGAGATTTTGTTTAGATACTTGTAATAACAAAATTTTGTTACCTATCAGAAATTGTTGAACTGCTCTTCAAACAGGAAGCAAGGACCTTGAAGGGAAATCGAAACAAAATTTTGGGAGAAAGAAAGACAATATCAGAGAGGATGATTTCGAAAAGCTTTTATATTGATTGTCAAACATGTGTTGATAGTTCCAACAAAAAAGTTTACGTAATGATGGCAAAATAAACGCAATCGCAAATTTGGATGAAATTTCCAATATTTTCACACGCACGAAATACCTCAGAATACGTGTGCACGTGTCTCACTTAACACACCGTATCAAATATCTCAAAAGACGTACGCACTCCCTTTTTTCAAGAATACGTTGTACGTGTTTTACTTGACCCTTTGCCAAGTAATGCATGTACCATCAATTTTAAAAAAATCCCCCAATAAAGGGAAACAACGGCCAAATTCGTTTCATATTTTTATGGTCATGGAGCATATTTTTGTGGTCATGCAGCAGGGTCTTCGAGTTGTGGTTGTGAAGAATATATTCGCGTTTCACCAGAGTTATTGACAAAATTGGTTTTAAACGGATTTTTCCCAGCAAAGTGCCAAAGAAGGTATGGTTTTCTGCACTTTTCTTTAATGTTTTATAACATTATGAGCCTATGAGAACTATAAACGAACTTTTTCCCTAGTGTAAGCCTATGAGCACTATAAAGAATTATTTTCCCTAATGTTTTATAACATTGCTTCTATGGCTTTAATGGTGTACAGATTTTAGGTCATTGTTATGGCATTCCTTAGATTAATGTTTTGTTTTTCTTAGTTTTGTTGATTCTTTTGCTATTTATGTGTTGTTTGGTGAAACGCGAAAATAACATGCTGCAAGGAGGTCTCTTATCTGAAACTCGCGTTTCACTAGACACACTCGACAAGAAGTAACATGTCTTTTTTTGGCAGATGGCTAGGACTAAAGCAACAACAAGGAGAAGATGATCCTAGCGATTTAACATTAAAGATTCATCAATCTTCAAAGCCTCAGAAGCTCTCTAGAAAGTCAAAGCCAAAGAGAAAGTTTTCTCAAAATGTCAGGTGCCTAAGGGAGATTAGGAAGGCAATAAAGGCTCTTAACAATGCAATTCCAAAGCTGTCTTTTCAAAGGCTTGTCAGGGAGATTTGTGACAAATATAGTTTGGATAGTTTTAGATGGACAAGAACAGCCCTTTATTGTATACAAGAAGCCACAGAGGATTTTTTAGTTGAGTTTTTTCAAGATGCCTATATTTGTGCTGCTCATGCTCATAGACTCACACTCATGGACAAGGACATGGTAATTCTTAGGAGGCTAAGATATAGATTTTCAAAGGTCCTTGAGCCAATTCCCCTCACTGATGAGAAGACATTTAATATCCTTAATGTGCCCCTAGCTAGGAGAAAGCTATATCTGATTCTGGTCCCAAGGTTGAGGATGTCACCCATGAGAGGAATACAATGCAACATGAAAAAGAGGAGAAAGCTAAAGAGGAACAGGCAATTAAATGGAGAGAGTATAGGAGGCAAAGGGATGAAGAAAGGGAAGCAGAGCAACTAGAGTCCTTTGAAAATGAGCTGGCCACCCTTCTTGAAGCAGCTAATCCAAAAGGATTCAATGTGTTTTGTTTCTTACTTGGCGACTTAGACAAAAGAACTGAGATTATCTCCTTTAATGCTGCATGTTCAGATTCTTAAGGATAAAAGAAGAGAAATAAATGACAGTATTATTCTTGCTTGCCTAAGATATATCCACCCATAATTACTTCTACTTTTTGATATTTTTTTAACAATGAGTTTTTTCTTGTTTATACTCACTATTTCTATGCCTTTTCTAGGTGTGTAATGCATGAGTTTCCTTTGAATATGCAACAAAAAATTGAGGTTCTTGATCCATCTATCTCATTCTTTATGAGGAACAAGCTTGATACAAGTTTTGTTGAGCAATGGTTCAATCTGATTGACTTCAATACTTTGGATCTCCTTATAATTCCATATAATGAAGAGTAAGTGATTCAATATATTATTAGAGTTTTTGAGATTTTATCCTACTAATTTGTTGAGATATGATTGCTTTCAGTTCTCATTGGAGCTTGATTACAATAGACTGTGTGGATAAGCAATGTTTTTAAATCAACTCTATGAAAGGAAGCCATGGAAATGCTAAATTGTAAGTTATATTATCCAAGGGCACCTTGATATTTCAATCCTTTTTTTTTGTAAGTACTCTAAATTTCAATATATTTTATTTATAGAGGTGCAAAAAGATTAACTGAAGAGCTAGAGAAAAGGCCCACTATGTTGTGTCTGATTTGCTTGCAACAATGCAATATAGATAAGTTGCGGTAAGTTATTGATTAAAATAATTGAAACATAAGTTTATTCTATGAACTACCATCCGTAAATTTCATAGTTTTACTTTGTGTTAGTGGTTGCAGTATCCTCATCAGGATGATAGCCATTCTTGTGGCTGGAGGGTGATTGCAAATGCTAGAAAATGGTTAACTTTGTTTATCTTAATGATGATAAACATGTAAAGGTAATATGAAAGATGCTAAACTTTAAGATAGATATTCATTGCAAATAGTCCATTGATGATAAAAATATAGTCTATTGTAAGAACAATAATGAACTAAAACTCTTTTTTCTATAAATATGTGTAAGTTGTTGAAGGATTGCTATGCACCTGAGCATGTTTGGTACATCAGAGCAAAGCTCTTGAAGTATATAATGGTCAATTGTATACAACCAACAACAGAGATTGGTGGGGATTTACACAATGAAGGAGATGCGGTGCCTATAACCATGGAAGGTGAAGCCACATATTCAATACCTTTACCCACATCTTCTATACCCAAGGCATCAAAGAAAGGCAAAATGACTCCAAGAAAGGATAGTTCTCAAAAAAAGAAATAGCTTTGCCATATCACCTTGTAAGCCTTTATATATAGAAATTTTCCCTTCAGCCCTTGTATATCTCATAGAGATGGCAGATAGACATCTGCTACAAAATTTGTATATATATTTTATATTGACAGTAAAGATATATTTTCTTGAATGTCCTTGCAGTGTATATTTTTTTCTCTCCTTTTCGATATCTGCAAAAAATAAATTACAAATGTTTGTTAGTTAGGAAGTGAGATCTTGATATACATCTAAGTAGATATAATATGATGTGAAAACTTACTCGTTTCTTGTCAAGTTGGAATACAAAGGAGCATGGTAGTTCAATTTCTTCATTTTGTAAATCCATCCTCACTTGATGTAGCGTACATGATTTTCTGATATTTAAGATTGCAATAATATCATCATTGAACCAAATATCAAGATCCACTATAGGATCTTTGCTGAAATCATCAAGATTCTGGTCTAAAGAAACTAGACTACTACCAACAAAATGCCATCAACTATAGTAAAAGCTAAGGATAAAATTTTGAGTAGCAATCATATATTTACAAGTTATAGAGTCTTGATCTATCTTACATATAATTTTTCCTTCTGTCCTTGTATCCCATCCTTCATCAACAAATTGTATGACATGATCATATGTTAGTCTCTTCACTAAAAGCATGGTTTTTGTTATTCTTATCTCCATATTAGAGAATAAATCAATAAATATATTAATAGGCATAAACAAAGTAACTTTGCTTAGCCTACTTGAGATATTAGATTTTAATGCTTTCTGGATCTCAAAAAATATCTTACATATATAGCCCTCACTAGTAGCTGGACTTGGCAAAGGCCACTCAAAGCTTGAAAAATCTGGCAAAGGAAGGAGGTTTATTAATCCCCATTGGCAACGTCGCATAGAAATAACATAAGAATCGTCATAAAAGAATATTCCATTCTCTGCAAGCTCTGTCTTCTTTCTGCCTCTATACATTTCTTCTCCAATTGAACCATGTATAACATCAATAACATCAATAACATCAATAATAGACTCCACTACCAAAGTCATATTTTTAAATATTACATATGTATGATTTCCAACCTTTCTCCTCATTACAACTTTGATATCAATTTTTTGTAAGGGTGTCCTTGATTTGCTTCCACATTCATTGGAAAGTTTGTAAGGGACTAGACACTGCCCTTATCCTAGCAAGTGGTAAGACCTTCCCAATGGCCACAACATATGCTAATGTCCATCCTCAAATTTGAAAATTTAATGGAAAATATTTCCATCCTTGGCAAGTCTTGGTCAAATACAAAATGATGGAAAGAGGATATTGTCCCTTCATAAAAGGGACCAAAGTAACTGACCCATCAAATCTCCTTGATGTAGAAGATGATGAATGCAAGCTCAGGCCATCATCATACTTCATTTAGATGAATCTTAAATTCATCACATTGACCAACTCTCAATTGCAAAAGAAAAGTGGGATGAGCTTGAAAAGCTCTACGGTGCTATAAGAAAGAACTCCAAGATATTTCTCAATATTGAGTTTTTTAGCTTGGAATACAAACATAGAGAATATCTAAGCAAGTCTATTTCACATATGAAGGGGCTTATGGCACAACTTGCCTCCGTTCAGCACCCATCCATGATGAATATGCCATTGCCATCCTGCTAAAGTATGTGAAGAAGGTTTTTCCAATCCTTGTGACTACCCTAACTAATATTCCGAACCCAACTTTAACAAGTACCATCCAGTCATGCCTAGAAGAAGAGAAGAGAAACCATATTGAAGGGTCTTCAGCATTTACTTCTCGTGAGCAAGTGTTAGTCCATACAACTTCTACTAAGTGCTCCTTTTGTCACAAAAAGGAGCATATTGTGAACAACTACTGGAAGAAATATCTTGACAAAATGAAGTGCAGTAAACACAAAAGACCGAGCGTATCACCAGTAAGTGTCCAAGTGTTCTAGAAGTACCTAAGGAATTGGAGGCCAACTTTGCCTCCCAATCCACAGATGATTGACTCTTTTGAGTCTTGTAACACTCTCTACCTATAACCTTCTCTTGTAGCCTGATTTATAAAGGCATCTCATTGTGTACTAAGGGGAGGCATCCTATCATGCTTTATCCAATGCCACCTGGCATTGAGGGGGGGTGTTGAAAGATAAGCATAGAAACTCTTCTTACATTGAAGAGGGTAAGGCTAGCTAGGTGTAAATGGACTGGAGGACAGGGGAAGCCCTAACCCTAACTCCTCCAGAGGCTATATAAACAGCCTAAAGTACACACTCAAGTAGAGGAGAGTGTACTAGTTGTACCTTGAACAACTGACTAAACAAGATCTTGTTCTTGTACTTGAGCGCTCTCTCTCCCTCTTGTGCACACTCTCTCATGCTTTCAACTTTGATTTACAACACCTCAATGGCCCGAAGATAAATTCTTTTTTTCCTCCTCTTCACGGCATCCCCTCTTGCTCCATTGCACACTTCTCTCTCTTCTTCATGTATGATGGCAGCGGCAATGAGGAGCTCTCTCTCTCTCTCTCTCTCTCTCTCTCTCTCTCTCTCTCTCTCTCTCTCTCTCTCTCTCTCTCTCTCTCGGCAACAATCTCTCTTGCTCTCTCTCAAAAATATTTGTGGAAAATACCACACTCAATTTTGGGTGCTTTTTTTTCTCAAACCGACGTTGCTAATAAGCATCGCTAGGCATCACTATTAGCATCACAAGCATGCATTTGTGACACATAGATGTAGCGATACTAATAGCAATGGAGATAGTAAGATCGCTATTTTTTGTTTCAATCATTTCTCTCTTCCTCTCTCTCTTTGTTACCTTTCCCTCCCCCTTCTCTCTCTCTCTCTCTCTCCCTCTCCCTTCCTTCATATATCGTTTCTCTCTTCCTCTCTCTCTTTGTTAGATTTCTCCCCTTTCTTACTCTCATTCTCTCTTTTTCTCCCTTCCTTCTTCTCCCTCCTTCCTTTCCTCCCTTTCTCCCTCTCTTTCAATGCATTTCATTATAAAGAAAAACAAAAAAAAGAAATGAAAAAAAACACAAAAACAAAGTAAGAAGAGGCAATGTACCTACCTCTCAATGGCCCGAAGACAAATTCTTTTTTGCCTCCTCTTCGTGGCGTCCCCTCTTTCTCCATTGTGCACTTCTCCCTCTTCTTTGTGTACGGTGGTGGTGGCAGTGGCATTGAGGAGCTCTCCTTCTCTCTCCCTCCCTCTTCTTCTCTCTCTCTATTCCTCTCAAGGTGGCAACCTCTCTCGCTCTCTCTCAAAAATGTTTGTGGCAAATTCCATGCTTGGGTTTTTGGTGCTTTTTTTTCTTAGATCGGCATCTCTAAGCATCACTATAGGCATCGCTATTCTACATCACTATTAGCATAAAAAATGTGCATTTGTGATGTAGAAATAGTGATGCTAATAGCAATGGAGATAGTGAGGCTGTTATCTTAAGATATATGATCAAGACCATAAACTATTGCAACCATCATGCTTACATGAGTCTATATTGTTTTGATATTGACACCTAACACTATGATGCATTATGTGATGTTACATGGTTTATGCTGAATGGTGTAGAGGATTTGATGGATTGAGAGTTCTCTTGGGTTCTCTCTACTCCTTAGTAAATTCATGCTATGTGGATGAGAATATATGAGCTACCCATTCTATTTTGGTATATGAGGTCCTCATTCTATTTTGGTATTGACATCTATGATAGTTGATGTGCCATAGAATTTTGATGACGGGATCATTGAGGTTGAAGTAATATTCTCATATTTTACTTCTAGATCTTTCATCTATAAGAATATATGGATGGGGTCATGCATTTCCTTACCTTATGGATTATGTTGAGAAATGACAAATGATATATGCTCTAGAAAGAGCTATCTTGAATCCCATATGCATAATGAGGAGAGTGGAACAACCAAACTTCTATAAAGCATTGTACTTGACTATCACTTTCACATGGAATGAATACAATGTCATGATGCTTTGTACTTTTACTTAAGTGTATTGTCATTGTTGATCCTACACAAGATCATGTTTATGAGTCCAAGCTTCCATATTGGAACCTAATTCACTTGTGTAACAGTTTGTCTCTACTTGTCCATGCCATTATGAGTTGGTCTTCATTTTTGATCCATCATAGCTTGTGTCATGCTCTAGATCCGCATCTTTTAACATGGTATCCAAGTGCAACTGAGCATGGAACAGCTCCATTTTTCTCTCATCTAGCTTAGCTTGATTTCAATCCAGCTCAACTCAAGACAAGTCCAGGACCTCATCTCCCACTCCTTCTCCACTTAACCTTATGGCAGCCATAGCCAACAATACCCTGCATGCTTGAAGCTCTCGTATCTCTCTCTACATGCCAATTTACCAAGCTTCCTTCTGGAGAAGTGTTCCCCCGCTACTACTGAAGCTCCTTTGTATCACTTGAAACATCAGCACTGCCCTCCCACAAGCTCAGCATTATCAATTTTCTCAAGCTATGTTCTATGTTTGCCATAGCCAGATCTATACCTACCTCTAATTGAGCTTCTTGATCTCCACCTATAGAGAATAACTTCACTTGCTCTCTTCTAGAGAGTTGTTCGTTGAATGAAGATGCTTCCTCCCATCACATTAGAAGTCAACATTATGCTTTACAAAACTAGGCATTGTCAAAAAATGTGAAATGGGCATAGAATTTGCAGGCAAAGAATTGACATGATCTAGCGACCAACACACTACAAAATCGTGCCCAGGTTCATAGGGCTTTTGTAGAGCATGAAGAGAGCTTCATTTCCATAAAAAACTTTTGAAAATGATCCACTATAGCTCTTGAAATCATTGAAAAACTAGGCCTGGGTCAAAACCCTAAGCCAGAAGCCATAGCCAAAACTTCAAAATTTAACATTTTTCACAGTTTCTTCTCACTAAAGTTATCAAAAGCGATTTTAATCACTGAGCAATACTCTCTGAAGTTCATTACAGTTCTGGAAGTGCTCGAGGAAGCTCAAAAGTCATCCACGAATTTTGTGAGAGAAAGCAGATCAAGTACCGACTAGTATCCATTAATACTCAACTAGTGTCAATTTGACATTGATTCTCATGTGTCTCTTGACACATTAAAATACAATCTTTTGCTATTTAATTGAAGTTTATCAACATGGAAAAGCTTGAGAAAATAGCTAAATTCAATGGTGAAGGTTTTCATGAATGAAAGGAGGAGACCATGTATCACCTGATGAGAAAGGACTTGTGGGACCTGTTTGAAGATGATGTAGATAGCAAGAAGGAAGATGATGAAAATGGGTTCGTTGAAGAATACCAGCTCAAAACCAAAGATTGGAAGAAGATGAATAACAAGACACTAGACATCATTGCCTGGGGACTAAGTGATAATGTGCTACATCATATCTCTAGCATTAGAAATGCTAGAACTGCTTGGGAGGAACTTGACAGAATGTTTGGTATCCAAGCAAAGAACTCAAATGTAAAATTACTCATGCAGTTTTATATCAAAGACAGTGCTTCTATGACCACACACATTAACAAGTTCAAGAGGCTAAAAACCTAGCTTGCAACTCTCAAGAAGAATATTAATGAAGATGAAGCAATAGTCATACTGCTTGCAAGTGTAAACAAGGATCCATATGAGAACCTTGTGTCCACTCTAAGTAATGTTCCCAGTCTCTCACTCAAAGATATTGAGCACTCATTGCTTGATGGAGAAAGAAAATTTAAAAGCAAAGATGTAAAATAGACTAGCTCAAGAGAAAATCTCCTATACACCAAAGGAACTACTGAACCCAAAGGAAGAGGTCGAGGATTCAACACCGACAACAGAAGTCGGATGCAATGTCATTATTGTGGGAAGATTGGCCATATTTCCAATGAGTGTTTTCACAAGAAAAGAGCACAACATATGCAGAATGACCACCACCAAGGTCAATTCATGAATGAAGAAGAAGAAAAAGATACTTCCACTACCATCAACAACTCTAACAGATTGTTCTAAGGAATTTGTCTCCCATAGTGGATGTAAAAACCCTACCAAGCTGTAAATTTTCAAGCCTTAACTTAACTAGGATGCCAAAGAGCTAGTCTCCTAGTCCGTATACACATGCAGGGGGGCAAAAGCTAGCAAGGGTAGAGACTCATCATTTGAGGGGCGTGTTGAGAAATGAAAAATGATGTATGCTCTAGAAAGAGCTATCCTGAATCCCATATGCACAATGAGGAGAGTGGAACAACCAAACTTCTATAAAGCATTGTACTTGACTATCACTTTCACATGGAATGAATACAATGTCATGATGCTTTGTAATTTCAATTAAGTGTCTTGACATTGTTGATCCTACACAAGATTGTGTTTATGAGTCCAAGCTTCCATCTTGGAACCTAACACTTGTGTAACAATTTGTCTCTACTTGTCCACGTCATTATGAGTTTGGTCTTCATTTTTCATCCACCATAGCTTGTGTCATGCTCTAGATCCACATCTTTTAACAGATTATACAATAATCAATCTACCAATCATTGCTTACCAATTAACAAATGAAGGTTTTTAGGCCTTAAAAATATTCATTAAATTCTTAAGTATACTCATCTTTCTTGATCAATGTAAGGCTATATGTTAGATATAAACATACAGACCATTCTCATCTCTTCATCTAATCTTATTTGTATGATGACACATTAGTTACTTTCAATTTGCTATTTACTTGGTTTAAAACATCATGCCATTTTCTTCTACTCTCATTGCTTGACTTGTAAAGGATTAGGCATTGTCATTGCCTTGTGCAATCTATAAGACTTTCCTATCATGGCATATGTTGATGTAAAGCCTCAAATCCACAAGTTTGATGGGAAATACTTTCACCCATGGTAGGTATTAGTAAAATATAAAATGATGGAGAGGGGTTATTGGCCTTTCATCAAAGGGACCAAATCCATGGACCCATCCAACCCTATAGATGTTGAAGATGATGAAAGAGGCCAGTACATAATAGTGTTGCACCTGGATAAATCCTTAATCCACCACATTGATAAATTTGCAATCACAAAGGAGAAACGAGATAAGCTCGAATGGTATAAGAGGAAAAAACTCTAAATTATTCATCAAAATATAGTTCTTCAACTTGGAATACAAGCAAAAGGAGAAGACTTGGGAAAGTTCATTTCCCACATGAAGGGACTCATGGCCCAATTAGCTTCGGTCCAAGCTCTAGTTATTGCCGAAGGAGATGTCATTGCAATACTTTTAAAAGCTGCAAGGAAAGTCTTTTCAACTCTTGTCACTACCCCAACAAATGTACCAAATCCTACACTTGAATATGTAATTAAATCTTGTATGGATGAGGAGAAAAGAAATCAAAAGGAAGGTAGCACTAGCTCAGCATCCACCTCAACAATCCATGATCAACTCTTAGTCAAACTAAATGTTTCTTTTGTAACCAAAAGGGTCATATTGTAAGCAACTACTAGAAAAAGTATCTTAACAAGATAAAGTGCAACAAATTTAAGCAAATAGAACATATCTCCAAACCATTTGATAACCGCCTTTTTTAGTCTTTATTGTATCGCCTTTCTATAACCATCCTTGTAGCCTACTTTATAAAGTCATCCCATTGATTCATTGGGGGGGGGGGGGGGGGGGGAACCATTTACATGCTATGTAATCCAATGCCACCTTGGGGTTGAGGGGATATGTTAGAAGTATAGCGTGGGAATCCTATGTAAGCAAGGATGCATGAGGGAAGGTAAGGTGTGAATGGACAAAAGGACAGGGGAAACCCTAACGCTAGCTCCCAATGCCTATATAAATAGTGGAAAGGTCACTCTCAAGTAGATAAGAGAGTGTACCAATTGTACCTTGAGCAACTTAATAAGCAAGATATTGTTCTTGTACTTGAGCTCTCTTCTTCCTCTTGTGCACACATCCCATATTTCCACTTTGATATTTCAACATGCTCTCCATGTACCTCAAGAGTAGGAAATGAAAACATCATATCAAGTTTCTACAAGTGTAGAAAACTAGAAAACTTTAGATGACTAAAATATGCATGCCATGCTTTTATACAAAAAGTATCTACACATTTGCAACTACACATGCCATCTCTTCCACATATTTTCCATAGTTATTGAGCTTATATATCCAATGGTATAGTGAGCCAAATTTAATAATTGTATCATCATAAGAGAGATCATGGATCTATAATGCTATCCATGGAATCACCTTCATTCATATGTTCACACTCTAGTTGTTTACACATGTAAGCAATATGGGCCTCATTTCTTTCTTGATACAAGCATACAAGTATACCCAAGAATCCTTAGTTGTTTTACACAAGTGAATATGTAGAATCATGTTATGTTTAATAGACAATGCAATTGAAGCATGAGCCTCTACCTCTCTATAATCCTAATTACTTAAGAGTAGGTGATGGTGGTGCTCTAGCATAACTAGAGCAAAACTAGAACCTACAATATCCATAATAGCTCTATTATATCTAATGCACTTACAACTTTTATAAATGACCTAGATGTCTTTCAATTCCATGCACAATGTTCAAAAGTTATTTTGCAACTAGTATATACTACATCATATATGCCCCCATTGGAAGATATTTGGTTCCATCCAACTTGTCCACAACAATATACATATGAAATACATTGTTGTGACTAGCTATTGCCATCAATTCTACTTGATGCAAAATTTACTAGTATAGAGGAAAGTATGTATGCCAACCTATGCTATGCAGCACATTATAAAAGAGACTATAAGGTATTGCTCTTAAAAAGTTGTTGTTGACTAATGTCAAAAATTTTCACAAAAGGATGAAATAGCTTGCACAATATTGGTACTATTGCAAATGGAGATCGAAACAAACCTGAATTAAATAATTCATGACACCAAGCCCTTACATGCCTCTGCAACCTATAATATTTGTATTTTGCAAATGAATTCTTATTAATTCTCATTCCAAAATGAGAAAATCAAGCAAAAGATATTGATAACTCAATGTCAACCTAATCTGATACCAACTTTTGGATTTAGGGATGTAGGAATGCAAGTCCATAGCTTGAGAGGGCACAACCTAAATTGTTTTGAGAGGTATCAATAGAGACAATTTACAAGACTGAGTATACCCTGAAAGTGAATAGGGATCTATACATGAAGAGCACCCTGCCATGGCACCATGAGAACCACGAACTGGCCAAGAGAGGCTGCAAATACATTTGCTGGCTACAAAACCTGCAAGAAAACTCTCCTTCTTCTCACCAAGAATCCATATCCTCAAGACACACAAGAGGAAGGCACACAAGAAATTGGACAACTCTTCCATCCTCACCCTCTTCCTCTTTCTCACTCTCCATTAGATTTGGCAAAGGAGCACAAGAGAGGGAAACAAGAACAAGAAGGCAAGTGTTGTGCCAAAATGAGAGAGGGAGAAATGAACCGTGAGAGGAGAAGATAAAGGAAGAGAGAGAGTGTAACCACCTCAACCTCCCACCTCCCCAAATCCCACGGCTGGAACCACCTCCTTTTCCTTTCTTGAATTATAAAATTCAAATTTGCATACATTGGCTAAGGTCTAAGGACCTTTCATTTTTAGCATGAGACAAAAAGGTTTGACCTTTCCTTTTCCTTTCAACATTTTTTTAATGTGAGCCTTTTGGACTACACATTTTACATTGCTTCATATTTGGAATTTTGACAAAGGGGTACAATTGCAATGAGTCATTTTACAAAGAGTTGTTTCCATGTGAGCACATTTTTGTGCCTTTATTTGCACTAATTTCCTGGTCATCATTTCCTCCCACACTTAAGTGTGAAGCGTCCCTGCGAACAAACTTGAAGAAGAACCACGATCAGCTCTTAGACAAACTTCATCTTCAATCTTCAATCTTCATTTCTTTTCTTCAATCTTCTTTGAGTTGGATCTCAAAATTGCCATGGGATAGGAAAGGAAAAAGCACACAAAAATACACACATAACTAGGATGGGAAGCCTAGGTTACGAGCATACCACATAAAATCATACATCACGCAAGAGATAGGGCTTTTCACACAATTTGCCACACAAGGACATCACACTTAGCATGAGCTAAAAGATAACCACTAGTGAAGCACAACTAGAAACCCGCAAAAGATATGGAATCAAAGTACACCCTTGCTACGGATAAAACATTGAAGTTCTCCCACCCGAAAAATAAATAAAAGGAAAAGTGAGAGAAAGTTTTATTGAGGATAAATTAGAAAAACTAAAACAAAACAAAGTAATGGCTTGTGTGGATTGATGAGCATGGAAACTCTTTGGTGAGAGAAGGCACAAGAAAGAACTAAATCAACCATATGAATAAAGCATTGTAGGAAGGTGGTTTAACTTTTTTTTTCTTTTTTTTTCAAAATTGATCTTGGAGGATAAGGAAAGAAAAAGAAGCCAATAAATTTTCGCAACATGGAAACAGATGACGGCCGTTGATTTCGCTGCTGCTGCAAGAAGTCCATGCTTGTAAATCCGACGTTGCGTAGAGGATCGAATATTATTGAGTGACTGAAAGTCATTCTAGAGCTTCTGGGTTCTACCCCATCACCACAGCATCTTCATCTGAGCCAAACCTATCACCGTCGTCATCTGAGGTAGAGGTCTCAGTTGGGCAATCACTATCTTCATCGTCATCATCATGGACGCTATTGGGCCAGTTCGTCTCGTGATAGCAGAACCGCACCTCATTATTACATTCGGACACTGTAGCGCTATCTTTGATGCAGGATAACGGCGTCGGAGTGGACATTGTGGTGGAGTCTATGCTGTTGAACTTCGTTTGTTCCACACTTGGCAGATGCATCTTTCTCAACAGTGTATGTTGCGGTCCTGCAAGGTTGGCTGGATGGTGCACAATGCTGTGTGTGTTTGGGCATCATTAAGCGAATGGTAGCAGGCTTGGAAATTCTGTAGCAACACCGCTACATGATGCACTAGGTGATGGATGGGGAAGTAGGTGAGATTGGTGGAGAAGAAAGATATTGGCAGTAATAGATGGATGCCACCCGGCTATCAGAGTAGCAGCAGCAACTTTGGAATAAGTAGATTGATTCATTTACCATCTTCTTTTGCAACTCGTCAAGTGTAACAATGTGGAGCACTGGTTCTTGATCTTCCCACCATCTCTTGTCATGGTAATGGCTTCAAAACCCCTCTTCCTTGCAAGCTCCATAGCCACCTCTTTCCCTGCCAGTGCACCAAATGAAGAGCACCCTGCCACGGCACCATGAGAACCACAAACTGGCCAAGAGAGGCTGCAAATACATTTGCTGGCTACAAAACCTGCAAGAAAACTCTCCTTCTTCTCACCAAGAATCCATATCCTCAAGACACACAAGAGGAAGGCACACAAGAAATTGGACAACTCTTCCATCCTCACCCTCTTCCTCTTCCTCACTCTCCATTAGATTTGGCAAAGGAGCACAAGAGAGGGAAACAAGAACAAGAAGGCAAGTGTTGTGCCAAAATGAGAGAGGGAGAAATGAACCGTGAGAGGAGAAGATAAAGGAAGAGAGAGAGTGTAACCACCTCAACCTCCCACCTCCCCAAATCCCACGTCTGGAACCACCTCCTTTTCCTTTCTTGAATTATAAAATTCAAATTTGCATACATTGGCTAAGGTCTAAGGACCTTTCATTTTTAGCATGAGACAAAAAGGTTTGACCTTTCCTTTTCCTTTCAACATTTTTTTAATGTGAGCCTTTTGGACTACACATTTTACATTGCTTCATATTTGGAATTTTGACAAAGGGGTACAATTGCAATGAGTCATTTTACAAAGAGTTGTTTCGATGTGAGCACATTTTTGTGCCTTTATTTGCACTAATTTCCTGGTCATCAATACAATGTTGGGGGGGAAAACCACTTAAAGAGGGGGAAATTGTCCCATGTAGTCCTAATTGTGTTCATACACATTAGCACTAAGATATGATAACAAATCTACCACTTAGCACATCAATAAATGTGGTTCTAAAAGTGAGTAGAGGCTTGTAGGGGCTTGTCTTTTACCTATGAATGCTCATAAACTCTTGTTCCAATATGAGGAGATTATGTCTAAGGTATTGACAAATCTATCCAAGAGGTCCAAACCCACTCTCATATCAATTTTTTGATTTGGGGATATAGGATTGCAAGTACATAGCTTGAAAAAGAAGAAGATTGAGAGAGCACAACTCAAAGTGTGTTGAGAGATATCAATAGAGAAGATTTACAAGACTAAGAAATCCCTTAAAGTGAATAGATATATATACAAGGTTAGGGGGAAAAAACCATGGAAAGAGGGAAAAAGGTATCCCATGCAGTGCTAAGCGTGTTCACACACATCAGTATCATGATATGGTAACAAATCTACCAGTTGGCACATTAGCAAGTGTGGTCCTAAAAGTGAATAGGTATATATGCAAGCTCAAGGCTAAAAAATCACCTAAAGAGGGGAATAAGTGTCCCATGTAGTCCTAAGTGTGTTCATGTACATCACTATCAAGATGTGGCAATAAATCTCTCACTCATCATATGGTGGGGGGACTTACTTGAGCTACTACATGGACACACATAATACACATAAGAGGAAGCTCACACAATAACACAAGAAGAGAGAAGGAGGCCAAAACATTTTCTTTCTAGTTTTTATTCATTCTTCCTCTCACAATACAATGTGTACAAAGTATAGATAAGATATAGCATAAAGGAAAGTGGCCTACATCCAAACAGTGCATAAGTGACTATACTAAATGATTCGTGCTATGCCAGCTATAAGTAGGTGTAACTAACCAAATATAATAAGTGATTAATCAATGTCCATGTGAGAATCATAATGACCACAAACATACTAAGTGTAGACGTGTGGACCTATCAAACTACATATCAATGTTCCCATGTTGTTAGGTGCTTTTGTGTAAACTAAAAACCCCTAGAGAAACATTAGATAGGTAGGTTTTTTTTAGTTTAATTGTATGTGCAACTTTTTGTTTTGTTGTTTTATAGTTGTAAATTTTGTGTTTGTCTAGATTAGGAATTTTCTTTGTCAATCTGTTTGGATTTTTTGAACTTGAAAACTTGATAGCCTTGGTCGAGATTGGTATTTTTTGGACAAATTGGAGCAGGACTTTGATGGTAGCCACTAGACATCTTGAAACATGTATATTTTCTTGCCGATATCTTTGCACATCACGAGGATTATGGGTTCACAAGCACTTCATATTGCACTTGTTGGATACATTGCACTCACGGATCATCTCTTGATTTTTTTAAAAACTTCCATGGCATGGGTTAGATTAATGCACTTATTGCACCATCATTGAGTACTAGCACAACATGATGTCCATTGCAACTATATGCAGTAACCCTTATATGCACGCACATTGGATAGAGTACCTTTCATTGAGCATGCAAAATTCTTTGCACCCACAAGAGTTGGGATATTCATCACTAAAATAGGAACCATTGGATGAGTGGGAAGATGGATGGGTAAGTTTGAGGGTCATCGAGGATGCCTACAGTTGTGAGATGGGTTGTTAACTTGGTCAAATATCATGAGGACCATAGTGATTGTGAGATTTTGTGTGGGTGTAGTGGAGTGCAACAATTATTCTTTTCATTGAGTAATGAGATGTGAGGTTAAGGATCTAAAGTAATCAAGGAATTGTATTTGCATCTTGCATAACACATGAGCACTTATAGTTAGGCTAGGCACTATTTTTCATTGCATCCATCTTTTCATGTGTAGCAATGCTCATATGATTGCATGGCATAGATTTTACTTTGCATAACACACAAGCACTTGTAGTTAGGTTAGGCACTATTTTTCATTGCATCCATCTTTTCATGTGTAGCAATGCTCGTATGATTGCATGGCATAGATTTTACTTTGCACTACTTCTTAAATCATGTGTCATCAGCACGAAGTTCATTTTCAAAAGCATGTCTTTTGATAGGAAACTTTGCATTGAAAACAAAGGTAGGGAAGCTTTAGAATGTTGGATAAGGAAAGATTTACTAAAGCTACTTTATCATGAGATGGATAAAGAAAGGAAGTATACAAGGATTTTCAAAATGCAAGTTGATGGACCTACTTTTGAAGTTTTTGAATAGAAAAGGCACATGTGAAGATGTGTATAGTTTTGATCCAACCCATGAATCTACACCACAAAGTCCACCCAGATGACAATGAAAATCAAGCTACCCTTCTAGGGTTCTATAAAAAAATGAAGCAGGTGCAAAGGAGGTTAATAACATGATAGAAGTCTCTTGGATATACAAAAATACAGCATGTGGAGGACTCAGTTGCTACCTAATGTCAGTTTTTGTAGACGATGTTCTTGCTACATCTGATGACAACAAGGATCCTAGTCTTTGGATTGTCTGCACACCCAAAGCCAATGGATGTGGAGAGTAGTTGCAGTTCTTCTTATGATTTGGAGTGTGCCCTCAATAGTAGATTAGCTAGGGTAGTAATTGTTGACTCCAACATTTTGTTTAATGGAACTTATAAATGCAGATCTTGTGGAGAATCACTAACTTGATAGGCTATTGGAGAGAACAACTCTTCGTTGCATGGATTCTCGGAGAGATGATAAACTCTCTCATTTGCTAAGACATAAACTCAAAGATGAGGTCTATGTGCCATTGTGGATTGACTTGCACTTATTTGAAGACTGATTGATGAGGAGGACATTCATCTTGTCAGCATGATGCAGAAGGTTGGTTTCATGCAAGACTGATGGAGTAGGATGGCCTATGATTTTGAGGTTAATCGATAGCAACAATAATCAAGAGAGTTATGTAATGCATGGCTAGTACCTATTTTGGAGCAATCTTCATGCAACACAAAGAGTAGATCATGATGGCATAGTAGGTAGCATGTTTAATGATGGGAATTGAGGTGGGCATGGTGGTTACAATTCTCCACACGATCATAATTAGCCCATCAAAGGAAGCTAACCTAGATGGTTGTGTGGATGCCTACATGGTAAGAAGATGACTAGTCTATAGGTGACAAGGAGTTAGAAAGCACGTGCTTTCTGGTAGAAGCATCAAATGTATTATGTACTTTGATAGAAGAAAAAAAGGTAATAACCTAGACGTTGTTTTCACAAATGCCATTAAAGAAGGTGGATAATGATGAAGGTGGAGGAGTTTTTGTGGATGAGGTGGCAGCCAACATATGGAAAAGCAAAAATCCTTTCAACGTTCAATGAATTTTAAAAATGATAAAAGTTAAAACCTTTTAAGTAGATTTTAGTCATTCATGAGGGGAGTAATAGTCTATATAAAGGGGAAGTATAAAGAGCTAATGACCCCTTTCTCTGAATTTATTGAAGTCATGAGTGTGAGGAGAGGAGGGTCACACCAAAGTGTTTTTGGAGAAGAGAGTACATTTCCTTAAACTTTTACAAGCATGATGTGAATAGCTTGATGTATCACAACAGTCAAAATTTGAGGTATGAAAATTATGTGTGAGGTTTGTTTTGGACTCAAGGTCTTTGATTAAATTTTTTGAGGTTGAAGTTGCTCTACATTGTGTGTGCTTTCAGTGTGTTTGTGGCTATTAGAGGCTTAATAGTTGTTTTTTTAAAGGTTTGGGTTTGCTGGTGTTTATTGTCAAAGCTTGAGTAGAGTTTAGCATTCAAACAAAGTTATTCACTTTACCAAAACTCCTTATTGTCTCATTTTCGGGTTGTGTTAGAGGATTATCTTTGCACACTGCTCATGAAATATCTTTTTTAGTGCCCTCACTGAGGAGTGTTGAAAATTGACTTTGTTTGTGATTTATGAATTGTTTTGGTTGATACGATTTTTCAATGACTAGTTATTTTCTGAAATTTCATGGTACAAAAGGAGAGGATCCTCCACAATTTCTCAAAAATTAAAGCTTGGATGTATAATCCAAAAAATTACTGGCTTGACCTTGAAACTTCAAATTTTAAAAAATTAGTTCTTGGATGAAGGTAGAAATTGGTTTGAAGATTAAGAAAAAGTCTAAGATTGAGAAATCCTCCTATTCATATGGAATATGAAACTACCAAACATGAATTTCTTGATTGATTCAAAGAGTTCGAGACTCCCCATAACCTTTGGCAAAAAATAGAAACTTGGCAAAAAAAGAAGACCAAAACATAGTGTTAGAAGAGAGGGAGAGAGACAGAGTGGAGCGGAATATGAGCCTCAGCTCATTGTTGTTCTTCTTCCATTATTCTTCCATCATACTAACTGAAAGAGACTTACACATATAGGTATGACTAACCAAGACTAATTGTGGTTAAGTCACTGACTACACCAACTTATTGAATGTCACACACGTGTACAGTTGTATCAGATAGACTGACTGAAGAATAACGAGAGCTTGATATTCTAACACTCCCCCTCAAGCTCAAACCATCTGATAAACTCCAAGTAGCTATATGAAATATATAAACTTTTCTTTACCAAGAGACTTGGTAAATATATCTACTATCTGGTCTTCAATCTTCACATGAATCAAGTCTCTTCCAAACTGTGCTTAGCTTCTGTACTAGACAATGCAATAGTAGGATGTTTCTTACTCTGCCAAATTGATCATATTACTACCCAATCCAAATCCATAACCACTGGTTGACCTCCTGTCATAGGCACAACTAGCCCAATCAGCATCAGTAAACCTTGTCAAGTCAAGGGATTTTCCATATGCATAAAATAGCCCATAATCTGTAGTACCCTTTACATATCTCATGATCCACGTGACTACATCTAAATGTGGTTTGTGAGGCTTCTGCATGAATTGACTAATCAACCCCACTGCATAACATAAGTTAGGGCGAGTAATAGTCAAGTATATCAAGTTGCCCATCATGTGTCGATACATGGTCACATTCTCTATGTCATTTCCGACATCAATTTGGAGCTTGACATTCTGATCAAGAGGTGTCTCCATAGGCTTGCATTTAGCCATACCATACTTCTGTAACATGTCATGAGCATATTGCTTCTCTAGCAGCCATATACCTTGAGGTATAGAGACTACCTCAATCCCAAGAAAATACTTTAGTTCACTAAGGTCTTTGACTCTGAATTCAGCTTGTAAACATGATTTAATTTCAGCAATGCTCTCTTCATCATCTCCAATGTTGATAAGATCATCTACATAAATCACTAGAAACACATATCCATGATCTATCTTCTTCGTGAGATCTGCATCACCCAATCTAAATCCATGTTGTTGATAATAATAATTGCTTATCCGAGTATTCCATGCTCTGGGTGCCTATTTCAGTCCATATAAAACCTTTTTCAGCTTACATACATGTGTAGGAAAGTCCGGGTGAACATAGCCTTTAGGCTGCTCCATATATACTTAACATCCATTTGCCATAATTTCTAGCCTTCTTAACATCCATTTGCCATCATTTCTAGCCTTTACATGCTGTCAAAGCAATGACAGTTCAGACTGTTGCCATTTTAGCCACCGGATTGAAAGTCTCCTCATAGTCAAGGCCATATTGTTGTGTATACCCTTTTGCAACCAGCCTGGTCTTATAGCATTCTAACGAACCATTTGACTTGCACTTAACCTTATACACCCATTTGTAGCCAATTTAGACTTTGCCTTCAGGCAACTCAACCAATTCCCATGTCTCGTTTTCAGCCAAGGCTGCATACTCCTCATCCATGGCAGCACACCAGTTATCATCTGTAACTACATCATCAAACTTTGTAAGTTCTTTGTAACCTGTCACACTAGCCATATATGCATAATGGCAGGCTGAATAACCAATGTATGTAAACTTATCAACTAGTTTTCAAACTCTCTCAGTTCTTCATAACTGTGGCTCACTCTGAGCTTGCCTCTCATGAGGTGGTACATAACGACTCTGCCTTGCTCCAAACGTCATAATAGACGGAATGCCCGACTCACTATCCAAATTGTTGCTGTTGGATGACTCATAACCTGCTATAAGTGGACTTGACACGTCCTCAAGCATCTTTTCTATTTCCTTATCCAATCTCCCCCTCACTAACATATCCGTGTCAGTGGATGTAGGATTACGACTCCACAAGCATCCTGACCAAGGACTTACTGTAGGTGACCCATCACCTGTAGGACCACTCATAGATGTACTCACTATAGGTATATTTTCAACATTACTAGTGTTGGTTGATCCATCAATAGCCACTTCAATAAGATTACCATACCATGATGCCCGCTCATAAAAAACAACATCTCTACTAATCAATGTCTTGACATGTGTAGATTGTACATAACACTTGTAAGCTTTCCGGTCTTATGCATAACCAAGGAACACACTCTTGATAGCTTTAGGATCCAATTTCTTCCTCTTTTCATCAAGAACATGCACATATGCAATGTTGCCAAATATCTTCAAGTGTGAAATGTCAGGCTTATGACCATACAACTTCTCATAGGGAGTTACATCATGAATCCCTGCTGTAGGGGTTCTATTCAACACATAGACAACAGTCACTACTACTTTAGATCAATAACCATTTGGCAAACTCTTCTCATTTAGCATAGCTCTTGCTGATTCCATCAATACCCTATTTTCCCTTTCTGCTACACCATTTTTTTGTGGTGTATAGCTACAAGTTAAATGTCTTCTAATCCCGTATTTAGCAAGGTACATGTTAAAGTAATTAGAGACATATTCTCCACCTCCATCTGATCTAAGACATGAAATTTTACAACTCAACTCATTTTCAGCATGCTTCTTGAAGTCCTTGAGTGCATTAAGCACATCATCCTTATGTTTCAATATGTAAAGCCAAATATACCTCTACTGAAATCATCAATGAAGGATACATAGTAACGAGGACCACCAAACAAAGCATTATGAGACGGACCCCATACATCTGAATTTACCAACTGCAAGGGTTGTGAGCTATTCCATAAATTTCTCATAAATGGAAACAGTGCTTGCTTTCCAAACTGACATGCATCACATACATGTTCAAAGTCATGATACTTGAACTTAGGCAGTCCAAGCACAATCTCCTTCTACTGCATAGATTTCAGCTTTTGTAAATTCACATGGCCAATCTGCTTATGACATATCTCAACATCTCGTATAGCACCACCATCATGTGCAAACATGGATGCTTTCAATTCTAGAATTGATGCATCAAGAGTAAACATTCTGCCATCTCTTCGGCCTCTAGCAACAATCAATTTGTAGTCATTACCATATTCTTCAACAACGCATCCATCTCTATTAAATCTCACATGCAGATTCTGTTCTGCCACATCTGTCCAACTGACAAAAAATTCTTAGTTATTGTATGTACATGTAGTACATCATGCAAGCTCTTTTTCTTGCCATCAAGCATCATCAACGGAACAATACCTGTGTGCTGAATGTCATGCTGGGTGTCATCCCCTGTACACACATAACCATGTAAACCTGCAACCATCTCATCAAACCATTCTCCATGGGGTGTCATATGATTTGAAGCCCCTAAATCAATGTACCATCTCTCATCTCTGTTCTGCCTAGATGCATTCTTAGACACATGCTGCATGGCAAACAATCTATCAACCTGCTCATCATAAGCACCGCTAGAAGATGCATAGTACCCATGCTATTTTCCCTTTGCCTTCATATCTCCCTGCTTCTTGTAACAATCCTTTGCAATGTGTCCATATCTACTGCAGTAATGACAGCTCTTATCTCTGTTTAACTGATCATTTGACTACCATGAACCGGATCCACCACCTCTACCATGGGGTGATCTCCCCTACCTCTAAAGCCACAAGATCCACACTGGTCCTGTGTATTTGTGCCATGCCAGGCATTCTGCTGATGATGTCCCCATAAGTGTTTCGAGTGTCTCCTCAACCTCAAAAAGAGCCACAGCCTCTACCGCCTCTACCACGTTGGCTAGAGTAAAGAACAGTGTCTCTGCTTTGAGACGTACTAGAACCTGTATTCAGCCCAAGCTTAACTTCCTCATGCAGCAGCAAGGCAATTAGCTCATCCCAATCAGGGGATTCATCTCTCACAGAAATAGACATATCAAATGGTTTATACTCATTGCCAAGTCCATTCAATGTCACTGCAATTATATCATCCTCAGACACTGAAGATCCAATGGCGGCAAGCTGATCCACTATGTTCTTGATCTCTGTAGTGTAGGCCTGAATGCTTCTGTCATTCCTAGACATGTTATTAAACTATTGCTTTAGCTTAATCTTTCTTTCATGTGTTACATTTCCATAATTCTTCATGAGTATGTCCCATGCATCCTTTGGAGAACTACATCCAATAATCTGTATAACCATAGCATATTATATACATAAGGAAAACCAATGTAACACCTTGCATGCTCTCTCGGTCCATAGCTTATGAGCCCTTTTCTTATCATTTTTTGGATTTCTTTCATGCATTTCAGGTTCAGTCTCATCACCTATACATAAGTCCCAATAACCTCTACCAACCAAAAAAATCTTCACACGAAACTTCCATAAAGCAAAATTTTTGTTGTCTAGCTCTTCTCCCACAATTTGAGTGATTTGGTAGTGCCTTGAGCATTTTCCATAGTTGCAGCTTAGGTATTCAGTGATGTATACAACATGTAAGTATCTGACTCCTTTTTCTATAGTTTAAGACCAGTTTCATGCTATTCATGACAATTTCCTGCAATTCACGATAGTTTTCCTAACAACCTGCTTGCTACAAACTATATTCCAACAATGAAAAAACACAGTCAACTGAGCATAAACCAAGCTCAAATTAGTTCAAAACATTCTATGGTAGTGGCAAAACATCCCAACAATAAACTATATCCATACAAGTATCAATGTTTGTACGGTATGCAAGTAGCAGTACCAAATATAGCCAGCCCACTACTATAACAAGCAACATTTTCTCTGTTAAAACAATAGTATTCGGGCCTCAAAACAGCCCCAAAACATCTCATTCACTTGCCACTCTATGCAAGAGTTGCGACCGGTCAAAATATATTGCATGTATGTCAAGTGAAGATGATAGGTATCATTCCTGCAGACAATAACCAATCAATACCTTGGTATAACCAGCAACAAATCAGCCCAAACTTTGGACTTTCAGCACTCACAATATCCCAAAAAGTATCTACCACTCAAATGGTATGATCCAAGCATTTGACAGTAGTAAATATGCATCACAGATACTTCAACCCTGTAGGTATATTGTTTCCAAATTCAGGACAGAAATCAGTTCATTGTTTCCAACCTACAAACAAGCTCCAAAATTGAGCATTTAACACTCCAATATCATGCTCAAATACATGATAATAAGAGCATATACATTGTTAGGATGAAAGCCACAAATGCCCTGGAATCATCTGCTGTTTACTACAGTAAACAGCCAATCTGCACAAGTCAATGCTGAATATCTAAAAATCTGTGAGGAATTTGAAAAAATTTTATTCTGCAAAGTTGTAGACCACATTGAAACGGTCAAGAATGGTGAGCCGTTTCTCCAAAAACCATTTTTGTAGCAATATATAACTTCTGCAAAAAACGGGCTACATGTACAGTCTCCTTTGATGACATTTTCTTTAGATCTGATGTCTTGATGTCAAATGGCCACTACCAAGTCTTTAGGCTTCAGGTGTTCAAGGTCTGATACCATGTTGGAAGAGAGGGAGAAAGACAAAGTGGAGCGGAAGATGAGCCTCAGCTCATTGGTTGTTTTTCTTCCATTATTCTTCCATCATACTAATTGAAAGAGACTTACACACATAGGTATGACTAACCAAGACTAATTGTAGTTAAGTCACTAACTACACCGACTTATTGAATGTCACACACGTGTACAGTTGTATCCAACTAATGTCGGTCACACACATAAAGATAGACTAACTGAAGAGTAATGGGAGCTTGATATTCTAACACATAGAAATTTTCACCCTAGAATACACTTGACTTTGGGATCCTTGGAATACATCCCTAGTAGACGCAAGAGAGAGAGCACTTGAAATGTTAAAAATAAAATATTTTGTGAAAATTTTATAGGGAGAGGTGAGAAAAAAACTAGAAATTAAAGAGCCAATAACTTTTGAGAAATAAAGAAAATTTTAAAAATAAAGAAAATTTGAGAAAATAAAAAAGAGAGAATCACATGAAACACTGAAACATCGAAAATAGAGACCAAAACTAGTAAGGGGATGGGCAAAATTATTAGATTTTAGCAAGATAGAATGCTCAATTAAATCCAAAAATTAAATATCAATTGTTTGGGCAAATGCAAAATATGACGTTAGGAGCTTTGAGAGACATGCCTTTAGGTAATGGAGGATTGATGGAACCAAATAATTGAGAAAATATGAGAGGAGGAAATAGAAGAGGATATTTTAGAAGACCATTGATTTGTTATTCCTATGGAGAGAGAGTTCACATAAGCACAAATTGTTTGTACCCACCAACAGTAGGAGGGGATATGTATCTTTTATCTCAAAATATTCCAAATAGACATAACAATTATGGTATAGAAATTAAATACCATACTTCTTCTCAAATGTCAAAGCCAATGCAAGAAGACAATAGAAAGATTGCCATAAATTGTATTCTTGTTGAAAAAAGGATGAGGAAAACAAAACTGTAGATGTGATGCCAACAACCAAAAGGAGGAGAAATATAGAGAGAGATGAGCCTGAGACTAGTAAGATTGGTGAAGAAATAAGAAGAAAGATTAAAAAAAGGAGAAAAGAACAAAGGAGAGAAAAAAAGAAAACTTAGGAAACATTATTATACTTTTGATATCCCTTCAAGAGAAGGAGAAAGTGACTATGACCTAAGAAAGGATTTGATGGGTAGAAAAGCAGATATAACATTTGCTCAATTAATGGAGTTGTGCCCTAAGATGAGAGGGCAGTGGAAAAATTTAGTAAATCCAAAAGAGAAAGAAAGAAAAAAAGGATCAGTAAGAATTTTGAGTGTAGAGGAGTTACCTCATATTTGTCATGTGGTTGATACCTAATATAAAAATAAAAATATAGGAGAGGCATATATCGATGGAGGAGCACAAGTCAGTGTGATTACACAAGCATGTGTAGAACAATTCAGACTCTGAATAATTGCAAGATCTGGATTTCAGATTAGGCTTGCAAATCGTGCTAAAGTGAAATTCTTAGGAATAATTCAGAATTTGGAGGTCAATGTGTATGGGCTAGCTATGAAAATAACTTATCATGTTATGCCAGTGGTTTGGATTGCTTTTTCACTTATTTTGGGTAGACCTTGGCTTAGGAAGGTTGGTGCAATACAGGATTGGGAGAGAGAAATCATAACTACTTATGACTATAGTGGAATAGCAAAGAAGTTTGATTTGGCTTCAAGAAAGGAATTGGTGAATGAGGATGATAGTGAAGAAGAATAAGAGGAAGAAAGTGATAGTTCCGAGGAAGATGAAAGTGAGGATGAGAGTTCATAAAGTGACTCAGACCTAGAGGTTTCATCAATAATAATAGAGAAAGTGAAGGAAAAAAAGAAAAGATCCTTAAACACCTAAGAGAAGTCAAAAACACATGTTTGTCAATCAATAACTTCGAGAATATTTGAAAATGTTCAAAAAGATAGAATATTTCCTTTAGCAAACAAAAGAAAAATGAATTTTATTTTTTGCTAAAGGATGAAGTGTTATCATTTGAAGAATAATTTTCAAAGAATATTGAGGAATAAAAAGGAAGAGTTTGAGTAATAAATGTAAAAAATGAAGAAGTTCAAGAGAGCATAATGATTGGAGAAGATGAAGAAGGAAAACTAGAGGATTTAGAAAAATTGATGGAATGACCTCAAATTTCATAAGAAAAAAGAGAGTTGTTGGAGAAAATGTTGAGTCTTGACCTAATTGAAGGAGAGAAAAAATAATACCAAACAATTATAGATAAATATCTAGATCTTTTTATAATTTCTTACACAGAAATCAAAGGTATGCAAGGGGAAGGGCTAAAAATTGAACTTAACGAAGATGCAAAGCTAGAAGCCCTTGACTTTAGAACAAATGATTATTTTAAAAGAAGAGGTTGAAAAGTTGTTGTAAGCGGGATCTATTTATCCTGTTGAACATTCTGAATGGGTAAGCACAATAGTCATAGCACCAAAGAAAACATAAAAGAGAGTATTGGATTCTCTCCATTTAAGTTGGATTATGGAAGAGAAACCTTATTACCTATAGAAGTGAGAATACCGGCTCTAAGGATGTTTGAAAAATTGAGTGAGGGTAAGGACATAAATTATTTCACACAGAGATTGTTGCAATTGCAAGAAGCACAATTAAACAGACAAGAGGCATGCGATCATTATGAAAGAAGCCAAGAATGTAATCTTCAATATTTTAATAAAAAACAAAAATAAAAATACAAGAAAATGAGATTTGGTTTTAAGATATAACAACAAGTTGGATCATACTTTCCAAAAGAAATTCCAAACAAAATGGGAAGCACCATTCATGGTCATTGAAATATATAAAAATGGAACTTATGCATTAGAAGATTTAGATGAAAAGCATAGACAAAGAATCAATGGATATAGATTAAAGAAGTATTTCTCAAGGTTGATGACAATTAAACTAGAATGGTTGGGACAAAAACTAACAAAACAAAAGAATGAGGAAACAGAATGGATGATAGATGTAGAATCACTTTATGAAACCAACTGCTATGCATGAATGCTTGCAGATTAGGAGGAGGGCTAAATATGTCAAGTGCTTCCACGTAAACTAAAAACCCTTAGAGAAACATTAGATAGGTAGGATTTTTTAAGTTTAGTTATATGTGCAACTATTGGTTTTGTTGTTTTGCAGCTAGGATTTTTGTGTTTATCTAGATTATGAATTTTTTTTGTCAATTTATTTTGATTTTTTTAGCTTGAAAACTTAATAGCCTTGGTCAAGATCAGTGATTTTTCAATAGATTAGAGCATGACTTTGATGGTAGCTATTGGACATCCTGAAATAGTTATATTTTCTTGCTGATACCTTTGCACATCACGGGGATTATGGGTTCGTGAGCACTTCACGTTGCACTTGTTGGATACATTGCACTCTAGGGTCATCTCTTGATTTTTGTAATTACTTCCATGCCATGGATTGGGTTAATGCACTTATTGTACCATCATTGGGTACTAGCATGGTATGATACCCACTATAACTATATGTAGTAAACCTTAGATGCACGTGCATTGGAGAGAGAAACTTTCATTGAGCATGCAAAATAATAGGAACAGTTGGATGAGTGGAAAGATGGATGGGTGAGTTTGAGGATCGTGAAGAACACCTACAGTTGTGAGATGGGTTGTTAACTTAGTCAAATATAATGAGGACAATATTTTTGTTGAGTGATTGTGAGATTTTGGGTGGGTGGAGTAAAGTACAACAATTATTATTTTTGTTGAGTGATGAGAGGTGAGGTTAAGGATCTAAAGTAATTGAGGAATTGTGTTTGTATCTTGCATAATGCACAAGCACTTGTAGTTAAACTAGGTGCTATTTTTTAGTGCATCCATCTTTTCACATGTAGGAATGCTTATATGATTGCATGGCATAGATTCGACTTTGCACTACTTCTCAAATCATGTGTGATTAAGCATGGAGTTCATTTTCAAAAGCATATCTTTTGATAGGAAACTTTGTATTGAAAACAAAGTTAGGGAAGCTTTAGAATGTTGGACAATGAAAGATTTACTAAATCTAATTTATTATGAGATGGGAAAGGAAAGGAAGTATATAGGGATTTTCAAAATGCAAGTTGATGGATCTACTTCTGAAGTTTGTGATCTAGAAAAGGCACATGTGAAGATGCGTATAGTTTTGATCCAACCCATGAATCTATACCACAAAGTCCACCTAGATGACAACAAAAAGCAAGCTGCCCTTCTTCTGGGGTTCTATCAACAAATGGAGCAAGTGCAGAGGAGGTTAATAATGTAACAAAAGTCTCTTGGATATGCAAAAAAACAGCATGCAGAGGCTCATTTTCTACGTAATGCCAGTTTTTGTAAGTGATGTTCTTGATGTATCTGATAATAACAAGATCTTAGTCTTTGGATTGTCTGCACACTAAAGCCAATGGATGTGGAGAGTAGTTGTGGTTTTTCATATGATTTTAGAGTGTGCCCTCAATAGTAGATTAGCTAGGGTGGTAATTGTTGACTCCAACATTTTTCTTGATGGAACTTATAAATGCGGATCTTATGGGAGAATTAGCAACTTGATAGGCTACTAGAGAAACTAGCTCTTGGTTGTAGAGATGCCCGAAGAGTGAATATATTCTATCATTGACTTTTACTTAGCCATAAACTCAAAGATGAAGTCTGTGTGCCATTCTGGATTGACTTACACTTATTTGGAGGCTAATTGATGAGGAGGACATTCGACTTGTCAACATGATTCAGAAGGTTGGTTACATGCAAGATTGATGGATGAGGGAGACCTATGATTTTGAGGCTAATCGATAGTAGCAAGAATCGAGAGAGCTACGTAATGAATGGTTGGTACCTATTTTGGAGCTATCTTATTGCCTCAAAGAGCTGAGAGTTACATCGTGTTTTCTCGGAGGACTTTTGATCATGATTGATGTGGACATGTTGTGAGGAGCTAGGTTGGCGATTGAGAGTGGCTAGTTGTAATACTGTGGCATGCCGGTGTGTTGATAGCCACGATGGTAGTGCTATGTTTGTAGCAATGTAGGTGGCGACACTGCATGAGTCAACTAGAGCTACAAGATGATTGTAGTGGAGGAACTATTGAGCAATGCTTTATTGATCCCAAACATGATGACATTATCAAAAGGCATAAGAAAAAGCTTAAGCGCGTGCAATATAAAGAGAAATCATGATGGCGTAGCAAGTAGTGTGTTTAATGCTAGGAATCAAGGTGGCATGGTGGTTACAGTGCTCCAAATGATCATAATTAACCCATCAAAGAGGCTAACTTTAATGGTTGTGTGGATGCCTACATGGCAAGAAGATGACTCCAACAAGGAGTTAGAAAGCACATGCTTTCTAGTAGAAGCATCAAATGTATTATATGCTTTGATAGAAGCAAAAAAGGCAATAACCTATTCATCATTTTTGCAAATGCCATAAAAGAAGGTGGATAATGATGAAGACAAAGGAGTTTCTATGGATGAGGTAGCGGCTAGCATATGGAAAAGAAAAAAACATTTTAACTTTTAACGAGTTTTAAAAACGATAAAAGATAAAATCTTTTAAGCTAATTTTAGTCATTCATGAGGGGAGCAATAGTCTATATAAAAGGGAATTATGAAGAGCTAATGGTCCCCTTCTATGATTTTATTTAAGTCGTGAGTGTGAGGAGAGGAGGGTCACACCAAAGTTTTTTTGGAAAAGAGAGTACTTTGTTCAAAACTTTTACAAGTATGATGCGAATAGCTCAATGTATCACAATAATCAAATTTTGAGGTATGAAGATTATGTGTGAGGTTTGTTTTGAACTCAAGGTCTTTGCTTAATTTTTTTGAGGTTGAAGTTGCTCTACATTGTGTGTGCTTTCAATGTGTTTGTGGCTATTAGAGACTTAGTAGTTTTTTGTTTTGGCTTGGGTTTGCTAGTGCTTATTGTCAAAGCTTGAGTAGAGTTTAGCATTTAGACAAAGTCATTTCACTTTGCCACTCTTTATCATCTCATTTTCAAGTTGTATAAGAGGATTATATTTGCACACCACTCGTGAAATTATGTGCTAAGCTTACTATCTCAACACTCCCCCTCAAGCTCAACTACATCTTTGCAACTAAGTAAGCTTTGAAATTTTCAAAGCTTCTCTACACCCAATTCCTTTGTGAAAATGTTAGCTATATGATCCTGTGTACTGATATATATCAAGTTGATCCCTTTTGTAAGTACCTTCTCTCTCATAAAAAATGGTAATGCATCTCAATTTGTCTTATCCTAGCATAGAACACTCGGTTCCTACCTAACCATGTACTACTCATGTTGTCACAATGAATAATAACTAGACTATCTCCCTACACATCCAAATCACCAGCTAGCTTTTGCATCCATACCATCTTACATGCTGCCACAGTAGCACCTCTACACTTAATAAAGAAACCATTGGTTGCTTTTTGTTGCTCCAAGTAACTACTACTGCACTACCAAGGAAAAACGTATCCATTTGTAGATCTTCTATTAGACTTGCTACTAGCCCAATCTACATTTGTGTACCTACACACATGTACATCCTTACCTTTGTGACATGCCCATCGAGGCCGCTTTCACGTTGGCACATTCTTAGCAATCCATCAAGAGACATCCTAACGCTATCCAAGACTCCATGGAATACCTCAAAGTTTGTTGTCTAGGCTCGCTTGAGTCTACCTTTCAATGGAAGTTTCTAGCCATTCCCATGAGGATCGACTTAGAGTTTTAGGTTCCTAATATTGGTCAAGTCACCTATTGGTCAGCTTGCACCAGTATTTCAAGTTCCCATTTCTCATAGGATTACTCAAATTGAAGTGAACTTGCATCGCACTTGGTTCAAAGAGAATGGGAGACAAAGGGGAGTGCAGCATGTCGACCCTTCTACCCATTAGGCAAAATCCCATTCTGGCCCCCTAAAATGATGCAAGTCGGGTTTTTCATAATATCTAATGGCCATTTGTTTTGCCTAAACTATTGACAACACAATTTTTATGAGAAAAGCTCTTGGCTAATCAAGACCACCTAATCATAGGTCTGGACCCACCAGGGATCCATCCACCTGCTTTCCTCATTAGAGTATTTTTAATTACCTACTTACCTACCACTTTAGATTTGGCATATAAAAATAGCTTCTTTGATTATCTTCTAGCACTAGTTCATTACACTATCTTTATTTCACGATAAAAAACATTGTAAAGCAATTCTTTCTCAAACAACTCCTTTAGGAAAAATATATTTTTACAATGTTTCATGTCTTGATGACTGGACATGAGCCTAAAGGTATTATTTCAAGTTTGGTCCCTAGATTAGTATTGAGACTTCTAGAATACTATCTAGATTCGAAGGGTAATTGATAATTCGTAAGAGTAAGGAATTTGTGATCAAAGCCCCTTGATATCCTCATCTCCTCCTACCAACTAGAATTCTCTATGACAGAACCTTTCGCATAGTGATCAATCCATACTCACTGATGCGAAAACAAAAACCCCTTGGATTAGATTTTATTCAAACTGGCATTGGGGAGGTCTAGCGTCATCATGGAACATTTCCTCAATCGGTATTCTGTGCCTATCAGAATACTACCTCAATTGGTAATTTGAACTCGATTATCTATCTTTTATCCTAGGTATTTACTGCGAGTGCTATTGCTATTCACATCTTTGTTTGTAATTTTGGTACTTTTCATTCTATTTGTAGTGGTTGAACTCACAGTGTGATTAGCAGCTCCTGCTTCCATAGCCTTTGTAATTTTCCTCTTTGGAGCCATGGTCATCAATCATGAAATTGTAGAGAAGACTTCAATAATAGAGCTATGGGGCATCTCGATTGGATCGATAGAGATGGCAACAATATGGATTGAGAAGAAATTGAGTAGTCTCGATTCTATAGGGGAATGAAGGTAGTAGAGACGGGGTTCAACTTGGAAAGGCGGTAGAGTATTCCCCTTGTCTTCATAATAAGAATTCTCTCTCTCACTGTCCTCTCGCCTCTCTCTCTAGCTCTTCCCTCTTGATTCAAGAAGAATCTCTTATGTTGATTCTTGCTAACATCCTCAATGGCTCCTCATGCCCCATATTATAATTTAATTGGAAGGGAAGGGAATCTCATGAGTTGTGGCCAAGAAGAGGAGTTCTTCATAGAGGGTATCTTGCCAATCCAGCTATCTAGAAGCTTTTGAGATGCAATTTGATCATGGCAATCTCTTCTTTGAGGTCTAGAGGGTTGTCAAAGATGCCATGACTGATTTGCCTAGATTTTGGGTAATCTTGCTTCAATCTAGACCTCTCGAATGGAGAAAAGAGGGAGAATGTTAGAGTTTTTTGCTGAGATTGAGAAGAAAGATCTCATGCTTTTTTTTCTATCTTTCATTTCCCAAATTTTTGGGCGGCGCCTTCAGATCATTGTTTTCTTCTCCTTCTTAAGGATTTTTCTAAGCCTTAATCTCTTACAAGCAAAGTCTTGACTTGCTCAATGTCAAGAATCGTGTGATGGGGGACTTGCTTGAGCTGCTGCGCTGCCAAACACACACTGTATACACAAGAGGAAGCTCACTCAAGAACACAAGAAGAGAGATGGAGGCCAAAACGTTTTCTTGCTAGTTTCTTCTTCTTCTTCCACACACTATACAATGTACACAAAGTATAGATAAGATACAACATAAAGGAAAGTGGCCTACAAAGTCAAATAGTGCATAACCGACTACACTAATTGACCGGCGCTATGTCTTTACCAGATGTAGGTATGTGTAACAAACTAAATATAATAAGTGATAAGTCAGTGGCCATGTGAGTATCATAATGACCACCAACGTGCTAAGTGTAGATGTGTGGACCCATCTAGCCAGGCAGTCCCGTCATCCATGTCCGCACGTGTTGAGCTTGCCATCTCAACACTCCCCCTCAAGCTCAACTCTATCTCCGCAACTCCAAGTAAGCTTCGGAACTTTCGAAGCTTCTCTGCATCCAATGCCTTTGTGAAAATGTCAGCTATCTAATCCTGTGTGCTCACATATACCAAGTCAATCTCTCCTGCAAGTACCTTCTCTCTCACAAAGTGGTAGTGCACCTCAATGTATTTTGTCCTAGCATGGAACAATGGATTCCTAGCTAGCTGTATGCTGCTCATGTTGTCACAATGAATGACAATTGGACCATCTCCCTGCACGTCCAAATCACCTAATAACTTTTGCAGCCATACCACCTCACATGCTGCCATAGCAGCACCTCTATACTCAGCCTCTGTACTCGATAAAACAGTTGTAGGTTGCTTTTTGTTGCTGCTCCATGTAACTGCTGCACTACCAAGGGAAAACATGAATCCACTTGTAGATCTTCTGTCTGACATGCTACCAGCCCAATCTGCATCTGTGTATCCAAAGACCTGTACATCCTTACCTGCCTCATAAAAAAGTCCATAATGTAAAGTGGACTTTACGTACCTCAATATACGTCTAACTACATTCAAATGAGGTTTTCTAGGCATTTGCATAAATTTACTGACAAGGCCAACAGCATAGGTCAAGTCTGGCCTTGTGATAGTCATGTAAATCAAACTCCCTCCTAAACATAGTAGGGTCTTCTATCTCATCTCCAACATCAACACTCAACTTCACATTTTGCTCCAATGGTACTAAAAGAGGCTTACATGATGTCATACCATACTTGGATAACATATCCAAGCCATACTGCCTTTGGGATAGCCATATACCATCATCACATCTAATCACCTCAATACCAAGAAAGTATCTCAGCTCACCCAAATCTTTCATCTCAAACTTCCTTTTCAAGAAGTTCTTAACTTCAGCAATCCCATTGTCACTGTCACCTATAATAATCAAGTCATCCACATGGATGACTATGATGACGAACACTGCATCTCCCTTTCTTATATAAAGTGAGTGATCAGCATCAGAAATATAAAATCCAATATTGACAAGATACTCTCCAATCTTGTCATACCATGCTCTAGGTGCTCGCTTCAACCCATAGAGCGCCTTCTTTAACCTGCACACATATGTGGGATGCTCTAAATCCTCATAACCTGCTGGTTGCTCCATATACACTTCTTCTTGCAATTCACCATGCAAGAAGGCATTCTTAGCATCCAATCTCTGCAAAATCCAACCTTTGGCTGCTACCAAGGCAATCACACACCTAACAGTTGCCATCCTAGCAACTGGACTAAATGTCTCTTCATAATCTATGCCATATGTTTGAGCATAGCCATTTGCAACCAGCCTAGCCTTATACCTGCTAACTGAACCATCTACATTATGCTTGACTTTGTAAACCCACTTACAGCCAATAGCTCTCTTACCCTTAGGTAAGGGTACCAAATCCCAAGTCTTATTGGCTTCTAATGCATCTATCTCCTCATCCATTGCTGCATCCCAATGAGCATGACTAACAGCATCCTCAAAACAAGTGGGCTCAACATCCTCAACTAGTTTCACCATATAAGCATAATGGTGAGCTACATGACCTTCAAAACCAAATCTTTTAACAAGGTAGCTGACCCTGCTAGACCTGCGTACCACCGGATCACTCAATGGAGCCTTTACATTACTATGAGCTCTCTGTACACCTGGCGTCCTAACTGAAGGAATGCCAAGCTCATCATTCAAACTCTCCGAACCACTAGAATCTCCATCAAATCCCAAATGACTGGTAGATGCATCATTACCATCCAACACTTTCTTCTTTCCTTTGTCCTTCCTTGCAATACTTATAGATCCGCCTGAAGGTGTGGGGCTACTCCTTAGTCTCCCAAACCAAGGACTCACTGTAAGTGTAGTACCAGATGATGTTTCTGGTCCACTAAGACTCCGTGATTCTTGTTTATCTTTCTGCACATAGCTGTCCTGATCATTATCATCATCCAAAACATCACGAGCAGGTGTATACCAACTTCCCATCTCATCAAAGATAACATCCCTGCTATCTCTGAACTCACCTGTGAGACAGGGTTATAACAGCGATACCCTTTCTACTCTAAAGAGTATCCAATAAAAACACATTTTTCTGCCTTTGGATCAAGCTTCTTTCGTGCCTTATCTGGCACATGAATGTATGCAACACAGCCAAATACCTTTCAAGTGTGATACATCAGGCTTCTTGCCAGTAAAGCATTCTTCAGGAGTCATCCCATGAACTACAGCTGTGGGAGATCTGTTCATAATGTAAACAGCAGTGTGGACAGTCTCAGAACAAAAATGTTTGGGCATATTCTTTTCAGCCATTAATGCCCGTGCAACTTCTGCAATATGCCTGTTTTTTCTTTCTGCAACACCATTTTGTTGTGAGGTATACCTGCAAGTAAATTACCTATTTATCCCATGAGTCCTCAAGAAGCCACTGAACTCATTAGAGAGGTACTCTCCCCCTCCATTTGATCTCAAGCACTTTACTTTTAAGACTGTTTCTATTTTAACAGCTATCTTAAAATATTAGAAGTACTCAAACACATCACTTTTTTCCTTCATAAAGTATACCCATAACTTCCTTGAACAGTCACATAATAAATGTGACAAAGTATTTGCTACCACCAAGAGATACATTCTATGTAGGTCCCCAAACATCTGTATGCACTACATCAAGTATATTTCTATTCACTTCTCTATCATGCGAGAAGGGTTGTCTTGCCTGCTTACCAAACTAGCATGCTTCATAGACTTTATGCAATTCTGCAACTCTAAAAGAAGACAACCCTATAACCAATCCTCTAGACTGCATCAATTTCAGCCTTTGCACATTTGCATGTCCAATACGTTTATGCTATATTTCAATATCTGCAACTACTCCTTTTTCTTTAGCATACATAACAGCATCCATTGCACGAATTCCAACATCTAAAGTGAACATTCGGCCAACTCTACTTCCTTTTGCAACCAACCTGCACTTATCATTAAAGTCTTCTACAAAACAAACTTTTGCATTGAATCGGACCTGCAACCCCTGCTCTACCATTTGGCCAACACATACTAGATTCTTTGTAATTGATGGCACATATAATACATATGTCAGACTCTTTGTCTGGCCATCATACAAGGACAAGGAAACCTTTCCAATGTGTGAAATTGGATGGCATGAATCATCACCCGTCTGCACATAACCTGGATTTTGTAAGTCATGCATCCCTCCAAACCATTCAACATGACTGGTCATATGATTAGATGCACCTGAATCAACATACCATACATCATCATGTGTCCCCTTTCCTGTAACTGCATTCATCATATGCTGCATAACAAATAGACATTAATTTTTGTCTTCATTCTGTCGTGAAGACGATGCATAGTTTCCTTACTGCAATTTACCACTGCGAATATCATCCTTCTTTACATAGCAATGGGCTGCAATATGGCCTGTTTTGCTATAATAATGGCAAACAATAGCAGAATTTCCAAAACCTCTATTCTTCCATCCACCTCTTTCTCTAGAGCTCCCCCTGCCTCTAAAGTTTCCTCTACCTCCAGAAACCTGCATTTCACCAAACTGTTGATTGAACTTGTTTTGTTGGTTATCGCCAACACGTCCCATACCACGACCTCTCGAAAAGAATCTACAACGTCCCCTTCTCCTGAACTCAAGTAAAATGCTTGGACCTGTTCACCATTTCTTTCAGACGAATCACCCTGCATATTGATCTCTTTAGTAATCATGAGAGAGATCAGCTCATCAAAATCTGGAAATGGCTTTCGTACATATACTGAAGTAACAAATGATTTCCATGTCTTCTCATTGTTAAGGCCACTCAAAGTGGATGAAACCAAATCATCATCATCCGGCATTGCATCAATCATTGCTAAAGCATCTGCAATGCTCCTCACCTTCAACACATACTCATTGACATATATTTTTCCTTTCTTCAAGGCATTCAACTCTTGCTTGAGTTGAATCTTTCGTACCTTTGTATTTACTGAAAACATGCTCTCAAAAATTGTCCAAGCTGCATGTGAAGTTTCTGCATTCGTGATATGTCCTAGCATGGTATTATCAATAACTATAGATAGCTAGTGCATCATCTTTTTGTCTTTCTCATTCCACTCTTTCCATGCTTTTAACTCATCTGCAGTCGAAAGGATACCCAGCTCTGGCTCCTTTTCTTCACCTGAGACAAACTCATAAAGGCCCTTTCCAATGAGGAAGTTCGTCACACGGAACTTCCATGAAGGGTAGTTGTTCTTGTCGAGCTTCTTAATAATGGGATTTCCACTATTCTCTGCCATTATCACAAACAAGGATACAACATAACAAGCTAGTCTTCTACAATCTTTCACAACACGTGCACAAAAATGCACCAAGCAACCTTTTTCACTGATTGCTCAATAGTATATGTAATCTGCAACCTGTTTGCAGATAAACCTTATGTTTGCTTCTTGCAAACATCTCAAAAGTTACAAATTCACAATCTGTAACCTGCGCATCCACTTTCGGTCAATATAGTCGAAATCATAGTCTACCCTAAAACTGTTGTCCGCAACCTTGCAGCTCTAAAACGGAGCCTAAAACGGCCTCAGATGCCCAAAATAACTACGGGAAAGCTCTAAAGGGCCTATCTATAAAATCTACAGTGATCTGCTTGCACACCAAATCTCACAACAATCTGAGATTTTTGCTCGACCCTACTTCCGGTGCCTCCACATGCACTATCCAAGAGAGAGAGTAGAAGAATGGGAGAGCTTCTTATCCGTTGCTTGCTTGCTCGAACCTTGCTTCTTCTCCTTCACTTCAGCCTTCGAAATCAGCCTCTTTCAGTGGCGCGACTCTGATACCATGTCAAGAATCGCGTGGTGGGGGGACTTGCTTGAGCTGCTGTGCCAAACACACACTATATACACAAGAGGAAGCTCACTTAAGAACACAAGAAGAGAGATGGAGGCCAAAACGTTTTCTTGCTGGTTTCTTCTTCTTCTTCCACACACTATACAATGTACACAAAGTATAGATAAGATACAACATAAAGGAAAGTGGCCTACAAAGTCAAACAGTACATAACTGACTACATTAATCGACTGGCGCTATGTCTTTGCCAGCTATAGGTAGGTATAGCAAACTAAATATAATAAGTGATAAGTCAATGGCCATGTGAGTATCATAATGACCACCAATGTGCTAAATATAGACGTACAGACCCATCTAGCCAGGCAGTCCGTCATCAATGTCCGCACGTGTTGAGCTTGCCATCTCAACACTCAAGTCTTTAAACATGTCTTGTTTGATCAGGACTTAACCATGATGGCCGTACACATGGCAATTACCGTATAGAGGTATTCGTAGCCGTATCAATCTTGTTTAAGACACCACTTTTGATAGTCTAAGTTCTTCAAAATTAATGTACAGGAAGTCGAGAAAGTTGAAACATCACATCCTCTTCCCCTTAGAGGAATTGAGATGTCCTCATCTCAAATGAAACTCGGGATATTAGCTACATTGTGATTTTTAATCAACCTAGATAGCATCCTCTTCAAGATAGTATTTCCATTGAATGAGATACTCCCTAAGGGTTTTACTTCGTAGAACCTTCTTTTGGTTTCTCAAGTATCCTATCTGGTTGAAGTTCAAGGACTCCTTGACTTGGCATCACAAGTTGTTGGTCACTAAGCACATGATCAGGGTTAGGACCATAGACTTTCAATAGATTGACATGGAATACATTATGCACTTTCAAGTTGTTAGGGAGTTATAGTTTATAAACATTACGTTCTAGACATTTTAGCATCTTATATAGTCCACGATATCTAGGTCTTAGCTTCTTGAATTCCCCTAGAGAGAATGATCTTTTCTTTAGGCAAACTCCAATAAAAACCATGTCACATTTTTTAAAAATGCATTTTTTTCTTTGTCAATCAGCATATTCTTTGTGTCGATCATTGGCAGCTTGAATATCTTGTTTTATAGCCTTTACTTGCTAATCCATTTCTTCCAGCTTTTGCTTAGATGCTTCTATCCATGGAGGCATGATAAAAAAAACTTAAGAGGCGCAGGATAACCTTGCCCATACAATGCATGGAAGGGGTCATTTTAATACTTTGATTATACAATGCATTGTAGGAAAATTCAACAAAGGGTAGATATTGGATCCACCACTAAGGTTCCCTGTTGCAATAAGCTCTAAGTGTATCTTCAATAACTTGATTAACTTGCTCCGTCTGGCCGTCAATTTAGGGATGGTAAGTAGTAATGAACCAGAGCTGGGTTCCTAGAGCTTCGAACAAACTCTTCCAAAAGTTTGCTGTGAAGAGAGAATCACGATCACTGATGATTCTCTAGGGTAATCCATGTGATCTAAAATTTTCCTTAATGAAAACTCTAGCAATAACAAAAGCCTTGTAATTGGTTTTTATAAGAATAAGATGTGTAATTTTTGTCAGCATATTAATGACTACCATAGTTGAGTTATCCTCATTGTATTGGGGGTAACCCAACTATGAAGTCCATGCTAATATATTCCCATTTCATTTGAGGCATATCAAGTGGCTAGAGCTTGCTTGTCAACTTGACACGTTTAGCTTTAATTCACTGGCAGTTTAGGCATTCAGTAACATACTCGTGTGTTACCCTTGAGTCTCTCCTACGAGAAGCTTTTTTTACTGCATTAAGAGTCCTAGCATATCTAGGATGTCCCAAAAATGGAGAATCGTGAGCTTTTCATATTATCTTCTTAAGTTCCTGACTTGCATGAATACCTATGCCTTGTCTTGAAATAGACAAGCTCTTCATTTATGAAAAATTCTTGATACTTAAGATTTGAGTTCTAGATTTGTATCCTTAATGGGGATTTCTCTTAGCATTCTTTGATAACCTGAATCCTTCACTGCTTCTTCTTTGGCCATTTCTATAATAGGATTACTGGGCATTGAAATCATTATAGTGAGTTTTTGGCCTAGAGGGTTCCTCTAGGATTAGAGTATTGAGAAATGATTTATAGCTTAAGGCATCCATAACCACATTTTCTTTGCTTGGTCTATATTTGATTTCAAAATCAAATTTCTACAAAATCTCAATTCGTTGGTATTGCTTCATATTGAGGTTTAGTCAAGTGAAAATCCACTTTAGGCTTTTCTAAACTTGTTACCAAGCAAATAATGTCTCCATAATTTAAAGACACGAAACACAAGTAACTCTAAATCATGCATAGCATGGTTCTTTTCATAGATCTTTAATTTCCTTGAAGCATAGGCTATTGGATGTCCTTGCATAAGCATGCATCCCAATGCAAAGCTTGCATCAATTATGACTTCGAACTCTTTGCTTAGGTCAGGTAGCCTTAAAATCAAGGCGGTTACCAAACTATGATTAAGCTTTTCAAAGCTAGATTGTTTGATAGATATCCATATAATCGTGTTTTGCTTCTTGAGTAGGTTAGTGAGAGGTGTAACGATCAAGATATAATCGTTAATAAAAAGACTATACCAACTGGTTAGCCCTAGAAAGCTTCTCACTTCATTGACCGTTGTTGGGGGTGGCCAATCTTATGTGTCTTTGACCTTGGCTAGATCCACGAAAATGCCATTTTGTTAACACTATAAGCCCTAGATATTCAACTTGCTTTTTGGAAAAAACACATTTATCTTTCTTTAGCATAAAACTTGAGTTATCATTGTTTCAAGAACTATTCGCAAAGCTATGGTTCATAGTCTTCTTGATTTTTAAAATATATTAGGATATCATAGAAGAAGACAAGAACGAAATCATCAAGATAAGGTCTGAAAATATATTGCATCAATTTGTTGAAGGTGAAAATATATTGCATCAATTTGTTGAAGGTGACAAGAGTATTCGTTGATCCATATGGCATCACAATAAATTCATAATGACCATACCTTATGCTAAAGGATAAGGTGGTTTTAGGGATGTCGTTCTCCTTTCTTATTTGATAATAGCTAAATATGAGGTCAATTTTTTTAAAGATCTTTGCTCCCTCAAGTCGATCAAGCAACTCATCTATCATGGGGATTGGATATTTATTTTTCAATCACCTGGTTCAATCCAAGGTGATCAATACAAAGGCAAAGTGTTTCATCTTTCTTTTTTTAAAATAGGGTCGCTTGGAAGGAGCAGTGCCTAGAATGAGTTGGATCTCATGATCTACCTCTCTTGTTAGTGGAAGCTTTATCAGGTCCTTCGAAAAAACATCATAATATTTTAGCCAAGATGGTTGTCCTTGGCTTCATTATCTTGCTCAACCTTGTTCAGTTTGATTAGATAGATGAGTCTCTTTGTCAAACCTTTTAGTATTTTTTGTTTGTCTTCCAACTTTGATACATTAACACTTCAATAAACCAACACTACAAAAAAATGATCATGCAAATTACTCCATTATGATCCATGTTGAATGTTCACCTCTCGTAACCTGAAATTCCAATCTCATTGTCATCCAATTTAACATTTTAACATGCTCCCCAATTCAACACTTTCTCAATCTTTTGCTATTTGTTTATCTTGCAACTTTATGATCCATAACACTAAAATATGCTATTTGTTTATCTTCCAAGTTTATGATCCATAACACTCAAATAAACCAACTACAAAAAAGAAGACCGAGCAAATTACTCCATTGTAATCCATGTTGAATATTTCACCTCCTAAAATTAGTTTAGTTAATAATGCTTCACATTGTCACAAATTTCCGCAATCAAGCATTATGATCCATAACACTAGAACAATAAATAAACCAACACTACCAAAAAAAACATCGTGCGAATTACTCTTGATCTATGTTAACGTGGCATGCCTAAAATTAAGACTTCATTTAATAGTACATAATTTTATCGCAATCACGTACATAATACTTTGCCATTTATCCAGTCACGTAGGTTGACATTAAACCTGTCAAACGTACTTGACACGTGCCTCCATAGTTTTCAAAATCCTGCAAGGACACGTTCATGTCGGTCTGGCTGCCGTCTTACTGTTGTAAGAACATGTTCCATCTCTATTTTGGCTGCCTTGACAAATCTGAACATTCCTTCCTCTGCGCTTGATATCTCCGCATCGCCTATTGATTCTCTCTCCTTGTCTTCCGCTTTTCTATTCAAAACTTTCCTGCCTTCTTCCTTATGATATAAGCTTTACAATACCTTATATTCGATTTTCTCCTACATGATCATGTTCCTATGCATCAAGCATTCTGCACTCGCACTCCCAATAACGAAGGCGTATGGATGCTCGCGATGGTCATGCGATGGTGACCGTCTTTTCCACAAGACAAAATTGACGAGCAATCTAAGCTTACTAAACCCACTTTATTCCTTATGTTTTTATGCTTATAACACAAGAACAATAATCTAAGACAGAACAAATACATAATCATTTCTAACGGTATTTGATGGATACATTACGTGGTTCTATAAGCATATATATTGAGATTCTATAAGTCGATAATTCCCAAACGTTGGTATATATATTGAGATTCTATAAGTCGATACTTCCCAAACATTGGTATATTATGGATATACATAATACGCGGTTCTAGAAATATATATATAGAGATTCTATAAGTCGATACTTACATAACGGCGAGGGATTATTACAATACGTAGGGACTATAAAGTCCTGTGTACAGAAAAGTACGGAGCTCTTGCAACGCAGGGTTCCTCCTGCTGAACCGCCTTACGCGCAAAATTGAGCAAACTCGTAAAAAGGATTTTCTGTGATGACTGTATCAGTTAGTTAACGTTCACGTCGATGACCTTGGGGCTAGGGGGAGGGATCTTTGGCACAGTCACGGTGAGTACGCCATCTTGAAAGTTAGCCGAGATCTTCTCGACGTCTGCGTTGCTTGGAAGCGTAAACTTCCTCATAAATTTCATAGGCCTGCGCTCAATTGACAAATACTTCACATCTTTCTCCTTCTCCTTCTTCCGCTCTCCTGTCAGCACCAGTACGTTCCCGTTTTCGACAGTAACCTGAAGAATGGCAAACACACAGGTCATTTTTACATACCTAGGTTCTCTAATACATGGACTCCTGACAAAAAATTTTCTCGGGATGGCGTCTGGGTGACATATTCGCATGAAGATCAAAATGACAACGAATGTCTAACCACCCGTTGAACCTAAGACATTCTCGAAGGAAAAAGAATGACAAAGATGAATTGGTTAGTACCTAGAAAGAAAGTTTGTCAAAGAACATTCAGTAGTAAGTACTACCTTAACCAGAAAGACTTATACAATCTATTACACCAGAAAATTTGTAACAATCTGTTGCATCTACGCCAAGGTCCTGAATATAGAAATGACAACGTCGATACAAATAGTAATCCAGATATTTAATGATCTAGTGCACATATAAAACAGATTCTGACGAAAAAGATCGAAGTAGGGGTAACGAAACTAGAAAACATTCATCTCTGCACTACAGAAATTCTGATTGAATGATGGTAAAAGCGAGAAGGCTGTATACCTTAACATCAGAAGGCTTTACACCGGGCATGTCCGCGATGAAGATATACGCATCAGGAGACTCCTTAACATCCACGGCAGTGCTGGCCATGGCGTTGCGATCACGGAGGTAAGCCTTTTTGGCAGGGATTGGAGACGTGGGAGGCTCCTCTTCATCTCCACAGAGATGGTGAAGGAGATGGACAATATCAGGGTCACGGTTGAGCAATAAATCCATTTCAGTCAGAGCTCACGGAAGAAGACAAGATGCGTGATGCCTTGAAATGCAGTCGATCAAGGAGAGAGATGGCTCAGGTGCACTGGATTTCAAGCATTGTCTGGCACATTATTATTAGAAAGATTGAAACAGCATGTCTTCCAGACGCTCCTGATCCGGCACGTTCTGGGACAAGTCAAATGGAAGACACGTAAGCTCGTGCACACAATTCTTTCGACTCTCTGAAGTTGTAGATATTTAATGTTCTTAACATTGTTGTCTTTTTCGTGTCTAAGGGGCGCTCAAATCTTTTCGTTTCGAAGCAAGTGTTAAAGATGTATTGAGAGCTCGTAGAAAAGTTGCACCTTGTGAGAGTTTGTAAGAGGGGGTCTCTCTCTTAGCCTGTTTGCATCTAACGTCGCTCCTCTTGCACATTCACACGGGCAAACGAAGCTCCTCTTTCTCAGGACTCCAACGTTCCCTCCCAAGGCAAAGTTGTAAGGAGAAAGCATAGTTCTCATATTCCTTGCTAACGTGACAATTGAACCATGTGCAAAGATCCCCAAATGCTTTTGGAGCAGGGTAGCATCCTTGATCAATTAGAGCTAGGCCACGTCCAAGTCAATTTGACTTGGGAGAGCCCATATAATCTAGTTGAACTACGTGTGGCATAGGCACTCCAAAAAGTTTGCAACTTGGTGAGGTCAACTTGGTACCCTTCAAAATGGAGAGTGACTAAATTTGCTTTTTTCTTGATTTCGAACAATAGAGTTGCTACTTCAACTTCTCGATCCTCCTCATTATCTGAGCTTGTATCTCTTTTGCCTTGAATCTTCTATAGTTCAACAACATTAGTTTCTACTTGGCACATAACATCTATCATAAAACCAAATAATGGATCCAATATTTAAGTATCAAAGATACCTCTATTTCTACAAACCCATATGTTCCATAAAAATAAAACCCTTAACCAATTCCATATTGGGGCGAGACCCCATTTATTTCCCCTAGTAAAAGTATAGTGAAATAAACTAGAATCGTAGTATGCTAAGATCATTTCTTGTAGCAAAGAAAGAACATTAGTATTGTGAATACGATTCATAAACAGGTGAGGCATAATTTCTACATGAGACTTATATCTTGGACACATTACATGCCCTATTCCAATCTTTAATGTTCTCATAGAGCTTTGAGTGTTATAAATCACATTAAGCTTGACGTATTAGCCTAAATTACATGATTTCATAGGTTGTGGAAATGACAGTTTCCTTAGTCTTGGTTGCAATTGATGTGCCATCTTTTATTAAATTTGCTACAAAGGATAATGTTGCTTTTTCACAATCAAGGAGAGGGAGTAGATGGTTGTTATCATCTAGCCAAACCCTTCTATGATTCAATATGTCATTAATGTTGATAGTAGCTAAGAGATGGGGACCTCACAACTAAGTCTTTTTTTTGTTAGCTTAATGTCATCCTGATTTACGTTAAATGCGGTCTCCTTAGCTACTCTACATCAAGCTAATTCTTTGAGTTCAGGTCTTGAAGTTGAACTAAACCGAGCCTTTAACACTCTAAGGGAGAGTGAGATTTGGGTGTGGGGATAGGGCTTGTAGGTATTTATGATCGAACTAGACTTCCCATATTCCTTTAACTAATGATCTGTTCGCTAATGAGAGCAATTTTTTGCTTGAACTTGGATAGGGCTTATTTGTATTGTAAGTGGATCCAATTTCCTTCTCTTTTTGCATCCTTATATTTGCAAGGATTTAGCGGCTACTAGCATGTTCAGATCAAGAAATCCTAGTCCTCCGAATGTTTTAATTGTGGTGCATTCAACCCAAGTTTCTTTTGGCACATTGAACTTATCCCCATCCCACTTGACAACAAGTTCCTCGCAAGATGCCCTAATTATTTAATACTAGGATTGGTTGCTAAGAAATGTATTGGGTATGGAATGATTATGTGTTTGAGTACAAGGTTCCTTCTACTCAGGTTCAATTCCATTCCTTTACAATAATGCAACTTTTCTTCATTTTATATAGTACATAGTCCACCTCTATTTGAATGTAATATGAAATCCCATGGGTATTCCAAGTAGCCTAAACAATTTTCCTTGTTCTATTTGAAAGGGAGAAGGGAGCGATGGATCGAAGGTTGGACTCGAGAGCTATGGCGGGAGAGCAAGAGCAAGAAAGGGAGAGACTAGAAATGGGGACTCCAACCCCAACACTAAAGTGTCAGGGGGCCTTCCTTTATTAGTTAGGGTTTGTAAAGAATGGGCGCCCGACAACCGGGCAAGGCATCAGGCACATAGGCCTTTATCCCCAACAACCTCCCACTTAAAGGCAAATGTGCCCAAGTGAGGAGAGAGAAAAAAAAGAAAACAGTATAACATGTACATAAATACAATCAGGACAAACCCGACAATAGGACGAGGAAACTCATCCTATGCCCATCCTCCTAAAGAAGGCTAGAAATCCTGTTGAGATCTCAACACATAGAGTACTCCCAGCACTGCTGTCATCATAGGCAAAGGACACCATAATGGTGACTACATCTGAGGTCTTTAAACCAGGCAAGAGCAGAGTAAACAAGACATCCTGCTCGCTGAGAGAACACCCAGGAAACATGCCAGAGACAGTCAAGACCATAAAGGTCAACATCGTGCAAAGGCACGGAAACAAGCCCTGCGTAACCATCAAAGCTGCAAATGGGCATAACCTCATAGTAGCTATATAAGGCAGGTCCCAAGAAATGGCCAAAGGCATAGGAAAACTAGGGTTACGCATACACATCAACACCCTCCTGCACGACAATGCATAGAAGCCATAAGGCAGTGGACACAAGTCTAGTAGTAGCAGAAGACACCGTCGAGTAGCGTACATGTAGAGCCAACCAAGTCTAGAAAGGCCTGGAAAACAACCAAGGTGGGGTGCTGCACACCAACTGTAGGTAATAAACTGCCACATCCAAGTCATAGCCCTCAATAGGAATGCATAAACTTGTAGGAGCACAACTGCAGCATAGCCAACTATAGGCAATTGATCAAGAAAGCATAAGCTCCCACTAGCAAATAAGTCAGAATACAACCGAACAATGAGCCAAGACATGCTCGTTGTTCGGAATACAACCGAACAATGAGCCAAGACATGCCATCATCCGTACTCATGTCTGACATAGCCAACTGCGTCAAGAGAGCATACCCCCAAAAGGCATAAACTGGCATGCATGACATGTCTCACGGGGCCCTCGAAGAACTGCCATATGCATAACCAAATGAGCAAAGGCTCAAGCCATAGGCAAGAGGCATAGCACTATCACTGACAAAAGGTCGGCAAGACCGTAATTGGATCCAAGGCATTATCCAAATCAAATCAGCCCACATAGGTAAACTCTGCATAAAGGCAATAGCATCGAACACATAATAAGTATCCAAGCATGAACATGACCCTCTTAAACCGGCAACATAGCCAAAGGACTGCCATAGGCACTAAAAAGAGAGGGTAGAGCACATAGGCGTCCCCAAAGTCAATAGACAATGCATGGGCGATGTCCAAATATCCTGCCAAGTGCCAAAGGCATACAAGCATCCATATGTCAAAGACAAAAAGAGCATAGACCGAGGGCGGAAGCCCATGGTCTCAACATCCAAGCTCATTTGCATCCAAACCATAAGGCTCATAAAATCAATCTGCAATCCAAAGCCAATGTGCCAGGACAAAGCTCCCACTGGACAGGCAAAGGCGGATGCCAAGAGAGCAATTGCAGTACATCCAAAACACCCAAAGGTCCAAATCCAGATAGGCATAAACCCAGAGCATATCCAAGGTCCTAATGGCACAATCCAAAAGGCATCCGGAATCCCTAAGTGTGTAATGTCATCAAGCTCCATAACAGCTGGGCAAATCAGACATGAAGCTAAGCACCCATCATAGTGCAACCAAGTACATAGCATCCATCGCAGACAATACATCCTACCAAGAGGATAACCCATAATCGACCAAGGGCATAGGGCATAAGTTGTCTTAAACGAACACCTGTTGTTGCAACCATGACGAGAAATGTCACGAAGGCAGAGCTCCAATGTCGGCCCAAAGCATGAAGGAGACATGATCAACCATGGAGCATAAAGCGGAAGCATAGACCACATAAGCATCTTCAATCTCATAACAACTTGTAATAGCATTTAACCACAGCCAAATTCATAAATGCCAAGCTCGATTTCAGTCCCAATCCATCCCCAAAATCATATCCAAGTAATGCATATACATCCCCATAGTGTCGAGCATCAGTAGGCATGAACATACAGCTCATAACCATAATCCATGACCGTGAAGCATCCAAGAGGCAAGTGCTGCCCTATTTCCAGCCTGTGAATAGTGAAAATCTAAGCAAACAATGGCTCAATCCAGCTCCAAAAGCCTATCCAAACAATGGCACATCATCCCCAACCATATAGGCATTTACCGAGCACAAAAGGGCATCATCGGACCATCACCACTGACCATAGGCATGAGAAGCAAGGGGCTTCCCTGTATTACAACATGTAGACCTGTGATTTCTTAGCCTATCTGAGAATGTGGAGCTCAAAGCTCAAAGGCTAAGTGCCATAGATTAGTACCAAATGGCATAGAGCAAGGCCAAGGTGGTTATTGAGTGCCCAATGAGCTCCAATAGGAAGTGGGAGCTGGAGGAAGAGGAATGCCACATTTGTAAAGTGTTTCCACAGCAGGGCGCAACCTGCGTGATCTCTGAACAGGCCTGGACTACCACGTGTGCTGGGGAAGACGAATGGGGAGGGTAGGTAGGCACTAGTAGTGCTCCAAGAAGCCTTGAGTGGGCTCAAACCACATGGAGCACAAGGGGGAACTACTGACGGCGGGCTGCCCAAGGAAGTTGAATCTATCGTCCTTCAGCTGCTAGATTTTAGCGCAATTTGTATGGGGTCATGCTGACTGGGAGGAGACAATCGAGGGCCAATGAGGGCCAATGAAGATGAAAAGCCCAATGCAAGGGCTCACAAAGCTCAATGAAGCCTAGTGAAGAAGGGGCTTCAAAACTCCAAGTAGAAGTTCATCAATGGCTATCCTTATTCCCTGCTGTCCACTGTTTGACCTATAAATTGAAGTTTGGGTTGAAAGAGAGGCTCTGGGCTGAGCTCACAAGAGCCCAAACAAGCCCTGAGGCATGGCCAACAAGTCCGAGAACAACCGGGGAGAGTGGGAGGAACAAGTCATACCTTGAAGCTTTGAGCTATGGCTGCCATGAGGACTGCATGTTGTAGGTATTCATTTGAAAGCTAAAGTAATGTGAGTCGAGGTTGAGCTCCACGGGATTGGAGAGCCAAGCTCTGATACCAATTGAAAGGGAGCGACGGATCGAAGGTTGGACTCGAGAGCTATGGCGGGAGAGCAAGAGCAAGAAAGGGAGGGACTAGAAATGGGAACTCCAACCTGAACACTAAAGTGTCAGGGGGCCTTCCTTTATTAGTTAGGGTTTGTAAAGAATGGGCGCCCGACAACCGGGCAAGGCATCAGGCACAGAGGCCTTTATCCCCAACACTATTTGATTACATCCTACCCTTAGCATCGACCTAAATGGGTTGTGTTTGAAAGCATTGATAACTAAGCCTCATGCTTTGCAAAACGTCCATTAGGGCTAGGTAGTTCCAAACACATGATCATTGTGAATAGGACCATCTTTGGTATCTACTCGTTATCTACAAACTAGTTAAGGACAATGCCCTTATTATTAGATTACATGATTCCTTTTATGTTAGAGTTATCAATTTCTTCCTAGATCCATCTTATTGCATCTACAATAATGGCAAGCAATAAAGAGGCTAATGTGCATCCTTGTCTAATTGACCTCCTAAGGAAAAATGAATTAGTAATATCCCCATACACCACAATTCTAATTGATGCATTACCACAGAGAGTGATGCCATACTTAATAAACTTCTTACCTAATCCCATGTCATGGAGAGATTGGAGAAAAAAATCCCATTTAAGCATGGCATATGCTTTGTCAAAGTCAATTTCAAGTAGTACAAAGTCTTGATTAGGTTCTTGTGCATGTTCTATTCCTTTCCATAATGTAATTATTAAATCCAAAATATATCCAACCTTGATTAATCATTTTGTTTTTTCCTAACCCATGTATCAAGGTGTTGTTGAGGGTAAATGCACCTATGCCTGCGTCGCTTGTATTTAGTTCACACACCGTGAGTGCACACATGCACATTGTAGGTGGTGGGCACCCATCACTGTCACTTTATTCTTTATTCTTTTAGTAACTATTGAATAAGGAAGGCCGGTCACATACAATGACTATTGGAGTTCCCACATATGGTGTCTCTCTCTTTTGCTCTCTTGCTCTATCTACCATAGCTCTTACTTTGCTTTTGCTTCCCCTTGTGTGCTTCCACTTGTGCTCTACCTTTCAACTGGTATTAGATCTAACCATTCAAGGAGCTTCTTCATTCTTTTCTTTAGCATGTATTCAAAGCTTTAGCTCAAGGTTTCGTGGGAACCATTGCTTCTTCCTCTTTAGATATGCATTGAGTCTTTTCTTCTTCTGGCTTATTCTAGCTTGATTCGGGCTTATCAAGGGGCTTTCCAGGGCTTGGTTGAGCATGGTTGAGTGCTTATTGAGCTAAGGAGTATCCATTATATCCATTTTGAGTGGATATAGAGCATGTTGCAAAAGTCGTGGATAGCTATGGTAGCTTGATAGCACTTTTGTATTTTGGCCATAACTTTTACACATGACATCCAATTCATGTGTTCTACAACTAGAAACAAAGAGGGCCATAAGAGATACATATTTGAGAACTCATAGAGTTGATTTTGTATAGTTTTTAGTTCTTTGTTTTAGAAAGAATAGGATAGTACCGGTTTGGACAACTTAAATAAATTTCATAATGCATGTTTGATGCTTTGGAATGTGATTTTGGTGTTCTTATGATATAGTTATGCTTTGGGATGCTATTTGGATTTTCTAGAGCTTAATTAGCTCAGTTTTGCAAATGTTTATTACTGTCATAATAGTTTGGATAGAAAGCCTACAACATTAACTTCATGCTTTGAATGCCTATTGTGCCTACATGGTATTTTGGGTATACTACATGTCTATGGTGATGTCTAGTATTGGTATATGAGCTTGGATATGGTTATGACATACTTTGGCACTAGCTACATTTGATGTATTTTGGATTTGGTCAGTTCCTTTGAGCTTTTATGCTTACTCACTTATAGGTATTGAAGCTTTATTTGATACTCATACTCTTAGATGTATTTGTGATGTGCTTGGGCTTCTCGGATGCTTTGATGGATATATCTTGAGCTTTGCTTGCTCACTTTATATTCAAGATTTTCTTCTAGGGGGAGACACTTGCACTCACTTAGTAGAGCTTAGTTCTTTGAGATAGTGGGACTCTTAGTTCAAGTATACGCTTTCTTATATCCTATTAGATATAGTTACCTCTACTTCTGGGGTGATTTGATTTTGTATGCAAGTTTGGATACCAACACTCATATCTGGCAATAGTTTGTTAGTGATGTATATGCTTATGGAATGTATGGCTTACTGATAGTTTGAGTTTGTGTGACAATCTTTGGTAGCAGTGGTCTATGCTTAGTGACTACTAGTTGCATTCTTTGTATCCTAGTTGCTACTCAAATATCCCTGGTAGCAGAAGCTTACTTTCCTAGATATTTACCCATAGTTGGATTGATATATACTACTATCTTTATTTCAGCATTGCTATAATTATAGTTTTTGGCATTCTTTTGGAGAGTAGACATTGTACTTTGATAGTGTATTACTTGCAATAGGTGGACAACTCTATACTTTGGTATTCCCTCCTCTTTTACCCTTACTTTGTTTTTAGGGACTAATTTGCAAAGAAGCCGGTTAGGACTTTGAAAACCAAGAGTGTAAAGCTTGAAGGCATTGGTCAAGATATTAGGGAGATGACCGGGATGAGCTATTCAAATTCACTCTTATATTGCCATTGTCAAAACATGTTTACTTCAATGTTGTGGCATCTAAGGATAATATTTGGTAGTTATGGAAAAAGATATGCAATCTTTATAACAAGCAAAGTCTGTTTCATAGATGTATTGGTTAAAATAGCTCATGGATCTTTGCATGAAGGAAGGAACTAGTATGTTTGCGTATTTGAATGAATTTCATTCTATTTTGAGCAAGTTGACTTTGCAGGACATTGAGTTCAAGGATAATCTCTCTCCTTTGTTCTTGCTATGTGATACTTCCCAAGTCAATTTTTGCACTGCCATGTGTGCTAATATACTTAAGGATGGTTTAAAACTCCTAGATGTTGAGGGTTCCTTATTCACAAAGGAGATAAATAGAAAGAATGTGGATTTATCCCATACTTCTCATACATTGAATATTAGGAGTAAACATGATGATAAGAGGGGTAATGACTGTTTTGGTAGAGACTCATAGACGTTGATCCGGGTTTTTTACAACCCGGATTATTACCACAAAATTTGGCCAAAGCCCCTATCAAGAGCTTACCATATCACTTTGGGTTTACTCTTCAACCACTAGGTATGCTACATTGCTTCTCGATTACGATAACTCTAGCAAATGGGGGGAACAAGTTCTTAGGAGGCATGTCAATGTAAAGGGTAAAAGGGACGGTTATCTTAGTGAAGATGAAAATGGATTACACCTAGGAGTTGAGTGAATGCATAGATTTTTCAAAGGACTAGCCTCCAACTACACATGGGCCCCGTCTGCATCACTAAGATTTGGAATCTATCACCATCATTAGAGGACGCCTCACCCTTGCACACAAGTCAATATCCACATCATGGTGTCATTTGGATCTTGCACAAAAGCTTACAAGCATGGACCCCTTTTGTCACATGCTTATATGTATTTATATACATATGGGGGACTAAAGTCAAAGCAGCTTTTAGAAGCCGTTTTTTATAATCTCAATAACTCCCAAGAAAAAGCGAATTTCAAGAAAATTCACGCGTGGCCCGATTAGTTTCGACCTGGTCTACAAAGTTGCAGAAGAAAATTTTTTCAAATTCGTCACGGATTTGAAGTTACAAAGGCGCAGACTGCTGGCTACATGCAATTTTCTTCTCTCTTTCACCACACCAACTTTTCACTCTATCCTTCTTGTAAATATATTATAATAATGTGCTTTGGGCACCCACCTCTTGTAATATAGCTCCATTTCTCTATGTTGTCTACCACCACCCTTGGCTTCTTGCATGATGACCAAGGTGGAGACTTGTCCCATTCACTATGCTCCATATTTTCAAAGATGCCATACATCATCTAGGATTATGTTAATCAAGAAGATTAGCTTAATCTAATCCCTCATGGAGGCTATATAAAGAGCCCATGGAGAATGAAGAAAGAGGGAGAGGACAATGACAAGTCCATGAGAGCATTCTAGAATACCCTCATCTCTTTGAGGGAAGCTATGAGTGAGTTCTTTTATTATGTAGCATAAGGCAAGCTTCTTCTACCTCTTCTCCTCTTGTCTCCCTCTCCTCTCATCTCTCTCTCTTATATTCCAATATGGTGTCTACTACATATATTCTCTCTTGTAAATTTGTGTCTTGGTTCTCTTGATTCTCTTTGAGAAAAGGAAAGGGGGGGAGGACAATGACAAGTCCATGAGAGCACTCTACAATATCCTCATCTCTTTGAGGTAAGCTATGAGTAAGTTCTTTTATTATGTAGTATAATGGCAAGCTTCCTCTACCTCTTCTCCTATTATCTCCCTCTCTTCTCATCTTCTCATTCCATGTAGCATAATGGCAAGCTTCCTTTACCTCTTCTCCTCTTGTCTCCCTCTCCTCTCATCTCTTTCTCTTCTATTCCAATATGGTGTCTAGTACATATATTCTCTCTTGTAAATTTGTGTCTTGATTCTCTTTGAGAAAAGGGATGTCTTAGCCCATCCTCCCTTTGGCTAGGTGGTGCCCCTCTTTAGTTCGCTTAGTGAGGATTGGAGGTTGGATGGGTAAGAGGCAACCCGTTCATCATTTCAGCCCTCAACGTCTATGTCTCATGAGTAGTCTTGTAGTAAGTCCAGTGGTTGTAAGGCCTCTCTTACATGCATTATTTTGGGAAGCAGGGTCATATTTAGCTATAGTGCCATAAGATGCACAATGATAAGCATAAAGAGAAAGGCAAGGAAAAAGTGCAATATAAGTTTGATTATCACAACATTATTCTTAGTAAGTCCAACATGAAAATTGAGGAGATAAATGACTTAGAGCCTAAGTATGATGATGGTTATATTTTGATAGCTTGTTTTTTAAATGTTAGTTAGTTAGATGATACCTCATCCACTTTTTCTCAATGTTGGCTACTTGATTTGGGTGCTTCTTTCCATGTTACTCCACATAGGGATTAGTTTCATTCCTATCGTAGCATAACAAGTTGTGTGAGCCTGGGAAATGACTTGGTATTGAATATTATTGGCATTGGTGATAATAAACTACACTTTTCTTTAAGCAACATGTTTGTTTGGATTATGTACACCGTGTTCCGACTTGACCAAAATCCTACTCTTTGTTGGACAATTGGATGATGCATGATATCATGTATCTTTTGGTGATTTTACATGGAAGATTACCCATGGGAATCTTGTTTTCGGTTGAGGTGCCAACCTCTATCCCTTGCTTATATTTGGATATATTGACCATGTTTTGGCTGTGGTTGACATTCAACATGTATGTTTATGGCATCGTTGCCTTAGACACATGTCCTTAAAAGGAATGAAAATTCTTTCTCATTTGTAGTATCTTTCATCCCTTGACTATAAATATTTTGATTCATGTGATCATTGTCTTTTTGGCAGGTAGACATGTAGTTCTCATAGGAAATTTGGCATTATGTGCATGGGTGAGTCTATGGCTCTTATCCATTCTGATACATGTAGTCCCATTCATTGTCAATCACTAGGTGGTGCAAAGTATTTTGTGACTATCATTGATGATTATTTGCATAAGTTCTGGGCATATCTCGTAAGGTAGAAATCTGATGTATTGGTTACCTTTGTTAAAGTGGTGGTAGTAGATGCATTTAAAGCATGGGCTACTACTAGTGCATTTATGAGCCGATGGAGTAGTAAAGACCATTGGCACGGCACATGGATGGAGGAAATATCACAGCAAGCACCATACTATATAAGGGAGAGACCTATCCAAGCAAAAGGTGAGAGAGAGAGAGAGAGAGGATCGAAGGATTAAGCTCGACTACTAGATTTTTTTATGTGTTCCTTCAACCAATCCTTTGACTGGCATCTGAGTGTTACAATAGTAGCAGATTTGCCTCTTTTGTATGTCATGAGTCATGACTTCTGGAAGTAATACTGCCATTGTGTATGTATCATTGAATTGGTGGTGGTACTTGGACTTGATTACACACAACAACCACGATCATTGTTCCTACATGTGCTAGGCTAAAAGCATTAGCGTTCTCAAGGTCCACCTAATGCAATTCCATCTCTACTTAGACTATTGTCCTATTTCATCTAGCAATACACATTTGAGTATTTCCTTCATTGAGTATCGTGGTATCTGTTTTCATTGCTTTGACTATATCAAACTCTATACACTAGACACCGATTGTGGAGTAGGATTTTGGTGTCCACTTGTGTCGAGTCTGAGTATGATAGCCCTCTACTTTGTGGCGGTGGTGCTTAGACCTGATTACACTCGATAGCCATGATCATCGTTTCTCTACATGCTAAGTTGAATGCATAAGGGTTCGCTATTAGATATGCTCAATGCCCCACCCTCATAAGGTGCCACCAATGATCCATGGTGCTCAAAGTTGTAAGGCCCCCATTATGAGGAGAAGCCATACGTGAGCCCGGACATTGGTTGAGTCCTGACTTGTATGTCAGATGAGGTCTATGTGACCGAATGGCAAAAAGGTGACCGTTGTGGGTCTAATCTTTGGGTTAGACAGAGTAGTTAAGTTGGTAGCAACTCGAGGCACATTGCATCGAGTTGCGGGGTAAGAGAGTTATCAGGGGCCCTAGCCAATGGTAAAGGGTATATTCCCTAGAATATTCCTTGGCCAACTAGTGGAGGTGCACATGGAAGGTCAATAGACACATGGGCACATGGAAGGTCAATAGATACATGTGCATATGGAAGGTCAACAGACACATGGGCACATGGAAGGTCAACAAACACAGGTGTATATGGAAGGTCATCCATCATGACCCCCCTTCACAAGCTATAAAAGCTAAACCCCTTCACAGCATCAATCATTCATCTTTCACCCAGTCAGAGTTGCTCTTCACCTATCTTCTGTCTAGATCGCCATCTAAGCTTCACAGTGGAAGTGCACGGGTGGACAGAGCCATCTTTGTATCAGTTGTTTGGAGATCAAGAAATTTTGTTATTCTTCTCTTATCTGTTGTGTACTCTCTATCTCTTTCTCAGATTCTGTTCGATGCGCTGTATAATTTTTACATGGTACCAGAGCCCAAGGGGCTCTAAGGATCAAAGAGTGCGCAAGAGACAAAGGCTTCAATAGCAAAAATGAACGATGTCGTCTTCTCTGGAAGTGGTTTTGGCGCATCAGGAAGTGGTGCAGGAGATGGTGCTACTGTACCAGCTATTCAAACATTGAGGATTCGTCCACCAATCTTTAACAAAGGCAAGTTAGATGGTACAAACTACACCTTGTGGAAGTTCAAAATTACAACTATCCTTGATTCTTATGAGCTTTTAGAGACTGTGCTAGGGACTGACGCAGAACCATAGCCTACCCCCAACCCATCAAATTCTAGTGTGATGATTCCTCCGGATGCAGATCTTCTACGAACTTGGAAACAAAGGAACGCAGATGCATTGTGTGCCTTAGTTACAAGCTGTTTTGACAGTGTTCTAACTTTGATTCAGCATACAACCAAAGCATCAAAGGCTTGGAATGTACTGAGGAGTCAGTATGAAACACGAAACCAAATAAGGATTCAAAACTTGGAGAATCAACCAATAGCAGAGAAGTTTGCTAAAGGAGAGACGGTTGAAGCATTCATCACTCGGATTAAGAATCTATGCGACTAGATGGCTGGCACTGGGATACAAAAGACTAGCAAAGAGCTAGCTCGGAGGTGTCTTCGGATTTGTCCACAAAAGTTTGATGGATTAGTAACTGCCCTTAATAATCAGGTGAGGCTTCCAGCTTTGATTTTTGAGGATTTTTGTACATTATTGATGGAGGAGTTGAGGCTAAAAGCCTGAGAAGGAAGCAACAATGGAGATGTTGCATTCTCTGCCAATGCAAAAGGCAAAGGTGGTTCCTCCACCAAAAATGATGGGGACAAAAAGAAGAAGGGCGGTAAGAAGAAGTTTCAAGGAGAGTGCTTCTACTGCAAGAAGAGAGAACATGCAATCATAGATTGTCGTGTCAAGAAGGCAAATGAAAAGACTGGTACCCTTAAAAGTAAAGGGAAAGAGACAACCAATACGGTGTTACGTGAGCGGTGAACGAGAACTAGCCTCTCTCACAACCCGATAACAAGATGTAAAGGAGTGCCGGTTAAAGTATTTGACCTTGTCGAATGCACAACTCAACTATGAAAATTTAAATATTAGACGAAACTCACAACCACACAAGACAACTCACAAGGAAAATATCCAAAATTTTGAACAACAACCAAATAAATTTTATACTCATACCTTGATAGCCTCAATCTGAAGCTTGGCACAACAAAGTCTAACTTCTTCCTTTTCCACAATAGCACATCCAAAGATCTCTCGCATGTGACCCTCCTCTCACATCTCTCACAAGATCACAAATAGATACAAGGGAAGGGGCCCCCTAACTCTACACTGTTCTCTCCTTTTATAGTTTTCTCATCCTCTCTTATGTTGAAGAATGCTTTTTGCTTTCTCAAAAATCCTTAGGCTTTTTACAAGGTGGAACGTTGACACGCTAAAGCACACTATTTTTTTAAACTTTGAAAGTTTAAGCTTTATAAAATATCCTTAAAAGCTATTAAAACTCCATGCTTTGCTTTTTTTTACGCATTTGTTTTGGCTTGTGAGATGGTTCTTGTTTTTTGAAACTGAAACCCTGACATACAAGGTGTCCTCCACTACGGGCTACCCTTCCCCCTTTTTCTCTATCTAATCTCTCTGTCTTTCTCTGTCGCTCTTCTTCTCTGTTCTTTTTTTTTTCCTTGTTTTTTTCTTTCGCCAGCTTTCCAGCATCCAACACTCTATCTGCGGCATACTTTCTATCGCGAGAAAGCTCAGCCAAGAATGCTTCCCGGGCTGCATCAGACTTCTCCAAGCATCCTTTTCTGTTGCATCCTCCAGCCTAGCCTTGAGAAAAGACCTCTCAACCCTGTACTCTTCGCTGTAACTCCAAAGTCTCAGCAAGTTTCCTTTCTTTAGCTTCAAGCTCAGCCTGACGCCTCATCATTGTCTCTTTTTCTTGCCTTTCCTCAACAACATCCCATTCTGTACCATCTTCATCCTCAAACAAACCTTCGCATGCATCATTTGCAGGTAGATCATCCATAACACTTTTTGACTGTTTATCTGAGCCAACCTGAGGGATTCGCTTTCCATCCTTTAGCCTTCTTCCTCTATTCTGTCTCTAAGATTCAGAGCACCACTCTCCTCCCTTATGAATGCTGATGCATTGTTCTTAGTAGATAGTTTCGGCCACTTCTTCCCTGCATCGTCGTCTCCAAAGGTCCTCGCCTTAAGCAAGAATCCTGCTGCCATCTATACATGAGTAGAGCCTGGGGTTTTAGGCGCAGATGGTGTAGCTTGTGGATCGATTGAGGTAGCACTGGTGCCAGTTTGGGGCAAGATGGAGCAGGCCCTCCCGTAAGTTCCAAGGGAGATGGTTGAAGATCATCATCATCCCCTTTCCGCATCAATCCTAATAGTCTTGGCTGTGTCTAGTAGATCACTTTGGAGACCACAAGTTCTCCATTCTTTTCCTCCTCTTGCTCACCTAGGTGGTATTGATGCATAACCCAATTGATCTTGTCTAGTTTTGCTTTCTTACCAAAACTAACATGAAGTTTGACACATCTGCGCTAGTTGGGATGCTGGGGGTGATGGTGGTTGAGTTCTGCGGAAGGCACCAGGAGGGTAGGGATCGGATGGAGCAGGGCCTTGCCTTTGCCTTCAGGGACTAGAGGTGGCACACACTTTGGCACTTGGGTGCTAGACCCTGGCTCCTCTTCTCTGCGCGGGCTCAGGTTCCTTAGTTCATCTACTCGGCACTGTTGTTCGATGGATCGGCGGGTGGCCTCCGCCAGGTCCTCTTCCTCCTTTCTTCGTAGCTCCTCCTCTTCCTCATCCGCTTTTCTCTTCCTTTCCTCCTCTCTTTTTTTCTGCTCCTCCTTCTTTTTCCCTTTCTATTCTCTTTCCCTCCTTTTCTCCTCTTCAGCTTCTTGTTTTGACCCCTCCTTTGCTTTCTGTAACTCCTCTTTTTCCCTCTCCTCCTCCTATCTCTTTGTTCTCTCTCTCTCCCTTGCTTCTCTCAAGGATTCCTTCTTTGCCCTTTCCAAGTCTTCCTTTTCCTTCTTCCTGCCTTCGTCATTCTTCTTCTTCCTCTGCGTCGCCTTCTTCTTCGTTGTCCTAATTGTCTTTTTGCTAGTCTGCCCCTCCCCTTCTTCTTCTGTTTTCGTTTTGTCGGTGGACTTGTCTTTGTCCTGGCAAGGAGGCGACCTCTCCGGCATTTCTCCTTCTCCCTCCTGTGCCTCCTGTGCTTCCTTTACTGCCTCTTGAATGAGTGCAGTCATCAAGACTCCTCCGTATCCGATCAAAGAGGCCTTGGAGGAGGCTTTCTTCCTTTCTGTAACCTTAGAAGCCGGAGACTCTCCTCCTGTTGGTGCACTTCCCAGGGCTAGCGCCTTGGATGCTTGATCAATCGTCTTCTGCACATACCCATTCCAATCCACCTCGTCTAGGGTGTGGGCTGCTACATTCTCCAGCACTGGCATGCTAATTCGATGCATTAAGGCATTGTAACGTTGGCTGGAGAAGAGCATGTGCACCAACTTGGCCTGCAACCTGGCTTCTATGTCAGGGATGTCCTGGATGCTTATGCCGTCGTTCGTGAGTACTTCTTCCTTCTTCATTTTCAACAAGGCATAAACATCCCTTTTTTGTCTCCTTTCTATCCTTGGTACCAATCCCAAAGCCTTTTTCACCAAGGCTGGATCCAACCAAACTTGCACCTACTTTGCACCCTCTCCTCGGCCCACTGTTACAATGCCACCTTCTTGGTCCGAATTGTATGTTCTGAGGAATTCTACGCATTTTAAGTGATCCGTCTCCTGCAAGAATTTTTCAATATACTTTGTAAGGTTGCACTGTTCCACTACCCTCCTGGCTGCTTCCTCCTTGGCCACCACGACTTCGATGTTGTGGATGGTTCAAAACTTGAGCTGGCCGAAGGCGCGGTTCTCTAGATGGATGCAATACTGCTCCCTTTCCTCGTCCATGAACGGGAGTCGATGGGCGCGGTCTTACTGTGACATTTTCTGCTCCTGCCATAATTCATAACTTTCATTAGCATTTTCCACATATCACTTTGTTGTTTATGTGAGAAAAAACTCTTGAATGAATTTTTTAGGGAGCCATTTTTTCCATACTATATGCTTAGGCTTTCCACTACCTTTACTTTATTGTACCCCCTTTTTATTCATTTCCTATCTGATTCTTTTCACCTTCACCACATACCCACATACCCCCTCCCCTTCCGGCTTAGAAAAGAATCCTTCCTAAGATTGGGGGTTAAAAGGTGAAGGGCTTTGGCCTGTTGGGGTAGCAGTTACGTGTGAAGAAGCCACGTGTAGAATTTTGGATTGTATTCCAGTTGAGCATGACAATCAAGAGCAAATGGCTGGATGGAGACTTGGGAGATGTAGGTCAAGACATTGTGAAAGAGATCTCCAGTATTAAGGTGGCTGGCAACATGTAATTCCTCTTCCATGAGGAATTGGTCGATGTAGGGGTGAGCGAGCACATGGTCGTCTAAATGCTAATTGCAGGTGATGGCCAAAACCCTAAACGAGATAGGTGCCACATAAGTAGGGTCATATTCGATGGTTTTAACTGCCCTGCGTTGCTCAGCATTGGTCATTATCCGGCAACCTTTTTTCTCCCATTGGATTCTCATAGCAAACCATTGCTGCAAGAATGTGAAAGGCGAGCTTGCCATCTGCGTGAGCTCTTGCAACTCTTGTTCAGGAATAGAACGAGGAGGCTTACGATATGAAGTGATTAGTCTTCTGAGGGCAGCTTGCTCCTTTGAGATTTCGTCGTTTGCTATCAGTTTGGCAGTAATTTTTGGGAATTTAGTGGTCATAAGTTCATATTCTTCCCAGGTGCATGGTAATGCCCAAACATCCGAAGCAAGTGTTTTGTCAAGAAGGCCTAGGTCTAGCCTCTCATAACATCTAGAGAATGTAGTGAAAGTTTCGTCCAACATCTTGATGCAAGTTATGAAGTCATCCCCAGAAGTTGCGGCGAGGTCTTTAGCCAAGGAGAGGAAAGGTCGTATCGCGTAGGAAGGTTTAAGACCTGCTGGTGGGAATGGTGCAACCGGACTGGATAGTGGTGACTCCATCATTGGTGTCACATGTTGGGGTTTGCACTCCGAAGCACTTTGAGGTGTTGTAGGAAGCTCTGGGGACATGGGAGTTGTGTTGGGTTCTGAGTGAGCAGTCATAGGGGTTTTTAAGTTCTCTGGATTAGGTAAGTTTAAGGCTTGTGGCGTTTGCTTTGGTCGATAGATGAGCTAGGGCTTACTAGCCACAACTGGCGATGGTTTGCTGATTGTGCCCTGGGCACCATGTGTGCAAGCCTTCCTCACTGAGGTGAGATTGCTTGTAGATGAGCTTTTTAACTGGCCATTTTTAGGCACCCAAATCCAGGGGTTGCCCTCGTAGTATCCTTGTGCTCGCAAGAGATCTTTGGGGATCCATCGCAGTGTGGTTGTGTGGCTACGTCAATAGCATCTAGACTGCCTCTTAGGCCGTGATGGCGGCTAATGATTTTGGCGTTTAGGATCACGTTTGGGTGGTCTACCTGGATGTGGTCTTTGTCGTTTTGGCACCCATATAAGCTTGGAATCCTTGGCCTTGTGAGCATTCTTGGTGGGTTTGGGCCTGGGGTCGAGAGCGTGGCACGAGGCCGTAGTTTTCTTCTGTTTAGACTTGGGCTGGAGCGTGGTCGTAGGGGTTTCTACCGGTGGCTTCGTAATGTTGGAGGATTTGGGACAGCCCTTGCTGAAAGTCGTCACTATGCGCACATTGCCTATAGCAAGATGAATGCGGTTTAGGTTGTAATCCACATTATAATTCGTTGGCTTCTTGAAAGTACGACCTAATAGTGACACATTACCGGCTCCTTTAGTGTCAGGAAACACATGGAAGAAAGCTGGTAAACTTTCAGACTCGACAGAAATGACTACCTTGCACTTCCCTAGGAGTGGATAAGCATTACCCCCAAACGGGGTGAGTTTGGCATTAGTGGGCTGTAGTTTCAGTTGACCAATGTGTGTCCAATGGTCATGCGTCAAGATGTTGTAGTCGGCACCTTCATCAATCAAGGCATCGAAAGAATACGTCACTCCTGCTCTGTGACTGTGATTCGTAGATGCGCCGGTGCCACTGCTTCTTCGTCCTGATCTGTAAGTTCGGTTACAGTAGCCATGCAGACATTTATTGGGGGTTCTAGCATGGGTGGATCATGTAATGGATGGGAAGGAGGATAGTACTTCTTTATGCGACTGCCATTAAAAAAGCCTATTCCTTCACCTTCAAGTGTCTCCAACTCAACATTCCCTGTTCCACCAATCATGCATACTCTGAAAGGCCCTAGCCCCCAAAACTTCATCTTCTGTTTATGTCCCTTTACAGAGTATAGCAGAACAAGGTTCCCTTGTTCAAAGTCTCGCTGTTTGACATGCTTGTCAAACCACATATTTCGTCGAGCCTTCTCACAAATCAAAGAGTGAGTGGCGAGGAGTCGGGTCTCCGTTAGGCGCTCTAGCTCCACTAAGCGATTGGTCCAAGCCTCTCTTCCCTCCCAATGCTCCTGGACTGCTAGCCTTAAGCTAGGGACGAAGAATTCTAAGGGTAAAATGGCTTCAGTTCCGTACATCAGCCTAAAAGGCATCTGTCCTATAGCTTTTTTATAAGCTGTGCGATAGGCCCACAAGGCCGCCATTAGCTTGTTGTCCCAGTCACTTCTTGAAGTAGATACGACCTTTGTAAGCACGTTGACTAAGATTTTATTTGTGGATTTGGCTTGGCCATTACCCTGAGGGTAATAGGGAGAGAACTTCCGATGAATTATTAGGAAGGTAGAGAGCAAGTGGGAAATCACCTCATTAATGAAGTGTGTGCCTTGGTCACTTACAAGTTTGATTGGACAGCAAACCGTGAAATAACCTGCTCCCACAAGAACTTTGCAATAGTTCTAGCATCATTCTTCCTCGTGGCTCGTGCCTCTGCCCACTTTGTTAGATAATCGGTTGCCACTATGATGTAGCGAGCTTGGGAATATTGTGCCGCAGGACTGATAGGTCCAATAAAATTGATGCCCCATTTTTCAAAGGTTATCGGGCTATGATAGGGGTCAACTCCATCTTGTCTTTCCGCATCGGCACTTTGGTCCTTTGGCACTCATCACAGTGCTTTACAAATTTAGCTGCATCGCAGAAAAGGGTGGGCCACCATAGTTGGGATTGTAGCACCTTTCGGGTTGTTCTGTCCCCGCTAAAGCGTCCTCCAGCGATTCTGCCATGTGCTTCTTTCAATGTGTCGTGCATCTCGTGCTCACATATGCATCTGCACAATAAACCATCTTGTCCCAACCTGTAGAGTTGGCCGGCTATCAGTTGGTATGGCTGAATTTTCAGGATAAGTCTTCTCAGCTTGGCATTCTCAATGGGTCGCTCAGGTAATCCGTTCTCTAGTACTTGCACTATGTCATCGGCCCAATACGGCATCAAATCAGCTTTGAACAATTCTCTCTCGCTCGACAGGTTAAAGAGATGAGCATCCGGTAAATCGTCCGGTATGCCTTGTCCAACGGCTTCTCCTGTGGGTATGCGGGACATATGGTCAGCCATGTAATGCGGCGGGTAATGCCTGAATTTCTTTACCGCAAATACCATGGCCAACCCCTCCCTTTCTGTCGTGGAATAGTTTATCTCGGTCTGTGTGAGCTGCCTGCTGGCAAAACTCACCAGGTAGTCTAAGTTATGCTCACCAAGCTGGCATAGCATGGCTCCAATAGCGAACTTAGAGGCGTCTATGTGTACATGAAACGTAATGTTCCAGTCTGGGGCTCGTAAGATTGGTGCAGTAGTGAGAGCCTTTTTCAACTCCTCATATGCGCGCTGGCATTCCTCAGTCCACTCGAACACTATCAACATCTTGTACAATGGTCTAGCAATTAGTGCGTAATTTAGTACAAAGCGTCGATAATATCCAGTGTGTCCTAAGAAGCACTGAACTCCCTTGTAGTTATCAGGTGGTGGTAAGTCAACAATGACTCTGACTTTAGAAAAGTCAGTGGCAATGCCGTTCTTTGACACTACGTGCCCTAAGATGCATCCGTGTTTCACCCAGAACTGGCACTTTAAGGGGTTCAAGGAGAGACGATATAAGCGGCACCATTCAAAGACTGCTCGAAGTTTGTCTAAGTGTTCGATCCAGGTCAAATGGACACACAGATTGTCGACAAAGACCTCTAACTCCTTGCGAAGCATGTCTTTAAAGATGGTGCACATGAGGCGTTGGAAAGTGGCAGGGGCATTGGTCAACCCGAAGGGCATGACTATGTATGCAAAGACGCCCCACTTAGTAGCAAAGGCATTCTTGCCTGTCTGCAGGATGCACTTGCACCTGATTGTACCCTGAGAAGCCATCTAGAAAACTGTAGGCTTCCTTGCCTGCCACCCTCTCAAGCATGTGCTCGGTGTACGGCAAGGGATAGTTGTCTCTCTTTGTAGCAGCATTTACCTTCTTGTAATTGACGCACACTCGAATTTTTCCGTTCTTCTTCATTACAATGACTATGGGTGATACCCAGTCTATGTGCTCAATTTCGTAAATGAATCCAGCTCTCATCAGCTTGTCAATTTCCTCTTTGACAGCATGAGCATGTTTTGATTCATGGGGTACGGTCGCTGCTTGACCGGCGTTGCATCCAACGTCATGGGTATGTTGTGAGTCACAACACTCGGATCTACCCCTCGTAGCTCTTCTAAGGACCAGGCAAATACGTCTATGTACTCCCGCAAGAGAGCGACAAGACTCAACTCTGCTTCACCAATCAAGTCATCGGCGATGAACACTGGTCGGGGTATCTCCCCTTCCAGGGCTAGGTTTACCTCCTTGACCTTGGCTGGTCCTTCAATTGGTTTGCTCGTCTGCCCTTGACGCTTGGCACCTAGCAGAACCACTACCCTATCCCCTTTTTTGAATTCAGTGAAGCGTTTAGGGAGGTCCTGTGGCTTTCGCCGTTCTTCTGATCGTGCATCACTAGGGTGCTTTTCCCCATCCTGCCTTGACCGTCTGCGCCTCAGGTGGACGGGTAAGTCCCCCTTGGTGCATTTTGTCATGGGCGGCCTAGGGATCTCTAGGTCGCTATCCGAAGTAACTTCCGATTCAGAGTCAAACCCTCCATCTTCGCTAGAAGAGGTGGTCTCCCCTAGTGGCCGCAATTCGGATGGCGATTCGATTCTAAGTATTGATGTCATTCCTGATTGGGCTAGGCTTGCTTGCTCAATGTCTATGGCTCCTATACATTCCAACCACGCACGATCACATTTCATGCGCATAACTCCTTGCTCCAGCCTAAGGGCCTGCCTTTTCTGCGGCTTGGCGTCTGCTCGTATCTGCTCAATTTCTCATCCTTCAGTGTCGTACTCTATGGTATCCACTTCACCCTTGCTCTCATCACTGAAGGATTGGCAGTCTTCGTATTCATCGCAGGAATCTTTGTCATTCGACTGCTCATCATCTCTTAGGGCTTGGTATGCCCCGTGTCATTGGTCAGGAACCAGGGCCCAGTTATACATGAGGTTCAGCTCGTGCACCCTGGTCCATTACCACTTGGAATCCTCTAAGAGGTCCTGGAGTGGTTTGAAGTTGGCGACTGGGTTTCCAGCTAGCTGGTCCGTTAGGTATTCCAGTACCCCCTGGAGTTCCCTTTTGTTGAATGGCACTTGGAAGGTAACAGGCTTAGGCCTTCCATGGAGGCTTGCTGCCATCATGTAGACTGGTGTAGAGAGTGCTTCATTTGTCTTGCCGATTGTTTTGATGGCTTGCTCATACGCCTCATGGTCTGAGAATGGCAGGTCAATTGTAGCGAGAACGTGCATCCAATCCCGCTCATCCTCTGGGCATGGGATATACTTGGTCAAGGACCCATAGGGCTTCCTGACCTGAGTGTTCCCTTTGAGCATAGCAGAGATGGCGTCTAGGTCAACTGGTGAGGCCTTCCAAGTGTCCATCTCTATTCTTACGGCGTCAGTTCTATTGCCAAGGAAGATCAAGCCATTACCCCAATCTTCGATGACTCTAGCGTTGCGCATCCAGGGTCGGCCTAATAGGACATCGTAGTCCACTCCCTTCATGACTATAAAGTCGACAGAGAACCGGACACCTGCGATCTTCACTGGCCAATTCTTCAAGACCCCGAATGGCTTCACTCTCATATCATTTGCTAGCGTGACGTTAAACCGAGCAGCTTTGATAGGCATGTTTCCCCAAGTCTGCAGCACTGCGTGGCTAAGCACACTAACCCCGGCTCCCGTGTCTACGATTCCCTTCCTTGTTGTGTCACCCAGGCCTACTGTTGACATATCGAGCTCCACTCATGATACGCCAGGGTGACCGTTGTGTATTTATGACACCGACTTGTCAGTTGCAGATGCGGTTGGTACACCGCCCCTGAATAATAGCTACATGATAGCTATCCTTATCTACTCTAGTTCGTGGCTCAGTTAGTATGCCACCTTAGTTAGTTGAGTTTGGTTTGAGACCCATATCTAGGGTTCTTCTATTTCTTTGTACTTGAGTTCTTTTGGCTTACACAACTAAGAAGAGAAAAACTGTTTTCAGCCTCCACCCTTGTGTGTCTTCCCCCATTGTGCAAGCAAGAAAGCTTCAAGCGAGACTCCTTCCTTCTCTCCCACAATCTTGACATGGTATCAGAGCCTTGTTCGTGGTAAGGAGCTCAAGAAAGCAAGCCAAGCTCGCGGTGGTCTGGTAAGAGGAGCAGTGTTGCTTTCATTTTCTGTTTTGGGAGTAGATCTCTGCAGGTAGCACAGCCGGAAATTGCAGGAGTGCATTGTCTCAGGTTGAGACGCCCTTCGCGGTGAAGCAAAAGGGCAGTATATGCTGCGGGATAGAGCTTTAGCTCTTGGCGACCCTGTTTTTTTGATTTGAGGCCATTTCGGGGCCTGTTTTGGAGGCGGAAGTTTTCTGCATGCACTCGGGAAAAAGCCCAGTTTTATGCTGTGCAGCCACTGTTCTACAGGTCGGTGAAAAGTTACTGTAGAAATTGCATCGTATGCTTATGTGCAGAGACATTGGGAGTTACAGAATCATCCTTGGTTCCTGTTTATGCAAAATCGTCACTAGGAAGTGACTGTGTGGTCACATACCACTTTCGCCAGTTTTGCAGATTTGCCCTTGTGAGGCTGAAGCTGTGTTCTCTGCAGTGACAGAATTTTTTGCAGGATTCTGTAATGGCGTCTGATTCTCTTTCACAGATTGTAACTGAAAAGCTTGACAAGAACAACTTCCAAGCATGGAAGTTTAGAATGACGAATTTCCTTATGGGAAAAGGATATTGGGAATTTGTTGCAGGAAATGAAGAAGAACCAGTTCTTCCTGATGTTCCCAATCAACAGCAAATGCAGGCATTCAAAGCATGGCATGAGAGAGCCAGGAAAGTTATGTACTGGCTGTCTATCAGTATTTCAGACTCTATGATTGTGCATATTCAGGATGCAAGTACGCCAAAGGAGGCATGGGATACTTTGTCAAAAATGTACAGCACAAATACTCAAGCCAGGAAAATGCAGCTCAAGCAAGAGTTGCATAATGTGCAAAGAGAAAATATGAGCATCAATGACTACCACATGAAGGTGAAGAAGATTGCAGATGCACTTGCTTCCATTGGGTCGCCAGTGGAAGATGATGATTTAGTTTCCGTGACCTTGAATGGTCTAGGAAAGGATTATGCACAGTTTCGGACATCCATTTCAGTTCGTGAAAGATTTCCTGATTTTGAGGAGTTGATTGCTCTTCTAATTTCTGAGGAGCAGAGAAATGGTGGTGCATCTTCTTCAGGAGGAGCTTCAAAAGAAGCTGTCTTCTACTCAAATGCTGGAAGAGGTAGAGGCAGAGGTAGAGGAGGCCGATTTGGAGGCCATGGTAGAAATCAGAATATGCAGCAAACTCAAGAAAACCAGTCCTATGGAGGAGGACGTGGTAATTCTAGAGGCAGGGGGAGCCAAAGAGGTCGTGGTGGATGGCAAAGAGGTCAAAATGCAAACAGTAATGTTGAATGCTACTACTGTGGTAAAATGGGTCATATGGCTAAAGACTGCTATAAAAAGCAGAATGACATCATGAATGGAAAGCGGCAACAAGGGAATTATGCATCTTCTAGCAGACAGGGTGATGACAGAAATGAGCATTTGTTCATGGTGCAGCACATGAACAATTCTGTGACAAGAGCAGAAGAAAGCAATGATGTATGGTATGTTGACTCAGGTGCATCAAACCACATGACAGGTCATGCAGAATGGATGGAGGATGGAAGGAAAATGGAAAAAACAGGATTTGTGGAGACTGGTGATGATACTGCACATCCTATTGTGCAGATTGGAAAAATTCCCTTGTCTATGCAGGATGGGAAAAAGAAATACCTGTCCGATGTATTTCATGTCCCGAATATCACCAAGAATCTGGTTTCTGTCGGTAAAATGGTTGAGCAGGGCTTGCAGGTCAGATTTAATCCTCATGGATGCTTTGTTGAGGATATGAAAAATAAAGGTCGCTTGATAGCAAAAGGAAAGAAGAAGGGCAGAATGTTTACGTTGGATGCAGACATGTCTGAATTGAGTGCAGCAATGTTTGCACATGGGACCGGTGTAGTTGCAGATATTGATATCTGGCATAAACGCATTGGTCATGTTAATGTACAACGACTTAAATCAATGCAGGCCCAAAATATTGTTGTAGGATTGCCAAAATTCAAGGTTGCAGAAATGCATAAGGTATGTGAAGCCTGTCAGTTTGGAAAACAGGCAAGGAAACCATTTCCTAGACATGTTCAAGAGAGTGAAAAGCCATTGGAATTAATCCACTCTGATGTGTGGACTACTAAAGCTGCATCTCTTGGAGGCTGTCATTATTTTGTCACTTTTATTGATGACTATAGCAGAAAAGTTTGGGTGTATTTTATGAAAAAGAAAAGTGAAGTTTTTGGGCATTTCAAAACCCTTAAAGCTATGGCTGAAAAAGAAACAGGTCTGCAAATAAAATGCCTAAGGTCAGATGGAGGGGGAGAGTACCTCTCAAATGAGTTTGCAAAGTTCTTGCAGGAGCATGGCATAAAGCAGCAATATTCATGCAGTTATACCCCACAACAAAATGGAATTGCAGAAAGGAAAAACAGGCATATTGGAGAGGTATCTCGTGCCATGCTCAATGAAAAAGACTTGCCAGATTTTTATTGGGCTGAAGCAGTTGCTACAGCAGTCTACATAATGAACAGGACTCCCACTGCAGCAATACATGGAATGACTCCAGAGGAGAGGTATACTGGTAGGAAACCAGATATTTCTCATTTGAAAATTTTTGGTTCCATTGCCTATGTACATGTGCCAGATGAGTTGAGATCCAAGTTGGATCCAAAAGCTGAGAAGTGCATCTTTATTGGTTACTCTCTGCAGCAAAAAGGGTATAGATGCTATAACCCTTCTACTCGTAAGTTTACAGTGAGCAGAGATGTTGTTTTTTATGAGATGAGTAGCTGGTATAAACGAGTAAATGTGATTGATGATGTAGATGCACAAAATGGTAATGCTGCACAGAATTCACAGCAGCAGTCACAAAATATTAGTGGACCTGGAGCGTCCTCTAGTAGTGGTTCACATTCTTCGCCATGGACAGGCAGATTGAGATCATGAGAATCTTCTCAAAGTAATGCGGATAGTGGTATGCAGGTATCACGAAAAGAAAAAGAGAAGGTTGATCAGTCCATGTTTGATGTGAATGCAGGTCACTCTTATGTGGATGGTGAATCTAGTGGCTCAGAACAGAGCATTGATGATGAGTTGGGTATTCCTTCTATTGTTACACCTGGAGTAAGGAAAACCAGGGATGTTTTGAGAGCACCTGGGAGTGAACCTACTTTGCGCAGGTCTACGAGAGCTAGGTATCCTATGGATAGGCTGAAATATGATGGATTTACAGCCATTCACTATGCATATATGGTAAAGGTGATACAGGAACCAGAACCCACTTCTTTTGAGCAAGCCATGGGAAAAGAAAAATGGGAGAAAGCCATGGATGAAGAAATGGATGCCTTGGAAGCAAATGCTACATGGGAATTGGTACCTTTGCCTAAAGGTAAGAATGCAATTGGCTGTAAGTGGGTTTATAAGGTGAAGCACAATGCAGATGGTTCTGTGAACAGACACAAGGCAAGATTAGTAGTCAAGGGGTATGCACAAACATATGGCATTGACTATGAAGAAACATTCAGTCCGGTTGCAAGGATGGCAACCGTAAGAGCAGTCATTGCTATGGCTGCATCAAAGGAATGGTCTTTACATTAGATGGATGTAAAGAATGCCTTCTTGCATGGTGACTTGCAAGAAGAGGTCTATATGGAGCAGCCACCAGGTTATGTGCATGATGTTCATCCTGAGTTTGTTTGCAGGTTGAAGAAAGCCTTGTATGGCTTGAAGCAAGCACCTAGAGCATGGTCTGACAAGATAGGACAGTATCTTGTCACTATTGGCTTTCAGATTTCCAAGGCAGATTTCTCACTTTATGTGAGGAAAACAAAGAAAGGTATTATGCTACTTGTCATTTATGTTGATGATTTGATTATGACAAGTGACAGTGATGAAGATATCCTTCATGTGAAAATGCTATTGAAGCAGAAGTTTGAGATGAAGGATTTGGGAGAGCTGCGTTATTTCTTAGGCATTGAGGTGATTAGATCACCAAGTGGGATACAGCTCTTGCAGAGGCAGTATGGATTGGACATGCTGTCCAAATATGGGATGACAGGCTGTAAGCCTATTTCAGTTCCTTTGGAGCAGCATGTGAAGCTGAGCACAGATGCAGGTGAGCTTCTAGAAGACCCTACTATGTACAGACGCATAGTAGGAAGTTTGATTTATATGACTATTACCAGGCCAGATTTGAGCTATGCTGTTGGATTGGTAAGTCAGTTTATGCAGGCTCCAAGGAAACCACATTTGGATGCGGCTAGACGCATACTCAGGTATGTGAAGTCCACATTGCAGTATGGACTATTTTATGAGACTGGGGTTCAGATACAGTTGCATGGATACACTGATGCTGATTGGGCTGGTAGTATTTCTGATAGACGATCTACCAGTGGATATGTGTTCTCTTTTGGGAGTGCTGCAGTCACTTGGAGCAGCAAGAAACAGCCTACAGTTGCCTTGTCGAGCACAGAGGCTGAGTACAGGGGTGCAGCAATGGCTGCATGTGAGGTAGCTTGGTTGCATAAGTTACTTTATGATATGCATCAGTCTACAGATGGGCCAGTTGTCATTTATTGTGACAACATGAGTAGTATACACTTGGCAAATAACCCAGTCTATCATGCTAGAACAAAGCACATTGAGGTGCATTATCACTATGTGCGAGAGAGGGTTTTACTAGGTCTTATTGATCTAGTTTATGTCAGCACAGAGGATCAGGTAGCTGACATATTCACGAAGGCATTGGGCGCAGAGAAGCTGCGCAAGTTCAGAGACCTGCTTGGTGTGCAGGAATTGGGATTGAGCTCAAGGGGGAGTGTTGACATATCGAGCTCCACTCATGATATGCCAGGGTGACCGTTGTGTATTTATGTCACCGACTTGTCAGTTGCAGATGCGGTTGGTACACCGCCCCTGAATAATAGCTACATGATAGCTATCCTTATCTACTCTAGTTCGTGGCTCAGTTAGTATGCCACCTTAGTTAGTTGAGTTTGGTTTGAGACCCATATCTAGGGTTCTTCTATTTCTTTGTACTTGAGTTCTTTTGGCTTACACAACTAAGAAGAGAAAAACTGTTTTCAGCCTCCACCCTTGTGTGTCTTCCCCCATTGTGCAATCAAGAAAGCTTCAAGCGAGACTCCTTCCTTCTCTCCCACAATCTTGACAGCTAGGACCGGCAGGACTATGTGCATCTCAGAGCCTTCCCAAAAGGCGTTCACGTGCAAAGATTTAGGCATGGAGTGCAATGTCAGGCTTGGCAATTGTGTTTCTGCATCCTGGTCTCGAGGGTCTGCCGTGACCTGCTCTGGTGATACCTTGGCCCACTGCTTAAGGTCTTCCCATAGGGCAGGGTGCTGCTTAAGCAGATCCCCTAGGCTAAGTGTTACAGGGGTGGTCACTAGCGTGGTCAAGAGATCGTTAGATACTCGTCTTTCTTTTAGCCTAAACTGGCCGAGCTAATGGCCGCGCGCTGATTTGCGGCTCTGTTGTGTCTAGGCTTGGTCTCAGTGGCACTGCTTGTGGCATAGTGGCTTCGGCGGTTGAGGTGGTGACATTGGCGTGCTTGTGCTGGAGAGATCATCGATCTCGTCCTCTATGATGGATTCAACATCTTTGAGATGCTATTGAACCTCTCTCACCCATTCCTTCACCTTTTCTATGGCCTCTAATTGTCACTTTGGATGCGGGTATTCCCCTATCTTAGCGCTTCCCTTTTCAATTGTCTTAGGGGCCGAAGTCTCTACCTCCGCGTCTGAGACTTTCTTCCCAGTAGGTAAGGACATAGCACTCTCGGTCTTTAATGCAACCTTAGCTTCCGATCTCTTCTTTTTCCGCCTGCGGCTTTTCTTTCCTATTGAGGTTGCATCAAGATTGCTAGGTCCTAGCAGAGAGATGTCGGCTTGCTTCGTTTGGGCTCGGGTCATAACTCGCAAGGGAATAGGTGTGGCCTCCCCATCGGGGTTTTTGACGCCAAACAGCTCCAATGGGATGGATGGCAAATTAGCTGAGCTAGAAGACGGCTTTCGCTTTGGGCAGTCAATGAAAAGATTGGGTGATTCTGCACTCTGCACACCTTTGGTCACCCTTGTCCCTGTTTTGCTGCTCTCTTTCAGGGCAACGTGATGAGACATGACTGAGGTGTCCGCAAGTCCAACAAGTGACTGGATCCTGTGGCTGCCCTCCTAGGCCTCTACCCCGTCCTCGTCCTAACGCCATCACCGGCACGGGTTGATAATCCATGAGGATTGTGTTGCCCTCGTCGTCCTGTGAGACGTAAGGGTATATGTAGGTCTCTTCATCATTCGGCTCCTCCACGTAGTGTACTGGAGCATCGCTCGGTGGCGGGTGGGTCACGTAAGGACCAGGCGGTCTAGGAATGCCTGTAGGATTTATGTCCATTCTAGGGACAGCTAGTTTCATATCGTTAGGTGCGGGTAGAGCCATTGGGGCTCCCCTTCCGAAGAATGGCTGCGGCTTGTTAGCTAGATAAGGCTGGCCATAGGGTTGAGAGTATGGAAGTCTTTGTGGTAGTCTGCAATGTGCAATATCGTGGCCGAACCTACTGCAGTTAGCGCAAGGTCTTGACCTAGGGTCTTGACACTCGGCCGGCAAGTGGTTTCCGCCACAGTACATGCACTAAATGTGCGGGCGCATTGGTCGTCTCAACATGTCTTGTATCTTGGCTAATTCCATCTTGACCTCAGCCAAGCCTTGGTCTGTTTCGGTGACCTTCCCCTTATCTTGGGATGATGGGTTTGACCGCTCACTAGAGGCTGACGTTCTCTCTAAGCTTCGCGGGTTGGTCTCTTCTAGATTTGAGCTCCTAGAGCTCCGCTCTTTCAGCTGGTCATCGACTCTGATGGCTTCCTCAAAAACTCTAGCCACCACGTCCCGCTGCAAGCTTGAATTGCCTGCCAATGCCTTGTATAACTCCTCGTCTCTAATTCCGCTGATGAATACAGTTGAAACTGCTCTGTCAGTCGGTCACTCGCCTAGAGGGATTCTCTTAAAGAGACTTCTCACATGGGTCACATAGTTGCGGATGTCCTCCTTTTCTTTCTGCTTGACATTCATCAAGCGTACTAGCAGGTTATCGGAGTATTCGAGCTTGGCGAACCTCTTGACGAAGAGATCGTTGAGATTATTGAAGTTGGCTCGTTCCACGGCATCCAGGCTTGTATACCACGTCCTACCCTTGTCACCTAAGCAAAGCCCGAATGCTTGTGAATGTTGAGTCTGGTCGTTGAGGCCGTTGGCTTCGCAGACTTGCTCAAACTGCTCAACAAAGCTGTACGGATCGTCATGCGGTTGGTACTTGTCGAGTTGCTTGGCAACAATCGGTATTTTGGCCTGGCTCTTTGAGCCCTGGTTTGCCCCTAATCCTGCAAGCAGAGACATCACTAGTGTGGTGGCACTCTGCTCTACTGCGGTGTTATCAAGCAACTGTTCCATGAGGAGCTCACTCTCAGTGTCAGGTCTCCCTCTAGCGCTCTCTCATGGTCTGTTCGGTTTCGGCCAGCCAAGTTCAGCACTCGCTGCACCTCATGCAACTCCATGCTTTGCCTTTGGCTCCTAGCCTGTTGATCCCTATTATAATCGACTATGCCTTGCAATGCCTTGCGGGCTAGCCTTCTCTCTTCCTCTAGGTCTGCAATGATTGCATCTGTTGTTCTGCTGCGGTGCTCGTACCAGGCGTGCGCGTCGTAACTGCTCACCATCTGCTGTATAGCATCTGGGAATACACTCAAATCGAGCTCCTCATTAGACCAATGGTCTGAGCTTTCTTCCGTCATGGTCGAATCCTTGCGCCCCGCTGTGCTATCGATTAGGTTGAATACAGATCCTCGTCGTTGGCGCTCCTTGCTTGGTTCTACCTTGCGCTTCACGTGTTTGTCTATGTCTTGGGTCCTCTCCTATTGGTGGGTTCCTTGAGCGATTTATCTGAGTGAGTTCCTTTGATTATTGAATACAACCCTCAATTTATGGTCACTCGGTGAGTGTGTTGTTCCTCGTGCACTTGTGCCCAATTAAGCTTTTAGCTTTCTTAAGTGTACTTCAAGTGCGGAAATTCAATGTGAGTGCTGTAAGAAATTCCTCGGCGTCTTACTCACTCTCGCTCATTTCGGGCCTGATAGGCTTGTAGGTCCATTTTTCGGCCGTTTAGTTAGGGTTTAGGGTTTCCTTATATGTTGCCTTGTTCGCGTCCGATTGATCAGGTCTTACGGTTCAGTGGCTCACGTCCAAGTCCTTGGGTCCCTCAACTGTCTACTGCCAACCGCTAAGCGGCTGTGTACTACAATTTCTCTTATCACGTGTGCCAGAATCAAGTTCTGAGCGCCTAAAGGGTTTCAACAAGTTGCGCTAATGCGTATTTGCCGGGTTGGGTCAAATTTCTGACAGATTTGACAAAAATTTGCACTCGGACCAATTGGTCCGAATTGTAGGGTCTGAGTAGGTCACTCAGACGGGCCGAGGCACGGGGTCGAGGGCCGAATTTTCAGATTTGACTCGGATGATTTTTATTCAGATGGGCCGAATGACAGGTTCGGACAAGGTAATTCGAACGGGCCGAACAGCGCTTAGCCGAGGGCCGAATCCAAGGTGTGGCGGAGTGCCAAATTTGAGGCTCGGACGGGCCGAGGGCTGGATGTGCCACATGGCAAAGAGCTTGGACTCGTACGGCTGAGTGAGTTGACTCGGATAGTTGCCTCGGACAGTTTGAGGGCCCGGTTTGAGGGCCGTTCGAGGGCGGACTAGGGTTTCAGGTCGAGTGGCTGAATGGTAAGGGACCGAGGGCTGATTCTAGGACTCGGCCCAGAAGCGACCCCTTGGACGGGCCGAATGCGGCGCGACGAAAACAGCAATGTCGATCTCACTCGATTCTTGGGATTTACCCAATCATACCAAACACAACCCTCCAGATCCTATCTAGGGGGATAGAGGAAGGGATTCATATACCTAAACGGGTCGGTAAGTGCGTCGGTGATGCGATCGAATCACACGGGATGGGGCTCTCTCTCTCTCTCTCTCTCTCTCTCTCTCTCTCTCTCTCTCTCTGAAATGGCATAAATGAGCTCTCTTTTGGCCTCATGGCTCTTATATGCCTTTCCAAATGTGGCGTTGACGCCCCCAATCACTCTCTTGTCGATCTTAGGCCTCATTAGCGAGCATTTTGCGCATTTTGCACGATTTTTTCCCTTTTTTCCCTGTTTTGAAATAGTAAATCCTACCCTTTTTTGGTTCGATTTCCTACTCTAACCTACATAAATGCAACGAAGATCGAAGGCAAAAAACTGAAATAGATCCTCCATGCTTTCCGATCATCAAACAACCAAAATATCCCAAAATACTTACTTGTCTTGAAGATTAAAAATACCCAACTTCCTACCTATCTCAAGCTCTGTTTTGGGGATGAGTAGCCTACTTCGATGCTCGAGATGAGGCGTGCAAGTGCTCAAGCTTGAATCCGTTTGTCCCGGCAACGGAACCAAAATGTGGGAGCTTTCACTCAACCGCTAAGACCCACGGACCACTTATTGTTTCAAGCGTTCCAAGGGAGCTCTAATGGCTATCTCTCACCTAGCCGACGCGCCGTCGATCCTAGGAGTGTAGTGAGCTTACCTTGATGCCCGATTGAGTACCCTCCTCTCTCTTGCACTCCGGTAGCTCCACAATTCTTGATGCTAGCTCAAGCCTCCTCCATCTCCAAGCTCCATCCTCCATAGACGCGTGCGCAAGAGAAGAGAAGAGAAGAGAAGAGAAGAAGAGAAGAGGAGATGGTGAAGAGCTTCACTCTCTTGATCCCTCACTCTCACACACACTCACTCCCTCACACTCTCACACTCCCTCTCTCAAGAGCACACACAAGCAAGAAGGAGAGAAGACGAGAGGAAGAAGAAGACTCTTTTTGCCACACACCAAAGAATGAGCTTCTCATTCACTTTTCAACTTTATATACAAAGCCCTAAATCCTTTTTGGGCGGTCATCCCCTTTTCCCTCTTTTACATGGCCGGTTGTAGCCTAGGCCCTTTTTCCCATTTCCCACCATTCTAATTTATCCTATTCCCAACTAATGCGTACACTTTGCACAGGAGCAAGCCTGGCACTCTTTTACAAAGATTCGGGGGGTGCTTCCACATTTTAATTCTTTGGTTGCCTCGGGCCAACACCGAAGCTTCCTGAGGGTCGTGCCCAAACCTTTGAATTTTTCAGGGACTGGCTCCCGGTCAAGGTGCCTTTTTCTGCTTTTATCCTACGGCTTTTTTGCTATTTCCATTTTTCGCTCCTCTATGCTGCGGAAACACGGTAACAGCTTCAGTGTCCATCGCTTTGATCTTTTGGTTCTCTTCTTCTTCATTGACTTTGCTTGCATTAGTTGCATTAGTCTTCATGTCTATGTCCCCTTCAAGCAAAGATATCATTATCTTTGAGGTAGTGGAAATGACTTCAATCTCTTATACTATCTCCAAGGTAGCAGGCATGTCTTCAAGTTCTTCAAATGAATACATTGATTGCTCTTTGGTGTAGGTAGCTTCATGTCCTCTTGCAAGTGGATCACAAAAATCTTCTGTGTATGTACAAAGGCTGAAATTAATGCAGTCCAAAGGGTTGGTTAATGGTTTGCCTACATTTACCTACATTTAGAGTTGCAGAATTTCATAAGGTATGCGAAGCATGTCAGTTTGGTAAGCAGGCAAGATAACCCTTTTCACATGACAGAGATGTAAGCAGAAATATCATTGATGTTGTGCATACAGACATTTGGGGGCCGACACAAAATGTATCTCTTGGAGGCAGTTCATACTTTGTCACATTCATTGATGATTGTTCTAGAAAGCTGTGGATATATTTTATGAAGGAAAAGAGTGAAGCTTTTGAGCACTTTAGAACTTTCAAGGCTGCAGTTGAAAGAGAAATAGGCTTGAAAGTAAAGTGCTTGAGGTCAGATGGAGGGGGAGAGTATCTTTCGAATGAGTTTAGTGATTTTTTGAGGTCTCATGGGATAAAGTGTCAGTTCACATGCATGTATATCCCATAGCAAAATGGGGTTGCATAAAGGAAAAACATGCATATTGCAGAAGTTGCACGCGCCTTGATGTGGCTGAAAAGAATATGCCTAAGCATTTTTTGTCTGAAGCTGTTCATACTGCTGTTTATATTATGAATAGAACTCCCACAACTGCAGTTCATGGGATGACTCCTGAAGAATGCTTTACTGGCAAGAAGCCTGATGTATCGCACTTGAAGGTATTTGGCTGTGTTGCATATGTTCATGTGCTAGATGAGCTACAGAAGAAGCTTGATCCAAAGGCAAAAAAATGTGTTTTTATTGGATACTCTTTAGAGCAGAAAGGGTATCGTTGTTATAACCCTATCACATGTAAGTTCAGAGTGAGCAGGGATGTCATCTTTGATGAAACGAGCAGTTGGTATGCATCTAGTGGTGATGCATTGGATGATGATGATGATCATAACACTCATGTGCAGGTTGAAAAGCAAGAATCATGGACTCTTAGTGGACTAGAGATATCATCTGGTAGTCCTTGGTCTAGGAGACTAAGGAGTACCTCTACATCTTCAGGTGCATCTAGTAGCACTACAGGTAAAGACAAAGGAAAGAATAAAGTGTCAAATGGCATTGATGCAGTTCTTGATGGAGACTCCAATGGCTCAGAGAGCTTGGATGATGAGCTTGGTATTCCTTCTGTCAGGACACCAGGTGTACAGAGAGCTCATAGTAATGTAAAGGCTCCATTGAGTGATCCGGTGGTATGAAGATCTAGCAGGGTCAGATACCCTGTTAAAAGATTTGGTTTTGAAGGTTAAGCAGCTCACCATTATGCTTACATGGTGAAACTAGTTGAGGATGTTGAGCCCACATGTTTTGAGGAGGCTGTTCGTCATGCTCATTGGGATGCAGCAATGGATGAGGAGATGGCTGCATTAGAGGCCAATAAGACTTGGGATCTAGTATCATTGCCGAAAGGCAAGAAAGCTATTAGATGTAAGTGGGTTTATAAGATTAAGCACAATGTAGATGGTTCCATTAGTAGGTACAAAGCTAGGCTGGTTGCAAAAGGCTATGCTCAGACATATGGCATAGATTATGAGGAAACCTTCAGTCTAGTTGCTAGGATGGCAACTGTCAGATGTGTGATTGCTTTGGCAGCAGCCAAAGGTTGGAGGTTGCAGCAAATGGATGTGAAGAATGCCTTCTTGCATGGTGATTTGCAGAAAGAAGTGTATATGGATCAGCCAACAGGTTATGAAGATTTAGAGCATCCCACGTATGTGTGCAAGTTGAAGAAGGCGCTCTATGGGCTCAAGCAAGCACCTAGAGCATGGTTTGACAATATTAGAGAGTATCTTGTCAATATTGGATTTTATGTTTCTGATGCTGATCGCTCACTTTATGTGAGAAAGGGAGATGCAGGTTTGGTCATCATAGTCATCTATGTGGATGACTTGATTATTACAGGCGATAGTGATAGTGGGATTGCTGAAGTCAAGGAATTTTTGAAGAAGAAGCTTGAGATGAATGATTTAGGTGAGCTAAGTACTTCCTTGGCATTGAGGTGATCAGATGTGATGATGGTATATGGCTGTCCCAAAGACAGTATGGCTTGGATATGTTGTCCAAGTATGGTATGACAACATGCAAACCACTTTTAGCCCCATTGGAGCAGAATGTTAAGTTGAGTGTTGATGTTGGGGACGAGATAGAAGACCCTACTATGTTCAGGAGGATAGTGGGGAGTTTGATCTACATGACCATTACAAGGCCAGACTTGAGCTACGTTGTTGGTCTTGTGAGTTAGTTTATGCAAGTACCTAGAAAGCCACATTTGGATGCAGTCAGACGCATATTGAGATATGTGAAGTCCACATTACATTATGGACTTTTCTATGAGGCAGGTATAGATGTACAGGTGTTTGGATACACAAATGCAGATTGGGCTAGTAGTATGTCTGATAGAAGATCTACTAGCGGATACATGTTCTCTCTTGGTAGTGTAGCAGTTACTTGGAGCAGCAAAAAGCAATCTATAGTTGCTTTATCGAGTACAGAGGTTGAGTATAGAGGTGTTGTTGCTGCAACATGTGAGGTAGTATGGTTGCAAAAGTTATTGGCTGATTTAGATGTGCAGGTGGAAGGTCCAATTGTCATTTATTGTGACAACATGAGCAGTATACAGTTGGCTAAGAACCCTGTGTTCCATGCCAGGACAAAACATATTGAGGTACACTACCACTTTGTGAGAGAGAATGTACTAGCAGAGGTGAGATTGACTTGGTGTATGTTAGCACACAGGATCAGATAGCTGACATCTTCATGAAGGCATTGGGTACAAGGAAGCTTCAAAAGTTTCGAAGCTTACTTGGAGTTGCAGAGATACAGTTGAGCTTGAGGGGGAGTGTTGAGATGACAAGCTCAACACATGCGGACATTAATGATAGACCGCCTAGTTAGATGGGTCCACATGTCTACACTTAGCACGTCAATGGTCATTATGACTCTCACATGGCCACTGACTCATTACTTATTATATTCAGATTGTTACACCTATTTACAGCTGGCATAGTTATAGCGCCAGTAGACTAATGTAGTCGGTTATGCATTGTTTGACTTAGTAGGCCACTTTTCTTTATGTTGTATCTTATCTATACTTTGTGTACATTGTAAAGTGTGTGGAAGAAGAAGAAGAAACAAGCAAGAAAACGTTTTGGCCTCCATCTCTCTTCTTGTCTCTTGAGTGAGCTTCTCCTTGTGCATTCTGTGTGTGTTCGGCGCAACATCTTGAGCAAGTCCCCCCACCACACGATTCTTGACAGAGTTGCATTGCCATTGCCAAAAATCCAGTGTTTCATATGCGCACCAAACATATAGAGATCCAGTATCACTACGTGCATGATTTGATCGAGGATGGGATAGTGGAACTGGTCTACTGTCCCAACAAAGAAGAATGGAGCAGATATCTTCACCAAAGCACTTACGAAGGATCTACTTCAAGTTCATCTTCAGAGACTTGGCATTGGGCCAAGGATATAGTTCACCTACGTGTGGACATTGAGGGGGGGTGTTAGATATGCTCAATCCCCCACCCTCATAAGATGCCACCAATGATCCATGGTGCTCAAAGTTGTAAGATCCGCATTATGAGGAGAAGCCATATGTGAACCCAGACATTGGTTGAGTCCTGACTTGTATGTCAGATGAGTCTATGTGATCGGATGGCAAAAAGGTGACCGTTGTGGGTTCTAATATTTGGGTTAGACAGAGTAGTTAAGCTAGTAACAACTCAAAGCACATTGCATCGAGTTGCGGGGTAAGAGAGTTATCAGGGGCCCTAGCCAATGGTAAAGGGAATATTCTAGGCCCTAGAATATTCCCTGGCCAACTAGTGGAGGTGCACATGGAAGGTCAGCAGACACATGGACACATGGAAGGTCAACAGACACATGTGCATATGGAAGGTCAATAGACACATGGGCACATGGAAGGTCAATAGACACAGGTGCATATGGAAGGTCATCCATCATGACCCCCCTTCACAAGCTATAAAAGCTAAAGCCCTTCACAGCCATCAATCATCCATCTTTCACCCAGTCAGATTTGCTCTTCACCTATCTTTTGTCTAGATCGCCATCTAAGCTTCACAGTGGAAGCGCACGGGTGGACAGGGCCATCTTTGTATCAATTGTTTGGAGATAAAGAAATTTTGTTATTCTCCTCTTATATATTGTGTACTCTCTATCTCTTTCTCAAATTCTGTTCATTGCATCGTATAATTTTTACAATCTCAAGGTTTACTGCCCAATGTAGTTCCATCTCTACTTAGAGTGTTGTGCTATTTCATCTAGCAATACACATTTGAATATTTTCATCATTGAGTATCTTGGAATCTATTTTCATTGCTTTGACTATGTCATACTCTATACACCGGACATTGATTGTAGAGTAGGATGTAGGTTTCCACCTGTGTTGGCTCTGAGTATGACCACCCTCTACACGGAGGTAGTGGTGTTTGGACCTGATTATACAAAGTGACCATAGCAATCGTTCCTCCACATGCTAGGTTGAATGCATAAGTGTTCCAAAGGTTTGCCCAATGCAGTTTGGATTTTAGGCCAAGCACAACGGTCCAAGTTTGATCAGTGCCAAATGATGATACTATCTCCTAAGGCTCCTTCTAGCTTGAGTGATGATGCATCCCAAGTGCAACAATCCTCTCCACAATTGCACAAAACGAATGCACAAAAGCTAGAAAGGATCCACAATCTTAAGCAAGGTGATAGATTTGTCCAATCGTATATGGCCAATTTTGAATGCCTTATATTTCCAAGGCTTTAATAAGCCAATCTAGAAAGATTTTTCTTCCAATGATTTGTCTAGATAATAGTATAGACCCATTTTACAAGAAAGCCCTCATATTAGAATAGTTTCTATCAAAGGAAAAGTCAAGAAAAGGATGGAAATCCACCAACTCAGCCCAAAAAAACCAAAGTGATAACATTAGTGATTTTAGTTTTTATTCCAATCTGAAGGTAAAGTCCAATAGTGAGGAAACTGACTCCAAGGAGAAGAAAGAGAAAAAGCCCATCAAGAGTAAGAAGAAGGATAAGGGCAAGAAAAGATCGAAAAGCACTAGAAAAAATGAGATCAAAACCCTATGGTGTACATAATGCAATAACCTTGGCCACATTTAAAATCAAAGATGGTGTAGTATCTATAATATGGCCATCCATAACACTAAATATTGTTGGTACAATGGTAGGTACCAGATGGCCCACCGAAGAGGAAGCTTGGTTCAGAAAAACATACAAGAAAGTTGCATTAAAACCCATAGGCACTTTGTGGCAAAATAAGAGAAATTTCGCCATCAAATGGCATATTGGTCAGCAGAGAGTCACATCTATGATGAAATATCCACAATCAACCTCTAGTCAAGAAGATAGACCTACAAGTTGGTCTATTAGCTCATGCGTGGACAACAGCACAAGGATAATCGGGATGCTAAAACCCTGATAGGAATTAAAGGTAGCCACACTATGATTAATTATCCATGGTCAAACTACTAGCCCACTAGCAAAAAGAGTACAACAAGGTATAAAGATAAACTCATACCCATGACAGAGTCACCCAAACCCTCAAATGAACATAGGCCCAAAGTTTATGAAGTCAAAACCACTGGTAAGGGGCAGTTCTTGTTGAGATTTCTGCAATCACACCTACTTAGCCTCTTTGTATGGAGCAGTGTGGGCTCATGACTAGAATCCCATAAGCACAGTATAAGAAGTGCTACCATCCATTTTCCTATAAAGCATTGTACTTTCTCTATTTTCTAATGCAATGTCATAGTACCTTTGTCCTTCAGTAAAGTATCTATGTCATTGTCAGTCTATACACAAGATTGTGTTTATGAGTCCAAGCTTCCATCTTGAAACCTAATTCACTTGTGTAACAATCAGTCATGTCATTGTCTTCATGAACTCACTCTTTCTCTTCCAACCTCCATAGCGTTCGCCTCAAGCATGTTAAGATGGCAAGCTCAACACGTGCGGACATTGATGATGGACCGTGTGGCCAGATGAGTCTCCACGTCTACACTTAGCATGTTGGTGGCCATTATGATATTCACATGGCCACTGACTTATCACTTATTATATTTAGTTTGTTACACCTACCTACAACTGGCAAAGATATAACGCTAGTCGATTAGTGTAGTCAGTTATGCACTGTTTGACTTAGAAGGCCACTTTCCTTTATGTTGTATCTTATCTATACTTTGTGTACATTGTATAGTGTGTGGAAGAAGAAGAAGAAATCAGCAAGAAAACGTTTTTGGCCTCCATCTCTCTTCTTGTGTTCTTGAGTGAGCTTCCTCTTGTGTATGCAGTGTGTGTATGGCGCAATACCTCAAGCAAGTCCCCCCACCACACGATTCTTGACATGGTATCAGAGCCATGCCACTGAGAAAGGCTAATTTTGAAGGTTGAAGTGAAGGAGAAGAAGCAAAGTTCGAGCAAGCAAGCAACGGGTAAGAAGCTCTCCCATTCTTCCATTCTCTCTCTTGGATAGTGCCTGTGGAGGCATCGGAAGCAAGGTAGAGCAAAAAGCTCAGATTGCTGTGAGATTTGGTGTGCAACCAAAGCACTGTATATTCTACAGATAAGCCCTTTTTCCGTAGTTTTTTTTGGGCATCTGAGGCCGTTTCAAGCCCTATTTTAGAGTCGTAAGGTTGCGGACAACAGTTTTAGGATACACTGTGATTTCGCCTGTATTGATTAAAAGTGGGTGTACATGTTACATATTTTGAATCTATAATTTTCGAGGTGTTTGTAGGAAGCAAACATAAGTTTTATTTGCAAACAGGTTGTAGATTACATGTAGTATTGAGCAATCAGTGAAAAAGGTTGCTTGGTGTATTGCTGTATACATGTTGTGAAAGATTGCAAAAGACTAGCTTGCTATGTTGTATCCTTGTTTGTGATGATGGCAGAGAACAATGGAAACCCCATCATTGAGAAGCTCGACAAGAACAACTACCCTTCATGGAAGTTCCGTGTGATGAGCTTTCTCATTGGAAAGGGCCTTTATGAGTTTGTTTCAGATGAAGAAAAGGAGCCAGAGCTAGGTATCCCTCTGACTGTAGATGAATTAAAAGCATGGAATGAATGGAATGCGAAAGACAAAAAGGTGATGTACTGGTTATCCGCAATCATTGATAATATGATATTGGGACATATCAGGAATGCAAAAACTTCACATGCAGCTTGGACAATTTTTGAGAACATGTTTTCAGTAAATACAAAGGCACGAAAGATTCAACTCAAGCAACAGTTGAATGCCTTGAAAAAAGGAAAAATATCTATCAATGAGTATGTGTTGAAGGTGAGAAGCATTGTAGATGCTTTAGCAGCAATTGATGCAATGCCTGATGATGATGATTTGGTTTCATCCACTTTGAGTGGCCTTAACAATGAGAAGGCATGGAAATTATTTGTTACTTCAGTATACATACGGAAGCCATTTCCAGATTTTGATGAGCTGATCTCTCTCATGATTATCGAAGAGATCAATATGCAGGGTGACTCATCTAAAAAAAATTGTGAATAGGTTCAAGCATTTTACTCAAGTTCAGGAAGGGGACATGGTAGATCCTCTTCAAGAGGCCGTGGTATGGGGGACGGGCTAGTGATAACAAACAAAATAGGTTCAATCAACAGTTTGGTGAAATGTAGGTTTCTGGAGGCAGAGGAAAATTTAGAGGCAGGGGGAGCTCTAGAGGAAGAGGTGGATGGCAAAATAGAGGTTCTGGAAATTCTACTATTGTTTTCCATTATTGTGGCAAAACAAGTCATATTGCAGCCAATTGTTATGATAAGAAGGATGATATTTGTAGTGGTAAATTGCAGCATGGAAACTATACATCGTCTTCACGACAAAATGAAGACAAAAATGAGTGCTTGTTTGTTATGCAGCATATGATGAATGCAGTTACATGAAAGCGGACACATGATGATGTATAGTATATCAATTCAGGTGCATCTAATCATATGACCAGTCATGTTGAATGGTTTAGAGAGATGCATGACTTACAAAATCCAGGTTATGTGCAGATGGGTGATGATTCGGGTGATGATTCATGCCATCCAATTTCACACATTAGAAAGGTTCCCTTATCCCTATATGATGGCCAGAAAAAGAGTCTAACAGATGTATTACATGTGCCATCAATCACAAAGAATCTAGTGTCTGATGGCCAAATGGTAGAGCAGGGGTTGCAGGTCCGATTCAATGCTAAAGGTTTTTTTATAGAAGACTTTAATGATAAGTGCAGGTTAGTCGCAAAAGGAATTAGAGTTGGCCGCATGTTCACTTTAAATGTTGGAATTCCTGCAATAGATGCTACTATGTATGCTAAAGGAAAAGGAGTAGTTGCAAATATTAAAATATGGCATAAAAGTATTGGAGATGCAAATGTGAAAGGGTTGAAATTAATGCAGTCCAGAGGATTGGTTACAGGGTTGCCTTCTTTTAGAGTTGCAGAATTGCATAAAGTATGTGAAGCATACCAGTTTAGTAAGCAAGCAAGACAACCCTTATCACATGACAGAGAAGGGAGTAGAAAAATACTTGATGTAGTGCATACAGATGTTTGGGGGCCTACATAGAATGTATCTTTTGGTGGCAGCAAATACTTTGTCACATTTATTAATGACTGTTCAAGGAAGTTATGGGTATACTTCATGAAGGAAAAGAGTGATGTGTTTGAGCACTTCAAATCTTTTAAGGTAGTTGTTGAAACGAAAACAGGCTTAAAAGTGAAGTGCTTGAGATCAGATGGAGGGGAAGAGTATCTCTCTAATGAGTTTAGTGGCTTCTTGAGGACCCATGGGATAAAGAGGCAATTTACTTGCAAGTATACCCCACAGCAAATGGCAAGAAGCCCGATGTATCACACTTGAAGGTATTTGGATGTGTTACATAATGTTCGTGTGCCATATGAGCTATAGAAGAAGCTTGATCCAAAGGGAAAAAAATGCATTTTTATTGGATACTCTTTAGAGAAGAAAGGGTATCGTTGTTATAACCCTGTCACAGGTGAGTTGAGACGTAAGGATGCTATCTTTGATGAGATGGGCAGTTGCTATGCACCTGATGGTGATGTATTAGATGATGATAATGATCAAGACAGCTATGTGCAGAAAGAAAAACAAGAATCACAGAGTTTTAGTGGACCAAAAACATCATATGGTACTATACCTACAATGAGACCTTGGTCTGGGAGACTAAGGAGTAGCCCCACATCTTCACGTGGATTTATAAGTATTGCAAGGAATGACAAAGGGAAGCAGAAAGTGTTGGATGGTAATGATGCATCTACCATTCATTTGGGATTTGATGGAGATTCTAGTGGTTCAGAGAGTTTGGATGATGAGCTTGGTATCCCTTCAGTCAGGACACTAGGTGTACAGAGAGCTCATAGTAATATAAAGGCTCCATTGAGTGATCTGGTGGTACGCAGATCTAGCAGGGTCAGATACCCTGTTAAAAGATTTGGTTTTGAAGGTTATGCAACTCACTATTATTCTTATATGATGAAACTAATTGAGGATGTTGAACCCACTTGTTTTGAGGATGTTGTTGGTCATGCCTCATTGGGATGCAGTAATGGATGAGGAGATGCCTACATTAGAAGCTAATAAGACTTTGGATTTGGTACCCTTACCTAAGGGTAAGAAAGCTATTGGTTGTAAGTGGGTTTACAAAGTCAAGCATAATGCAGATGGTTTAGTTAGCAGGTATAAGGCTAGGCTGGTTGCAAAAGGCTATGCTCAAACATATGGCATAGATTATGAAGAGACATTCAGCCCAGTTGCTAGGATGCCAACTGTTAGATGTGTGATTGCCTTGGCAACAGCCAAAGGTTGGAGTTTGCAGCAAATGGATGTTAAGAATGCCTTTTTGCATGGTGGATTGCAAGATGAAGTGTATATGGAACAGCCAGTAGGTTATCAGGATTTAGAGCATCCCACATATGTGTGCAGGTTAAAGAAGACCCTCTATAGGCTAAAGCAAGCACCTAGAACATGGTCTAATAAGATTGGAGAGTATCTTGTCAATATTGGATTTTGTATTTCTGATGCTGATCACTCACTTCATGTGAGAAAGGGAGATGTAGGTTTAGTCATCTATGTGGATGACTTGATTATTACAGGTGACAGTGACAATGGGATTGCTGAAAATAAGAACTTCTTGAAGAAGAAGTTTGAGATGAAAGATTTGGGTGAGCTAAGATACTTTCTTGGTATTGAGGTGATCAAATGTGATAATGGTATATGGATATCCCAAAGGCAATATGTCTTGGATATGTTATCCAAGTATGGTATGACAGCATGTAAGCCTCTTTCAGTACCATTGGAGAAAAATGTGAAGCTAAGTGCCGACGTTGGGGATGAGATAGAAGACCCTACTATGTTCAAGAGGATAGTAGGGAGTTTGATTTACATGACTATCACAAGGCTAGACATGAGCTATGTTGTTGGCCTTGTTAGTCAGTTTATGCAGATGCCTAGAATGCCACATTTGGATGCAGTTAGATGTATATTGAGATATGTGAAGTCCACTTTACATTATGGACTTTTTTATGAGGCGGGTAAGGATGTACATGTCTTTGGATACATAGATGTAGTTTGGATTGGTAGCATGCTAGAACACAGAAGATCTACTAGTGGATTCATGTTTTCCCTTGGTAGTGCAACAGTTACATGGAGCAGCAAAAAGCAACCTACAGTTGCTTTATCGAGTACAGAGGCTGAGTATAGAGGTGCTGTTATGGCAGCATGTGATGTGGTATGGATGCAAAACTTATTACGTGATTTGGATGTGTAGGGAGATGATCCAATTGTCATTCATTGTGACAACATGAGCAGCATACAATTAGCTAGGAATCCAATGTTCCATGCTAGGAGAAAACACATTGAGGTGCACTACCACTTTGTGAGAGAGAAGGTACTTGCAGGAGAGATTGACTTGGTATATGTCAGCATACATGATCAAATAGCTGGCATTTTCACAAAGGCATCGGGTGCAGAGAAGTTTCAAAAGTTTCGAAGCTTACTTGGAGTTGCAAAGATAGAGTTGAGCTTGAGGGGGAGTGTTGAGATGCAAGCTCAACATTTGCGGACATTGATGATGGACCGCCTGGCTAGATGAGTCCGCACGTCTACACTTAGCATGTTGGTGGTCATTATGATACTCACAATCACTTATTATATTTAGTTTGTTACACCTACCTACAGCTGGCAAAGACATAGCACCAGTCGATTTAGTGTAGTCGGTTATGCACTGTTTGACTTAGTAGGCCACTTTCCTTTATGTTGTATCTTATCTATACTTTGTGTACATTGTATAGTGTGTGGAAGAAGAAGAAGAAATCAGCAAGAAAACATTTTTGGCCTCCATCTCTCTTCTTGTGTTCTTGAGTGAGCTTCCTCTTGTGTATGTAGTGTGTGTTTGGCGCAACAGCTCAAGCAAGTTCCCCTACCACGTGATTCTTGACAAATCCATGTTCTAGATCCATGTTTTCACATGGTATCAGAGCACAATTGGGCATGGCACAACTCATACTTTGACTCTCTAGTCTCCCTTCACCTTTGGTGATCTCTAACCAACTCACATTCAGCTCATGTCTCCATTTTCAACTTCAAATCTTAGCTGAACCTTATGGCAGCCATAGCTAGCATGCACCCTGCCTCCTTTGAGCTCTTGGATCTCTTCATAGAAGCCATATCTCATCATAGATCCTTCTAGAGAATTATTCCTCATCTAAAGGCAATTCTCTCTATTACTTAAAACCCTAACATTGCTACCTCTTCAGACCAGCATCGTACTGCTGACATTGCACCTATAGTCCACGACGTTGATGACTATCATGGGGCTTTGGTAGCCTATCTACCAAGCTTCATTTCGATATAAATTTTTTTGGAAATGATGCATTACAACTCCTCCAATCTGTGAAAAATCAGGTTGCCCTGCAAACCTTAACTGTGACTGCCATAACCAAGAACTCAAAGCTTCATCTTTTCATTATTTTCTCTCTCCTGACACTCAAACCAAGCCTTTGCCACTCTGATCCATTAAATTTGAAGTTGTCCAATGCTTTTTTCAGCATCAAATCAAGGAGGGGAGATTCTGAAGGTCATTTTGAAGTTCTCAAGATTTGAGCCACAAGCATCAATATCTCTTGATACTATTCATCTAGTGTCTTTTGGCACTTGTGCTTATCAAGTACACTCAAGATTAATTATTCTTCTGCTAAAATCTGAGAATTTTGAAGTTTCTTTGCTACTGATCTTCCAACTCCAACATGGGCAAGGACTCTTTGACAGTTCGCTTCAAAGGGGTCGGGTGTTACACCTAGCAGACCCGCATCAAGCTCATCCTAATGAAGAAGGGTCTTTGGGCCATCACCAATGGCAAAGAGAAGAAGCCTCGTGATGCAGACCTTGTAGTCACTTGGCAAAATAATGATGATAAGGCTTAGGCCATGATCAAACTAGAGCTAGATGACAGCTATATCCAGCATGAGGATAACTGTGATACTTCACATGATACATGGAAGAGATTTGACACTTTGTTTGGTGCACAGTCTAGGTCATCAAAGTATGGTCTCTTGATTGAATTTTCAGGCTTGAAATGAAGTCATGCACATCACTTACCACACATCTAAATTACATGCAAGGACTTCTAACCCAGCTTGCAGGAATTAACATTAAAATGGAAGAAGATGTTTGCATTGGTGTTCTACTCAAAAGTTTGCCTCCTGAATATAATAATGTGTCAAAAACTCTAATCAATATGCCAAAACCTGAGCTTTTTGATATCCAAGCATCACTGTTAGAGGAGGAAAAGAAGCTAAAAACTAAGGAAGAACCAAGCACCTCTATAGATGAACAAGCATTATATGTTGGCAACAGGTACAAAGGCAAGAAGGACCAACTTTTATGTGACTTTTGCAAAAGGACCGGACACACCGAGAAGTTCTGCCATGCTAGAAAGAGGTCCCAAAAGGCCTATCTAGTTGCTGTTAAAGAAGAAGAAGAACGTGGAGCAAAAGAAGAAGAAGAAGAAGAAGAAGACCACCAGAAGAAGGACAAACCTCATCAGCCCTTCTATTCGAATAGACTTTTTTAGCCTTGTATTGCCTAGCCCTAATGCTTCGGACATAAACTTGTAAACTCCTCATGTGGCCTTGTACTACAGCCTCTATACACTTTGTGAGGCCCCTATTACAGCCTCTGGATGTCCACCATGTTTGTGGTACCCACACTTAGCCTTTTCTACAACACCCTCTGGTATTTTGCCATGTTTATGGTGTGCCCACACTTTGCAAGTGTTGCTCTCACTTAAGCCTCTACACACTTTGTACTTTTGGTTGTGATTGAGGAGGGGTGTTGAGATTTCTGCAATCACACCTACTTAGCCTCTTTGTATGGAGCAGTGTGGGCTCAGGACTAGAATCCCATAAGCAGAATAGGAGAAGTGCTATCATCCAGTTTCCTATAAAGCGTTGTACTTGCTCTCTTTTCTAATGCAATGTCATAGTACTTTTGTCCTTCAGTAAAGTCTATGTGTCATTGTCAGTCTATGCACAAGATTGTGTTTATGAGTCCAAGCTTCCATCTTGGAACCTAATTCACTTGTGTAACAGTCAGTCTTGTCAGTGTCTTCATGAACTCACTCTTTCTCTTCCAACCTCCATAGCTTCTGCCTCAAGCCATGTTCTAGATCCATGTTTTCACAGTTTCAACCCCAAAACAAGAGAAAAATAAGAAATTTGTGAGAGAAGATCCGTAACCCAGTGGAGTTAGGAATTTAGATGGTCACCCTAGCATTCACAAAGGGAAGCAACCAAAGGTTTATCTTAGAAAACATAAGAATTATATATCGGATGATCACCCCGGTAGGGAGTAGAAGGCGAATCTAGAAGATCACCCCAAATAGAGATATAGTAACACCCCAAAGAGCAATCCCAAAGTCTATAGAAGCCAAAAAAATGATGATAAGCCCACAATAGCAGAAAGAAACATGCCAATAGTTTTGTTTGTTTTGGACTCATCCAAAGAATCAAATGGATGAGGGCTAGTGACTATTACTATTCCATTAGGAGATCTCTTGAATCTTGTACTAGCTTTCAAGGATTACCTATTGAAGTTGATTAAGTGAGCGTGGCCAGTGTTATCAGAGCTTGAAGTAGTGGATATGACTACTAACACTCTAAAGGTGATAGTTTGAAGAATCCACCAAGAGCAATTATCACTAGGCCCATTGTTTGTTTTGACCATTTTGGTAGTTCTTATTCGGTGCAAATATTAAATCATACAATTGTCCTACTCAACAGTGGATCCAATGTTAACATCATCACATTGGAAACCTATCAAGAATCAATGTTGATGGATTTAAAACTAGCTCGATTCCTAGTTTGAATGGCAAATCAACATTAAATGGTGAGACCACTTGGTATCATATGAACTATACTTTTCGACATTGTTACAATTCAAGTCCTGATTTCTTTAGTTGTGTTAAATATGGAGCACACATGCAAAGGTTACCGCCTATTCTTGGAAAGACGTAAATTAGAATTGAGATAAAGACAAACTCACAATCTACAAGAATCGACATAAAGTCGCTGTGTTCTTGAAAAGTGTTACCCCTCCCTCACCACAATGTAAATTGACTGAAATAGTCAATATGATAGAAGGCTTAAGTGATGATGAGGAGGAATTTCTAAAGGCTAATGTAGATTTGCAACTGTGGTGTCTAATTAATGTATTATAGATTAGTGAATAGTGTATGCAGCCATAGACCTAACAAAACCCTGGAGAAGGAGGAGAAGGACAACATTCCAAATAGTTTCAAAATCTAGAACCCCAACTGTGAGAAGGAAGATGATGATATTGATGATATTGTTGAAGCTAATATTAAAAAAAGTATTGATATATGAGTGCAAGTTCGAGGTACAAATGCACAAGGGCACAAGACTAAAGGAAGATGAATTAGACACAGTGTCTCTTGGTCTAGAAAATTTCAAACCAATGAAGATCAGTGCCCAATTGGCATCGCAATTCCACGAGAAACTCATCGGTTTATTAACTGAAATTAAAGATGTGTTCTCTTGGGAGTACTCAGAGATGAAAGGAATGGATCTTAGATTCTACTTGTTGAGAAACATGCAGGATCTAGAGCATGGCAGTGAGTTATGGTGGATGGAAGGAGAAGTGTGGACTCGTGATGGAGAAGACAAAGACACTGTTTGTTACACAAGTGAATTAGGTTCCAAGATTGAGACTTGGACTCATAAACACAATCTTGTGTATGTGGACAATGACATTGACACTTCACTGAAAAGAAAAGAGTACTATCATTGCATTAAGAAAAGGAAGCAAGTACAATGCTTTATAGGAAAGTAGGAAACTGCAGTAGGCACCACTATGCATATGGGATAGGTTAGCCTGCATGTCCTTGGCCCTGAAGCTCCATACAAAGAGGTTGTTTAGTGAGTGTGATTGTTGATTCTCAACACTCCTCCTCAATCACAACTAGAAAGGCACAAAGTGTGTAGAGGCTGTAATGAGAACCACCTGCAAAGTGTGGGCACACCACAAACATGGTAGACACCAGAGGCTGTCGCAGAAAAGGCTAAGTGTGGGAACCAAAACATGATGGACATCCAGAGGCTGTAACAGGGGCCTCAAAAAGTGTAGAGGGACTGTAATGCCAAGTTACATAAGGAGTTTACAAAGCTTATGGCAGGAAGCATTAGGGCAAGGAAGTACAAGGCTTTTAAAACAGTCTATCAGAGTAATGAGAGTAAAAGGACTGATGAGTCTTGTCCTTCCAATCCTAGTGGTCTTCATCTTCATCTTCTTCTTCATCTTTTGGTCCATGGTCTTCTTCTTCTTTCATAGCTGCAAGATAGGCCTTTTGGGACCTCTTCCTAGCATGACAGAACTTCTCAGTATGTTCGGTCTTTTGCAAAAGTCACAGAAGAGCGGTTCCTTTTTACCTTTGTATCTATTGTTTACATATAACATTTGTTTATCCTTTGAAATACTAGGCTCTTCTTTGCTTTTAAGTTTCTTTTCTTCCTCTAGCAGAGAGGCTTTAATATCAACAAGTTGAGGATCAGGCATATTGGTTAGAGTGGTTGATACATTATCATAAGCAGGAGGCAAACTTTTTAGCAAGACACCAATACAAACATCTTCATCCATTTTTAGCTTTATTCCTGCAAGTTGAGTAAGAAGGCTTTCCATGTAGTTCAGATGGGATGTCAGAGATGTATGAGGCTTCATATCAAGTCAGAAAAATTCAATTAATAGACCATACTTAGATGACTTTGACTGTGCACCAAATAGGGTATCCAATTTATCCCAAGTGTCATGGGACGTGTCACAGGCATCCACATGATGGATGTAGCTATCATCCAATTCCAGTTTGATGATGGCTTGTGCCTTGTCATCATTCTTCTGCCAAGTAACTGCAAGGTCCATATCTCGGGGTTTCTTCTCTTTGCCATTTGTGATGGCCCAAAGACCCTTCTTCATCAAGATGAGCTTGATGCGGGTTTGCCACATGTGGAACCCGACTCCTTTGAATCGAGCATTTGGAGAGTCTTTTCCCATGTTGAGGTTGAAAGATTAGCAGCAAATCAACACCAGAATTTTGAGATTTTATCAGTAGAAGAGCAGATTGCAATGTGTCAAGAGACACAGTTAATGACAGTGTGAAAACACACTATGCCAGTGTTGATGTTTGAGCTTGATTCTTCTTGTTCGGGATTGTTCCGTCGTTCTTCAATCTTCTCAGGTCCTTCCCCTCCTTGATTTGATGCTGGGTCAATGGATTAGAGTGGGCTTTAGCTTGGTTTAGTGTCAGGAGTGAGAAAAATGAGGAAAAAAGAAGCTTGAGAGATTTTGGCTATGGCTGACAGTTTAGGGTTTCAAATAGGGGCCTAGTTTTTTGCAGATTGCAGGAGCTATGGTTGATCATTTCCAAAACTTTTCTTATGGAAATTAATCTTACTTCAAGCTCTTCAAAAGCCCTATCCTCCTCGTCAAGATCGCGGCCTATATGGTGCGCGCAGAGTGGACGAATAGGCACGGCACAGATTTGGGCAGCGATGTCGAATGTCTGCAATGCCAGGGCTGTAGATCACCAATGTGGTCGATTTTTGTGCCAGGAGGGATTTCCCTAAGTAGAGGAAGATATGTCTAGAAGAAATTTCATGAAGATATGCTCTACAGAGAGAGATATGAAGGCTCCATGGAGGGTATGTCCTGCAGGTCACAGTTGAAGACTATGGCAGTGAGTGGGAATTTTCAAAATGCTGAGCTTCAGATAGCCAAATGTCATGGATTGATGTGATACAGGGAAGCTTTGTGAGTTGGGGAATACTTTTCCAGAAGGAAGCTCCAAGAGATTTGACATGTGGAATGAGATATAAGCAGCTCAATCTGACAGGGTGCTGCTGGCTATGGCTGCCATGGAAGCTTAAGTGAGGGTAGAGTTGGGAGATGAAGTCATGGGATGGAACTAAGCTGACTAGATATTAACATGAGCTGAGCCATGCCTGATTGGGCTCTAATACCATGTTGAGAAACATGCGGGATCTAGAGCATGGCAGTGAGTTATGGTGGATGAAAGGAGAAGTGTGGACTCATGAGGGAGAAGACAAAGACACTGTTTGTTACACAAGTGAATTAGGTTCCAAGATTGAGACTTGGACTCATAAACACAATATTGTGTATGTGGACAATGACATTGACACTTCATTGAAAAGAAAAGAGTACTATCATTGCATTAAGAAAAGGAAGCAAGTACAATGCTTTATAGGAAAGTAGGAAACTGCAGTAGGCACCACTGTGCATATGGGATAGGTTAGCCTGCATGTCCTTGGCCCTGAAGCTCCATACAAAGAGGTTGTTTAGTGAGTGTGATTGCTGATTCTCAACACTACTAGCACTAGATTCTCTTGAAATCGAATACTATTCCAATCTAGATGCAACTATTGAGAGACATAGAGAAGGGTTGGAGCAACAGAGAGGAGCAATGTGCTCTCTTCTCATTTTCTTTATTATTCCATAACGCATAACTGAAGTGAATACAACACACTAAATGTCTTATAGACCATTCACACACAGCCTAACGTCACCGACTTATTTAATGTCCCACACTTGTTGATACAACTGGACATATGATTGAGTGTCAGTTACACACATACTAAAGATAGAAGATCTTGAAGTCTTAAGACTCCCCCTCAAGCTCAAGACAGCCTCTGCACACCAAGTAGCTGTCGAAAAACACTAAACTTATCTTTACCTAAAGACTTGGTAAAGATATCTGCAACTTTTTCATCATTTTTCACATGCATAAGATCTACTTTCCTTGCAAGAACCATCTCTCTGATAAAATGGTAGTGTACCTCAATGTGTTTATGTTGAGATATCGAGCTCCACTCATGATATGCCAGGGTGACCGTTGTGCGTTTATATTCGTGGCTAGATGACAGCTATCCTTATCTATTCTAGTTCGTGGCTCAGTTAGTATGCCACCTTAGTTAGTTGAGTTTGGTTTGAGACCCATATATAGGGTTCTTCTATTTCTATGTACTTGAGTTATTTTTGGCTTACATAACTAAGAAGAGGAAAACTGTTTTCAGCCTCCACCTTTGTGTGTATTCCCCCATTATGCAAGCAAGAAAGCTACAAGTGAGACTCCTTCCTTCTCTCCCACAATCTTGACATGGTATCAGAGCCTTGTTCGTGGTAAGGAGCTCAAGAAAGCAAGCCAAGCTCGTGGTGTTCTGGTAAGAGGAGCAGTATTGCTTTCATTTTCTATTTTGGGAGCAGATCTCTGCAGGTAGCACAGCCAAAAATTACAAGAGTGCATTGTCTCAGGTTGAGACGCCCTTCGCGGTGAAGCAAGAGGGCAATATATGCTGCGGGAAAGGGCTTTAGCCCAAGGTGACCCTGTTTTTTTTATTTGAGGCCATTTCGGGGCCTGTTTTGGAGGTGGAAGTTTTCTGCACGCACTCAGGAAAAAGCCCTATTTTATGCTGTGCGACCACTGTTCTACAGGTCGGTGAAAAGTTACCACAGAAATTGCATCGTATGCTTGTGTGCAGAGACATTGGGAGTTACAGAATCATCCTTGGTTCCTGTATATGCAAAATCGTCACTAGGAAGTGACTGTGTAGTCAAATACCACTTTCGCCGGTTTTGCATATTTGCCCTTGTGAGGGTGAAGCTGTGTTTTTTGCAGTGACAGAATTTTTTGCAGTGTTCTATAATGGCGTCTGATTCTCTTTCACAGATTGTAACTGAAAAGCTTGACAAGAACAACTTCCAAGCATGGAAGTTTAGAATGACGAATTTCCTTATGGGAAAAGGATATTGGGAATTTGTTGTAGGAAATGAAGAAGAACCAGTTCTTCCTGATGTTCCCAATCAACAGCAAATGCATGCATTTAAAGCATGGCATGAGAGAGCCAGGAAAGTTATGTATTGGCTATCTATCAGCATTTCAGACTCTATGATTGTGCATATTCAGGATGCAAATACGCCAAAGGAGGCATGGGATACTTTGTCAAAAATGTATAGCACAAATACGCAAGCCAGGAAAATGCAGCTCAAGCAAGAGTTGCATAATGTACAAAGAGAAAATATGAGTATCAATGACTACCACATGAAGGTGAAGAAGATTGCAGATGCACTTGCTTCCATTGGGTCGCTAGTGGAAGATGATGATTTAGTTTCTGTGACCTTGAATGGTCTAGGAAAGGATTATGCACAGTTTCGAACATCCATTTTAGTTCGTGAAAGATTTTCCTGATTTTGAGGAGTTGATTGCTCTTTTAATTTCTGAGGAGCAGAGAAATGGTGGTGCATCTTCTTCAGGAGGAACTTCAAAGGAAGCTGTCTTCTACTCAAATGCTGGAAGAGGTAGAGGCAGAGGTAGAGGAGGCCGATCTGGAGGCCATGGTAGAAATCAGAATATGCAGCAAACTCAAGAAAACCAGTCCTATGGAGGAGGACGTGGTAACTCTAGAGGTAGGGGGAGCCAAAGAGGTCGTGGTGGATGGCAAAGAGGCCAAAATGCAAATAGAAATGTTGAATGCTAGTACTGTGGTAAAATGGGTCATATGGCTAAGGACTGCTATAAAAAGCAGAATGACATCATGAATGGAAAATTGCAACAAGGTAATTATGCATCTTCTAGTGGACAGGGTGATGACAGAAATGAGCATTTGTTTATGGTGTAGCACATGAACAATTCTGTGACAAGTGCAGAAGAAAGCAATGATGTATGGTATGTTGACTCAGGTGCACAAACCACATGACAGGTCATGCAGAATGGATGGAGGATGCAAGGAAAATGGAAAAACCAGGATTTGTGGAGACTGGTGATGATACTGCACATCCTATTGTGTAGATTGGAAAATTTCCTTTGTCTATGCAGGATGGGAAAAAGAAATACATGTCCAATTTATTTCATGTCCCAAATATCACCAAGAATCTGGTTTCTGTTGGTCAAATGGTTGAGCAGGGCTTGCAGGTCAGATTTAATCCTCATGGATGCTTTGTTGAGGATATGAAAAATAAAGGTCGCTTGATAGAAAAAGGAAAGAAGAAGGGCAGAATGTTTACGTTGGATGCAGACATGCCTGAATTGAGTGCAGCAATGTTTGCACATGGGACCGGTGTAGTTGCAGATATTGATATCTGGCATAAATGCATTGGTCATGTTAATGTACATCGACTTAAATCAATGGAGGCCCAAAATATTGTTGCAGGATTGCCTAAATTCAAGGTTGCAGAAATGCATAAGGTATGTGAAGCCTGTCAATTTGGAAAACAAGCAAGGAAACCATTTCCTAGACATGTACAAGAGAGTAAGAAGCCATTGGAATTAATCCACTCTGATGTGTGGACAACTAAAGTTGCATCTCTTGGAGGCTGTCATTATTTTGTTACTTTTATTAATGACTATAGCAGAAAAGTTTGGGTGTATTTTATGAAAAAGAAAAGTGAAGTTTTTGGGCATTTCAAAACTCTTAAAGCTATGGTTGAAAAAGAAACAGGCCTGCAAATAAAATGCCTAAGGTCAGATGGAGGGGGAGAGTACCTCTCAAATGAGTTTGCAAGGTTCCTGCAGGAGCATGGCATAAAGCAACAATATTCATGCAGTCATACCCCACAACAAAATGGAATTGCAGAAAGGAAAAATATGCATATTGGAGAGGTATCTCGTCCCATGCTCAATGAAAAAGACTTGCCATATTTTTACTGGGCTGAAGCAGTTGCTACAGCAGTCTACATAATGAACAGGATTCCCACTGCAGCAATACATGGGATGACTCCAAAGGAGAGGTATACTGGTAGGAAACCAGATATTTCTCATTTGAAGATTTTTGGTTGCATTGCCTATGTTCATGTGTCAGATGAGTTGAGATCCAAGTTGGATCCAAAAGCTGAGAAGTGCATCTTTATTGGTTACTCTCTGAGCAGAAAGGGTATAGATGCTATAACCCCTCTAATCGTAAGTTTACAGTGAGCAGAGATGTTGTTTTTTATGAGATGAGTAGCTGGTATAAACCAGTAAATGTGATTGATAATGTAGATGCACAAAATGGTAATGCTGCACAGAATTCACAGCAGCAGTCACAAGATATTAGTGGACCTGGAGCGTCCTCTAGCAGTGGTTCACATTCTTTGCCATGGACAAGCAGATTGAGATCAGGAGAATCTTCTCAAAGCAATGCAGATAGTGGTATTCAGGTATCACGAAAAGGAAAAGAGAAGGTAGATCAGTCCATGTTTGATGTGAATGCAGGTCACTCTTATCTGGATGGTGAATCCAGTGGCTCAGAACAGAGCATTGATGATGAGTTGGGTATTCCTTCTATTGTTACATCTAGAGTAAGGAAAACCAGGGATGTTTTGAGAGCACCTGGGAGTGAACCTACTTTGCGCAAGTCTACCAGAGTGTTAACGGTATTTTGAGAAGGCTGCAGAAAGCGCAAGTGCTGGATACTATTTTTTGGTGGATTACTATTTTGTGGAGCTTCATTGTATTACTTTGGGCACTTGTGTATTACTTTTTACTCATGGACATCATCGGACTATCATGGTTGTATTGTTTTGTGAGAGCCAGGGCTCACTCCCGTGCACATTGTATTTATCACCCGTAGTTGTATTTGTCGCACCCACATGTGTTGCATGGGTTGTGCACATGTAATTGTGATTAGAATAGTGTAGGCTTGGTCTATTTAGGCTAAGGTTCAAGCATGTTTCAAGGATTGACCGGCCTAAAGCCCACTATGTGGATAGGATGCCCAAAGAGGGTGCAAACCCTAATTCATAGTTGTGGAAACCCTAAACGCAAAAGGGGCGCAAACCCTAACCCTAACCCTAAATGCAAAAGGGGCGCAAACCCTAACCCTAATTCTATGTCTATATAAGGTTGGGAGGTCTCAGTTGTATTCACCCCCTTTGGCACATTCATACTGCGGAAGCTCTGTTAGTGCAACCATTCAATCTTTCTATTCTATCATCTTGCTTCCATTGTGTTGAGAGTGACTGAGAGGGAGAGAGTGAGAGGTGTGTTGAGCGAGGGACTGAGGGAAGGTAAAGCTCTTCGTCGTCTTCTTACTTTTCTCGTCGTCTCTACTAGCTCTTCGACTCGTTGGTGTGCTTGGTGGTGGATGCGAAGAAGCGACAGCATCGGATCGTGTTGATCGTGGTCGTGGAACTATCTTCGAGCCTTTGAAAGGTAAGTTAGGTGAGTTCACTACAACTCAAGCTAGTCTTGTGTCCTTGCTTCCTTGGGTTGGAGAGGAGAATGCTTGGTTAGTTAGAGTGGAGCGTGAGAGACAAGGTGAGAGATTGTCGCCAACGTGAGTTGCAGCTTCTGAAAGAATAGAAGTCCGTCCAAAGTCCCGACTATTGGTGCGTTTTCCTCAACATTTTGGTTCCATTGCCGGGACCTAGGATGGTGCAACCGCCGATGTTCTCACACTCCCATAGTGTGGCGGAATAGGAGGCTTGTGCATGGGCATGGATAGGATCGATGTGGTTCCGATCATCCGCGTTTGTGGGTAGCTTCCAAAACCTATGCGGCTAGGTTAGGAAGGGCCAAATCGGAAGGAACCGGTTTGTTGGATTGAGATTGGAATAGGGTAGAATAGAAGAAAACACAAACCATAAACTCAAAAACACAAAAACACAAGAAAACACAAAACTCAAAACTCAAAACTCAAAGCGCTCTTCTTGTTGTTGGACATCTTGTGTGGGAACGTTGGGAGATGAGGGTTCATCGTTCTTGCTTGTCATTGGTTACATACATGTTTATGGTTGAGATCTAACCAAATATATTACTTGCCTTTGTACTCGTCTTCTAAAGTTCTTGGCTTGTGAGGTAGAGGAAGGAGAAAGCAAAGAAGGCCAAGAAGAAGTAGATAGAAGATGGTTGGGAAAAAGAAGAGATAGATGAAAAAAAGGGTGAAATAGAGAAAAAGGAAGGGCAAGAGGTAGTGAGGAAGAGAGCTAGAAGAAGAAGAGTAAGAAGAAGAGAAGAAGAATACAAGAAGAAGAAGAAGAAGAAGAAGAAGAAGAAGAAGATGCAAGGATTGAGATAGAAGAACGATAGAAGAAGAAGAAGAAGAGGAGGATAGAAAAACAAGAGAAGAAGAAAGTAAGAAGGAGTGGGGAAGAAGAATAAGAGAAGTGGAAGAAAGAGGGGAAGAAGGTGAATAAGAAGAATAAGAAGAAGGGGATAGAAGAAGATAAGAGTACGAAGAAGAGGAAGCGTAGGAGAATATGAGAAGTTGAGGAAGAAGACTAGGAGAGAAGGGAAGTGGAAGCAGTTGAGAAGGAGAAGCGGATTAATGAGAATAAGTAGGGAAGTCGGCCAGAAGGGTCGGTAGGGGAATAGGAAATATATATATATATATATATATTCTCTCTTTTTTTTTCTCACCCTTGCTCTAATGCATCAACTCGCACCACCTCATTCGCACCACCTAGGTCATACTCATTCGCACCACCTCATTCGCACCACCTAGGTCACACTCATTTGCACCACCTAGGTCATTCGCATTCGCACCACCTCATTCGCACCACCTAGGTCACACTCATTCGCACCACCTCATTCGCATTCGCACCACCTCATTCGCACCACCTAGGTCATACTCATTCACACCACCTCATTCGCACCCACCTAGCACCTTATTCACTCGCACCACCTCTTATCACTCACTAGTACCACCCCAACCCTAATCCCTCACAAACCCTAATTATCACTTGCACCAATCACCCCTCACTCATACTCCTCTCTCACTAATCCCCCACTTACTTCTCCACACTCATCTCTCACTCATCCCTACTCACTCATCCTCTCTTAACTCTCACTGACATTCCCACCCATAGTCTCTTAACCTATGCCTTAAGCTTCACTCCTACTTGTTTTACTCACATTCTAAATTTGAACCTCTTGCTTTAAGTATTGGTATCAAGTGCCGTCCTTACTTGCCATATTGTCATCATGACCTGGTTGTGATACTTGGCGGAATTGCTTGTCCCCATGCACATTGTATTTGAAAGGAAGAAAGCTTGATTTCATACTTCGTGTGTTTTTCTTTAAAAATGGAAACGATAAAGAGAACGTGTGTATTTGACCAATATTGAGAGAACCCTTCAGGTACTTTTTCACTCGCACTCAACAACTCAACAAAACAACCAATTCGGACGTTCTGAAACATTTGAACCATCATTCACTGAGGACCATTGCTAAGACCTAGGTTAACCTCTCATTGATTTAGTTGTATGCGCTTGCGAAACGGCAAGGTGATCCTCTCTCCTCCTAGGGAGCAGAGCCCTAGCCCCGAGACTCTTACTGTCCCAACAACCTTCACAATGGATGAAGCAACATTTTTAGACTCTCTTCCACAAGATGTCCGAGAATCCTTGGATAGCTACCAAATAGCTGCATGCTTTGATCGTGCTCGACTCTCCCCAGCTGACCTTGAGGAAAAACTCATGATCCTCAAAGACCAAGGAACTAGTACTTTTAGCAAGATCCTCGAATACACCATGGACACAAAGTAAGAACTTTTGAACATGAAAACCAAACTGGATGGGATCAAGCACATGTTGCTGAATGCTAGAACATCAGGATCATCCACTAATACTTTAACGGACCTCGTCCAACGCAGGCTCTTTGATCATACCGACTTGCTCACTGTGGGAGCTCACATGGCTCAAACACTGCTTACTGGGATGGGTAACACACTTGCCCAATGAGACCAAGCCAAAGTTCCCCTAGTGGCCAAGCAAATTGATAAGTATCGTGCTGGCGACGACCCATACAGCTTCATAGAGCAATTTGAGCAAGTTTGCAAGGCCAATAGCCTTATAGGCAATGCCAAGCAGGCTCAAGCCTTTGGGCTTTGCATGGGCGAGAAGGGTCATACTTGGTTTACTGGCCTCGATCCAGCTGAGAAGGCTTCCTTCGCAGTTCTTAAGACTCTCTTCATAAAGCGATTTGCCGAGGCAGGCTAAGGGGACAATTTAATTGTCCGACTCATGAATATTGAACAACATGACGAAGAGAGCATGAGAGACTATGTGTCTCAATTAAAAGGCCTCTACAAGAGAATCCCACTAGCTGAAAAACTAGCTGCTAATGCAGTCATGAAGGCTTTCATCAAGGGTATCCGTGATGAAAAGATCTATGAGACACTGGCTAGCAATTCCATGCTAGATCGAGCAAATCTCAATGGAGTCTTAGATGAAGCAATCCGCATAGAAGACCTACACAAGGAGAGAACTCGCGACAAGAAAGGAAAAAGCCTAGAATCTGAATCCCAATCTAGTAGAGGCAAACTTGAGATAGAAAACACCCAGACTCAGCATCTCATGGCTGATGTGATGAAGCAACAGCAAGAGCTCTTAAAAATGATCGACTCATTCAGGCAGCCTCAACCGTACCGACAAAACGTGCAGTGCATACATTGCGGCGGTGATCACTTGCCATCCGAATGCTCTCGACAGAGTAGGACCTGCACAAATTGTGGGCGGTTTGGTCACGAAGCTTCTACTTGTAGAGCACTTAGGCGGCTTCCCTATGCTGCACCCTACGCAAATCGTGGGTTTCCATACCCTAGACCTCAGCAGATGGCTCTTCCTGCTCCTCCTGACCATAGACCTATACCTCCTCGAGCTGACATTAACCCATCCGGCATCCCACGGCCTCCGGGCCCTATCATAACTCACCCACCTAGTGATCCCCCTATCCACTATGTTGAAGAGCCCGTTGAGGACGATGATTACACCAACCCATTTGTCTCTTATGACGAAGAAGGAAATGTGGTGCTCATGGACTATAGACCAATCCCGATCATGATGTTGGGACGGGGTCGAGGGCGCGGCTTGATACAACCCCGTGAGACTCTTGCCTGCTGGACTTGTGGCCCAACCTGGTCACATCTCCACACGTTGCCCGCAAAAACAAGAACAATCAAAGGAGAACGAATCTGATCAAAGGTGTTCTGAGTGTGGAATCACTCACATGTATTCCGATTGCCCGAAGCGGAAAGCTAGCTCTAGCAAAGCTATTGTTCCCACTGTTCCCTTGACTCTCTTTGCAGTAGAAATGCTGAAAGATGAGGATGTGATTCCCATTCCGATTAATGCCATTACCTGAGCACAAGCTAAGCAGGGTGGCGTCAGTATCCCTGGCCCATCTCTAGCTACTGGCTCTACCATTGGAAAGAAGAATGCAAAGAAGAAAACTAAGCATGCTGCTCTCAAACTCAAGAGTGACGGGGTGACTTCAGTTCCCGCAGTTGCCTCGAGTGGTGAGCAAGCCACGTCTGCTCCACACACAGAAATGGTTGCTTCAGCCAAAGTAGGTGAATACCCCGAGCATCAACTTAAGTTGATTAGCAAAGTAAAGAATTGGGTGGAAGAGGCTCCAACTAAGATTAGGGCTGAAGAAGCCAAGGATAATTTGCAACCACATGGCATCAATAGCATACTTCCCTTGGCCTCAACAATTGGCCCTAACACCTTTGGACGACCCGCTACCGACCTTGGTGCACAACCACTTGCCCAAGGTCAACCAAGGAAGTTACAGTATCAGGAAGTAGGCCCTGGGTTGCTAGCTGCCTTAGCCTCTACCAGTGTTTCCATCCCATTGGGCATGCTCTTCAAGAACAATCCTACCATTTGGACAACATTCAAGACTTGGATTGATGGAAGCACCAAGACCCAGCCTATTGAGGACGACCCCCAACATCCATTGCCTCGCTCCCCTCCTACCCCCGTCCTCGGAGCTCTTGGAGTTGCTATGTTCTGGGAGGGCGCTGAACAACATGCAGTAATCCTTTTGGAAGCACTTGGTGATTCCACGAGAAGAGGCATTATCGATACTGGAGATGGTGTCAGCATCGTGAATCAAGCAGTACTTAAGGCATGGGGCAACCCTCCAATTGAACCTGTCCACTTTAATCTCACCGTTGCCGATGGTTCTAAGGTCCGACCCTTGGGCATGTTGAAGAACTGGCCGGTGAAGATCGCTGGTGTTAGGTTCTGTGTCACATTTGTAGTCATGAAAGGCGTTGACTATGACCTATTGCTTGGCCGACCCTGGATGCGTAATGCACGACTCATTGAAGATTGGGGAAATGGTCTAGTCTTTTTAGGAAATCGTATTGAGGCTGTACGCATTGAAATGGATAGCTGGAAGATTACCTCAGTCGACCTAGATGCTATCTCCAGCCTATTGCGTGGTGACACCATCTGTCCCCCAACCCAGAAGCCCTTAAACAAATATATTCCATGTCTGGAAGATGACCTTGGAGTTGCCCTTCACGGAAGAGGGAAAGTACAAAGAAGCTAACAAACGTTTGAGTCGCCATAGACTTAAGGAAGCCCCTGTAAACAAGCTCGATATTCCTGATGAACTTCCTTCTATGCCGTTGTTGATGATGCATGCTGGACCATCATGCACATCTAAGCCAAAAGGTTTCTGTGTACCTACTGATCGCCTTGAGCTCTGTAAACTCCTCTTCTCATGGAGACCAGCCTTCAAGAATGTGCCTGAGGCTAACCTACTGATCTTTGAAGAGCTTTTAACGTGTCCCGTATGGCATTGGACTGAACTTCATCAAGTTTTGTTCGATTATCATAATAACCTTTTTGTCTCCATGATGCCTCCGGATGACTCGGACATAGAAGAGGATGGTGACTTTGAAGATGACCCGACTGAGTATGCAAGTGATACCGGTTCTGATGTAGACTATGACTCTAATGGAAGAACCATTGAGCAAATCACAGTTGACCAAAAACCCTCCAAAAGCCCCACTTTTCACATTGATGCTGGCCTGGTCTGTGTTAAATCCGATTTAGAATGGTTGGAATACTTGCAAGCCATGGACTATGCACAGCTGGAATCCTATACTTTTGACCCCACTTCCAACCCTGATTTGTTTACTACCGAGCCCTCAGACAACCTCCCTTTTGATGCTCCACCGACGTCAAAGGAGTCTGATTCTGAGTTCGATGCTAGTACCGACTCTGATCCTGAAATCCCTCAGCCCACCCCAGCTCCACGCTCTAAGATGAACTTTCCGGTTCACTTGAGAAGGATGCATCTTAAGAAAGCTCCGAAGAACCCTGACTCTGACACAGGCTCTCAACGTAAGCCCCAAGATCTCCCTAAACGCTTTACTCAATTCAAGAAAGGGGATCGGATTGTCATTATGCTTGGTGCCAAATGCCAGGGCGCAACTAGTGAGTCTATTGAAGGCCCTGCAAAAGTAAAGGAAGTTGACCTTGCTGAGGAAGGGGAATCGCCTAAACCCGCCTTTATCGCTGAGGATTTATGCAAGGAAGATGAGGAGGCGCTCATCTAGTTGCTCAAGGAGCTTCGAGACGTGTTTGCCTGGAACTACACAGATCTCAAAGGAGTGCCACCTCAGGTACTTACTCACACTATTCCCATGCACCCTCCTGATGTTCCTGTCAGTGCGGTCATGGTGGCTGAACAAACCTGGTATGAGCAACTTGAGCAGAAGGCAGATGCTCATAAGTTGGCTTCATCTAGCACCACACAGAATTCCTCTTCATTTTTTAATGTACGAGCTATTTCCATTTCTTTACTTGACCCTGAGGATGACCTTGTCATTCCCCCGGCTTTCCTTCGAATCCAATTGACTGCTGCCAACCAGGTCACTACTGATGCTCTCATTGATGAAGGTTCTGACTTCAACACCCTTCCATATAACCTCTGGATGGATTTGGGCCAACCCACCTTGACACCCACTCACACTAAGCTTAACCCCTATGGTGGCCAACCTTACTCGCTCTTGGGTAAATGTAAGCTTTTGCTTACTATTGCAATTGAGAGCATCCCTCTTCTTTTTTATGTTCTTCCAAACCACAAAGATGTGGGCAAGGAACTTCTCTTGGGCCGACCTTTCAAGTATCAGGTTCCATGCACTATCAACTATGTTGATCAGCGCATTACATTGCAATTTCCAGGTGCCCATGTAGTTTCTGCTTTTAGTAAAGGGGATCTTTCTGCGGGGCCAACGCCAATTCCTCTTCCCACCCCTTCTCAGTCCGGTAGTTCCTTATTTCATCAGTTGCTGCAAGCCCAACATCACCATGCTACTCCTGTTAGTCACGCCTCAAAACCCACGCCTATGAAGTTTCCTCACTTCCAGTGGCGACCTCGCCTCCCCTCACCACCTCCATTTCCACCTTCACCACCCTCAAAGCCATTGCATCGGCAACCGAGTCGACGTCGTCGAACTCCTCCAAATCCCACAATTTCCTTGTGTTGGGTGGCACGTGCTCTCTTGGAGGCTCAGGGCTATTACCAGGGTAACACCTACATTTGGATTCCCAAACGATCTAACTTCTCATCTATCCCTTTTTCTTGGGCTTCGTCCACCGTTCCTCCAAGCTGCTCGAAGCGCCGAATGTCTTATCCGCGGGTTTCTCATTCCTTCCTACCTCCAGTCACCCCGTCTCATGACAAGTCAGAGTCTACGCCCCATTCCGCTTCCCTTAACCAACCACCTCCTAATAAGAAGTCATTTCCACGACCTTCCTCTGTCTCCTCATATCCATCTTTCGCTCCGGAACCCCCTCCTGACCCTCTTCTCACACCTTCCCTTGGGCCCTCAGCTTCCTCTGAGGCATCCTCCTCTTCCAATCTCTCTCGGCCAATCCACCAGTTGGATCAGGCAGCCCAAGCTAAACTCCAACATGAACGCGGGGACCCGGTTCCACCTCATCTTCAGATTGGTTCCACCGCTCTTGATCCCCCTTCTGGTCTAAAACCTCTGCTCATTTTCCGCTCTCTTAGTGGCATGGCTACCTCGTCCTTGCCGACAATGAGGCAATTGAACTTGCTACTCGATGGAATCCCACGTGGGAGGAGCATGAACATCTTTTCCGCAAAAGTCTCTTGGTGCAGGCTGAGTACATCAAGACTCTTCCTCAGAAGCGTCTCCAGTCCTCCCGATTAATCTCTTCTTATGCTCCAGTGACCAAATGTGTTGATTCTGCCGAGCTTGCAGCTCTTACCACCAAACAAACCACTTCTAGTCTTTTCTTACGCCTCTGGTATAACCATCGGCTTGAGATTGCTCAGGCTGGCAGTCGTCTAATGACCACTGCCGAGCAACGGCATGCCATTAGTAACCTTCGGTCTGATCCTACATATCATTCTCGTGTTTCACTCCATGCCATCATTTTGGCTCGTGACCTAGAAGTGCCTTCCAATTTGCAACACCATCCCCTGTTTAATAAAATTCTAACGGCGGAAAAACTACATGTGGCTAGTCGCTTTGCTGGTCCATGTCTCCTCACAGATATTACCACTTATTTGTGTGGTTTGGCTATGCACCCATTTTACCTTGATACATTTGCGGAATTGGAGTATAACCCCAACTTTTACGCTTGGTGGATGTCCATCCTTCCTTCATTTTCCCCGTCCACCTAGTTGTCTTTCCATTTTCTTTGTCCATACTTCATCTTCTTTTTCTTTTTCCTTTTTGTGTTGCCCTGTCATCTTTTCCGTCCTTTATTGCTTACCCCTACAAGCTAGGAAGCTTGCTAGGTCTTTTTGTTGCAGGAGGGCAATTGGCAATCCATTTTGGCATTATTTTTATAAAAAGGCAAAGGTATAGTTTGACTTTTATATTTTGTGTGACAGTTAGCTAGAAATTTCTCAAGATGTGGTCTTATCTTTTGATTAAGCAGATGACAGGTTCACAGTTTGAAATGTCTACAATGTCGACATTGGTGGCTATCAAGGATCATCATTATGAGGACAGGGGAGTATTCACTATGGAGCAATGCAAGGAGTTTGGTCTAGAGACCAGCATATGGAGTTTTGGGGCCTTGAAGTTTCGTCAACTTACCAATTTGGAGAATATTGTCAACAGGTATCCTAAAATTGGGAAATTGGTGGCTAAATGTGGGCTAACCGACTATATTAGAGCAACCAATGGGCCTATTCACTTTGCCAATTGCTACAACTTTGTTCAAAACTACGATCCTAAGACTAAAACAAGTAGGATGAGCTACTGGGATGAAAAAGAGCAAAAATTTGGGGAGGTAGCACTTACTTCTAAGCTGATAGAACAAGCCTTAGGTCTTTGTCAAGGGTCAAGAGAGCATGGTAAAGCTAGTAAAACTCATCTAATGGATCAAAGGTGGGAGGGTAAGCCTAATGTTACTACTGGTGGTCTATTGTTCTCTGCCATTGAGGAGTTGGATCTTAGAGCCACTGCACAGGTGTTTCACCATTTGTTTACCTACAACAAAACCAGCACTCGTGCAGGGAGAATACCCAAGGGCTTCATGGAAGATATCTTATCAGACAGGATACTTGATGAGGATTTAAATAAGTTTTGGATGGATCAGATTTGTGAATCCCTTGCCAAGGTACATGAGACTCTTCCTAAAACTCCTGAAGGGAGACTCATCACTACTGAGGCCAAGATATGCATGATAAATTATGGTGGTGCACTCAGTAAGGTCATCACCACAGCCTTGGGACTCTCCGAGCCCTTTCAGGTGACACCCGCAGTTGCTGAGATGGGTCAACTGAAGGACAAATGACCAAGGGAGGAACAAGAGCCAAGTGTTGAGAGTTCACTAAAGAAGATGGGTCAAAAAAAGAGTAAGAAAGGAAAATTTAAGACAGAGCACCACATAGCGATCGGGGAGTCACTAGAGAATGCACAACACTTGGGGGAAGCTCTCCACAAGGAAAAGCAAATGCTCATGACCACTTTGCAAACCATGCAAGCCCAGATAAACATGTTGGAACATGGTAGACAGAATGAAGAAACTACAGTCACTTCTAGTGTAGAGAAGCTGCGACCGGATGAGACTACCACTAGTTCAAAAGTTTGCACAAGAAGGACATCAGCGAATTTGGATGGTCTTACCACATTAGAGCTCTTATGTGAAGAGTTGAAACAGGACAAGGATCAAGCAATTTTGGAAAAATTGGAATTACAAAAGAAGTATGAGGTAGAGAGATCATCTCATCAAGAATTTTTGAAACACTCAGCCCAGCAGTTACACAACTTACAGACTCAGATTGTGGAGAACAATAAGGAGATGGAGGGGCTAAGGGAACAGTTGCAAGAAGTTGAGGTCATGAGGAAAAGGGAAGAAATTCTCTGTGCTCAGGTTGCAGATCTTGTGGTTCAGTTAAAGGAGGAAAAATCAAGGACATCAACTCTCACCAGAGAGTTGTCAGAAGCACATCGGACTCAGACGCAGATGAAGATAGCCTTTACAGGGTTGCAAGATACAATTGCAATGAGTCTGACTACTGCTGTCAATCAAGTTGAGGAAAAAGCTAACAGAGCTTACAAGGAGATGTTACAACAGCTACTCACAGACTTGGCTCATTCCCTTCACAAGGAACGCCAGTTTAAGCTTCATGCAACTGCCTATCAACATGCACTATCATTACAGCAAGGGCTTTATCATCAGGCCATTTGCACTTTATCATCCAAAAGCACCGATGATGTGGAGGAACTCAAAGCTTAGTTGGGAATTGCTACCGGTGCCTTAACCACTTTTGACCAGGGTAAGGAGCTCATGTTGTTGACCTCAGACCCAACTAGTAGCCAGATGATTGATCATTTGCATGACATGGGCTATAATGATCAAGAATTGAGGGATGTAGGAATGATGCAGCCAACATCTACTGAGCCATGTGACTTACAATATGAGACACTTGTTGAAGATCCTATTGCAGTAGAGCCTTTTGAAGATATGGTTCCTTCTGAGGATTATATGGATCCTCAAGATTTTGCTGAGCAGGAAGATGGAGCTACTGAGGAAATACAGGTACCCCCAACAGTGTCAGACAAGGAACTTGAGGTCCAAGAGCGCTTTGATAGGATGGTTCAAGTTCTTAGGGCTACCCCTCAGGATGTGCCAGAGTATTCCATTGACATGCAAGGCATCGAGGCACAGAGAGAGGATCTAGATGAGCCCATTAAGACCTATCATGAGAAGCAGACGAGGGAGGAGACCATCATTTTTTATTTCAATGTCTATGGAGATGCCAAATTCAGAACACCCTTACCAGTCAGTACAGTGCAAAAGCTTATTAAAGTGGGAGAGAAGATTGCTAAGAAGTGGTTGAAGAAACAGGATAGGTCAGCTTTGAAAGGAGCTAGTAAGATTCCCAAGGAGAAGAACAAGAGGGAGTATCTCACCGAGAAGCCACGAGAGGTGTGGAAGCTTCAACCAGAATGGCGATATCCTATCCTTGAAGTGGATGAAATGGCCCATTCCGCCTTTTGCTACTCAAATCGGAAGATAGATGTACTCCATTGCCCCTATCCAAGAAGAGAAGCATGGTAGGCATAACTTTCCCAAATTTCCCAATATCAATGCTCCGCATGAGAGTGATATCTATCACTTCCAGTTGCATGATCTGCTACCCTCTTTTGACAGTTTCCTTAAACTCTACTCAAATTGCCCCGATCCTGCCTTCATAGTCACTTGCAATTATCTCCGCCTCATAGTCAAGCTCTTACAGCAGCCACCGACTCCCTATGAGGATGGCCTGCCACCCTTATTCTTCGACATCAACACAGGGATTGACCGCATTGACATGGCAAGACTTCTTCTTCGAGCTGTATTATTCCCCTCTTACTGCGTAGCCTTGCTTGAGGATATGGTGGATAGCAGATTTGCTCGGTGTACCCATCCTTTTTATCCAGAATCACCCATTTATCTCCGAACCTTTCTTAAGCCATATCTTTTGAGCAAAGGGTGTCTTTCACTTACCTTGCAGCCACTTCCTGAGGAGTGACTCCCTTGTGCATCACATGATGGAAAAAAAAAAACCAAAAAAAAGATATATATATATATATATATGCACTCACATGCACTACACTGCACCTAGGGGTCCTCAAGTTGGATGCGTCCAGTGGCTTTGGTCGGCTAGCTCCGTCTCTAACCCCCTAGCCCTTTTTCCATTTCCCCACAGATTTGCTTAGGGCACATCAAGGTCAGGACATACCTAGGGAGTCTCGGATCGCCTAGGTTAGACCTGTCTCCCTGAGTCACGTGCACTTTTCATTTCTACTTCATTTATCTCAGTAACACCACATCACCTCAGGTCACCTACCACATGTGGTTGATCCAGTGGAGAACCATGCGCTTCAAGAATTCCTTTATCTATCCCACTTAGGTGTCTCCCTTGCATCTTCAACAACAACCTTTTTTTTCTCAGTACCTACCATTCTTTCCATCTTCATCAGATCAAGCTTCCTTGCTTCCTCATCATCGAGCATCATCATCAACAGAAGCACCCATGGAGAAGTCTTCTACCTATGTATTAGACTATGTATGCACGTGCACATACTATAGTATTTGCACCATAACCTATTCACGGTTTTGGGTCCTCAAGTGTGGGACAACACTTCAGGCTTGCCTGGAGTTTGATCCATCTCCCAAACCAACATCATCATATGTCCTGTGCACGATCAGAAGACTCGCACTTTTCCCCTAGGGAGTGACTGCACGTGAGGTTTTACTTTGCAGGTATTCGAGTTGTGGAGAATCATGCGCATCACTTCTACATCAACATTGCATCTCCCATCTTCTACGACCTCTATTCCATTTTCCAATGACCATTCAAGTTCTATTCATCAGAAGGATCAACACTCAAGAGTATCTTCAGCATAGCCAACTTTTACAGGATTTGTCACCAGCAACACCATCAGTCTCACCATCTACCACAATTTGAGCAACATCATTTGTACCACCCGCAGCAGGCAACATCCTCATCTTCAACAACCACCGTTCTTCATCAGCCACATCCATTTCTTCTCCATCAGGACTACTACTTGATCAGGACTGTTCCCAACATTCCGCGTCTTCGGTGCAAGCTACAGCATGCTACCTACGACGTGAGTGCCCTGGGACTGTCTAGGGGGGAAATAACAGAGCTAGGTATCCTGTGGATAGGCTGAAATATGATGGATTTACAGCCATTCACTATGCATATATGGTCAAAGTGATACAGGAACCAGAACCCACTTCTTTTGACCAAGCCATGGGAAAAGAAAAATGGGAGAAAGCCATGGATGAAGAAATGGATGCCTTGGAAGCAAATGCTACATGGGAATTGGTACCTTTGCCTAAAGGTAAGAATGCAATTGGCTGTAAGTGGGTTTATAAGGTGAAGCACAATGCAGATGGTTCTGTGAACAGATACAAGGCAAGATTGGTAGTCAAGGGGTATGCACAAACATATGGCATTGATTATGAAGAAACATTCAGTCCGGTTGCAAGGATGGCAACCATAAGAGCAGTCATTGCTATGGCTGCATCAAAGGAATGGTCTTTACATCAGATGGATGTAAAGAATGCCTTCTTGCATGGTGATTTGCAAGAAGAGGTCTATATGGAGCAGCCACTAGGTTATGTGCATGCTGTTCATCCTGAGTTTGTTTGCAGGTTGAAGAAAGCCTTGTATGGCTTGAAGCAAGCACCTAGAGTATGGTCTGACAAGATAGGACAGCATCTTGTCACTATTGGCTTTCAGATTTCCAAGGCAGATTTCTCACTTTATGTGAGAAAAACATAGAAATGTATTATGCTACTTGTCATTTATGTTGATGATTTGATTATGACAGGTGACAGTGATGAAGATATCCTTCATGTGAAAATGCTATTGAAGCAGAGGTTTGAGATGAAGGATTTGGGAGAGCTGCGTTATTTCTTGGGCATTGAGGTGATTAGATCACCAAGTGGGATACAGCTCTTGCAGAGGCAGTATGGATCGGACATGCTGTCCAAATATGGGATGACAGGCTGTAAGCCTATTTCAGTTCCTTTGGAGCAGAATGTGAAGCTGAGCGCAGATGCAGGTGAGCTTCTGGAAGACCCTACTATGTACAGACGCATAGTAGGAAGCTTGATTTATATGACTATTACCAGGCCAGATTTGAGCTATGCTGTTGGATTGGTAAGTCAATTTATGCAGGCTCCAAGGAAACCGCATTTGGATGCGGCTAGATGCATACTCAGGTATGTGAAGTCCACATTGCAATATGGACTACTTTATGAGACTGGGGTTCAGATACAGTTGCATGGATACACTGATGCTGATTGGGCTGGTAGTATTTCTGATAGACGATCTACCAGTGGATATGTGTTCTCTTTTGGGAGTGCTGCAGTCACTTGGAGCAGCAAGAAACAGCCTACAGTTGCCTTGTCAAGCACAGAGGCTGAGTACAGGGGTGCAGCAATGGCTGCATGTGAGGTAGCTTGGTTGCATAAGCTACTTTATGATATGCATCAGTCTACAGATGGGCTAGTTGTCATTTATTGTGACAACATGAGCAGTATACACTTGGCAAATAACCCAGTCTATCATGCTAGAACAAAGCACATTGAGGTGCATTATCACTATGTGCGGGAGAGGATTTTACTAGGTCTTATTGATCTAGTTTATGTCAGGACAGAGGATCAGGTAGCTGACATATTTACGAAGGCATTGGGCGCAGAGAAGCTGCGCAAGTTCAGAGACCTGCTTGGTGTGCAGGAATTGGGATTGAGCTCGAGGGGGAGTGTTGAGATATCGAGCTCCACTCGTGATATGCCAAGGTGACCATTGTGCATTTATGTCACCGACTTGTCAGTTACAGATGCGGTTGGTACACCGCCCATGAATAATAGCTAGATGACAGCTATCCTTATCTATTCTAGTTCGTGGCTCAGTTAGTATGCCACCTTAGTTAGTTGAGTTTGGTTTGAGACCCATATATAGGGTTCTTCTATTTCTGTGTACTTGAGTTCTTTTTGGCTTACACAACTAAGAAGAGGAAAATTGTTTTCAGCCTCCACCTTTGTGTGTATTCCCCCATTGTGCAAGCAAGAAAGCTACAACTGACACTCCTTCCTTCTCTCCCACAATCTTGAAAGTTTAGTCCTGGAATGATAAATTGGATTTGTTGCTAGTAGTACACTACTAAGATTGTCGCATAACAAGGTCACTGGAGCATCCACCTATATGTCCAAATCAACCATAAGCTTGAGCATCCATGCAATCTCACATGGTGCCAATGCAGCACACCTGTACTCTACCTCAGTGCTAGACAATGCAACCATAGGTTGCTTCTTACTGCTCTAACTTATCATTCCACTTCCAAATCCAAAGGCATAACCACTTGAAGATCTACAGTCATATGAGCATCCTGTCCAATCTGCATTCATATATCCAACCAGTGTCAAGGGCTTAGCTTTCACACATAAAACATCCCAAAATCTACGGTGGACTTTACATATCTCATAATCCACCTAACAACATCCAAATGTGGCTTTTTGGGCTTTTGCATGAACTGACTTATGAGCCCAACATCATAACTCAAGCCAGCCGGTCTAGTGGTCAAGTAGATCAAACTTTCAACCATTTGCCTGTACATAGTCACATCATCAATTTCAGCTCCAGTGCTAATGTCCAACTTGACATTCTGATCAAGAGGTGTATCCAATGGTTTACATTCATCCATGCCATATTTATTTAGCATTTCCATGGCATAGTGTTTCTGCATCAGCCATAAACCATTTTAGCCTTGATCACCTCAATACCCAAGAAATACTTTAGTTCACCTAAGTCTTTTATATCAAATTCAAATTTTAGCATCCGCATAACTTGCTATATCCCCAAATCATCATCACCTGTGATTATCAAATCATCAACATAGATAAATAGTAATACCAAACCTTTGTCTCTGTCTTTTTCGTAAACAGACTATGATTAGCCCTAACAACAGTGAATCCCAAATTGAGCCTACTTCAGTCCCCATACAATGCTTTTTTTAGCTTGCATACATAATGTTGAAAATTAGGGTGTACATACCCTTCAGGTTGATCCATATAAACATCCTCTACTAAATCGCCATTGAAAAACACATTCTTAACATCCATCTACTGTAGTTTTTAGCCTCTAGCAACTAGCCAATGCGATCATTGTTCATATGGTTGCCATCTTGGCAACATGGCTAAATGTTTCCTCATAGTCTAACCCATATTGCTGAGCATACCCTTTAGTGACCAGCCTGGCTTTGTACCTCTCTACACTGCCATCCAACTTGCATTTAATATTTTAGATCCATTTGTAGCCAATGGTCTTCTTTCCTTCCAGCAGTGGTACAAAATCCCATGTTCTATTTTCAACCAAGGCAGATATTTCCTCATTCATAATTGTGCACCAATTTTAATCCATCATTGCTTCAACATATATAGCAGGTTCTTTGACCTCCGTCACTTTTGTCATGTAAGCATAATGCTTCGTAGAGTAACCACTGTAAGTCAACCTATCCACATGGTACCTAACTCTCTGTGAGCATCTAAGTTGTGGTGCACTACTTGATTCCCCTCTCTCATGAGGTGGAATATACATGTTCTGCCTAGTGCCATAGACGTATACACAGTTGGAATACCAAGCTCATCTTCCCCTCACTGACATAGTGGTGTCAGTGGATAGTGAGCCAGAGCTCCGTAATCTTCCTATCCATGGAGATATTGTCGTACCACTAGGACCTATCAATGCAGTACTCTAATGTGAACCAATTGTAGAAACATGTGTAGAAGGCATATCCAATGGCATTGTAGTAGGTGATGCATACCAAGATGCCATCTCATCAAAGATAACATCTCTGCTCACTAGTGTCTCCCGAGTAGAGGGATCATAGCATTTATATGCCTTCGTCTCTTGCAAATAACCAATAAAGACACACTTATGTGCTTTCTGATCCAACTTCTTCCTCTTCTCATCAAGGATGTGCACATAAGCAAGACAGCCAAATACTTTCATGTGGTTGATATCAGGCTTTTAGCCATACAGCTTCCCAAATGGTGTCATATCATGAAGCATAGGGATTAAATAAGAAATAGGCTCAATCATGTGATGCAACATGGGGGGATTAGCAATAGTTCTTCACACCATTGATGGCCAATGCCTTCTTCAAAGTGCTCAAACAAGCCTCCACAATGCTCCGGACAACAGGCTCAAACAACCTCTCCTTCAAGCAAGATGAAATACCTTCAACACATACCTTGTAAAACAACAATGGTAGGAAGCTTGCTATTCATAGGAACCCTTGGCCTTCAGTCTTCAAGTCTTCTTCCAAAATGCTATCCATGACAGAGCCCATTCATGGCTCTAATACCATGTGGAGAGACAAAGAGAAGGGTTGGAGCAACAGAGAGGAGCAATGTGCTCTCTTCTTGTTTTCTTTATAATTCCATAACACATAACTAAAGTGAATACAGAGTGTCGATTGCACACATACTAAAGATAAAAGAGCTTGAATTCTTAACAACAACAATATGGATGAACCCTCACATGGCCAAGCAAGTCAAAGAAACCAACTAGTGCGAGTTTGCTTTATAGCCCTAGTAGATTGAGCTGATTGGATTTCCCCTATTGTCATAGTTCCCAAGAAGATCAAGAAGCTATGAATCTGTGTCGACTTTAAAAAGCTCAACGTAGCCACCATCCTGGATCCGCTCCCCATTCCCTAATTGGATACTATTCTGAATGAAGTGGTTAGCCACCAGATGTACTCCTTTCTTGGTGGCTTTAGTGGCTAGAACCAAGTTTGACTTGCCTCAGAAGATAAGCCTAAAACAATGTTCATCATTGCATGGGGTGAGTATGTCTATATGGTAATGTGATTTGGCCTCAAGAACACTCCAACCTCTTTTCAGAGAGACATGCAAGAGATCTTTAGGTCTTACTTGACTAATTTTATGAGTCTTTTTGGATGACTTCAATATATTTGGGAAAATAATGCCACATCTGATGCACCTTTGGCTCTATCTAACACATTATCGAGAGGCAAGCTTAAGTTTAAATCCTTTAAAATGTGTGTTTACTTTTTACTGAGCCACATTATTTGTCAAGGTGGCATTGCTATTGACCCCACCAAGGTGATAGCAATCATGCAAGTGGCAGTGATGGATTTCCCATCCGCAGTCCTCAAATTCTTAGGGCAAATCCAATGGCATGGTCACCACTTACAGCTTTTGGCACACTTGTGTTGAGAGTCAAGCTCATAAACCTTGGTTCAATTGTCTACCTTAGTTGAATATGGTTGAGTCATATTGACTCAACTATGGTTACATCTAGGTTCCTTGATCTTTGTATGTGTGGTGTGTTGTAAAGAGAGTTGACTCTGGAAGATAATGAAATGAAAGGGGGAGCATGGCTTCTACCCTTCTAGCCTAGTCTCTCTCTGTGGTTTTTTACATGGTATCAAATCATGTTAGAGATAAGATGGGGAGGGAGTGACATCACCAGATCTATTGCACAAAGGTTTACCTTTTGGTCTCCCATTTAGCTACTATAGACAAGGCTACCTGGTCTCTATGAGGGAAAATTTTGATGCTCATGCAAGCTGCACCTGTTTCTACTATCCAAAGCTTCTCTTCTTCCTCCATTGTAGCGCGTGGGCAAGCCACTCTCTCTTCTAATCAATCATCTATACCCTTTGATAGCTTAGATAGTGAGTTTGGTATTCCATCGGTTGTGACTCTTGATGTGAGACGTAGATATATACCACCTCATGAGAGAGGAGAGTCTCATACTTCACCTCGGTTGAGGAGATCAAAAAGAGTCAAGAAGCTGGTGGATAGGCTTACATACAGTGGCTACATAGTGAGGCACTATGCATATATGGAAAAAGTCACTAGCTTCAAGGAATCCACAAAGTTTTCTGAAGCTATTTTGGATTATCATTGGTGTAAGGTAATGGATGAGGAATATTCAGCATTGGTTGAAAATGACACTTGGGATTTGGGTGATTTTCCTGAAGAAGGAAAAATGCCTATTGGTTGCAAATAGGTATACAAGGTGAAGTGCAAATCAGATGGCACATTGGAAAGATACAAGGCAAGACTTGTGACAAAAGGGTATGCACAACAATATGGTCTTGATTAGGAGGAGACATTCATCCCCATTGCTAAAATGGCAACCGTGAGAACAATGATTGCATTGGCATCATCTAGAGGATGGAGTATGTATTAGATGGATGTGAAGAATTCTTTTCTCAATGGTTTTGGTTGAGGAAGTATACATGAATCAACCCGAGGGCAATGTACATCCAGATTTTCCTACACGTGTGTGTAGATTGAAGAAAGCATTGTATGGGTTGAAGCAAGCACCTAGAGCTTGGAATGCTAAGATAAGTGCATGCTTACAAAAACTTGGTTTCACTATGGGCAAGGCTGATCATAGCCTATTCACAAAAAAGACAAGGGTTGGTTATGTGATATTAGTCATCTATGTGGATGACTTTATCATTACAAGTGATGATGTCACAGGAATTGGAGAGATCAAGGAAATGTTATATGCTAAATTTCAAGTCAAAGATTTGGGTGAACTGAAGTATTTTCTCAGGATTGAGGTTGTCTCTATACCTCATGGTACTTGGTTGTTGCAAAAGTAGTATGCACAAGACATGTTAACCAAGTATGGTATGTTGGATTGCAAGTCTTTGAGTACTCCAGTGGAGCAAAATGTTAAGCTACTTGCAGATGTTGGACATGAGATTGAGAATGTCACTATGTATAGACAAATGGTGGGTAGCCTGATTTACCTTACCATTACTAGACTGGACCTCAGCTATTCACTTGGACTAATTACCCAATTCATGCAGAAGCCTATGAAGCCTCACTTGAATGCAATGAGGAGGATCTTGAGATATGTGAAGGCTACATCAGATTATGGTCTATCCTATGAGCATGGTAAGCCTTTGGAGCTTACAAGATATACAGATGCTGATTGGGCAGGAAGCACCTATGATAGGAGATCTGCTAGTGGGTATGCACTTGACTTTGGTAGTAGTATGGTCAGGTGGGGTAGTAAGAAGCAACCTACAGTTGCACTCTCTAGTACAACTGAGGCAGAGTATAGACATGCTACACTAGCTTCATGTGAGGTGACATGGCTCATGAAGCTCCTTAATGATTTGGGCATGCAAGAAGTCATGCCAATCACACTTTATTGTGACAACATTAGTGTGCTCCTAGATAGTAATCCAATCTATCATGCTAGGACTAAGAACATTAAGGTACGCTATCACTTTATCAAAGGAAAAGTGATTGCAGGTGAAATTGATTTGGTTCATGTGAGGACAGAAGACCAAGTTGCAAATATCTTTACCAAGTCATTGGGTAAAGATAAGTTTGAGCATTTTAGAGAGCTACTTGGAGTGAAGTTATCACACTTGAGATTAAGGGGGAGTGTTGAGGGTCAAGCTCATAAACCTTGGTTCAGTTGTCTACCTTAGTTGAATAAGGTTGAGTCATACTGACTCAACCATGGTTACATCTAGGTTACTTGATCTTTGTATGTGTGGTGTGTTGTAAAGAGAGTTGACTGTGAAAGGTAATGAAATGAAAGGGGAAGCATGGCTGCTACCCTTCTAGCGTGTCTCTCTCTATTTTTTAACAACTTGGCCATCCCCTTGAACAAATTGGCAAATATGAAGAAACCTATCTTTTAGTGGAATTATAAGAGGCATACTCAACATTTTGTCACATCAAGTAATTACTTTCTAGAGCCCCGATTATAATCCCATCAGATTGGGAGAAACCATTTCATGTATTTGTTGATGCCTTTGATATGGCTATTAGTAGTATGCTTATGTAGAAAGATATCAATGGAGATGGTTCCACCTAGTATTTTACACAAGTAGGACATTGTCCAATGAAAAAAAAAAGACTCAGTCTTCAAGGAAAGAGAGTGCCTTGACATGATGTATTCCATCAAAAAAATTTGGCATTATTTGCTTGGGTACGCTTTGTTTTTCATGTGGATCATTCAACTTTAGTTTATTTGGTTAAGCAATAGAATGTCACTAGGTGACTAGCCCGATGGATTTTTTATGTTATAGGAATTTGAATACAAGGTGATACATTGCCATGGAGTCCAATACATGATTGCCAACTTTTTATCATGCCTTGATTCTAGAGAACCCCATGCTAGTGTTGAAGATGAGTTCCCAAGTGCCCATTTATTTGTAGCCTCAATGGATGTATCGGAGCTTGAGCCACCTAACCCTTCATGGACATGGAATGAAGAAATGATGACCTTCTTGGAGACAGGAGTGCCCCTACCCCATCTACAAAAGGTTCAGCAGAAATTATTGGATTTCTAGAACTGATGTTTTGAGGCCATAATTGAAGTACTACAAAGAGTAGTCCTCCCAATGGAGAAGTCTACAATTTTGGAGGAATCTCACCAAGGGATTCCCAGCAGCCACTTTGCTACAGAGATGACAATATGCAAAATTTAGCAAGTTGGCTTGTGGTGGTGAACCATGCATGGTAATGCACACAAGTGGGTCCAGCATTGCCATTCTTGCCAAAGGCTAGGTTAGCTTGGTGCCAAAGACCTCTTGCTGCTCTAGCCAATCCTACCTTTGGATCCCTTCTAGAAATGGGGTCTGGATTCTATCGGTCCAATCTCATGAGCAATTTCTTATTCAAGAAACAAGTACATCATCCTAACAACCACAGCCACTGGTTATTACACAAAATGGGTAGAAGTATGGGCTCTACCAGATAACACTACCAAATTAGTTGCTAAATGCCTATTCAGAGATATCTTCATAAGGTATAGTACCCCTGTTGGATTGGTCAGTTGTCGATAGAGGTGCACATTTGTTAATAATGTCATCAAAGGACTCACCTCCTTTTTCCTCATTGTACATAAAAAGTCCTTCCGTTATTATCTATAAGATAATGGCTTAGTCAACCAACAAGATGTTGTGTAACCAAGTTGAAAGATCAAAATAGAAAAAACTGGGATATCAAGCTTTTGGGGTAGCACTATGGGCCTTTCGGGCCTCCTTCAAGGCCATTGTTAGAATGACCCACTTACAACCTAGCATTCAACTTAGAAGCCATTATACCTCTGGAGTAGGTAGTATCCAGTTTATGGATCACAATACAAGGATGGATCCAAAAGTTGCTAGTCATGGTGACATGGTGTTTATTTATGAGTCCCACTCATTTGCTAATAACCTCAATGGTGGTATGATGTCTTGAAAACCCTGTTTTCATCATGCCCTTTTATGGCCTATTTTGCAGACATGGTGCACATGCATTGGCCATAGTTCCTTCACATTAACTAAATGGTCTTTTGAGAAAGCTTTCCCCTTTAGCACCCTTATTCATCATTCTCTGTGTATTGCCTTTATTGGTTCTTGCTTTCATGGAGACTTTCCAACTTACCACATTGAGGAAGTTTTCCCTCCTACCCCGTTCAAATTCAAAGAGGCAGATAGATGACAGACAGAGTGAAGCAACTAGCTTCCTCTCTCACACTCCATTATTCATACCACACTCAATAGTGAAAGATACAACCTACAGTCATAAGACCATTCACACCAAAGGCATCGACTTATTTAATGTATCTAACTACTATGGCTAGACTAGTTGTGTCCAGCTCATGTCGGTCAACACACACTAAATGAGCTTGATATTCTAACACTCCCCCTCAAGCTCAAGACAACATATGTACTCCAAGTAGCTGTCTAAAACCACTGAACTTATCTTTACCCAGAGACTTGGTAAAGATATCTGCTACCTGCTCATCAGTCCTCACATGCATAAGATCAACCTTTCATGCAAGGACCATCTCACGAATAAAGTGGTAGTGTACCTCTATGTGTTTTGTCCTGGCATGGTAAACTGGATTCATGGCCAGGAGTACACTACTCAGATTATCACATAACAGTTTCACTGGAGCATCAACCTGAATATCCAAGTCAGCCATGAGCAGCCAAGCAATCTCACATGCTGCCAATGCGGCCCCCCTGTACTCTGCCTCAATACTAGATAAAGCAATCGTAGGCTGCTTCTTGCTGCTCCAACTGATCATGCCACTACCAAAGCCAAAGGCATAGCCACTCGTAGATCGTCTGTCAGTTGAGCATTCTGCCCAATCTGCATCTGTGTATCCAATCAGTATCAAGGGCTTATCTCTGACATAGAACAGCCCATAGTCTACAGTAGACTTAACATACCTCATGATGCGTCTAACTGCATCCAAGTGCGGCTTTCTCGGCTTCTGCATAAACTGGCTTATCAGCCCTACTGCATAGCTCAAGTCAGGCCTAGTGATGGTCAAGTAAATCAGACTGCCAACCATCTGCCTGTACATAGTCACATCTTCTACTTCAGCCCCAGTGTTCATGTCTAGCTTTACATTCTGGTCCAGAGGTGTATCCAGTGGTTTGCATTCAGCCATGCCATACTTCTTAAGCATTTCCATGGCATAGTGCTTCTGCATCAGCCATAAGCCATTTTCAGTATGACCTCAATACCCAAGAAATACTTCAGATGATCTTTCATGTCAAATTCAGATTTCAGCATCTTCATAGCATGCTGAATTCCCATGTCATCATCTCCAGTGATTATCAAGTCATCAACATATATGACTAGCACTACCAAGCCACTGTCAGTCTTCTTTGTAAACAGGCTATGATCAGCCTTGCCAACAACAAATCCAAGACTCTGCAAGTAACTGCTGATCCTAGCATGCCAGGCTCTCGGAGCCTGTTTCAGCCCGTATAATGCCTTTTTCAGCCTGCATACATAATGCTGAAAATCAGGGTGCACATACCCTTCCGGCTGAACCATGTATACATCCTCTGCTAAATCACCATTGAGGAATGCATTCTTAACATCCATCTGCTGCAATTTCCAGCCTTTTGCAGCAACCAAGGCAATAACAGTTCGTATGGTTGCCATTTTTGCAACCGGGCTGAATGTTTCATCATAATCCAACCCATACTACTGAGCATATCCTTTAGCAACCAGCCTTGCTTTGTACCTTTCCACACTGCCATCAGACTTACATTTGATTTTATAAACCCATTTGCAGCCAACAGGCTTTTTCCCTTCAGGCAGTGGTACCAAATCCCAAGTCTCATTTTCAGCCAAGGCTTTCATCTCTTCATCCATAGGCATGAACCAATTTTCATCCTTTGCTGCTTCAGCATAAGTACCTGGTTCTTTGATCTCCATCACTTTTGTCATGTATGCATAATGCTTTGCAGAATAACTAGAGTACGTCAACCTGTCAACAGGGTATCTGACCCTCTGCGATCGTCTAGGCTGTGGTGCACTACTCGATTCACCTCTCTCATGAGGCGGAATGTACCTGTTCTGCCTCGTGCCAGGCGTATAGACAGTCGGAATACCAAGTTCGCTGTCTAAAGTATCACTAGACTCATAGCCCGAAGTCATTCTGCTAGGTGTCATCATACCATCCTCAATAACTTTCTCTTTTCCTTTGCTGTCCAAGACATCATGTCTCCCCCTCACTGATATACCCGTGTCAGTGGACGGTGAGCTCCTCAATCACCCTATCCATGGGGATACTGTCTGACTGATAGGTCCTGTCATAGCAGTGCTCTACTGCATATCAACTGTAGAGGCAGGAGTGGAAGGCATATCGGATGGCACTGCAACTGGTGACGCATACCAAGATCCCAACTCATCAAAGATGACATCCCTGCTTACCAAAGTCTCCCTGGTAGAGGGATCATAACATTTGTATGCCTTCTTCTCGTGCGAGTATCCAATGAACACACTCTTATGCGCTTTGGGATCCAGCTTTTTCCTTTTCTCATCTGGAATGTGCACATAAGCAAGACAACCAAAGACCTTCATGTGTCTTACATCCGGCTTATAGCCATAGAGCCTCTCAAATGGTGTCATGTCATGAATGCCTGCAGTGGGAGTCCTGTTCAGAATATATGCGGCTGTCACAACAGCCTCTGCCCAATAGTAAAGCGGCATATGCTTCTCATTCATCATGGCCCTAGCAGCTTCCATCAGAACCCTGTTCTTCCTTTCAACTACTCCGTTTTGCTGCGGAGTGTAGCTGCAAGTTAGCTGCCTACGAATGCCATTTTCAGCCAAAAAATCAGCAAATTCATTGGAGACATACTCCCCACCGCTATCAGATCTCAAGCAAGAGATGTAACACTCAAATTCCTTCTCAACCTATGCTTTAAATTTTTGAAAAACAGCAAAGACCTCATCTTTTGTTTTCAATATGTAAAGCCAGGTATATCGACTGTAGTCATCAATGAAAGATACATAGTATCTGGAACCCCCCATAGATGCATTATGAGCTGGTCCCCAAACATCAGAGTGCACTAACTGTAGTGGTCGTGTACTCTGTCTTACATGCCTGACAAACGGCAATCGTGACTGCTTACCAAACTGGCAAGCCTCGCATACATGACCAATATCTGAATATTGGAATCTAGGTAACCCTGTTACCAGCTGCTTCTTCTGCATGGTCTGCAGCCTCTGCAAATTGACATGCCCCACTCTCTTGTGCCAAATCTCTAAGTCCCTGATAGTGCCAGAACCCTGAGCAAACATAGCGGAGTTCAACTCTGGCAATGTAGCATCAAGAGTGAACATTCTTCCATTTCTGTGGCCTTTCACGATCTGCCTGACTGGACATAGCATAATGTCCATGCTGCTTGCCCTTCTAATTTCCCTGCTTCTTCCAGCAATCCTTTACAATATGCCCATACTTTCCGCAGTAGTGACAATCCTTATCTATATTTGGATTGTCTGACTGACGTTGCTGCTGCCATGAGCCTCTGCCACGGGAGTTAGATCTCCCCCTTCCTCGAAAGTTGCCACTACCTCTTGCATTTGATGACTGCTGATTGCTATTACTATAGGATGCATTCTACTGGCCTCCTCTGCCAGATCCATAGCCTCTACCACGGCTACCACGACCACGCTGATTCGAATAAAAAACTGCATCCTTATTCTTTGAGCTGCTTGACCCTGTAACTAAGCCAAGCTTCACCTCTTCATGAATCAATAACGCAACCAGCTCATTAAAGTCAGGCATCTCAGCCCGCACAGATACTGAAGTGTCAAAAGACTTGTACTCCGGACCCAAGCCATTTAAGGTCACTGCAACCATATCCTCATCTTCTACCTGTGAGCCAACAGATGCGAGCTGATCTGCTAAGGTTTTAATCTCCGTGACATAGTCTTGTATGGATCTGTTCTTCCTCTCTATGTTGTTGAATTTTTGCTTCAGTTGTATCTTCCTGGCACTCGTAGTTGTGCCATAGTACCTGACCAATATGTTCCATGCATCTGCTGGGGTTTTACAGTTCATGATCTGCATCACCATAGTATCCGAGATACATAATGACAGCTAATGTAAAACTCTGCGAGCTCTTTCCGTCCAAGCTCGATGCGCTCGTCTTTGATCAGCTGTAGGATTCCTATCTGGAACTTCAGTTCAACCTCAACACCTGTCACTAAGTACCAGTATCCTTTGCCTATCAAAAAGTTCTCCATGCGGAACTTCCATATTGCATAATTGTTGCTATCAAGCTTTTCTCCCACAATCTGGGTTATATTATCAGTTCTATCAGCATTTGCCATGTTGCAGACCTTGCCTGGCTACCTGCAAACCAAGATCTTCTTAACAGTTCAACTTCAGTCCGGAACTGTTTATGACAGTTTTTTGCAATTAATTGTAGAAAAAAAACCATTAAATTTCAGTCAAATATCATCCCAAACAAAGTCACAATCGGTTGATCCAACTCATAAAGACAACTGCCAATACATATGCCTGATGTTCGGTTCAGATTTAACTCCTGCAGATCCACTGCCAGGGTCCAAAAGCATGCAGTCCAAACCTGTAAACTCCAATTACAGCAGCCTTTCCAAAGTCAAACTCCACCTGGATACACGCAATGCATGTTCCAAAACTGCTTAGTTGACTGCGGGTACATGTGTCAAGCCATGCATAGGCATAGAACCTCAAAATAGTATATAACCAGCATATATGAATATTGTAAATAAATTCCCAGATTTCAAATAGCCAATGCACTACCAACAGGGATTAATTTCAGTCCCAAATATCCATAAACCATTTGCATTACTTTTGTTTCCAATGCTCAAGCATTCAACAGTCATAGACCAAGTCTTCAAGTACCTATGGAACAAACCCAGCCAACTAGATCTTCAGAAATAACCAATTTGTGCTTTATGTTTGCAATTTTTTTTCAGTTTTTTTAAGCCTATCACAGGCTCTCAGATTAGGCCATTTCAAGCTCCAAGTTTATGTCAAAATACCCAAGAAGTATGACATGTCTTCTACCAAGCATCAAGTGCTACATCCAAGTTCAATGTACATGCCAAAGAGCATCCAAATATGCAGACTTCCCAAGTGTACAATGTCACTGTAAGTTCACTGACAATTCAGCCCTGTGTATTCAGATCTGTACACCTCTATTACAGCTCCCACATGAGCTCCCACAAGAGCAATAGTAAGACAGACCCTTCAAGAACCTTCTTTGGTATGCATCCAAGCTCTATGCCACCTGACAAGTACTATACTCCTTGAATCTCAGCCAATGAGAGCAGCGTGTTCATAGGCACAGTCCACACAGACTGTTCAGAGTACATTCAGATCAGATTTTCCCACTTGTTGATGCTCAACGGAGCTTTGGTGAATCTCCAGACAAGCTATAGTCCTGGTGATGCTCAATAGAGCCTTGGTAAGCAGTCCATGTGCTGAATCTCAGCCATGGAGTTCAGCTTGGAAACAAGCGCAAACACGCTGGCTAGGCAGATCTGTGCTGCTGCACATCTTGCTCATTACTATGATAATGATGCACTCACTGATGCTCAATCAGTCCTTGGAAGACTTCTCAGCAAGCCACAACCCTACTTCAAGCCATGAGACTCCAATGCTTCACAGTACATACCTCTAGTGTGACCTTTGATGGAAATGACAGTCAGTCCTCTTCTTTTTCCAGCTCTTCAATTCACTCTTCAAGTCTTCTTATTGAGTGCATTCCACCAGTGAGCCCATTCATGGCTCTGATACCATGTTCAAATTCAAAGAGGCAGATAGATGACAGACAGAGTGAAGCAACTAGCTTCCTCTCTCACACTCCATTATTCATACCACACTCAATAGTGAAAGATACAACCTACGGTCATAAGACCGTTCACACCAAAGGCATCGACTTATTTAATGTATCTAACTACTATGGCTAGACTAGCTATGTCCAGCTCATGTCGGTCAACACACACTAAATGAGCTTGATATTCTAACATACCCCTTGTTAACCCTCAGACAAACAAGGTGGAAAAGTGGAAAATCTAAAAAATCTAAAGCAGAAGACAAGGCCAAGGCAAAAGTGGAATGGAAGACGAAGGCATGTCAAGAAAAAATCGAGAAACACAAGTGTGAAAAAGTCCTAAATCAAGGAGAGAGGTGCACAAGAAAAAGCACAAGTTAATACTTTTGTAAAAGAGCACAAGGTGCACCATGATTTATTTTAAGAGCACTGTGCAACTTATAAAGGTAGATGGGCAATAAGAAGGAAGCTAGAAAGATAGGAGGACAATGGAAAAAAGGGCCTAGGCCGGCCATGTAAAAAAGGGGATAAGGGGATGACCACCCAAAAGGGATTTAGGGTTTTGTATATAAAGTTCAAAAAGTGAATGAGAGCTCATTCTTTGTTGTGCGGCAAAGTGGACTCTTCTTCTTCTTCTCTTCTTCTCTTCTCTTGCTTGCTTGTGAGTGCTTGAGGGAGGGAGTGTGAGTGAGTGAGGGAGCGAGTATGTGAGAGCGAGGGATCTTGGAGGTGAAGTTCTCCACCATCTCCTCCCTTCTTATTTTTTTCTCTTTTCTCATCTCACACCAAGCTATGGAGGATGGAGCTTGGAGAAAGAGGTTTGAGGATGCTTGAGCTTGCATCACGAATCGCACTACACTCGTAGAGAGGGATAGCGCGTTGGCTATGTGAGAGGTAGCCATTAGTGCTCACTTGAAACGCTTGAACAATAAGTAGTCCGTGGGCCTTGGCAGTTTGCCTCTACATTTTGGTTCTATTTCCAGGACCGACATATTCAACTTGAGTGCTTACGCACTTCAAATCGAGCATCAAAGTAAGGGTTTCATCCCCGAACCGAATCTTGAGGTAGATAAGAGGTTTTGGGTTTTAATCCGTGCTGCTACAAGTAAGTATTTTTGGTTTTTGATTATTGATTGAGTAGGAGAATTCAATTCAACACCTTGCTTTTGTTTTTTATCACATTTAGAGTAGGATATGAAGGAGAAATCTAAGTGGAAAGCTTACAATTCACTGTTGTAAAACAGTCCTGCACATGGCAATAACGTGGCAACTAGGAAAAAGAGAGGGCTCAGATGTCTCGGAGTCACAAGTGGAGTGATTGGGAAGGCTAAGGTGCTGACCAGCAAGGGTTTAAGGTCTTGGGTGACCAAGGAAAATCTCATTTGCACTCCTGGTTTTGAGAGAGAGAGAGAGAAAGAGAGAGCTTGTAGGGCGCAAGACTATGTCAAATTGATCGGAGCGTGTCAGAGCTTTCGGTGAGATTCAGGTATAGAAAGCTTTTGTCCCATACTCCTCCTTGATTCCTGGAAGTCCTAGTAGCTGCTAGCAACAAGGACGTAAGATTTTTGGCAAAAATGTGATTGACACATACTTTGACCAGCAGAATTGGATGCTTACCACAATGTTCAATTCCCAAAATAGGACCCAATGACCAGTCTAATTCCCAGAATCAGACTTAGACAAGCCCATTTCGTGCAATTGGACATACCCATCCAATTTTGAAAATCGAACCAACTCCAAATCAAACACACAACCCCGTCCGCTCGGTCGTCCGATCACGACAATCGGACTCACCACTTCTGTCCGATTCTGAGAATCGGACGAGAAGGAATCGAGCACACTACCTCGTCCCCCGTCCGATCATCACAATCGGACTACAAAATTGGACCAAGTGACCTGTCCGAAATTGGACACACCTTCGAACCAGACCAAATCACGCTATCCAATCAAACACACCTGTCTAATTGTGACAATCGAACCTGACCCTATTCGATTACTAGAATTGGACATATCCCAATTGGACCAACTGAGACCATCCGATCAAACACACCTATCCGATTATGACAATCAAACTTAACCCTATCCAATTCCTAGAATCTAACATTGGTAAATCGAACGTCCGATTTTCAAAATCCAACATTAGTAAATCAGACATAGCTTAAGAAAGAAAATTTGACCTTGACTAACGAGAAGCGTGGCCCGTGCCGGAAGAGCCCATTGAACATCTCATAGGTAGTTACAAAACTAGAAATCATGGCCGAACAGTCTGGAATCATGTCTGGTACTGTGGGAAAATTGCAATACCCCAACTCGACACTGAACAAGAGCTGAATGGGATATCATAGTAAACAAACCTAAGAAGCTGGCGAGAACAGCTAGGAACCAAACACATGACCCTATCAAGCCAAACTCATAGACTAGAGAGCTGGAGCTGCACACACTTTGTTTTCTCACCCACTTTGGTTTCCATCACTTGAAGCACACTTGAAAAGATCTAAAAGCCTGATTTCGCACAGTGCACGGAAAGGAACACACACATGCACACACTCATAGAGTGAGGGTAAGTTGAGAACTTGTTGCAATTAGCAAGGAACTCACTCAGACATAAAATTTTGAAGGAACCTGTTATAGAATCTGAGATACACACTCTACGTTCTTATATACTTAGAATATATATGGTGAATATTATGTTGGCACAAAGGGAGAATAGATGAGAGAAAAAAAAGATGTAGAGAGAGAGGTAGAGAATTTGGAAACACACTAGGGACTGGAAGATGGGCAAGTCCCCCCCCCCCATGTGGAGTTATATTACTGACAAGGAGTAAGCTCCTCTGTTACACATAATCCAGTTCTTACTTGTAGATCTTGGAAACAAGATCACGATTCCTTGCACGGTATACAACCGGCTAACACTTGCACAACTTGGAAGTTGGTACCTTTTGATCCTTCTTGAGTCTCCTTCTCTCCTACACAATATGTGTAGGCCTCTCCTCTTGGCACTTGATTTCAGCAGAGCTTCCGCAGCACTTGCACCTTCTCTTCTCCTCTTGGAACTTGATTTCAGCAAAGCTTCCGCAACACTTGATTTCAGTTGGGCTTCCGCAGCACTTACACCTTCTCTTTTCCTCTTGGATACATGCAAAGTGATGCTTCCTTCACCTCTCCCTTACACCTAAGGAGAGCCTCCTCTTTTATAGGCTTTCAAGAGCTTCTCTTCTTGGAGAGAGAGTTGATTTGATCTTCATGCAAGATGTGGTTGTTCCACTCTGCAACACTAATTTCGAGATATCTCTTTGTGCGTTGTTTGGATGAAAAAACATCCAACACGAAAGTTGTAGATCTCATTGTTTTCGATAACTATAGCGGCCTGTTTTTCGAGATTGTTTTTCTATTGCGATATATTTTAAAAATGTATATTCCAAAAAATAGCTTTTTAAACTGTACTCTTAACTTGTGGTCCATGCAACCACCTTCAGTCATAGATAAGGAGAGTTCATTAGATTGCCTTGGGCCTCAACCTTAAGATTTAATTCCACACAAAAGCTTGTGTCATTTTAGACCTTAGAAATAGAAAATCACTTCTCTCCTCACTTCCAAAGGATCATGTCTTAATGAAAGAAAAGACCTTAAACCTTGACTTGTAGGGGAGAGGATGACCCCAAATGAATGCAATGCTCATTACACACAAGTAAACATTCCCAGGCGTCCTTGGATGCACACATAAATACATCTACACAATGCTAATGCACTTCCTCTTCTTAGAACTCAATCCATCTTCATTTTTGTGTAATTCCTTGGTTCTTGTGTATCTTACACTTGGCAAACACTTATTTCTCCCTTCATAACTTGTACTACATGTACCAGATATCCCCATCACAGTGCTCTGATCACCCCATTAAGTGATGCACTGGGAATACTGGTCTCTAAATGGTCTCATGGCCATGCTAGATCATCATCAACACTTAAATAAAAGTGAGTCATTAATTTATTGACATGAATTTATTAAATAGAGAATGAGTAATAAGCAATCAATTTAGTGGCATCCCTCTAGCTTCTAAACAGTTGACCTCAACTGTAGAGGGGATACATAGTCCTTAAGAAGATCTAGAAAGTCTTTTAGTTTTTTCTCAGTCATAAACTAAGCATCCAGTGGTGGCAGATAATTCTTAAACCTAACCAGATACTTCCGTAATACCTTACCTAACCTTAGAGTATTGTCCTGATGGTGTAAAATTCTTTTAGGCACAAGGAACTCTTCTGTTTCTTCTATGTCAAGTAAATATTCCTTGATTGGTGTTGAGATATTAACAATCACACCTAATGTAGCCTCTTTGTATGAGGCATTTTGGGATGAAGACATGCAGGCTGTAGGAATCCCATATGCATAGAAAGGAAAAACTATACCCGTCCAACAAGTATAAAGCATTATACTTGACCACCACTTTTGATAGATGAATGAATACATGATGATGCTTTTCTTTATCAATTAGTGTTAGTCTTATACTTGTCAGTCCTACACAAGATTGTGTTTATGAGTCCAAGCTTCCATCTTGGAACCTAATTCACTTGTGTAACAATTGTGGTCTTCAATCAATGTCATCATGAGTTTAGTCTATGCTTACAAGCCGCCATAGCCGTGCTCTAGATCCAGTGTATTTCACATGGTATCAGAGCTCATCTGAGCATGGCCCAACTCTCCTTTCACTCCTCTCAACTCCTTTCCATCTATGCTCAGCTCATTTTGAGTACTAGACCCTATCTCCAACTTCATTTGCATTCTTCCCTTCAATGAAGCTTCCATGGCAGCCATAGCCAGCAGCACCCTATCAGCTTGAAGCTTTCATATCTCTCTCCATAGGTCAAATCTCACTAAACTTCCTTCTAGACAAGTGTTTCTCTACTTCTAGATCTCCTCCTTAGCATCTCAATCATTGATATTGGGCAACTATAGCTTCAGCATTGCCTCTTTTTAGAGTCGTTGCCATAACTGTGTCTATGGACAGTACCTACCTACCTCTATTGGAGCAGCCATATCTCATCAACCAAGCCATATCTCTTCAAGCTTTCTTATCAAGAGTTGTTCTTCAGGTCAAGAAAAAACTTCTTGGCGCAAAAATCAAGGAGATTGATGCACATCATGCCCGGCATTTGCATTTTTCCAAATCTGGGCACAGTTTTGACAGTGACCACTTTGAAGGCTTAGATCTCTCAACTCGGGAAAAATGAACACAAAGCCTCTTAAGGGGAGTTAGACCCATTAGTGAGGGTCCTCCATCTCAAAGGGTTTGAGAAGATTCGATTTTTGGAGCTCGTGGGAGCTCATTTACCAACTGATGGTCCCTGTTTTGACAGGACAGCCATAGCCACTTACCTTCAAGCTCATTTTTCCTTCATTTTCTCTCTCCTGCCACTTAAACCAAGCCAAGGCCACTCTAATCTGAAGTTTTCAGCAAGTATTCAACCATCAAATCAGCAAGGAAGGGAAGCTATGAATAGTTTTTGAAGATCATCAAGTCAAACTCAAGCAACAATCAAATTTTAAACTACTATCTTTTGATACTTCACTGCCATTGCTTGTGTCTTTTGACACATACAAATATCAATTCATTGCTAGTTATTCTCGGTCATTTGAAGCTGATTTCCATCATGGGAATGACCAAAATCAAGTCTTTTATGAAGATGCTTCTCATGAAGAGTAACATTACTCTTGTTGCTCAATTCAACTACATGGAAGACTTGTTTATTATGCTTGTAGATATGGTCTTCAGCCATGCTCTAGATCCCGTACATTTCACAATTGGTTCCATTGGAGGTTCTCCAATATAGGGACGTAGCAAACTTATATGGAAAGCATTATGAATCTTCCAATGACTTGGTAGATCCAAACAAAAAGTCACATCGTTTATCTTATCTGTGATCTTGAAAGGGCCATAATAGTGATTAGAAAGCTTAACCACTTTACCCTTTTGACCTTTCTGCTTCTTCAAGCGAGTTCAAGCGAGCCTTCTCAAACTTAAGAAGAACATACTGTCCCAACTTAAGATCTAACTTACGACGATGCTTATCTGTTTCGTGTTCATGCTTCTCTTGTGTCCTTTGGATAGCAGCTTTTACTTGAGTGAAAGTTGTATCAATGTCTCTAACAAACTCATCTGCTACAAAGATCTTATCCTTCGTAAGAAGAATGGGTGGTAAATGAGGCTTACCATAGATGATCTCAAAGGGTGCCTTACCAGTACTAGAGTGCACTATATTATTGTATGCAAACTCTATTAAAGGCAAATACTTTTCCCATTCTCTTTGATTATCAAAGACATAGGATTTCAAAATTTTCGAAATAGTAGAATTAGCACTTTCACTCTACCCATCCGTTTGAGGATGATAAGAGGATGAAAATTTTAACTTTGTCTTGAGGTTCTCGAAGAGAGCTTGCCAAAAGAGGCTGGTCATGCGGGGATCTCGATCACTTACAATGGACTTAGGCATGCCATGATGCTTGAAAATATGAGAAATGAATAGCTTAGCCATATGATCGGCTTTGATTGTCTTTCACACAGGTATAAAGTGAGCTTGCTTAATGAATCTATCAATAGTCTAGATTGCATCATAGCCTGCTTGTGTGCGAGGAATCTCCATGATAAATTCCATGGCTATAATTTTCCAAGGCTCATTGGGAATAGGTAGTGGCTTCAGTAGACTAGGTGGTTTATGCCTGTTATACTTTACTTTTTGGTATATCTTGCACTCGCAGACATATCTTTCAATGACAGCTCTAAGAGTGGGCCAAAAGAAATATATTTCCAATGCTTGAGTAGTGGGTAGAATACCCCTATGTCCAGCATATGGAGATGCATGGGCTTCATCCATTACTTTGTGTCGCAATGGTAATGCTACACAAATTGCTTGATGATGATACAAATAGCCATCTCGAATCGAGTAAGGTGTAATCGACTGACCTGAGTTAAGCTAATCCCATATGGTTGAAAAGTCGGAATCAGTTGCATACATTTTGGATAAATCCATGAACTCGTTATGGTAAACAGTTGTGATTGCATTCACTCGAGGTCGCCATGATAGAGCATCTTCTACCACATTCTTAGTTCCAAATGTGTGAAGGATTTGAAAATGAAACATAGATAAGAAATTTGCCCAACGCATTTGTTTCTTTGAGAGCTTCTTCTGAGTGAGGAAGTATCTTAGACTTTGGTGATCTATTTTAATAATAAAATCTAAACCAAGTAAATAGTGTTTCCATACTTGAAGAGCATGTATCACTGCCATAAGCTCTTTCTCATATATTGGAGCATGTAGCTCATGGTCCTTGAGGCATCAGCTCTCAAATGCTACTGCATGATGCTCTTGGTTAAGCACAGCTCCAATGCAATCCCCAGAAGCATCGCAATGAACTTCAAAAGGTTTTTGAATATCCGGAACTATGAGAACTAGTTCTTAATCACAAGAAACTTAATTATTTCAAAAGCTTGTAGTTGCCTTGATCCCCAACAAAAAGGCATTCACTTCTTAGTAAGGTCATGTAGAGGAGATGCAACATACACAAAACCTCGTATGAACCTCCTATAATATGAACATAGGCCCAAGAAACTTCTAACTTCATGTACAAAAGTAGGTGTAGGCCATTCAACAATGGCTCGAATCTTCTCAGGATCCATTCTCACCAAATTGTGAGAAATAATATGGCCTAAGTAATGAATTTCCGAAAGGAAAAATTCACTCTTCTTAGCATTGACCTGTAGTCTATGCTTGCGAAACTCTTGAAAAACAATAGATATATGTTTTCTATGCTCTTCTTCAAACCCTGAAAATATTAGAATGTCATCAAAGAAGACACTTGTGAACTTTGAGTGACGTGTGAAAATTCTCTACATCATTCGATTGAATGTGGCGGGTGCATTAGTCAAACCAAATGGCATGACTAAGAACTCGTATAGTCCAAATGTCGTACGAAAATATGTATTATGAACATCTTCAGGTGCTATCCGGTGATAGCCGCTCTTGAGATTAATGCGACTAAAGATGCTAGCCCCTTGCAACTTATCCAAGATATCATCTATCCTTGGGATAGGAAAACGATTCTTGATTGTGATCTTGTTCAAAGATCTATAGTCCATGCACATACGAAAAGAACCGTCTTTCTTTTGAACAAGTAAGACTCGAGAGCAGTATGGACAAGAGCTAGGTTGAACTAACCCTTTTTCCAACAATTCATTTACTTGTGTTAGGATCTCCTCTTGGACTTGTACTTACTCGGTAAGGGGTTGGTTAGGTGTGGTGAACTGCCTGCGATAAGATCAATCGTGTGATCTTCCGGGCACTTAGGAGGTAACTATCCTGGGAGCGAATCACTAAAACAATCTTCATATTGTTTAACAAAATCATGTCTATCTTGATCAATTAAAGAGAGGGGTTCTTTTAAAGTCTGAGACTTAGAAGCATTAGTTGGTATTGTGTGCTCATTAGAGTCACCAAGTTCCCTTGAATCATTAGTTTCTTTTGACTCTCTCACAAAAATCATGTACGCAGAAATAGCTTTCTTCATTTCTTTAGAAATGCTAACATGACTAACCATTGGCACAGGCCAATCTCCAGCATCAGCAATGCATACTATGTTCCGACCCTTGAATTGAAATGCAAGGGTTTTCATAACAAAATTGGAAAGAGGTCTAATCTTGTAATGCTAAGGCATGTCTAAGATAACATCACATTTACCTATGGGTGCAAGTAGAAAATATTCTTGGTCACGGTAATCCCCAATTCTAAGATTCAACTTCCCTTGAATAGGAGTAGTTGATTGTTGAGTGTCCCCCAACCCTTTAAGAGTTGTCTTTTCTTCTCATTTGAATGAGTGTTAGCTTGCACATCTGGAATAGAATTTGAGGATGGCGAAGGAGGATCTTTAACCACATTTGCTTCCTTCCTTTTGTGAGGACAATCAGGCTTCATATGCCCTAACTCACCACAAAGAAAGTACCTTCCTTCCTCTTTGTACTTTTGTATCTCAAAGGGTGAGAGATACTTGCGCTTCTTCTTGTTACCCTCTGGCTTTGAATATTGGTCATGGGTAAAGGTAGGTCTTCTTTGATTAGTCATGTCTCTTGGTTGATCATAGAGCTGCTCTTGTCTAGCTCTATAAGAACTCATCTCCAACTTTCGAGATGTACCAAGTATATGCAAACTTTCAGCTATGATGGTAGACTCCATCATGCGAGATAAGGTTTCATGTGGATACACCTTCATGGTTCTGTGTAAATGAGAGAGTAGGCCAGCTTCAAACTTCATTTTCTTCTCTTCATCACTGATCTCTATGAAAGGAGTAACCTTGAGAAGAGTAGACCAAAGCTTGTCCACATAATTAGTGACCTTTTTATGCTCTTTCTGGCCTAGCCAATCCCACTCTTTCTTGATACCATTCTCAAAATCAGGAGGCAAGAACTGAGCATAAAACTTCTTCTTGAACTTTTCCCAAGTTGTAGGTTTCCTTCCCTCCAAAATGAGAGTCAACTACCAATTGCTAGTGGTGTCTTTCAAGTGCATGCCTACATGCCTTAGCTTGGACTTTTTTGAGAAATTACCATTAGAAAAAGCAACTTCAAATTACCTGGCAAAGGCTAACAAAGGCAACCGCCTTAACAGGATCTCTCTTACTGGAATAAGAGTCAAAATTTATGTCCTTATCCCTAGACTTGAAAGTCTTAGTCTTCTTAAGCTTGCTCCTCTTACGGTCCCTCTTTGTCCATTTGGGGATTGCATGAGACTTAGAACCAAGAGAGTAGAAACTAGAAGATGATGAGGAGGAGGAGGAACTTGAGTAATCAGGGGAGTAGCTGGTTGCTGAGGGAGATGACTCCCTCCTTATCTACCTCACTCGAGGTGAGGTCTTTTTACTCTTCTTGACCCGAGAATCCTTCTTCCTTCTAGGTAGCTTCTCATCAATTGGATGCTTTGCATCTTCACCATCAATTGGTGCAATGGTGTTTCCTCTAGTAACACCATCTTTTGGAGGATGCAATCCTTCATAAGTAGCTTCTTCCCTTGCCCTTAGGCTATCAATCAATTGACGTACTTTGGGAATCTTCAACAAGCTACGATCCTCTGTCAATTGAGCCTATAATTGCTCACTTGTAGGTGCTTCATCAGTTGCCATCTTTACCTTCTTCTTGCAAGGATCGCCTTTACTTTGAGAAAAGCAAAGAGACCTGCTCTGATACCACTGTTATAGAATCTAGATACACGCTTGGCTTTCTTATATACTTAAAATATGTATGGTGAATATTATGTTGTCACAAAGGGAGAATAGATGAGAGAAAATAAAGATGTAGAGAGAGAGGTAGAGAAATTGGCAACACACTAGGGACTAGAAGATGGGCCAGTCCCCCCCTTGTGGAGTTATATTATTGACAAGGAGCAATCTCCTCCATTACACATAAGCCAGTTCTTACTTTTAGATCTTGGAAACAAGATCACGATTCCTTGCACGGTATACAACCGGCTAACACTTGCACAACTTGGAAGTTGGTACCTTTTGATCCTTCTTGAGTCTCCTTCTCTCCTACACAATATGTGTAGGGCTCTCCTCTTGGCGCTTGATTTTAGCAGAGCTTTCGTAGCACTTGCACCTTCTCTTTCCGCTTAGAACTTGATTTCAACAGAGCTTCCACAGTACTTACACCTTCTCTTCTCCTCTTGGAACTTGATTTCAACAGAGCTTCCGTAGCACTTGATTTCAGCGGGGCTTCCACAACACTTGCACCTTCTCTTCTCCTCTTGGATACATGCAAAGTGATGCTTCCTTCACCTCTCCCTTACACCTAAGGAGAGCCTCCTCTTTTACAGGCTTTCAAGAGCACTAATTTTGAGATATCTCTTTGTGCGTTGTTTGGATGAAAAAACGTCCAACACGAAATTTGTAGATCTTGCTATTTTCGATCATTATAGCAGCCCGTTTTTAGAGATCATTTTTCTATTGCGAGATATTTTAAAAATGGATTTTCCAAAAAATAGCTTTTTAAACTATACTCTTAACTTGTGGTCCATGCAACCACCTTGAGTCATAGATAAGGAGAGTTCATTAGATTGCCTTGGGCCTCAACCTTAAGATTGAATTCCACACAAAAGCTTATGTCATTTTAGACCTTAGAAAGAGAAAATCACTTCTCTCCTCACTTCTAGAGAATCATGTCTCTCATCTTTCTTAGTGAGAGAATTCCCTCTCTCATCTTTCTTAATGAAAGAAAATACCTTAAACCTTGACTTGTAGGGGAGAAGATGACCCCAAATGAATGCAATGCTCATTACACACAAGTAAACATTCCCAGGCATCCCTGAATGCACACATAAATACATATACACAATGCTAATGCACTTCCTCTTCTTAGAACTCAATCCATCTTCATTTATGTATAACTCCTTGGTTCTTGTGTACACTCTTACACTTGGAAGACACTTCTTTCCCCCTTCATAACTTGTACTGCATGTACCAGATATCCCTGTCACAGTGCTCTGATCACCCCATTAAGTGATGCATTAGGAATACTAGTCTCTAAATGGTCTCATGGCCATGCTAGATCATCATCAACACTTAAAGAAAAGTGATTCATTAATTTATTGACATGAATTTATTAAATAGAGAATGTGTAATAAGCAATCAATATAGTGACAAAACCCACTAGTAAGAGAAGACCCAAAGACATAGAGAGGTAATCAAATCCCCAAAGGTAGGCCCAATCAAAGAACACAGCCAAAAGCTGGACGCAACAAGGATAGGCACAATCATGGAAGTAGATCTACTCGGCCTTATCAACTTGATCAACAACTTGGCAGAGCAGGAAGCTTTGGACGTGGAAGAGGGAAGCTCAAGTTGTAGAAGCAACAAAGAGTTGAACTTAGGCAATTTTTTGGAGGCTGCTGTCTAATAGTTAGTGCACAAATACGAAGTTCAAACCTGGCTAGAATACCATGGCAGACCTATAGAGGACGTCATATAGACCTCAAGGAAGAGAGAAATCTGGCTCATAGGGCTCTACAAGGCCTAGCTGCATACAACCAGGACCAGCAAACTAGGAGCTTGTGCCAAAGATTGGAAATATGAGAGATCCAAAGAGTGCTAGCCCTAGCATGCAGAAATTGATCGGATAGTAAGAGAGTGCTAGAGGGAGACCTCACACTAAGCGAGCTTCTAACAAAGCGACTGCTAGATAACACGGTAGCAAAGCAAAGTGCGGCAGCATTAGCAACAACCTTGCTAGTAGGGTTAGGAGTTAACCAAGTCTCTAAGAGCCAATCGAAAACCCTTGTGGTGGTGAAGAAGTTGGACAAGTATCAAGCAAATGATGATCCATACAGCTTTGTGGAACAGTTCAAGCAGGTCTATGAGGCCAACAACCTTACCGATCCTACTCAACACTACCAAGCTTTTGGACTATGCTTAGGTGACAAAGGCCAGACTTGGTACACGAGTTTGGATGCAGTAGAGCATGCCAATTTCAATAGCTTGAAAAATCTGGGTACTCTAATAATAACCTACTAGTGCAATTCATGAATGTCAAGTAGAGAGAGAAAGAGGATATTCAAGATTACGAGGAGCCTCTTCAAGAGAATCCCAATGGGCAAGAGACCAATAGAAAGAGCAATATCCACAATATTCATCAACATAATAAAAAGTGAAGAGCTCTACATAGCCATGGTGGGCAACTCGAGCTTGCAGCGAGATGCACTAGCAAGGGTCTTTGAGAAAGCTATTAGAGTGGATGACCAGCTCAAGGAAAGAAGCTCCAGGTGCTCAAATCGAGAAGAGTCCAGTACAAGGACTTCCGAGAGGGCCTCAATGTCGAGTGAGAGAGCACACCCAAGCGTGCAGGACAAAGGGAAAGGCACTGACTTAGAACAAGAGCTTGTAGAGATTAGGATGGACATAACCAAACTATAGGAGATGATGAGATGACCAACGTACCCACATATCCAATGCATGCATTGTGGTGGAAATCACTTTCCAGCCAAGTGCCAGGACCCTAGGTCATGACCTTGTGCTAATTGTGGTAAATTCAGCCGTGACGCCATGCATTGTAGACTACCTCAGAGACTCTCGTACTTGCAGCCTTACGAACAACCCTACTTTGAGAACAAGCCACCAAACTTCTTTGGAAGGGGAGTCCCATTGACTTTCCCAGCACCTAATGATGCTAAGCCGCCCATCTTCGGGATGGAAATAAATCCTACAAGTATCCCTAGGCCGCTTAGACCCTACATGATCCACCCATAGAGTGATACTCTAGTTCACTTTATGGACGAGCCTAGCAGTGACAAGTCTTATGTAAACCCATACGTGTCATACAATGAGGAAGGCAATATAGTCCTTATGGACTACCAACCAGTGCCTATAATGGCATTAGGTAGGGGGAGAGGCAGAGGCCTAGGAGCACAAACCCAAGAGCCAAATGTGTGATGGACTTGTGGTCACCCAGGAGGACACATTTTTTCACACTGCCCCGAAAGGGAGCAAGCAAATAGAGATAAGGTGGACCTGAGATGTGCTAAGTGTGGAATCACTCATCTCTTTGTCGATTTCCCTAGGAGGAGACCATCATCTAATTTGCCAAATGATCCATCAATTCCATTAGGGTTTATCGATGTCAAGACACTCGATGGGGAGGCCACGCCTATCTCGTTGCATGTCATGACCCGTGCACAGATGAAGCATGCCGGCATATCATTGCCAGGGCCAGCAACCTTGACACAACCTCAGTTGGAAAGAAGAGTTGGAGAAAAAGGAAGAAAAGGCCAGACACTAAGGTCACCCTCAAAATTGAAAGTGCCACAACACTGCTTGTGGGGAGAAAGTCATTGACGCAAAGGAAGAAACGTCGGCTCCACGGATGGCTGAAAAGGGAAGTGCTAAAGTCGGGGAGTACCCCAACCCAAAGTGCCAACTCAAAACCATCAAGAAGGTGAAAGAATGGGTGAAGGAGGCCTAGGAGCACCTAAAAGACATTGAGCTCATACTGGAAGATGAGATCAATGATCTCTCAAGCATGAGTGTGCCAATCTCTCTACCACGACCAAAATCAAGGGAGGCGATAACACCACAAGTAGAGCCACCTAGACAAAGGCTAAATGCTTTGAGCGAGCAAAATAATCAAGGCCATTGGCCAAGAACCGTAGACTTAGGAGAGAGGCAAGTGACTAGCAACCTCCTCAATACACTGGTGACCACCCTGTAACTCTAAGCTTGGTAGACCTGCTTAGGCAACATCCACCAAACAAGCCAATTACTACATACTTGCCTGAGCATGACGCTGAAACTCAAATACTGAGTCTGACGCTGCACTCTGTGCCTAAATCCTTGCACGTCAATGCTTTTTGGGAAGGCACGAAAATGCATGCAGTCATGCTAGTCCTAGCTCTGGGGATGTCACAAGAAAGGGTATTGTAGGCACAAGGGCAAGAGTGAGTGTGCTAAGCCATGCAGTACTCCAGACCTAGGATGACCCATCGGTCGATACTGCTAGGTTCAATGTTACATTGGCTAATGGAATGAAGGTGAAACCATTCAGATTTTTGAAAAAATGTGGTTGGAGGACATAGATGTTGAGCAAAGAAACGTGGATAGAAGAACAACAAAAACCGCATCCATTGTTCCTCCCTTAATCGTCGGTGTCATGGGCAGATGGGTAGGTCCCCTTTAGTGTGTTTAGTCTTGGAAGGCTGAGGTATTTTAGGGTCACTATTTGAGATGACTTTTGATTCGGAATCAAACCCTCCATTTTCACTAAAAGAGGGGCTCTCTCCTGGTGGTCGTAGCTCAGAAGGTGAGTCCATTCACAGCAATGGTGCGTCAGTCGGTTGACGGGCTAGGCCTGCGATCACACCCGTATCCTCCAACCACATTCGATCGCAGTCCTTGTGTCTGACTCCTTTCTCTACTCTAAGTGTACTTTGCTTGCATGGTCTGGTGTCTACTCGTATTTGTTCAATTATACATCCCCCAGTGTCGTACTCTAGGGTCAAGGAGGTCAATTTAGCTAGGGAGGGGAAGACCCCATGACCTGCCTTCATAGTCGATGACTTGACTAAGCAAGATGAGGCAAGTCTCATTACTCTCTTGCAAGAGTATGTGGATGTCTTTGCTTGGTCCCTAAAAGAGCTCAAAGGGATAGACCCAAGTGTGGTGACTCACAACATACCCATGACACTTGATGCAACACCGATCAAGCAGCGACTATATCCCATGAATCCAAAGCGCACCCACACTGTCAAGGAAGAAAATTGACAAACTAATCAGAGTAGGATTCATCTACGAAATTGAAGACATGGACTAGGTTTCCATCATAGTCATTGTATTAAAGAAGAATGGAAAGATTAGAGTGTGTGCCAATTACAAGAATGTAAACGTAGCTACAAAGAGAGGTAACTACCCATTGCTGTACACCAAGCACATGCTTGAGAGAGTAGTTGGCAAAGAGGCCTACAATTTTTTGGATGGCTTCTTTGGATACAATTAGGTGCAAGTACATCCTAATGATAGGTATAAAACCACATTCGCCACTGAATCGGAAGTCTTTGCCTACATAGTCATGCCTTTTGGATTGACTAATGTGCCACCCACTTTCAAACAATAAATGTGTACAATATTCAAAGACATGCTGAGGAAGGAGTTAGAGGTCTTCATGGATGACTTGTGTGTTCACTCTACTTGGTGAGAGCACTTAGACAGACTTCAAGCGGTCTTTGAATGATGTTGACTATACCGTCTCTCATTAAACCCCTTGAAGTGCTAATTTTGGGTGAAGCATGGATGTATCCTAGGACACATGGTGTCGAAAAATGGCATTGCCACAGATTTCTCGAAGATCAAGGTCATTATTGATCTTTCACCCCTAACTGATTACAAGGGCGTTCAGTGCTTCTCAGGATATATAGGGTATTATCAACGATTTGTGTTAAACTATGCATTGATTGCTAGACGTCTATACAAGCTGTTGATTATATTCGAATGGACCGAGGAATAGCAACACACGTATAAGGAGCTAAAAAAGGCTATAACCATAGCACTGATACTACAAGCCCCAGATTGGACACTCACATTTCATGTGCGCATCGATTCTTCGAAATTTGTCGTAGGAGCTGTGTTGTGCCAACCTGGTGAACACAACCTGGACTACCTAGTGAGCTTTGCTAGTAGACAACTCGCTGAGACTAAAATGAATTACTTGACAACGGAGAGAGAGGGCTTGGCCACGGTATTTTCCATAAAGAAGTTTTGATATTATCTTCTGGATACGCCTTTTGCTTTCTTTGTTGACCATCAAGCCTTATTATATATGGTCAACAAACCATGCGCTATAGGACGCATTGCTAGATGGCTTCTTCTGCTTTTGGAGTTTGACTTCTCTATGATAGTGTGTAAAGGGAAGTAGCATTACACGGCTGACCATCTGTCTCGTATCCCCACAAAAGAAGCACCTAGACAAGGCATTGTGGACGAACTACTAGAGGCGTATCTATTCTGCTTATCCAGTGAAAAAGATTTGTTTAGAGCTGACATGACACCATATTGGACAGATGACATAGTTCAAGTGCTTGAACATGTGGTGCACAGCATCGGACGCCATATGCGTGCGTAGTGAGCATCAGAAGGTCCCCAAGAACAAAAGAACTCTACTTTTTTCACAAAAAACAAAGAAGAAAGCTTGCACGACATGAACAAGAGACTAATTGGGTGCAGTCTCCCCCCATGCCTTGTGTGAGCGCTCCACAAAGCATGTATTTTATATATTATTCATCTTCAAGCTCAAGAAATAGCCCAATTTACAATTAGCATGCTTTTGCTTTTGTGTTTGCTTTTGTACCACTAAAGAATTGAAGCTATTGGGCGCCCAAGAAGTCAGGCGGTACCCAAATACAATGTCCAATACAAATATTTAAATTGTGCGCCCATGCACATACAAAAATAATAAATAAATATCAAACACTTTAGTAAATATGGGCGCCATGCCTAAGATACGCGCCCATAAAAAATTGATGATAATTTGAATACACGCTATCCTCCAATGCTTCCCGATGCCACCGCTGCTTGCTCTACACATCAACTGAAGCATTCACAATTGTTAGAAAAATAATACAATTAAACCGACAAAAGTGAATACCTAGCAGTCTTCAGCTACAAAAATAAATTGGTTAGAACTCAATCCTAACCTTAATTTATTACGAGTGCGCACTCTAAACTCATAAATGTTTATTAATTTAAATATGTATTTTACAGAATCACCCGCTATGGAATCACCCACTTACACATTAAATTAACAAAACATTCGAAAAGGATAGGCGTCCCTATCAACTTTTCGCACAAAGAATCCACCTTGTGTATGAGCCCCGGTAATAAAATTTTACGGAATCCACCACAAAACCCCACGGAATCCACCATGGAATATGCCTCCTGGCATCAACATGAAGTACCGGAACAACCGATAGAAAAGGCCCAACTCAGGTGGCTCATCCTGAAAATCCAACCCTATCAGTTGATAGCTGGTCAACTTTACAGGCTGGGGAAAGATGGGTTACTGCGCAGATGCGTGTGTGAGCACGAGATGCATGACTTGATGACAGAGGCACATGGCGGAATTGCAGGAGGACATTTCAACGGAGACACAACAGCCCACAAATGGTGCAGTCCCAACTGTGGTGGCCCATCCTCTTCTGAGATGTGGCACGATTTGTGAAGCACTATGACGAGTGCCAAAGTACTAAATTTCTAATTCGTAAGAATCACATAGAGCTAACCCCAATTATCGCACAACAACCCTTCGAGAAATGGGGGATTGACTTCATTGGATCCATTACTCCTGTGTCATAGTATTCACGAGCCAAATACATCATTGTGGCTACCAATTATTTGACAAAATGGGCAAAAGCATGAGCTATGAGAAAGAATGATGCTCGGACCGCTGATAAGTTCCTATGGGATCAAGTGATCTCACAATTCAGCTGCCCTATCAAACTAGTTAGCGACCAAGGCACACACTTCATCAATGAAATGATAGCTCACCTCCTGTCCTCCTTCCTAATCATCCATTAGAAATCCTCACCTTATTACCCCCATGCAAACAATCAGGCCGAATCCACAAATAAAATCTTCGTAAACATCTTGACCAAAGTCATCTCTACTTCATGCAATGATTGGGATAACAAGCTAATGGCGGTCTTGTGGGCCTACCACACGGCCTACAAGACAGCTATAGGACAAACACCCTTTCAATTGACATATGGTACTAAGGTGATTACCCTTGGAATTCTTCGTATCAAGCCTCAGGTTAGCCCTTCAAGAATGATGGGATGGGAAGGAAGCATGGATAGAACGCTTGATTGAACTCGAATGCTTATCAAAAACCCGGCTTCTAACCACCCATGCATTAATATGTGAGAAGGCAAGATGCAAGAGCTGGTTTGACAGGCATGTCAAGCAGCGCAACTTCAAACAGGGTGACTTAGTACTACTGTACTCAGTCAAACGACATAAGCAAAAGCTGAAGTTTCGGGGGCTAGGACCTTTTAAGGTTCAAACCATCAGCCAAACTGGAAACGTAGAACTCAAAACCCTAGAGGGTGAGGGAATTTCAATGGTAGCCACATAAAGAGGTATTTCCCTCCCATGCACCCATTGCATGAGTCCCCCAATGCCAACACCCCTTGTGCATGTACAAGTAGCCACTATCACTAAGATGGACAGTGAGGATGAGGAAGTAATAGTGCCAGCTTACCTAAGCATGATGGTCATTTCTAGGCACACATGCACTATTAACGCATTGATTGATGAATGAGCTGATTTTAATGTCTTAACCCATGACCATTAGACCCAAATTGGCAAACCGTAGTTGCAACCCACTAATGCTAAGCTCACTCCTTATGGAAGCCAACCCTACACACTTTTGGGAAAATGCAAGATCGCAGTCTCTATCGAGTCAAAGAGCCTATCAGTCATCTTCTATGTATTACCAAATACAAAGGATGCAGGTCAAGAATCGTTGTTAGGATGCACTTTCTATTAAAATACGTGGGATCTAGAGCATGGCTATGATGGCTTGTAAGCATAGACTAAACTCATGATGACATTGACTGAAGTCCACAACTGTTACACAAGTGAATTAGGTTCCAAGATGGAAGCTTGAACTCATAGACACAATCTTGTGTAGGACTGACAAGTACAAGACTGACACTAACTGATAAAGAAAAGCGTCATCATATATTCATTCATCTATCAAAAGTGGCATTCAAGTACAATGCTTTATAGTTGTTGGATGGGTATAGTTTTCCCTTTCTATGCATATGGGATTCCTGCAGCCTACATGTCTTCACCTCAAATTGCCTCATACAAAGAGGCTACATTAGGTGTGATTGCTAATATCTCAACACTCCTCCTCAATCACAACCAGAAAGTACAAAGTGTGTAGAGGCTTTAGTGAAAGTAACACCTGCAAAGTGTGGGCACACCATAAACATAGCAAAACACCAGGGGCTGTTGCAAAAAAGGCTAAGTGTGGGTACCACAAACATGATGGTCGTCCAAAGGCTGTAGCAAGGGCCTTACAGAGGCTGTAGTACAAGGCTACATGAGGAGTTTACGAACTTATGATAAAGACATTTGGACTAGGCAATACAAGGCTAAAAAGTCAATAAAAAATAGGATCAAGGACCGTGAGGCCCTTGCAATTTTTAGCATTTCTTTCGACATAGATCTTCGATTCATTGTAGTTCTTCTTATCTAGCTTCATGTACTTGTACTTCACTCTGTTTGCCACTTCAAAGTCTTTATGATTTTTCTGCTTCTTCTTCTTATTCTTGTTCTTTTGGTCCTCTTGATCTGCTTCTTCATTGACTTTTCTTGCAATAGTTGCATCAGTCTTTATGTCCATGTCCCTCTCAAGAAAAGGTATCATTGTCTTTGAGGTAGCAGAAATGTCTTCAAAATCTTCAAATAAATTCATCGATTGCTCTTCAAAACAAGTAAATCCATCCATCCCTGCAAGCGGAATAAACAAGTCTTCCATGTAGTTGAATTGAGAAACAAGAGTAATGTTACTCTTCATGAGAAGCATCTTCATAAAAGGCTTGATTTTGATCATTTCCATGATGGAAATTAGCTTCAAATGACTAAGAATAACCAACAATGAGTTGATCTTTGTATGTGTCAAAAGACACAAGAAATGGCAGTGAAGTATCAAAAGATACTAGTTTGAAATTTGATGTTTGTTACTTGAGTTTGACCTGATGATCTTCAAAAAAATTTCATAGCTTCCCCTCCTTACTGATTTGATGGTTGAATACTTGCTGAAAACTTCATATTAGAGTGTCCTTGGCTTGGTTTAAGTGGCAGAAGAGAGAAAATGAAGGAAAAATGAGCTTGAAGGTAAGTGGCTATGGCTGTCCTATCAAAACAGGGACCAACAACTGGTATATGAGCTCCCACAAGCTCCACAAGTTGAATCTGTTCAAACCCTTTAAGTTAGAGGACCCTCACTAATGGATCTAACTCCCTCTAAGAGGGTTTGTACTTGTTTTGCTTGAGTTGAGAGATCTAAGCCTTCAAAGTGGTCACTATCAAAACTACGCCCAGATTTGGGAAAATGCAAATACTGGGCATGGTGTGTATCAATCTCCTTGATTTTTGTGCCAAGAAGTTATGCCTTGACCTAAAGAACAACTCTCAAGAAGAAAGCTTGAAGAGATATGGCCTGGTTGATTAGATATGGCTACTCCAACAGAGGTAGATAGGTGTTATCCACAAACACAGTTATGGCAGCAACTCTGAAAAGAGGCAATGTTGAAGCTATAGTTGCCCAATCTCAATGATTGAGGTGCCAGGGAGGAGCTCTAGAAGTAGAGAAACACTTCTCTAGAAGGAAGTTTAGAGAGATTTGGCTTGTGGAGAGAGATATGAAAGCTTCAAGCTGACATGGTGTTGCTGGCTATGGCTGCCATGGAAGCTTCATTGAAGGTAGGAATGCAAATGAAGTTGGAGATAGGGTCCAGTACTCAAACTGAGCTGAGCTGAGATGGAAAGGAGATGAGATGAGTGAAAGGAGAGTTGGGCCATGCTCAGCTAAGCTCTGATACCATGTTAAAATACATGGGATCTAGAGCATGGCTATGGCGGCTTGTAAGCATAGACTAAACTCATGATGACATTGACTGAAGACCACAACTGTTACACAAGTGAATTAGGTTCCAAGATGGAAGCTTGGACTCATAAACACAATCTTGTGTAGGACTAACAAGTACAAGAATGACACTAAATGATAAAGAAAAGCATCATCATGTATTCATTCATCTATCAAAAGTGGTAATCAAGTACAATGCTTTATAGTTGTTGGATGGGTACAATTTTCCCTTTCTGTGCATATGGGATTCCTGCAGCCTACATGTCTTCATCTCAAACTGCATCATGCAAAGAGGCTACATTAGGTGTGATTGCTAATATCTCAACACTTTCAAGAAGCAAGCACAATGCAACATCTATTACGATCTGCAGTGTATTCACCTTGACATTGGCAACATGCAAATCATGACAGCTTTCAACAAGGGCAGCAAGGCTCCACCCAAGCCTGCCATGCCACTGAGGGAGCTACCTAGGACCAAGCCTGGGGAGGGGGATCATGAGTCATCACAACCCACCCAAACTACAAAACCACTGCCAACCAAGGCCATCCCCAAATCCATAGAGCCCACGCTTAAATGGGTGCCAAAGCACCAAAAACAACCTACTCGTAGCCAGCAAACACAACCCCGCAAGGCTAACAACTATCATTCAAAACCTAAGAGACCGACCCGACGCTATTAATGTCACAATGGATCCACAAAGATCTGTTGCAAGCCCAAGGATACTACAAAGGCAACACCTGGATATGAGTGCCCAAGAAGAGAGATTCTAGAAGCATAGTCCAACCACAACCATCACTAGCTACCCCATCTCCAAGAAGCCACACTCCTGCTAAGGCAGTGAACAACTAGAAAACTTAAGCGGCAAAGATTACAAAACCTGCGACAGTTGTGGTCAAAAAACCCCAACCAATTTATCAACCCAAACAACTGCATGATACCCCAGAATCATCTATGTCCAAAGAGCTTGGCACCCCAATGGCTACGCAAGAAGAGGGCAACCCACCATCTGTGTCACTGGAGCCACCCTTAGTACCCCAAAGTAGCACTAGACACACGAATCAGACTACAAAGCTACCCTTAGACACACCATTGTTAAGTCCATTTCCACTAGAACCATCAATGTCTGGCCCAATTCCACCACAACCACCAGCAGGTCATCTTAGGCCTTCCTACGAGTGACGTTCGTTCCTAATGGTCACCAAGGACCTTGCTAAGAATATGGAAGATGACTTGGTGACATGCATCAAGCTCTTGGATAACACCTTTACCACATTCGCTAGGAGCTACGAAAGACTTGACCTCAACTTGCTTGATGAACCCCTTACTGCTAGGTTCGTTCCTATCTTACACTTGGGAAGAATACGAGTTCATGATAGCAACATCCCCCAACGTTTCAAAGGATTTGATCGATAATGACAAAATCTCAAAAGAGCATGCGTTCATTAGACAACTAATAACATCATACTGCAAGCCCCAAAGGCATGTATCATCTATTGAGCTTGAGGAACTCACTCGCCTTGCTAACTCTAACTCATCATTCTTACACAAATGGTGTAACCTATGTCTCCAATGGGAGAAACAGGGTGCCAAATAATGACAAATGCTGAGCAATACCGTGCCATCAAAATAGCCGAGTATGACCTGAATTACATATCACCAACCTCTTTCAGAGTCTTGGCCATCACCCGAGACAAATACTTAGACGACCAGGTCTTGGCTCAATCCTTATACTGATTGCCTCGAAAGAGGAGCTACATGTGGCTAGCCGCATCAACTCGGGTGATTTTCTAACCGATATCCTAACTTACATTACCCAAGTCTATATTAGTCCTCGTAATCTCGATTGTCATGCCCACTTAGAATACAACCCTGATTTCTATGATTGGCTTATGCCAAAGTAGATATAGCACCATATTATGCTCAAATGTCTTCTCTCTCCCATGTCTAATCCTAGGACAGATTCTTCTCATTCCCAAGTGGGGAGGAGGCAAGGTGAAGGTGAAATCAAGGAAAAGTGTCATAAAATTTTGGAAATGAATAGAATTGCTCGAATGAAAAATCTCTTTTGATGCTTAAAGCATGTTCTTCTTTCCATAAAAGCATGATCAACTCATGTTTATCTTCCAGCAAGAAAATGTCTTAGGAATGCGAATGGTGAACCATAAGGTGGGGGTAAGGTGAATCAAACCAAACACATAAGGAAAACAATTAAGGAAAAGCACACATTGCAAGGGTAGAATGCAACAATTGGTGATTGAGAAAAAGGTCAATAAAATTGAAATCAATAGACTACTGGGAGGAAAAAGTCTACTTTTGCACTCAAGCATTTCAGTTCAACAAGTATGTAGCCATTTCCTATTGCTTATAATTATTCTGAAAAACACTAATGGTGAATATGGCTTCATGACAGGCATCCATCATGGTAGGCCAAGAAAAGACTGGAAAATTGCCTTTTTCAGAGGAAGAACAAGCAAAATATGGACTTTCAGTGGAAGATGTGTTCAGTTGAAAGTTCTCGGCATATCTTCAACTTAGAATATGTGATCATTGAAGAGCGGGGCCGTTAGGTAGATCATTGAGCAATGCAATCTGTAAAAATACATGGAAGCGGTAAGCCAGGGGGTGGACTACTTCCATTGTGTAGAGTTCCTAAGGACTTTCCACAAGAACCGTGGCACCATAACTGTGCATGAGGGAGAGGGAACTTGTCAATAGGTGTAGATTGAATTGACCCCGGAGTTAGTGGAAAAGACATTGGGCTTGGCAAACAAAGTGGAGAGGAAGCCAAAAAGAGATGTATATGCCTTACTAGGAATGCACAAGGTAAAATTCCACACCAATGATGGCATTAGCTTGGTAGATATCCCTGACCCTGAAATCCAACTCCAAACCAAAATGGTGCACACGTTGTTTTCTAGTCAAAGATACAACATCATGAGCTGCATCAACATCCCACTGTTAGAGACCATCACACAGAAAGGTTGTTGGATGAGGTGAACCTCAACGATTTTGTGAGGAAGACCATTGAGACCTCAACAAAATCCTTGGCAACGGGAGGACAAACTACCAAAGGAGAATCGCCCGCCACCAAAGCTGAAAGGAAAGCCTCGTCTTCAAAGGCTGCAACCATTGGATTCGGTGGGGTCCTCACCGTGATCATCAAGGAAGCCTTTGGACAAGGGCAAGAAGAAGGAGGGGAAGGGGTGGATGAATAAAACACAAAGCAGGTTTCCACCTCACCAGGAATAGGAGGCGCAGTCTAGTGAAAGGACACTGATTGAGGAAGAAGAAAATAGGAAACAACAAGAGCAAACTAGCCGAGGAAAGGCTAAGAAGACAAAGAAGAAAATTTCACAAGAACAACAAAAAGAGGAGAGGAGGAAACAAGAAAAGGCAGACTTGCAAAAGGCTTGTAGAGAGTCCAAAAAGGCCGAGCAGGAAAGAAGGAGAAAGTAGAAAGAAGAGGAGGAGGAAGACATGGCCATTTCCATGCACAGGTCCATTAAGCAGCAGTCCAAGTGTGATGAGCCAGAACTCGCGAGCCCAATCAGAGATGAAGGGCCAAGTTCAAGCACCCAAGTGCCAGAATTCGTGCCACTTGCAGTGCAAGAAGGAAGGGGCAAGGCTCCAGTCACCCCCATTTCCACTCTCTTGATGCCTGCCACCACCGTCGCCATCTCAACTCCCAATTCTACGACCAAAGTGAACGCCAGCAACCTAATGGCTTGGGTCCAATACTTTGTGAATAAAGAAATGGCCAAGTAGTAGAAGAAGGAACTCCCCTGGTAGAAACCAAAAGGCTGGCTACGGCAGACACCGGGTTGAGGTGAGACCCTAAGCGGCAAAAGGTGGCAGGTTCCACAACCTCAATCCTCGCAATAGAGAGGCCTCCTAAAGACTACGACGAGTTTATCAAGGATATCCTCTCTCAATTAGAGAGAACCATGGAGGAGAAGAGAATCGCGGTAGTAGAGCTTGAAGTTGAAAAAGAGGCATTGGCTACATCCTAGTTGGAGAGAACACGCCAAATGGCCATGGTCCAAAGGGAAGTCAACGAGCTGAAAGAGTAGCCACAAGCTAAGGAATAGACAGAAGAGAAATGGCGGGTGTGCTTGAACAAAGAAACCGAGGTTACACGACCCCTACGGTGGCACAATGAAGAGATTGTGGCATGCTACGAATATCTACAAGCAGAAATGGAGAAAATCACTAAAACCACAGAATAGCTAGATGAATTGAGGGAGGAAAGAGCTTGCAGGTATGAAAGAGAGGTAAAAAAACTAACCCAAGAGGCTGTTGCGGCACAGGAAGGACATAGAGATGAAATACCAAGAACACAGACTGATAGTGCTAGCTCAAAGACAAGGGAAAAGCCTCAAAGATATGAACAGGAGGGTAGAAGAATGGGCTAATCAGAACAAAAAAAGAGTTAAAGCCTTGGCACACCATCTCACTCAAGTAGAAAAATAAAAAATACTTGTTGAAAGCAGAGTAGAGGCTACCCAAGTGAGCTTCCACACCCAGCAAAGTGCCTTCTTGGATACCCTATTGGATGTCACCCAAACAGAAGAGGGAGATTCCATAGAGGCAATGAGAAGGGAACTAGGAATGGCTTGTAGAGCACTGAAAGCAGGACTACAGATGCCACCACAACCTAGTGGGGTTGGCCCAAGCCTAGAAGAGCAATGGCATTATCTCCTATTGGCAGGTCTAACCTCGTAGGGAAGTGGATGCACTTGGGTTCATCGAAGAAGAGCAGCAAGAGCCAAGTCAGGAAAGAGAGGTGGATGTGAACTTTGAAATGGGACCACACGAAGAAGAGCTTATCCCACCACCCCCTTCCCTGCGACCTGAAGAGCAGCAACATGCAGACACCTCTGCAGAAAGAAAGGAGGCATTGAGGGAAAAAAGAAAACAAATGGTGGAAGAAACAAGGAGGAAATTGAATGCCAAGAGAGTGAGGGCATCCCAAGCACCTATCCCACCATGTGAGGAAAATGCCCTAGCAAGCTTCCACCCCGACCTTGTAATCTGGGAGAGGTAAGAAACGTCTAGGAGCCCCTTTGATTTTAACTTCCAATTCCCCACCACCTTGCATAGGATCTTTCCCATCAAGATGGTGGAGGAGATAATTAACATTGAAAGCAAGCTTTGACAAAAACGGTTGGATGAGAGAGAGTATAATCCCACATTATGGGCCATTGAAGATGCCAAGTTTTGGCATAATAAGGTTTTTGAAGTGTCACAGTCTGTGGTCGGCTAGGAATGTCAACTTAAATGGAGAAGAAGGGTCTGCGACTCCAATCTGGACGCTTGGATGGCATTTTGCAACACTCAACCCTTCGAGTGGAATGACCCAACCTTTATGCCTTACCCTCGAAGGGTGGGAGTGGATTTTGACTCTAGTGTCACCATGGCTGCTACGAATCCCCTATAATCTATAACCCGCATTGCATTACGTATGAAGATACCCTCATATTCACATTAGAGAACTTGTATGACACCCTAATCCAATTCACTAACGAATTCTCTTCATGCCCTGACCCTGCCTTTATTACTACTTGTAATTACCTTAGATTGCTTAGGATAATCCTTAGGCAAGACCCCACCCTACAAGAGCGTAGCCTTCCAGTACTCCATTTTGATCCTAACAGCATAGATAGTTGCGCGATGGCTCGACTAATGATGCAAGCTACTCTATTTCCTTCATTTTTCTTAGCTCTTCTAAAGGACATGAATGATAACCACTTCACCTGCCGCTGCAATCATCCATTCCTCTCCATCACCACCCTATCACTTTTTACCCATGAATCATTTTACCTTGAAGGTTGTATATCTTTAATTCTTTTGAAAGATAAGGAACTTTGTTTATAAAGAAGGACGTTAAGCCCAGCTCGAGACGGAAGAAAAATAAGTAAAATATAAAGGCAAGGGAAGAAGCATGACGGAGAACAAGCAAAGGAAAAAGGATGGGCTCTAAAATCAAGCTAAAGGAAAAAGTGCATTTTTAAGTGAAAGGCATCCCAAAATTTTTGTAAAAGAGGGCCATGCTCCCTCTTGTGCAAATTGTAAAAGTGTAGACGGGCATAAACTAAAGAAATAGGCCAAGTAGGAGGGAATGGAAAAAAGGACCTTACCATAATGGCTAGACATGTAAAAAAGGGGATGGGTGCCCATGGGATTTTAGGGCATGTATATAAAGTTCAAAAAGTGAATGAGAGCTCCTTCTTTGGTGTGTGGCAAAGTGGGATCTCCTTTTTCTCTTCTTCTCTTCTCTTGCTTGCTTGCTCATGAGTGCTTGAGGGAGTGAGTGCAAGAGGGTGAGGGATCTTGGAGGTGAAGCCCTCCACCATCTCCCCTCTTCTTCTTCTCTTCTCTTTTCTTCTTTCATCTCACGTGTGGCTATGGAGGATGGAGCTTGAAGGAAGAGGTTTGAGGATGCTTGATCTTGCATCACAAATTGTGGATCTATTGGAGTGCTTGAGAGAGGAAGCCATTCAATCAGGCATCAAGGTAAGCTCACTACACTCATAGAGAGGGATAGCATGTCAGCTATGTAAGAGATAGCCATTAGTGCTCGCTTGAAACGCTTGAACAAATAAGCAGTCCATGAGTCATTAGGGGAGTTTTGAGGTCTCGAAAATGCCTTTTAGGATGTGGAGAGAGAGTGCTCTAGACCAATAAGAGCAAAGCCTCCGTAACGGAACTTCTATTTTAAAAAATTAAAAAATCATTTTATAAAAATATATAAATATAATAATATTATGAATTTGTATTTTTATTATGTATTTTGAGTCTCTTATATTCGTGATTATGACATCTTTTGCATTAATGGCATAGAGACTCGGCTACTTTTATTTAATGATGTTTCTAGATTAATGATAATGATTGATGTAATCGAAATTCAAATTGGTGAAAAGCATGGCGCTCAGTTTTTTCCCTCCTTTCTTTTATTCCTCTATTGTTTTTCCCTCTGTTATGGTAGCCTAGTCCTCTCTCTCTCTCTCTCTCTCTCTCTCTTCTACCATGGATACAAAAATTCGACCTTCAACAAGGCATCCAAGCTCCCAAATCACATCCATATTAGTGTTTAACTCATTCCAAACTAATGGAAGATGGATTCCTACTATCATTAGCAAAGGTAGTTGGATCACCATGCAACAAGCAAAACGTGGAAAAAGGCAAAGACATGAGAGCTCGTTTATCTCTGCTTGGAAGGGCAGAATCCAAGATTTTAAGCTTGGAGCAAATAAGAATAGCATCAAAGAGGTACTAGTGCAACATGTGTTCATGCATAGAGAGCGGTGTTTGAAACCTGGATCTTCAAAGCTTCCAATGCATAGACCAAATTATAAGAATTTGATTCTTAAAGTTTTTCCTTTCTTAAACATGGTTTAGGTTTTTCCATTATAATATTTGTTTGTCTTGTAGATGTCTATCCCTCTAATCTTGAGGAATGGCAACTAGTGGAATCTATTATTGATGTTATTGACGTTATACATGGTTCAATTGGAGAAGAAATGTATAGAGATAGAAAGAAGACAGAGCTTGCAGAGAATGAAATATTCTTTTATGACCATTCTTATGTTATTCCTATGCGGTGTTGCCAATGGGGATCAATAAAACTCCTTCCTTTGCCATATTTTTCAAGCTTTAAGTGGCCTTTGCCAAGTCCAGCTACTAGTGAGGGCTATAGATGTAAGATATTTTCTGAGATACAGAAAGCACTAAAATCTAATATCTCAAGTAGGCTAAGAAAAGTTACTTTATTTATGCCTATTAATATATTTATTGATTTCTTCTCTAATATGGAGATAAGAATAACAAAAACCATGCTTTCAGTGAAGAGACTAACATATGATCATATCATACAATTTGTTGATGAAGGATGGATACAAGGACAAAAGGAAAAATTATATGTAAGATAGATCAAGACTCTATAGCTTGTAAATATATGATTGCTACTCAAAATTTTATCCTTAGCTTTTACTATAGTCGATGGCATTTTGTTGGTAGTAGTCTAGTTGCTTTAGACCAGAATCTTAATGATTTCAGCAAAGATCCTATAGTGGATCTTGATATTTGGTTCAACGAGGATATTATTGCAATCTTAAAGATCAAAAAATCATGTACGCTACATCAAGTGAGGATGGATTTACAAAATGAAGACATTGAACTACCATGCTCCTTTGTATTCCAACTTGACAAGAAACGAGTAAGTTTTCAAATCATATTATATCTACTTAGATGTATATCAAGATCTCACTTTCTAACTAACAAACATTTGTAATTTATTTTTTGCAGATATCGAAAAGGAGAGAAAATAATATACACTGCAAGGACATTCAAGAAAAGATATCTTTACTATCAATATAAAATATATGTACAAATTTTGTAGCAGATGTCTATCTGCCATCTCTATGAGATATACAAGGGCTGAAGGGCAAATTTCTATATATGAAGGCTTACAAGGCGATATGGCAAAGCTATTTCTTTTTTGGAGAACTATCCTTTCTAGGAGTCCTTTTGCCTTTCTTTGATGTCTTGGGTATAGAAGGTGTTGAAGCTGTGGCTTCGCCTTCCATGGTTATAGGCACCGCATCTCCTTCATGGTGCAAATCCCCACCAATCTCTGTTGTTGGATGTATACAATTGACCATTATATACTTCAAGAGCTTTGCTCTGATGTACCAAACATTCTCAGATGTATAGCAATCCTTCAAAAACTGTCACATATTTATAGAAAAAAGAGTTTTAGTTCATTATTGTTCTTACAATAGACTATATTTTTATCATCAATGGACTATTTGCAATTAATATCTATCTTAAAGTTTAGCATCTTTCATATTACCTTTACATGTTTATCATCATTAAGATAAACAAAGTTAACCATTCTTCTAGCATTTGCAATCACCCTCCAGCCACAAGAATGGCTATCATCCTGATGGGGACACTACAACCACCAACACAAAGTAAAACTATAAAGAGGACGGATGGTAGTTCATAGAATAAACTCATGTTTCAATTATTTTAATGAATAACTTACCGCAACTTGTCTATATTGCATTGTTGCAAGCAAATCAGACGGCATAGGGGTCTTTTCTCTAGCTCTTCAATTAATCTTTTGGCACCTCTATATATAAAATATGTTGAAATTTAGAGTACTTACAAAAAAAGAATTGAAATATCAAGGAGCCCTTGGATAATATAACTTACAATTTAGCATTTCCATGGCTTCCTTTCATAGAGTTGATTAAAAAACATTGCTTATCCACAAGGTCTATTGCAATCAAGCTCCAATGAGAACTAAAAGCAATCATATCTCAACAAATTAGTAGGATAAAATCTCAAAAACTCTAATAGAATATTGAATCACTTACTTTTCATTATATGGAATTATAAGGAGCTCCAAAGTATCGAAGTCAATCAGATTGAACCAGTGCTCAATAAAACTTGTATCAAGCTCGTTCCTCATAAAGAATGAGATAAATGGATCAAGAACCTCAATTTTTTGTTGTATATTCAAAGGAAACTCATGCATTATACACCTAGAAAAGGCATAGAAATAGTGAGTATAAACAAGAAAAATCTTATTGTTAAAAAAATATCAAAAAGTATAAGTAATTATGGATGGATATACCTTAGGCCAATAAGAATAATACTGTCATTTACTTCTCTTCTTTTATCCTTAAGAATCTGAACACATACAGCATCAAAGGAGATAACCTCAGTTCTTTTGCCTAAGTCACTAGGTAAGAAACAAAACACACTGAATCCTTTTGGATTAGCTGCTTTAAGAAGGGTGGCTAGCTCATTTTCAAAGGACTCTAGTTGCTCTGTTTCCCTTTCTTCAACCCTTTGCCTCCTATACTCTCTCCATTTATCTGCATGTTCCTCTTTAGCTTTCTCCTCTTTTTCATGTTGCCTTGTATCCCTCTCATGGGTGACATCCTCAACCCTGAGACCAAAATCATCTTTCTTTCTCCTAGCTAGGGGCACATTAAGGATATTAAATGTCTTCACATCATGAGGGGAATTGGCTCAAGGACCTTTGAAAATCTATATCTTAGCCTCCTAAGAATTACCATGTCCTTGTCCATGAGTGTGAGCCTATGAGCATGAGCAGCACAAATATAGGCATCTTGAAAAGACTCAACTAAAAAATCCTCTATGGCTTCTTGTATACAACTAAGAGTTGTTCTTGTCCATCTGAAACTATCCAAACTATATTTGTCACAAATTTCCCTAACAAGCCTCTAAAAAGACAACTTTGGAATTGTATTGTCAAGAGCCTTTACTGCCTTCCTAATCTCCCTTAGGCACCTGACATTTTGAGAAAACTTTCTCTTTGGCTTTTACTTTCTAGAGAGCTTCTGAGGCTTTGAAGACTGATGAATCTTTGATGTTAAATCCCTAGGATCAATCTTCTCCTTTCTTGCTGTTGCCTTAGTCCTAGCCATCTGCCAAAAAAAGACGTGTTACTTCTTCTCCAACATGTCCAGCAAAACGCGAGTCTCAGACAAGAGGTATCCATGCTGCATGTCGTTTTCGCGCTTCAGCTGAATTTTTCTCGAGCGTGCCCAATGAAATGCAAGTGTCAAGCAAGGCGCCTCCTTGCAGCTGCTTCTTTTCGTGTTTCACCGGACTTGTCCATTGTGTCCAGTAAAACGCGAATTTAAGACAGGAGGCATCCTTGAAGCACGTTCTTTTCGCGTTTCACCGGACAACTCATGAATAGCAAAGAAATCAACAAAACCAAGAAAAAAGAGCTTTGATCTAAGGAAAGCTTTTAAAATTACATAAAATATCCACAGAATTAGGGAAGAAGTTTGAAGATTTCCTTAAATCTCCACAACATTAAGGAATGCTCCCACTGTGGAAAAAATTCTTTTGTGGTGCTGATAAGCTCATAATAGCATAAATGATTAAGGAAAAGTACCAAAAGAATGCATTGAATGGAGCCTGTTATTGAAAAGCAAGATGCAAAAAACTATACCTTCTTTTTAGCTTATTCTTCACAATCTCAGCCTAATGACGAGAATATGCTCGAAGGTTTCCTTTGTTGGGGAAGCAGTGAAATGCTTGGAGATTGGAAGGAACACCAAAGGTAAAGGCGGAGTAGCAATGTTTTCTGCTTGCTGGAAATGCGGTGAAAGGCGAAGGCAGTGAATTTGCATGGACTCAAAGTTCTTGGCAAAGTGTTAAGTAACACACGTGTGACATATTCTCGCTTACCGGAATTTTTTATCTATGGTACAAGCATTACTTGGAAAAGTGTTATGTAACACACGTGTGACGTATTTTCGAAAAAAGAGAGTGCGCACGTCTTCTGAGGAGTTTGATACGGTGTGTTAAGTGAGACACATGGGCACGTATTCTGAGGCATTTCGTGCATGCAAAAATTTTGGAAATTTCATCCAAATTTGCGGTCTCGTTTATTTTTCCATCATTACACGAACTTTTTTGGCATGTATTCCAACATTTCCCACTTATCTTATCAACAAGAAGAGATATGTGTTGCTAAATTATATTCAACATATTTCTGATCTTAGAGAAGATTATTGCTTAGCAATCCTTGCAGGTTGGGGCAAAAATGACATGAATTTTATAGGTTATGAACAAGAACCACTAGCAAGTCTTGATGTTGAGGGAGAGAATTTCCAAGATAGCTCTATAGCCTTACATACATGTATTAATCAAATCATAGAATACGAAAAGGGGGGGCTACATACAGAAGAAGAGTTCTTGCAGGTCCAGAAGAAACTTCATATTGATGATGTAGGGTATGAAGAGAGATTGAAGTCTCCATCACATGAGAAGCCCAAGAGTTCAATAAATCTTTATGATGATAGTCTTCTTGAAGAAGACGAACACCCTAAGGTATGAAATATAATTCGAAGTTACCTATTGAGTTTATGTTAAACTTTATTATGCATTATAGATAAATATCTTATATCTTGTACTTTTGTGGTTTGTTTTGTAGATTGAGATTGAAGATCTGGACAACTTTCTTGGAAGGGCCAAGGGCTCTAGGCCAATGAAGCTTGGAAAAAATCAAAGCCTTGGCCATTATATTGGAAACTTAAACAATCAAACAATTGTAATATATCATAGTAGATTGTCAAGCTCTCCAAGTCTACCAATGATGGCTTTGAGAGCTATCTCAAAGGTAATTGGATCTCAAGTTTTCAGCAGAGGTTTGGACAAGATCATTTTAGTGGAGAAGGAAGAAGCCATAAGAGTTTTTGGCTTCATGCCTGGATACAGTGGATCTAGAGTTGGATATTTTGGAGTTCTTGGCTCCTATTTGCTCTCTTATGTAGGAGATAGTAAGAATTCGAAGCTTCTTCCAGGCTATCGAAAACAAGAGTTTTTGAAATACAGAGGTCTTATTGAGTGGGATGAAACAAAAGATTCCTCTAGAGGCCCTGTCGAGCTACCTGAAACCAAGGACTCCTCTGAAGGCCCTGTTGAGGTGCCTGAAACTAAGGACTCTTCTACAACACAATCAGACTAGAAGATGCCAAAGATTAAGGGTTTCTTGAAACCCATCTTTTCCCAACTCTTTGTTTGGTTTGTAACCATTCTGTAAATCTTTGCTTTGCGCAAGAATTTAAATATCTATCTTTTCTTCTTTGGGTAACAATTTGTATAGTCCTTGCTAAAGATGATGTATTGCTTGATGTGGTTGTATCTTTAAGCTTGAATTTATGCCAAATTTGTCGATAGAACCATTGAAAGACATCTAATGAACTATTGGCTTTGTGTCTTCCACCTCCATGTCTTGTGTGTCTGAAATATTTTGTTCTTGCTTGATAATGTGATTTTTCCATACCTTGGGTTGACCAGATAGATAGAGATCCATATTGTTTAATAAAGTATGGAGCATAGTTGTATAGAATATGCTGCATAGTCAACAAATAAAGAAAGTTATTAAAAAACATTATATGAGTTCGACAATGAAGAAACAAACATATACAAACTTCTTACCATATAGTGAGTAAAGTGTTGATCACCCCAAGCTTCTGTCATCATCGCCTTTTTGAAAAGGTTCAATTGGTTTTTAAAGTCTTTGAGATCATCATCATTCCATTCAGTCTTATCACAATAAAAAAACACTTTGTCTAGTGTTTCCCAAACTTTAGCTTTTCTATTTCGAGCTTGTCCATTATCAGTGTGATCCTTAACTGCATTATGTAGGGATTTCCACTGATTAAATTTAATAGTTGAGCCACCATTTCTCGAGTTTATCTTGCCAAGTCTCCCATGAAAGCCTAGAAACCTTCTAGCCTTCACTCCACCAATAGATGGTTTTTTTGGGACACAATTACCATCCTTAGACTTTTGAAGATCTGGTTCAATAACAACATTGCCACCATGCAAACCAATTGCAGAGAGAACTTTTTCAACCTTTGTTATAGCATTTGTTCTAGTTGATAATGGCTTCAGCTTCCATGCAAATCCTATATAGAGATGAACAAGCTTTTCAATTATCCTGCAAAGTGCATGAAGTGTACAAATATGGGCATTTGCTAAAGGAATGTCCAAGACTGGTTTAAACTGTGGATCCTTATTGTGCCTAGAGGGAGCTCTATTCCAATTGCTTGAGTTTAACTTTGCAGGTGGTGACATGCAGTATAAGCAAGGAGATCTCGAGTTGGCTCCCTTTGATACATTATACATACATTTAAGTGTCTTTAGGTCACCAGCTATGTGCCACTCAATCCTGTAGTTCCCAAATCCTTCAACAAATAGCTCTTCTCCTGCTTGTTGCCTTTGAATAACATTAGGTATTGATGTTTGATGAAAAACCCAATATAGTATATCAAAATTCTCAGTATCTACCTCAAATGCTCCTAGCCACTAGATGTTATATTCAGATTGAGCACTAAATGATGTTGAGTGATTGCAATGACCTGACGAAAGGGCTCTATTCATCAAGGTGATAGAGATTCTCTCCAATTTTTTACATTTCACAATCTCACTTTCATCAAGTTTAATCACAAATCTAGCCACTCCCTGTGCCTCTGCTACTGACAAGTCATAAAATTTGATCATTAAGCATTGTAGGGTGGGCAAGTCAAGGAAAATATTGTTAAATTCATTGAATGTAACCTCCTTTTCCTTGCCCTTGAATCTAGCCTTGATATGAAAAGGCTCACCTAGAATCTCCATCACTTTGTTATTAACTCTCTGTCTGATAGTCCTAACCACAAATGGCTTCAAAAGTATGCAATTGCGTACTTGTCCTTGCTTCATATTTGATTGTAAAAGCTAGAAAAGTTGCATATAAGCATCTCGACTGATACCAATACTATCCAGTGTCTTCTGTACTAACTCAGAATCCAAAGAATGATCCTTTACAAGTGACTCCAAGCATTGTTTATTTACCTTTTTAAATTTCTTCTTCTCCAAAATATCCTTTGAAACTACTGAAGGAAGAAGATGATAATAAAACTGAGCTGCTTCTAAAGAATCTCTTTCACTTGCATTTGGTTGTAGAAGAGATCTAAGAAAAATTAACATCACAAATCAATGCAAGTAGTTTAAATAAAGCCATATTTACCTTGCTGCTTGGATTCTTTTACCACAGTCTCCTCCTTCTCGTTTGAGATTCTCAATATTTTTAAGAGCTCTTTGTCGATTTCGAAGGCCTAATAAAGTTTGCTTTCGTTGATAAGCTTTGATACGCTTTTCCAATGAATGAATTTTTTGTTGACAATCCTCTAGCTTCTGCAACAACTCTATATTGTGTTTCATCAAAAGATAATTCTCTAGTCCAAGGATATCCTTTTCTGCAAAGATTAAGTGTATAACGTAAAAATCCATTATATCCATCACCAATAAACCTCATTAATGATGAGCTATTATAGAAAGGAGGAGTGCTATTTCTGCTAGGATCTTTGGGATATAGCTTTCCATCTAACCAAAGATCAATATTCTTCTTTCCTTCAAACCTCAGTATATGTTTCATAGACTCTGTAACCGTGATAGATTTTGTTCTCTTTCTTATTGGCTCATACTCACTGTCCAACTCAATATGAAGATGATAGAGAGGTCCTTTATGAGAGCTACAGAGATCATTAGATGATTGATCCATAGCTGAGTTACAGAGATCATTGAGTGATTGATCCATAGCTAAGGGTATGATTAGAAGCAAGAACGAAAACAAAGAAGAGACTACTAAGGAGGAGAAAAAAAGAAGAGAGAAATGATGGAGGGAGGCAATCGAGTATCCACCAAAATTCAAATTGAATATTACTTTTCACTTTAATGAGGAGAGGTAAGATCTTCATTATGACAACCTTGCCAACTTTATGGCGACCTAGATTTCTAGGTTTTATGTGACCACGAGAATATCACGACAATGACTTATTAACAAATTTTGATATTTTAACTTACCAAAATATAAACTTTTTAAAAATTCTATAAAATGATTTTATTTCTTAAATTGTTTTCTCTCTCTAGGATCTCTTACAGGGCATTTTCGAGACCTCAAAACTCCCCAATGCTTGGTGGTTGAGCATGAGTTCCCAGCATTTTGGTTTCATTTTGCGACCAACAGATTCAAGCCTGAGAGCTTGCATGCTTCAAATCGAGCAGCATCGAAGCAAGGTTTCATCCCTAAAATGGAGCTTGAGATAGGTAGGAAGTTTGGGGTTTTTAATCTTCACAACAAGTAAGTATTTTGGTTGTTTTGATGGTTGGATAAATAGAAGAGTAGGAGAAATCAATTTGACATTACTTTGCTTTCGATTCTTGTTGCATTTAGAGTAGGTTAAGTTTAAGAGATCGGTAGAAAAAGCGTAGGGTTTGCTGCTGTAAAATAGGCTCGAACAAGGCACAAATCAAGAAAAACGGGAAGAAAGAGTGCTCAAGGGGATTAAGTTCAACGAGTGGGGGAGTGGGAGTGGCAAGAACTTTCTTGGGAAGGGGTTAAATAGCCAAGAGGCCAAGGGAGAGCTCATTTGAAACCTTGATTGTAAGAGAGAGAGAGAGAGAGAGAGGGAGAGAGAGAGCTCCATTGCGTGGATCCACTTCAATCTTGTCGCCGATAAGTTTGTTGCCCACTACAGGTATACCCACGCCTTCTCCTTCATGCATAGATAGGATCTGGAAGCGATTGGAAGGTGTGAAGCTCAAAATAACTCGGTGCAATGAATTTTTTGTCATTTCAAAAAAAAACATGCAGCGTTCCAAGCAGCATGACCCCAGGTCGAGTCCTAGAATCAGCCCTCAGCCCAATTTGGCCCATCCGAACCCCATATTAGGTCTCGGGCCACTTGTCCTTGGCCGCTCGGCCCGTTTGAGTCGTCCTAGTTCATTTGGACACATAGTCACTCGGCTGTGTCATCCACTCGGCCAGACTAGGTATTCGGTCCTTAGCCCAATTCGGCCCATCGAACACCATATTCCCACTTGTGTCTCATGCCATTCGGCCTAGCCTTATTCAGCACAGTTTCACTCAACCCTCGATTGTTCTGTCCGTCCTTTGAATCAATCACTCGGCCCCTACAATTTGGACCAGTTGGGCCGAATCCAAATTTTTCCAAAATTTTTAACATTTGGACCAAACCCACCTAGACACTGGCCGTGCAAACCTTCGAAGGCCACACAAACATTTGAGACAAGTTTTTGACACAAGGAATAGAGGAACCAGCGAAACACAGACGTAAAGGCGACACTAGTCAATGATCTAGAGACCTAGCCCGTTAGTGACATCAAGTGAAGCCGTAGACCCCAATTGAATCTTGATGGAGCGAGAGGCACAGCAAAAAACCCTATAAGTTGACAAGGACTGTCAAAAACTAAACATACAAGTGTATCATGCCAAACCCATAAATGAGAGTTCTAGAGTAGCTTAGACACTTTGTTTCCTCACTCACTCTAGTTTCTAGCACTCGAAATGCACTTAAGAAGAGCTAAAAGCCTGATTGCGCACAATGCATGGAAAAGAGTACATGTGCACACACATGCACAGAGTGAGGGTAAGTTGAGGGTTGGTTGTAATTAATAAGAAACTCACCTAGACATAAAAACTTGAAGGAACCCACCAATAAGAGAAGATCCCAAGATATAGATGGGTGATCGAATCCCCAAAAGTAGGACCAAGCGAAGAACGCAACTGAAGAGTTGGACATAGTAAGGACCGACACTATTCGAAAAGTGGATCTACCTGACCTCATCAACCTAATCAACAACTTGGAAGAATAGGATGCCTTAAACATGGAAGAGAGCAGCTCATGCCATAGAAGCAATGAAGAGCTTGACCTAGGAGATTGTCCTAAGGCGATCCAACAATTAGTGAGCAAATATGATGCTCAAACCCGGCTAGAACACCGTGGCAAACCTACATAGAATATCATGGCAGATCTTGAGGAGGAGAGAAAGCTAGCACTCAAGGCTTTGTAAGGCATAGTCGTGTACAACCAGGATCAACAAACTAGGAGCTTATGCCAGAGCATGGAAATGCGAGAGATCTAGAGAGTGCTAGCCCTAGCAAGCAGAAATCAAACAGAGAGCAAGAGAGCACTAGAAGAAGACCTCACGCTGAGTGAGCTTCTAATGAAGCTGTTATTAGATAACACGGCAGCGGAGCAGAGTGTTGCAGAATTAGCAACATCACTACTGGCAATATTAGGAGTCAACCAAGGCTCTTGGCTCTAAGAGCCAATAAAAAATTCATGTGGTAGCAAAACAGCTGGACAAATACCAAGCAAATGATGACCCATTCAACTTTGTGGAGCAGTTCGAGCAGGTCTGCGAGGCCAATGGCCTCACTGATCCCACTCTATACTCACAAGATTTTGATATGTGCTTGGGTGATAAGGATCAGACCTAGTACACGAGTCTGGATGCTATGGAGCGTGCCAATTTCAATGGCTTGAAAAACCTCTTCATTGAGAGATTTTTTAAATTCGGATACTCAGATAACCTACTAGTGTAACTTATGAATGTCAAGCAGAGAGAGAAAGAGGACATCCGAGATTACGTGACCCATGTGAGGAGCCTCTTCAAGAGAATCCCTATGGGTGAGAGAAAGAGTGGTGTCCACAGTATTCATTAACAAAATACAAAGTGAAGAGCTCTACAAAGCCTTGGCCAACAACTCGAGGTTACATCAAGATGCACTGGCAAGGGTCTTTGAAGAAGCTATTAGAGTGGACAAGTAGCTCAAGAAGAGGAGCTCTAGCAGCTCGAATTTGAGAAGAGCCCAGTGCTAGGAATTTTGAGATGCCTTCAACACTGAGTGAGAGATCAGGCCCAAGCACTTAGGATAAAGGAAAGGGCACTAATTCACGACAAGAGCTAGCAGAGATGAAGATGAAAATAGCCAAATAGTAGGAGATGATGAGACGGCCAACATGCCCACACATCCAATGCATGCATTATGGTGGAAACCACCTTCCAACTGAGTGTCAGGACCCTAGGTCACGACCTTACACGAATTGCGGTAGGTTTAGCCATGATGCCATGCATTGCTGACTATCTTGGAGACTCCCATACTCTAGCTTTACAGTTAACCCTACCTTGCGAACAAGCCACCAAACTTCTTTGGAAGGAGAGCCCCATTGGCCCTCCCAGCACCTAATGACATTAAGCTGACCATCCCTAGGATGGAGATAAACCCTACAGGTATCCCTAGACCACCTAGACCCTACGTAACCCATCCACTGAGTGATACTCTAGTCCACTATGTGGAGGAGCCAAACATCGATGAGTCTTATGTAAACCCTTATCTATCGTACGATGAAGAAGGCAACACAATCCTTATGGACTGCCAACCAATACCAATAATGGTGTTAGGTAGAGGGAGATGCAGAGGCCTAGGAGGGCAGACCCAAGAGCTAATCGTGTGTTGGACTTGCAATCACCCAGGACACGTTTCTTTGTGCTACCTCGAGAGGGAGCAAGCAAATAGAGATAAGGCTGATCTAAGATGCACTAAGTGTGGAATCACTCATCTTTTTGTCAATTTCCCTAGATGAAAGCCATCCTCTAGTTTGGCAAATGAGCCATCGGTTTCATTGGGTCTATTTGGTGTTGAGACACTCAATGGGGAGGCCACACATATCCCATTACATGTCATGACCTGCGCGCAGACAAAGCATGCCAATATATCATTGCCACAGCCTAGCAACCTTGATGCAACCTCAATTGGAAAGAAGAGTTGAACACGAAGGAAGAAAAGTCAAGACTCTAAGGTCACTCTCAAGATCGAAAGTGCCATAACACTACCTGTTGGAAAGAAATTCATTAACGCAGAGGCAAAAACATCAGCTCCATGGATGGCTGAAAAGGAAAGTGCTAAGGTTGGGGAGTACCCCAACCCGAAGCGCCAACTCGAAGCCATCGAGAAAGTGAAGGAGTGGGTGAAGGAGGCCTAAGAGCACCTAAAAGATGTTGAGCCCATACTAGAAGACAAGAATGATCTCTCAAGCATAAGCATGCTAGTCTCTCCCCCACGACCAAAATTGAGGGATGCAATGATACCACAAGCAGTGGCGCTTAGACAAAGTCTAAATGCTACGGGCCAACAAACCAGTCAAGGCCATTGGCCAAGAACCGCAGAGTTAGAAGAGAGGTAAGCAGCTAGCAACCTCCTTAATACATTGGTGACCACCCCTGTGATCATACAGTGGGTCAAAGAATCAAATGAGCTAGTTGTCATAGACTTGCATGAGCACGACGAAGAAATGCAAATACTGATTTTGACACTACACTCCATGCCTAAATCCGCCAATGCTTTTTGGGAAGGCATAGTGATACATGCATTCTTACCAGTGGGGGATGTCACAAAAAATGGAATCTTAGACACAAGGGCGGGAGTGAGTGTGCTAAGCCATGCAGTACTCCAAAATTGGGGTAACCCATCGGTCGAGACTGCTAGGTTCAACGTCACTCTAGCTAACGGAATAAAGGTGAACCATTTGGAGTGTTGAAAAATTGGCTAGTGAAGATTGCAGGAATTCAATTCTCTGTTGACTTTATAGTCATGAAGGGAGTGTACTACGACATCCTGCTAGGCCGGCCGACCTTGGATGCCCAATGCGAGAGTTGTAGAAAACTGGGGCAATGGTCTCATCTTCTTAGGCAATCGAATAGAGGTTGTCAGAGTAGAGATGGACACTTGGAAGACTATGCCAGTTGACCTAGATGCCATCTCCACCATGCTAAAGGGTGACGACCAGATTAGGAAATCCTATGGGGCTCATAAAGACAATCTTGAGTAACTCAAACTGATAGTTCCATTGCCTTCCTATGAGTGTCAACCAAGTACATGCCTTTATATCTTTTTAGATAGTACCATTGTCCTCACTATGCATATGGGATTTTTAACATCTCTTCCTAGAGCACACATCATTTTTCTATCTTCCATACAAAGCCACTTATGGGCAAGCCTCTTTTGGGCACACATTCAGCCTCTATGGGCATATATATGGCCTTTATGACCAAGCATCATTTGCTATTATCAACACCCCCCCTCAAATGATGAGTCTCTACCCTTGCTGGCTTTTGCCCCCCCTACATGTTGACATGGCCCGAGAAACTAGCTCTTCAGCAACCTTGTCAATTTAAGGCTTGAAACTTTACATCTTTGGTAAGGGCTTTTACATCCACTATGGGAACCAAATATCCACTATGGGAAAAAGTCTTTGTTGTTAATAGTGGAAAGCATCTTCTTCATCTTCCTTTTGCTTCTTTGGTATCCTTTGGTGATGTCCTCAATCTTCTTGGACTTCATAATGCTCTTTGACTTGTGCTCTAGTCTTCTTTGTGAGGTCCTTTTTCTTAGTGAGATTGAGATAGATACATTGCTGTAACTTGTTATTACATAGATCTTGGAATACATAGGATTTAGGATTCTAGTGGCTTTTGAGTCATTGCAACATTTTGGGCATACACAATGAACACATTTCTCCTTGTATAGCTCTCAATTTTGGAGCACATGGCTTGACATGGCATTGGACATTTGAGCATGGTGTATGCAAATCATTTCAAGTGCGAGGTCTTACCGATTGGCTTTCTGCTCAATGGCAGTGTCTAATCTCTTTTACTACATTGTGCTTTGTGGGAATTACAGAGGATAATGCAAACTTGGTTTTACAATCAAGTGTTCGTAGGGGGAACAGGGGTTGGATAGAATTGGTTTGAGAATACGAGTGTGAAAGAGGTTTAATGGGTAAGACAAGGCATGAATACGGTTTAGAGAAGGGAATATTAACCTTAAAAACAATGGTTATTAAAAACAAGACTTTAGAAAAGACTCATCATGAACAGCCACCGATTTTATGATGGTGATCTTCATTAGTGCATCGATCGTTAGGTTGGAGTAGCGCACAATAATGAGCTAAATACAAATCCAGTGAGTGGCCATTGACTAATTCATCCATGGGAGGATGGTCATACTTGCTGTACGACTACTCAGAGATGTATAACTAGGGTTCTAGCAAGCTTTTAGTTGCTTTGCTAGTGCTCTATTGCAAGGGTTTGCTCCTCTCTTGCAGAGTATATACTTGCTTTAATCACTTCTATTAGCTTGCAAGCTCAATCATGAAGAATTGTGATGCTAGAACACTTCTTACCTTGCAAGAGCAATCGAAAGAGGTAGAGAAGAAACTTGCAGAATATCAAAGAGTGACAAATCACTAGAAGTAATTAGTTGAACTAGTTTGAAAGAGAGAAGTTGCTCCACCAATCCTCTCTTCAATGTTTTTCACATATGCAGCACTTTACTTTGTCTCTCCAGAAAAACTTCTCCTTTTCCTTTTCTATCTTTGTAATAGAGAAGGCAGGTCCCTTGTTTTTCTCAAGTAGCCCCCTTGTGAAGTCAATAGCTACAAAAAGGACTAAGATGTTTTTGACTTGAAACCAGCTCTTGAATAATAGTACTCTTCTCCTTCTTTGTCTCCTTCTGTGACAATGATAGCCTTCCAAAATGACAATGAATGAATTATATCTCCAATGCAATCTTCACACACGAGCCTTGAGTTTCTTCAGTAGCACCTGCTACACCTCCCTCCTCGAGCTTCTTTACCCCCGTACAAAGCAATAGATGTTGGATGGCTTGAGAAAGCAGAATGGAGATAGGATTGTTCAAGGAGAAGAATGAGAGGGTTTAGAATATGCAAGGAAGAAAACAATGTTGAAAAGATGTGCCCACTAGCTATCTAGCTCAGCCATGACTCTGATACCATGTTGAGAAACATGGATCTAGAGCTAGTTAGTTATGGTGGACGCAAATCAAAAACATGATACATTATCAGAATGAGAGATTGTAACTCAAGTGAATTAGGTTCCAAGATAGATTAGCTTGGACTCATAAAGACAGTCTTGAGTAACTTAAATTGATAGTTCCATTACCTTGTACGAGTGTCAACCAAGTACATGCCTTTATAGCTTTTGGATAGTACAATTCTCCTCACTGTGCATATGGGATTTTGAACATCTCTTCCTAGAGAATACATCATTTTTCTATCTTCCATACAAAGCCACCTATGGGCAAAAGCCTCTTTTGGGCACACATTCAGCCTCTATGGGCATATATCTGGCCTTTATGGCCAAGCATCATTTGCTATTCTCAAAAATGAGGAGTACAGACAAGCCATCAAGGCAATTGGCAAGCCCAAGGAGGACACACCCTCAATACTAGTCTACATGATAGTTGGAAGCTTACATGGAAAGCCCAACCCTGTCACAATTCCAAGCCCCAAACAATAGACGAGAACTCTTGGAAATCCTAGGATATCTGATGGACAAGTTGGATGGCAATCTAGCAACTAATCTCAAGCCACTCCACAATCTCTTGGATGAGCCTGAATGGCGATGGTCCAAGGTGCACACTTTAAACTTAATGTACAATTGGGATTTAGTCCCCAACCAATAAGAAGAGACGTATCAAGACTTGGAGAATGATGAGTACTCAGAATATGAAGACTCTTTCTCCTTTAGTGATGAGAGCGAAGGGGAAATGGATACTATAGAATATGGCACTCGGACATGTAATCGAACAAATACAAGTTGACTCCAGACCACGCACGTAGAATTCCTTTAGGATAGAGAAAGGAGTCATGTGCAGGGACTGTGTGATCGAACCTAATTGGAGCACATAGGCACAATCGACTACGAGTAGGTAGGCCTAGCCCAATCAAGTGATGCACCACTATTAAGAACGAACTCAACTTCTAAGCTACAACTACCAGGAGAGACTCCCTCTTCTAGCGAAGACAAAGAGTTTGATTCTGAGTTGGAAGACAGCTCAAATAGAGATCCTGAGATACCTCGACCTTCCAAGTCTAGACATACCAAAGGGGACCTACCCATTTACCTGAGACACTGATGGTTAAGGGAAGAACGATAGAAGCTGCCTAAGGAAACACAGACAAAAGAGCAGCGAAAACTGCAAGACCTACCAAAGTGATTTACAAAATTCAAAAAAGGAGATAGGGTGGTGAACTTTCTAGGAGCCAAACAACAGGGGCAAGAAAGCAAACCAATCGAAGGACCTGCCAAGGTCAAGGAGGTCAACTTAGCCAAGGAAGGGGAGACATCACAACATGTCTTTATAGTTGATGACTTGACTGAGGAAGAGGAAGCAAGTCTCATTACTCTCTTACGACAGTATATAGACATCTTTGCTTGGTCCCTAGAAGAGCTCAAAGGGGTATACCCAAGTGTAGTGACTCACAATATACCCATGACACATGACGCAATGCTGGTCAAGCAGCGACCATATCCATGAATCCAAAGCACACCCATGCCATCAAGGAAGAAATTGACAAGCTAATGAGAGCAAGATTCATCTACAAAGTTGAACACACGGACTAGGTTTTGCCCATAGTCATCATATTAAAGAAGAATGGAAAGATTAGAGTGTGTGTCAATTACAAGAAGATAAACACAACTACAAAAAGAGATAACTATCCATTGTCGTACATCAAGCACATGCTCGAGAGAGTAGCTGGCAAAGAGACCTATGGTTTTCTAGATGGCTTCTTGAGATACAATCAAGTGCAAGTGCATCCTAATGATAGGCACAATACCACATTCGCCACTAAATGGGGCGTCTTTGCCTACATAGTCATGTGTTCTGGGTCGACTAACGTGCCAGCTACCTTCCAATGACTGAAGTGCACTATATTCAAAGACATGCTTAGGAAGGAGCTAGAGGTCTTCATGGATGACTTGTGTGTTCACTCTACTTGGAGAGAACATTGAGCGGTCTTTGAACAGTGTCGACTGTATCATCTCTCATTGAACCCCTTGAAGTGCCAGTTTTGGGTGAAGCATGGATGCATCCTAGGGTAGTGGTATCGAAGAATGGCATTGCCATAGATTTCTTGAAGACCAGGGTCATTATCAATCTTCCACCCCCAACTGATTACAAGGGCATTCAATGCTTCTTAGCCCATACACAAGGTATTATCGACGGTTCATGTTGAACTATGCATTGATTGCTAGACCTCTGTACAAGTTGTTGATCATATTCAAATGGACCGAGGAATGCCAACATGCGTATGAGAAATTGAAAAAGGCTCCTAACCACAACACCAATTCTACGAGCCCCAAATTGGGCACTCACGTTCCATGTGCACATTGACCCTTCAAAATTTTCCATAGGAGCTGTGTTGTGCCAGGCTAGTGAACACAACCAGGATTACCTGTGAGTTTTGCTAGCAAACAACTCACTAAGCCCAAAATAAATTACTCAACAATGGAGAGAGAGGGCTTGGCCATGGTGTTTGCTATAAAGAAATTTCGGCATTATCTTTTGGCTATGCCTTTTACCTTCTTTGTTGACCATCAAGCCTTGTTGTATCTTGTTAATAAACCTTGTGCTACAAGACACATCGCTCAATGGCTACTTCTACTTTTGGAATTTGACTTCTTCATGGTGGTACGTAAAGGGAAGCAGCACTACATGGCTGACCATATGTCTTGCATCCCCACAAGAGAATCTGTCGGGCAAGGCATTGTAGATGAACTACCAAACACACATCTATTCAGCTTGTCCAGCGATGAAAGGGATTTGTTTAGAGCTGACGTGACATCGTATTGGGTAGATGACATAGTTCAAGTACTTGAGCACAGACTACCTGAACCACCAATAAAAAAGGCCCGACTTAGGTAGCTCATCTTGAAGATCCAACCTTATTAGTTGATAGCAAGCCAACTTTATAGGTTGGGGCAAGACGGTTTGTTGCACGTTTGTGTGTGTGAGCATGAGGTGCATGACGTAATCACAGAGGCACATGGCGGAATTGCAAGAGGACACTTCAGCGAAGACACAACAGTCCACAAGGTGCTGCTGTCCCAACTGTGGTGGCCTACTCTTTTCTAAGATACAGCACGATTTGTAAAGAATTGTGATGAGTACCAATGGACTAAGGTCCCTATTCATAAGGACCACATGGATCGAACACCAATCATTACACGAAAATCCTTCAAGAAATGGGGGATTGACTTCATCGAACCCATTAGTCCTGCAACATAGTATTCACAAGCTAAATGCATCATTGTTGCCACCAACTATCTAACAAAATGGGCAAAAGCATGAGCTATGAGAAAAAATGCTAGGACTATTGCCAAGTTCTTATGGGAGCAAGTGACTCATGGTTTGGCTGCCCCATCGAACTAGTTAGCGACCAAGGCACACACTTCATCAACGAAGTGATAGCTCACCTCCTATCCACCTTCCTAATCATCCATTGAAAATCTTTGCCTTATTACCCTTAGGCAAACGGCCAAGATGAATCCAAAAATAAAATCTTGGTGAATGTCCTAACCAAGGTAATCTCTGTTTCGCATAGTGACTGGGATAACAAGTTGATGGTAGCCTTGTGGGCCTACTGCACGGCTTATAAAACAGCTGTGGATCAAACTCCCTTTAGGTTGACCTATGGAATTGAGGCAATGCTACCCTTAGAGTTCTTTGTCCCTAGCCTAAGGATAGCCCTTCAAGAGAGATGGGATGGGAAGGAGGCATGGACAGAGTGCCTGGTTGAGCTCAAACACTTATCAGAAACTCAATTTCTAGCCACCCATGTGCTAATATGCAAGAAGGCAAGACGCAAAAGCAAGTTTGACAAGCATGTCAAGCAACAAGACTTTGAATGCAGTGACTTAATACTATTTTACTCAGTCAAGGTACATAAACATAAAATGAAATTTCGGGGGCTAGGTCTTTCAGAGTTCGAACCATCAGCTGGACTAGCAACGTAGAACTCAAACCCCTAAAAGGTGAGGGAATAGGCTTCTTCAACAATAGCCACTTAAAGAAGTACTTCCCTTCCACGCACCCACTGCATGAGCCCCCAATGCTAGTATCCCCTGTCAAAGTACGAGTAGCCATTATCACTGAGATGGACGATGAGGATGAGGAAGCTATAGAACTAGCTTACCTAAGCATAACAATCACTACCCAGCACACATGCACCATCAATGCATTGATTGATGAGGGAGTTGACTTTAATGTCTTGACTCATGATCATTGGACCCAAATTGGCAAACCACAATTACAGCCCACTAATGCTAGGCTCAGCTTGTATGGGGGCCGATTATACACACTCTTGGGAAAGTGCAAGGCTACAATTTCTATCGAGACTAAAAGCATGCATATGATTTTCTATGTGTTGCCCAACACTAAAGATGCAGGCACGAAGTTGCTGTTAGGACGAACTTTTAAGAAGCAAGCTCGTTGTAATGTCAACTATGAGTCATAGCATATCCACCTAGCCATGGGCAATGTTCGCATAGTTACACCTTTCAACACGGGCTGCATGGCTCCATCCAAGCTCGCAAAGCCATCGGTAGAGAACCCCACCGTCAAGTCTAAGGAGGGGGATCATGACTCATCACAACCCACCAAGCCTCAATGCCAGCAACACGCTAATCCCAATGCTAAAGCCCATGAATCCCAGTTCAAATGGGTACCTAGACATCGAGGACCGCCACCAAGGAGCAGACACCCACACCCTCGTAGAGCTAAGGACCCACACTCAAAACCTAGTAGGCATGGCAAAAGTTACTGATATCGATGAATGGTCAAGCCACGATGGATCCCAAAGATCTTAGTACAAGTGCAAGGTTACTATGAGGGTAATACCCATGTCTGGGTACCTAAAGCCAAAATGGCCATTGGCACTCCTCAAAAGCTACCCTCAAACTTGACCACATGAACCATCCCTGCAAGTCTGACACTCAAGCCACAAGAGAATCAGGCCACTAAGTCCATAAAGCCTCCAAAGCCTAAATCATCATGGCCTAAACCAATCTATCACCCAAAACCACAGCCTGTTATTGACAAATCGCCCAAATCTAGCCCCACTAGTGCTCCTCAAACCTCAAAAGCACCTAGTAGTGTGACAACCATAGCTACGACCAAACCCATCGAACACGCATCCAAGCTACAACCTCACGAGCAAACCAAGCAGCAACCATTAGCTCTACTGAACTCTCTAGTTCTGTCAAACCTCAACCACCTGCTGCTGCTAGCCTTAGACCCTCTTATGAGCGGAAATCAATTCTGACCTTGGCCACAGACTTAGCTGACAATACGGGAGATGACTTGGTTTCTTGCCTAAGACGCTTGGACCCTAAGACACTTAGACACTACTTTCATGACACTGGCCAAAACTACGATTGCCTAGACTTAGGTTTGTTGGAAGAACCTATAGCAATGGAAGTACGAACACTCCCTTACTCTTGGGAAGAGTCAGATTTTGTATTCATAAATACTTCCGAAGCAACTGAGGAGTTCATTGCAACTGAGATATCCAAAGAACAGGCAACTACACAACATCTCATTGCATCATATAACAGGACCGTAGCCATGGCTATGGACCAAGAAATCGAGCGATCGAAACAACTTGTTAACAACGAATCCTCCTCCTTGAAAAAATGGTACACTCTTTGATTGCAATGGGAACTGGAGGGATGCCAAATCATGACCAACACTGAGCAGTGACATGCAATCACATCATCGAAATATGACCCAACATATGTAGCTTCAACTTCCTATAGGGTGTTGACTACCATCTGTAACTAACCCCTAGAAGACCACATTAAGGGACATCCTTATTTAGATCGCATCCTCACCGAGGAAGAGTTGCACATCGCTAGCCAAGTGGACTCCGATGACTTATTGCTTGATGTCCTCACTTACATTACACATGTGGGCATGTGCCCTTTGGACATGGACATCTATGGTAACTTAGAATATAACCCAAATTTCTATGCTTGGCTCATGCGCAAGTAAAACAATGAGCCAAGTAAAACACTAAAACTATGCGCTGAAGGCCCTTCACCCTCTAAACCTTTAATCCTAGGAAGGATTCTTCTTATCTCAAAGGGTGGATGGGGTAAGTGGGGTAAGGTGAATCAAAATCAAATCCAACATTTAAAGAAACACAAAAAGGAAAAAACAAATCCTAAAAACCCCAACCCAAACCTAAGAACAGAAAAGGAAGGAAAACATTGGATAACGATTGAGGAAAATGTCACAGTGATTGAAATAAAGCTTGGAAGTGAAGTCTATTTTTGTACTAAAAACCATTTAATTCAGCAAGCATGAAGTTTTTTCTTCCAGCAAGTAACTATTCCGAAAAGCACTAATGACAAACCATGGATTATGACAGAAGTTGAAGATGTCACAGTAGCAAGACCAAGCCCATCATCTTCCCTCACGGAAGAGGAAAGTGCAAAGTATGGCCTCTCCCTTGAAAACCGGGCATACGCCAGCTCAGATTCGGGAGCATTCACAACATCGAAGAGGTGGTGACTAGTGAGAGGAGGCCATCAAGAGAATCGTAGGCTAGTGCAACCTCGCCAAGTACATCGAAAAGTTACACTAAGTGCGTGGAATTCTTGAGGATATATAACCCTGACAAAGAGTGTGGGACAGTATCAATGGGAAGCATATAAGGAATCAAGCAAGTGTAGGTCCCGCTCAGCAACGCCTTGGTGGAAAAGGCATTGGGATTGGAATTGAAGGTGGAAAAGAGGCAAAGAAGAGACATTTATGCCATGCTAGGATGAGAAAGGAGAGTGTCTTAATGAATGATGGCATAAGCATCCAAGACATTCTCGGCACGTGGAAGTCAGATTGCAGGACAAGGTGATCCACTCCCTCTTCTCTAGCCAAAGGTACAACTCGCTCATGCATAGGATTAGCATGCCCGTGTGCTAGAGAGCATGATGGCTCATTCGTTGGATGAGGTAGATTGGAATGGCTATGTGTGGAAGACCATACACCAATCTACTAAAGCACTAGACCTTGGAAGTAGACCAGTGGTGGGTGGAGAGTCCCTAGCATCGAAAGGAACCGACAGGAAGAAGCCTTCAGCCAAAACCTCATTTATAAGGTATGAAGGGCGCCCTTATCCAACAGGTGATAAAAGAGTCACAAGACAAAGAAGAGAGAGTAGATGAAACACCTGATAGGTCATCTCCTCGTCATGACAAAGAACAATCAAGTGAGAGGACGATTAGTGAAGAGGAGGGAGAGCAAGAAGCTCAATCCAACAAGATGAAGGCAAGGATGCCTAAGAAGAAGACGACACGGAAAAAATAGGAGGAAGAGAGAAAGAAAAAGGAGGAAGTGAACCTGAAAAAAATCCAAGAATGAGTCAAAAAGAGCCGAGGAAGAGAGGAGGAGAAAAACCATCAAACACGAGGAGGAGTTGAGGAAGAAGGAAGAGGAAGACATTGAGCTAGCCAAACGAAGATCAATGGAGCAGCAAGGCAAACAGGGTAATATGGACACCTTGAGCCCAAGGAGAGAGGAGGGGCCAAGTTCAAGCACTCAGGTACCTGAAGACACGCCAACCACAGCACAGGAGGGCAAGGGCAAAGCCCCCATCCATCCCATTCCACCCCTCATGATGCCTACCCCCGCAATGACAACACCCACCTAGAGCACCCCCGCCATGGTTGATCCCACTAATCTTATGGCCTGGGTGCAATATTTTGTTAACAAAGAACTAGCTCAGGCAAAGAGCATAGAAGCTCAGACTGTGGGGAAAAAAAGACCACCAGCAGAGTAGATGCCGAGTCAAGGTAGAACCCTAAGCAGTAAAAGGTGGGAGCCTCCACGACTCCCATCCCCACAACTGTGATGCCACCCACACTAACTACGATGATTATGTTGCGGAGCTACTTTCTCAACTAGAGAAGGCCAATAAGGAAAAGAGAATAATGGTGGCTAAGTTGGAAGCTAAGAAAGAGTCGGTGGCGCCCTTCCAGCCAAAAAAAACTTGGCAAGTGGCCATGTGCCAAAAATAAATTAGCGAGCTAAAGGCCAAGTTCAACACCAAGGAAGAAAAGGATAAAACCTGGAAGCAGTAGCTCGAAGACAAGAACCAGGAGCTGGTTGTGCTACAACATGAATACAAAATCTTGATACTGCAGCACCAGGACCTAGAAGCTCAATTGCAAAGAGTCCAATCAGGCATGGAAGAGCTTGTTGAAAGAGAAGCAGAAAGGAGACAGGAATAGGAGGAGCATCACCGAGAGGTCGAAGACCTCATAGTTAGGGTGTTCTTGGAAATAGATGAGTAAGAGAGGCTGGTGAGAGAAATCAAACACTTGGAGAAAGAGAAGGAGGGGCTCACCCACAAGGGGAAAGAACAAGAGTCAATCATAACAACCCTAACACATAGGTAAGGGAAGAGCTCCGAGGGGATGACGAAGAGAGCTGAAGAGTGGGCAACCCACAATGAAGGGAGGGTGAGAGCCATGGCATGCCGTCTGGCTGAAGTAGAGAAAGACAAAATACTTGTTGACAGTAGAGTAGAGGCTGCCCAGGTGAGCTTCCAAATGCAGCAATGCATCTTCCTGAATACCCTATTGGATGTCACCCAAGCAAGGGAGGGAGAGTCCATAGAAGGCATCAAGAAAAATCTTGGAATGGCATGCAGGGCCCCCTAATAGCAGGCCTGCAGATGCTGCCACAACTTGGGGGAGTTGGCCCAAGCTTGGAAGAGCAACGTCACTATCTCCTATTGGTAGTCCTGACCCCACAAGAAGTGGAAATGCTTGGATTCACCAAAGAAGAACAACAGGAGCCAAGGCAGGAGGAGGAGGTGGACATGAACTTTGAAATGGGGCCACACAAGGAAGAGCTTGTCCCATCACCTCCTTCCCCATGCCAAAGGAGTGAGGGCACCCCGGGCATCTATCCCATTATGTGAGGACGATTCCCCAGCAAGTTTCCATACTGACCTTGTAATCTGGGAGAGGCAAGAAACGGCTAGGAGCCCCTTTGACTTTAATTTCCAATTCCCCACCGCCCTACATAGAGTTTTGCCCATTAAGGTGGTGGGGGAGCTGATTAACATCGAAGGCCGGCTCAGATAGAAGTGGCTAAAGGAGAGAGAGCAGAACCCCACACTATGGGACACTAAAGGTGCAAAATTTTAGCAAAATAAAATTTTTGAAGTGCCAGGGTCTATGCCTAGCTACGAATTCCAACCTACATGGAGAATATGTCAAAAGACGCAGGATCTAGAGCATGGCAGGAGCTATGGTGGATGAAAGATGAAGATTAAGCTCATGATGACATAGATAAAGAATGAACCTGTTACACAAGTGAATTAGGTTACAAGATTGAGACTTGGACTCATAAACACAATCTTGTGTATAAGACTGACAATGACCAAGACACTAACTGAAATGGGAAAGCATCATGATATTGCTTTCATCATATTTGAAAAGTGGTAGTCAAGTACAATGCTTTATAGCTGCTGGATGGGTAGCAGTGTCCCTTTCTGTGCATATGGGATTTAGTATGCTTGCATGTCCTAAGCCTAAACTACCTCATGCAAAGAGGCTATAGTAGGTGTGATTGCAAATATCTAAACAGCCCTCCTCAATCACAACCAGAAAGTACAAAGTGTGTAGAGGCTTTAGTGAGAGCAACACCTGCAAAGTGTGGGCACACCGTAAACATGGCAAAACACCAAAGGCTATCATAGAAAAAACTAAGTGTGGGTACCACAAACATGGTGGACATCCAGATGCTGACATGAACCTCACAAAGTGTACAAGGCTATAGTACAAGGCTACATGAGGAGTTTACAAGCTTATGTTAGAAGCATTAGGGCTAGGGATTACAAGGCTAAACAAGTCTAGTTAAAAATTGGGTCAAGGACCGACATGCCCTTGTATTTTTCAGTATTTCTTTTCACATAGATCTTTAATTTATTGTAGGCCTTCTTGTCGGTGTAGTCCAGCTTGCTCTTTTTGATCTTGTACTTTTTCTTCACTTTGCTTGAAGCTTCTGTGGGAGCTTTCACTCAACCGCCAAGACCCACGGATCGCTTATTGTTTCAAGCGTTCCAAGTGAGCTCTAATGGCTATCTCTCACCTAGCCGACGTGCCGTCGATCCTACGAGTGTAGTGAGCTTACCTTGATGCCCGATTGAGTACCCTCCTCTAGAGCTCTTGCACTCCGGTAGCTCCATGATTCTTGATGCTAGCTCAAGCATCCTCAAGCCTCCTCCATCTCCAAGCTCCATCCTCCATAGCCACGCGCGCAAGAGAAGAGAAGAGAAGAGGAGATGGTGAAGAGCTTCACCCTCTTGATCCCTCACTCTCACACACACTCACTCCCTCACACTCTCACGCTCCCTCTCTCAAGAGCACACACAAGCAAGAAGGAGAGAAGAGGAGAGGAAGAAGAAGACTCTTTTTGCCACACACCAAAGAATGAGCTTCTCATTCACTTTTCAACTTTATATACAAAGCCCTAAATCCTTTTTGGGCGGTCATCCCCTTTTCCCTCTTTTACATGGCCGGCCGTAGCCTAGGCCCTTTTTCCCATTTCCCACCATTCTAATTTATCCTATTCCCAATAATGCGTACACTTTGCACAGGAGCGAGCCTGGCACTCTTTTACAAAGATTCAAGGGGCGCTTCCACATTTTAATTCTTTGGTTGCCTCGGGCCAACATCGAAGCTTCCTGAGGGTCGTGCCCGAACCTTTGAATTTTTCAGGGACTGGCTCCCGATCAAGGCGCCTTTTTCTGCTTTTATCCTGCGCCTTTTTTTCTATTTTCATTTTTTTCCATTTTTCTCTCCTCTATACTACGAAAACACAGTAACATTACCCCCTCCTAGCCAAGTGCCAGTCCCATGGCACTGCGGTGGGACGGAGTGGCTAGTTAGGTCGACTACTGGGCGGAACAGGTAGGTGGGTGGTTGGGGGAATGATAGGTGATGGAGGTTGGGGACGATGACCAGGAAAGATTTTGGCATGCTTTAGGCTCCATGAAGAGGCTCGGTATCTTTTACACTGTTGTGGAGCCCCTTATGTAGCTGATCGTCTTTTGAGTATCAGAAACGCTTGAAGCAATAAGCAATCCCTTAGGAGGGTGGTATTGGAGGGATTTATTCTGGAGAAACCCCCCGAACGTTGTGTGTCTTGAAAATCCGTGGCTTTGATTGAAGATCCTTGTCTTTGAGTTGAAAGCCTTCAGTTTTGAGTTGAAGGTCTTCAGGCTGGTAGAATCAATAAGCGGTCCGTGGATCTTGAGGCGTTGGGCATGGATCTTTGGATGATGAGGTTCCAAGATCTATGCCAATGGCAGTTCTACCATGACTTGGTTCAATCAGGGTAGCCATCAGCAGAGGCAGATGGCCGGATGCCAGTACAGGAAAAGAAATTTTGATCATTAAAGGATACCGTGGGTGATCCTCTTCTGTGGGTAGCCATGTCTTGAGGCACTCCCTAAGGGGTGTGTCTGCTCGCCGTGTAGTGTGTGGTGCTCGTGGCAGTGGAACTGGGAGATGGGTCTAACCTTGGGTAAGCCCTTGGTAATGTCCCACACTTGAGGACCCAGTTCGTGCTTCGGTTGAGGTGCGGTGCGAGTCCTAGGGTGACAGGTCTGAAAGTCCTGCCCTTGATATGCCCTAAGCGTGAAGTGGGGGAGGGGGCTAGGGAGAACCCTAGGTGCAGTGACTGTGGTACTTCTGCTTCTTCTTCTTCTTCTTCTTCTTCTTCTTCTTCTTCTTCTTTTGAAATGATACATAGGCCTAATTGTCTTGGTCGGAATGAGAAGGAGAAGGGGGTCGAATAGATTTGCTCAAAAACTGGCGACTCTGCATGTAATCTTTCAGATTCATGCGTACATGAAGGGAGGTGGTGGAGAGGCTAATCTAGTGTTTGTTCACAGCCAGCCATCTCCATGATCAAGAGATGAGGCACAAATTTCGGCACCAGAGAGATCACGCCTCCATGCTTCTCCCCATGTTTTTTTGCCATGCCACATTTCATGTGGCATAAGTTGTCCCAACTCCCCAAGGGTCATACCCACTTGGCCAAACTTTGGTCCACCTTTTTAAATCTTGCCCGGTTCTTGGCTCCTTCCCCGTCCGGACTCCGAATTGAGCTCTGAAAAATCCTGGGCGTCTGGCTCGGCGTCTCGCATTGATCGGTAACTCTTGTCAACCCACACGACAATCTAAAAAATTGTCAAAAATCAACAAGTGTCTCTCGAGCATCTTTAAAGCACTTTGGCGCTTAAAATCATCCTAGATCGAGCCGCTGCCTTCGACGTTGAATATTTTTCCCTTGATATTCGTAATTTTTAGCTATTTTTAAGCACTTCTCGACATCAAAATTTCACTCTCATTGGCGACCATGGGATAGGGCGACTCAGCCCGTCAAATCCCACACCAGATCTGCACATAAACAACCGAAGGAAGCATCAAGCTAGTAGAAAATAGACACATACTAAACACAGCACAATGCACACCCTACCCCCTGACAAAACCAAGGCATAACATCCACAAGGAGTAGGCCTAGCATAATCTAATAAAAGGTCCGAAGCTAGTCACTGACCCATTGCTCCAACACTGCCAAACTAAAAAGAACTATCAAAGAAGTTGCCCTAAGTGGTGGTCTGAACTACCTACCTAACTAAGGACAACACAACTAGGAGCTTCTACTAGGCGAGGACTCCTATAGCCTGATCAAGGAGCATTTTCTTGTAGTACATGTCTTCTTTTAGGGTTTTTATTTTAGTAACATACTCGGGCATGTAAAAAGGAGGGAGCTGAGCATAGTGACCCAAGGAGAACAGGGCATCAGCCTCAGGACTTGTCTCGGTACCCAAGAACCTACCAAGCCCTCGCAAGGCGACACTTAATCCTTTTTTTACACTCACTTTTATTTTTGCTCCAACCTTCCTCGTTTTTTTTTCAGCAAGATGCCACCCCTAGGAGGACAAGGCATCGGCCCCGGGTCTGACTCATCCCCAAGAACCTACTAGGCCTTCGCAAGGCGATGATCAACTACTTATAAATTTTTCTTTCTTTCCTTTTCGATTTTTATAGGGGTTAGAACCCCTTTTTACACACCTTCGTATATTTTTATTGTCTTTAAGATATTCAGAGTTTCTTTTTCCTTTATCATCTTTATTTTTTTCTGGCAGGCTTCTCTAACTGCCTCACAGCTAACAAGAACTCCTAGAGCGGCTACCTAGCAAGCTAGCAGAACAGGGTCACTAGGACTCCCTTCTAATACAGGTCTTTTGATGTCGGGCAATGTCTTTACAGGAGGAAACGGCTACTTAGACCTCCCTCAAACATACTGAACCTAAACCTAGGACTTCATGCCTTGGACGCCCGTCCCCAACAAGAAAAGAAAAACCCCCCTTAACAAGTACACAAACACATATAACATAAAAACCACAGTACTCATAAAGGAAGGATATCACCTGGATAGGGCCACAAGAAACTTCCACGCAGCAAAAGACTCCTTCCAAGCTCTTCTTCCGAACCTGTCTAGCATAAAACTCAAACAAGAAACCGTTAACCGCACCTGCACTAAACAGACAACTGACCCTCTTGGCCTAAGGAGATAGAACACTAAAACCTCGCAAACTGGCCCTCTTGGCCTAATGAGATCAACCAAAATAGCACCTACACATCCCTCCCTGGAAGAATCCAGATATACAATAATATGCTCCTTTCCAAGGAGGAAAAACAAGCTCGTAGCCCTAAACTAAATGCATAAGGTTATGACCCATCCCTCCTGCATAAATAGCAAGAGGCGTACGCATAACATGTTGTCTAATCAACCTATGGGTCCCAGATAATAACGGTAGATTGGTCTCGGCTACTCTTTGCATCACCCATATCAACCATCGTCTGCCATATATTGCATGTTTTGATAACATCCCCCACAAGCAACCGGGTCCTGTTTCATCGTTGATCACAATATCTAAACTAGGACCACAATTAAAGAAGAGGTCTTCCTCATAAGCAAGATTTGCTAATGAATCCGCAAACTGATTCCAGTAGCATGGAATCAACTGAAGAGACACTCTCTCAAACTCCTCTAGTAGGCTCATAGCAGTCCGATGATACATACAAAGAATGGGATTCCGCACTGTGTATGTCCCATCTAGCTTATTCAGGATCAACTGGGAATCCCCTTTTACTAACAATCGACGGATACCACCTTGTTTGGCAATATGCAGTCCCATAATCAAGGCTTTATACTCTGCCATATTGTTAGTGAATCCTACCCCGAGATAAGCAGCTAACTTGATCGTCACTCTACGTCGGGGATCTCGGATTACTACTCCAACACTTCCTTTTTTATTAGGGCCCCTTGACGCTCCGTCAAAATATAATGTATACGTCCATAATGGGTTTACACAGCCGGCCATCGTGAACTCCTCTATTCGTAATTATGGTAATCAAAGTTTAGCATATTGAGAGGATGAACTGACGGCTCCATTCCACCTTCTTCATTGAAGTCAACAGGGATACTTGTCAACAGTCGTAAACAGTGATGGCAGAAGACTTTAATCTCCCTCACAAAGGTTCCGTCTTCTTACTTAAGCACTTTATACCCTTTGCTCCACCAGATGAGTTTCCCCTGATGGTATCTTTGCTCCAGATATGGGTGCTCCAAATAAGAGATTAACCGACCCATCAACCAGCTTTAAGCTCTTCCGCAGGTCTCAAATCATTCCTAGCATGGACCTGCAATGCATTTTCTTTGTATTAGCATACTTAGAAATAATAAGGTTTAATCTTATTAAGATTAACCTTATTCTTAAACTCTACTCCCTATAGATCAGCTAATAGGGTTGTAGACCTATTCTTCCCTAACCTGACAATCTTGTAGGACCCATCCCATTTAGGTTCCAATTTCCCTGGGAACAGCTCCCTACGCGCATCATAATATAAAACCAATTGTCCTTTCTTAAAGGTATACTTCTTCGCCTTTAAGTCATGCAAGTGTTTCATGCGACATTTAGCCACCTCTTGGTGTAATAGGCTTTGCAACTTAATTTCATCGAGGTGCGCTAAAGTCGTGAAACGTTCTAATAGGGCGTCCTCATTACCCAAAGAATGGTTTATTGCGAATCTTATGGTCGGCAACTCAATTTCTAAGGGTAAAACGCACTCTTCACCATAAACTAGTTTGAACGGCGTGTGGCCAGTGGCGCGCTTGAACGTGGTATTATATGCTCATACTACCACATACAGCTTATTGTCCTAGTCTCGTTTCTTTTCAGAGACTATCTTGGACAAGATACCCACAAGCTGTTTATTAGTGCTTTCAACTTGCCCATTTGCTTGCGGATTATAAGGAGTCGTTTTATTGTGCTTGATTTGCCAAGCCTCAGTCAAACTTTTGATCACCTTATTCAGGAAATGGGTTCCACGGTCCGACACTAATTCTTTCGGGGGACCAAAATGGCATATTATCTGCTCTAAAAGGAAACTAGCAGTTTCTTTAGCATCATCTTTCCTTGTTGCATGTGCTTCTAACCACTTTGTGAAGTAGTCAGTTGCTACAATAATATGCCTATTTTGCGCAGTCGATGACGGAGTAATAGGATCCACAAAGTCTATTCCCCACTTCTCAAATGGAAGTATCGCCATAATAGGGGTGAGTGGTCTTTTCCTATTCTCTCAACTATCATGTCGTTGACAAATATCGCATCTCTTAACATACGCAAACGCATCCTAGAAGATGGCAGGCCACCAGTAACCTGCTCTTAAAGCCTTTTTGCTGTAAGCCGTCCAACAAAATGACCTCCGCAAGCGGAATCATGGCACTCTTCCAAAATGAATGGCACCTCGTCAGGCATCACACATCGGCGATAGATGTCATCAACCCCTTGCCGATATAATGTACCTGCGATCAAAGTAAAATTTAATGCCTACTACTTAATTTTCCTTCTCTTAGCTTTAGATAGTTCGGATCCAGCCTCTCCTGTCGATAAATAATGCGTTATTGCAGCATACCAGGAGGAAATATACGTCATATCTATCTTAAATAACGACTCCATGTCACTACCTTCAGCCCAGATTCTTTCGGCTCCCCAAAATCCACAAGACATTCCACAATACCCTGTAACCTTGGTGGCTTACTCCTAATCTCATAATCAAACTCCTGCAAAGTGATTAACCACTTCGCTAAACGATCAGGTGGCTGCAGCTTATTCATCAATAATCGAAGCCCCTCCACCTTCGTATAAAGCACAACTTTCTCATAGAGGATATAGTGCCTGAATTTCATGGTCCCAAAGACCATCGTAAGACACAACTTCTCCATGTAGGTATAAATGATCTCTGAAATGCCCAATTTTTGACTAGCAAAGGCTATCGGATGATACCACTTTTCCTCCCAAATTTGGGATAAACAGCAGCTGATACTATGCATAGTGGCTGCTGAAAATATATAGAACACCTCGCCTCTTTTAGGTGCTTTTAAAATGGGAGCTTTTACTGGCTCCTGTTTCACATCCTCAAAAGCTACCTTACAAGGGTCACCCCATACAAACAAACAGCTAAAGGACAATAGATTTGTCAGCGGCAACGTTCTTTCTGCCAAGGCGTTTATGAATCTACGGTAATAACCAACCGAAGACAGAAAGCTATGAACTTCTTTCGGAGCGCGTGGTGGACCCATGGCAACTATGACTTTGACCTTCTCGGGATCTGTCGCAATTCCTATTGAACTGACCACATGGCCCAGCAAGAGCCCATAAGGTACGCCAAAAACGCACTTCCGTGGGTTTAGAGCGATGCAAAATTACCTACACCGCTCAAAGCATTTTCTTAAAATGATCAACTGCCTTTCTCTTACGGTGGCGGCCCCTAAGTCATCAATAAACACCTTCAACTCTTCAGGGGATATGTCACCGAATGTCTTATCTGCTATTCGTTGCCACGAACCAGGCACATTGCATAAAACAAAGGCCATCACATGGTACGCAAAAGTTCCAAAGACAGTAATAAAAGTTGTTTTCAACTTGTCCTCTTCTGCAATTGCCATCTGGTTATATCCTGCAAAGTAATCCATAAACGAATGTATCTCCCTACCCACTAATTGATCCAAAATCTGGTCAATGAATGGCAACGGGTAGTAATCCTTAACCATCTGCTTATTCAGCTCTCTAAAATCCACACATAATCGGATCTGATTATTTTTTTTCTTTCTGATTACTACTGGTGAACACCATTCCGTGTGTTGCACAAGAAAAATCAAACCCGCTTTCCGAAGCTTCTGTAACTCTTCAAACAGCCCGTCCCTCCGTTCGAAAGGCATACGCCTTACTTTCTGTCGTACAGGGCAGCTTCCCTCCTTCAACGGAATTGTATGAACGGCGGGGCTGGGAGGAATGCCTCTCAGCTCATCATAACTCCAAGCAAAGATGTCACGGAATTCTTGAATCAAGGACACATAGTCCTCCCTTTCTGCTGAGCTGAGCATAGAACCTAATTTAATTGGCCGCGAATCATTTGGCGTGCCAAGGTCTAGCTCGATAACATCTACATCTCTTATACAATCTTGGGCCTCAATCGGCTTGTTCAAAGTGATCTAATAGATGTCTTCCGTGGTGGATCCCTCTTTGGACTCATCACTCGATGATGTCTCACTGGCGGATAAATCCTCTAATGTCTCCAATTCTGTGGAAGATAGAGGAGCTCTCTCACTTTGCGGGGACTCGGATAGGCATCAATCACCACGTGCTGAGCACCTCTGCCAAATATCAGCCGACCGGTGGGTATATCCACTTGACAGTCCGCTTGCAAGATCCAAGGTCGTCCAAGTAATACTTGGTAACTTGGACGCCCTGCAAAACGAATCACCCTAAAATCCAACAAGCATTCTACATTCGCAACGGTGACATGGATCTTAGTAATGCAGCCTTCCAGCTGTCTCAAACTATCATCCGCCATTCTGAGAATTGTGGAGGTATCTTTCTGGATCGCAAGACCCAACCTTTCCATTAGTTCAGAACTCATAATGTTAACAGATAATCCCGTGTCGACAATGGCATAATCTACTAATATCCCATCGACATAGGCTGCAACCCTTGGGCAATGCTTCTCAGCATGCTCGAACCAGTCATCACCAACTCACGCAATACCCAAAGGTTCTACGATATACCCGGTACGCAGGATCTTTCTAAATTCCTTGCGTACTCCTGGGGAAAGCTTAATAAGCTGTAAAAGGTTCACATCTGGCTTGACTTCGCAAAGAGAGCTCGCCAAATCAAATTCATGATAGTTCAATAGAGTTCGCTTTTCACGCCAAACCATCCGCTCTTTAGGTCGCTGAATCGGCTTTATTGCCTCTTTTTTAACTTTCACCTTCTTCCTCAGTGGTTCTTTATCCTTCTTAATATCGGCTTTACTCTCCATGGGCTTCAAAGGTCCCCCTTCCATGGTAGGATCCAAAACTTGCATTCCTTTGTCGCCCTGTTTAGGGTTTCCGTCGACAGGCTTATCCTTGTCAGCCTCTCTACCCTTTTGACCTCTTGTAAGGACAGCTCGCAAATTAGAGGTTTCAGTGTCATTAACGCACACAGCCTCAATCAAACTAACCCCACTACCACTAGGCAGCTCCTCCACTGTAGTCTTTGGTCGTTGGAGTATTTGTTTAGGTCTGTCTTCTCGCTAGGAATCATTTCCTTGCGCACAATGATTAACAGGCCCTGGTTGTCGACTACCTCGCTGGAGGGCACTAATCTTACTCCAGCAAGTGGTTGCTAAATGGCCAAATTTTCCACAGATGTCGCACTTGACATTTGGGCAATTTCGTGGATAATGTTGCCCACTACACCATTTGCAACTAAACCTCGAAGGTGCACCCTCATCTGGGTATCTACTTCCTATCAAATTTTGTTGTTTTTTAAGAAAGTTGACATCAACGGCTATTTGTCGATACTGCTCCGTAATCATGTCGGTATAATGCTTCATCATGTCCTTAACCTCGCCAAGAACATTGGAAGCGCTCGACTCGTAGCCTTGATCATTACCCTGTCGTTCCATCGGCCTAACAATTTGATTAGGCACTGGTTGTTGAACCATAGGCATGGTATTAGGATTAACTGACTGGCCTCCACCATTTGGAGCCATTTGACTGCCCGTAGGCATCGACATGCTAGGGGGAGCTAGTAATAAAGGCACATTCTGCATCATGTTCCCTCTCCCATTAGGATTAGCCATCGCTATCCCTTGGCTACTACTGCCATTGGCCATCGCCGTATTATTTTCCAATGCTAGACCTATATTCGGATTGGCACGAGAGGCATAGGCAGCTTGTAGTCGGGATTCCACTTCTTATGCTCATGTAATGGTAGTATCTATATCCCCCAAAGGGACACTACTCAACTGCAACTGGATATTAAAGTCCAAACCATGCAGAAAATAGTGCAATTGGGCATCTGCGGGGATAGGAATAGAGGTGTCCAACTTACAGAAAACCTCTTTTAGCTTCTTTGCATAAGCACGAATATCCTCGTGTGGTTCTTGGCAGGTCACGTTGAGTACACGCAACCAATATTACCCACCCCTTTCAGGGGCAAACTCCCTTCGAAAAACTCCATAAAATGAATCAATATTCAATATGGTTCCGGCTTCTAAACCATGATACCATATGGCAGCTCTTCCTTTGAGAGTTATGTTGAAGAACATCATTAAATGTCCTTCTTCTTGGATGCGACAGTTAAACATCAGCTTTTGAAACTCCCTAATGTGAAGTTCCGCATCTTCCTCAACTAGCCCATTGAGTAGCGGGTAACCTAGAGCCGGCAAATCCGTCATTCCTGCAGGAATTGCAATGGGCTGCACCATGGCGGAAATTGGATTTGCACTAGGAATAGGGGACGGTGAGGTTACACCTCCTGCACTTGATGTAGACTGCCTTATGGAAGAAAGGGGAGCACTAGAGCTTCCACCTTCTCCTAACTTACTGCTTGTGGCACCAAGACCACTAGATCCACTCCCTCGTAAGGGTTTAGCACCGCTACGCTTAGGGTAATACCTCCTAAGAATTTTAGCACGTCGCCTAGCTCTTTCGTCTCTCTCTTGCTTTTGGATTTCGGCTAGACGATGCTTATCGATGAATAACGGGTCAAACCCAGTATCCTTTGGCATAAACTGCTAACTGGTCCCTAGACAACCAGGATTCGAGGACCGCCACTTCTAAGCGGCTCCCGGCAGACGCACCACTGATGGGACCTAAACCGGGCCGGCACTGGCTCATGCACTAGCCGGACCTCTATCATGCGCTCAACAACCCCACGGCCTCGCGGCCAGGAGCGTGGATGACACATACATAATCTTCCTAAACATCTTGCGTTTGTATCACGTCTCGTAGTCCAACTCTAACCCAATTAACACTCCTCAGAGGGAGTCCCAGCACATTGCCAAATAGCACGAAATACAAACATAGAAGGTCCTCCCACGGCTGACTGCCGCTACCTCTCTGCGACTCTCTTACACCTTGGGGATTGGCCCCTCGATGCGTCGCTAAACATATATAACATTTCACACATATTTCCACTCAAGGTATCAATTGATCGTATCCAGGAATGTACCATTTTCCTCACTTTCTTTCCCCCAGGACCAAATGCCTAGCCTACAGCTTGGGCAACCTTACTCACTCAACGTTGGTCATGTTCCTCTAGAAAGCAATTGCCATGCATCCAGGAGGTATTGTCTAATACATTTAAGTTTCTTTATGATTTATGCAAATTGTGAATGCCCATGTGCTCAAACAATTAAGAAAATCAGCATTGGTGCACATGTGGAAAACATTTCTTTCAATGATTTTGACTATCGCTCGTATGCGGCGTTGCATGAACCTAGCACTGAGAAGACCTCGTGCTACTAGGTTCTTAATTTTTAATTATCGACCAACCTAAATGGTATGCACAAAAACCAGCAATCTTTCCATCATTTCCTTCAGCATTTGAACCCCTTTTATACACTCTACCCCCTCACCCGTTTAGGTTGTGCATGGTGCATAGGTTTAGGGTTCATTTTTCACATTTTCATTGCATAAAAAGCCATAAAAACTCACTAAAACATAGAGTTAGGGCTGAATTGAGGCTAAACCTCATACTTCAGACCCCCCATACATCCACAAACATGGATCTTATTTTTCCTTAATTTTCGGCACTCAAAATCTATTTTTCCCTTATTTTTTTCCATTTTCCCTATTTTACTTGTATTTTTCCACAATATTAAATGACTAAAAATACAAAATGAGTTGTGGGCTGTGGCCCTTAGGTTCATTTGCAATAAAAACACAAATTTAGTTGATGTGTCCTACCATATTTTCCATTTATATCTCAAAAACACCCAATTTCTCCATATTTCGCGTGTTTTACGGGTTTTACACTATTAATTTTAGTCACAACACTTATGATTTTCTAATTTTCTGAGCATAAACTGATCAAACTCATAGCAAACAACATTATAATGCATAATCATCCCATGGGAACAAATATTCATGAAGCAAATTGCATAAAACATCAATTTCCTTTGTAAAAATGGAATTACCGTTCTTTGCGGGTTGCTGGCTTTTATTTGTCATATCTCGGGACTGATTTCCAGCCACCATTAATGCTCATGACAGTCCACAATCAGCAATCTTCATTCCTCTTGAAGCAGGGAGCAATCCAGTCTTCATTAGACAAGCATCCGTCATCCATTCTTCTTCTTCTTCTTCACCACATGAATCTGCCTTTAGGGGAGAGAGAGGGAGGAGAGAGAAAGACTGAAATCAGAGATCTTCATAGAGACCACCATCAGAGGAGTGAAGCACGGCGAAATGATCGGCATCCAGGGGGGATTGAAGGCCCAATGTCAATTGGCATGATTGTTCACAGGCAGGAGATGGCCTCTCCATCAACATGGCGTGAAAATCGGCGCCCTCCTACTCACACCCTCCTCCACGTTTTTTTGCTACCTCATGCATGAAAAGTTTCATGCTACATTTAAATTTTGGGCTCCCAAGGGTCACTTGCCCATTTTGGCCAAATTTTGTCCACCTCTTCGTATCTTGACCGATTTCTTGGTCATTTCCCTGTCCGGACTCCGAATTGAGCTCTGAAAAATCCTGGGCGTCCAGCTTGACATCCCACATTGGCCAATAACTCTTGTCAACCCGCACGGCAGTCTGAAAAATTATGAAAAATCAACAAGTGTTGCTCGGGTGCCTTTAAAGCACTTTGATGCTTAAAATTGTCCTAGGTCGAGCCACCGCCTTCGACGTTGAATATTTTTCCCTTGATATTCGCAAATTTTAGCTATTTTTAAGCACTTCTCGGTACCAAAATTCCGCTCTCATCAAGTGACTATGAGGATCCCTCTTTGTACATCACTCTATAACTAGTTGAGAAATCTTAGGGTCAGTGTCCATACTACATTTGGACTCTAAGCTCAATTTGTCTACTTGATCACTCATGATCTAAGTTTCCCAAGTGGTTAAGCCATTCCATTTCAAATTGGGCATTTCATTCTCACAGTTCCTTGCACTTTCTCACTCCCACTCTCTCAATCTCACTCCCCCTCACTTTCTTTTTAATAAAGTATGCATACCACTTAGATTAATTTGACCTCATCCAAGCTAAAATAGTAGAATCATTATAGGGAGCTATTACAATTTGCACAAGAGTGAGCTTGGGTCTCACAAACATTATAAGATGATATTGTTTTCTCATCACGAGTGCCTATCATCACATGATAAAACTTGAAAGATAACGCTTCTTTCAAAAATTATTCTAGCACTTTATTTTTTATTTTCCTCAACCTTGTTGCTTATACTTGAGGTTAACATGGCCAAAAGGCATCTAAATTATATCACTTTGTTTATAGGGCCTTTTGGCTACAACCGTTTTTCCCCCTTCTCAAAATTCCCCTAATAATTTGGATATTGTAAGGATACTCAAGACCAAGTGGCATCTTCAATGGAATCAATCTCAATGGTATACTCCTCCAACATCCTAGTTAAAGAGTTCACCTTAATGTGAATCATTCTTTTTAAAGCTACATGGACAAGGGAAGATGCAAAGAAACTATGTAAAGGAGATGGGTTATGCCCATGTGACTCTAAAATAGATTTGTCTCACATCTTTTTATGTCTTGTAGGTTTAATGGAGATTTCTTAAACTTCCTAAAGCACGTTATTTGGCCCTTTCACCTCTACACTAGAAACTAGAAAGAGTTTCTAATTAAGAAAGTCAATGGTCTACTCACCACAAAAGTTTGGAATTGTCTTAAAGCCCATGTTTTGGGGGATATCTAGCTTCAAAGAAACAAATCTCTATTGCAAGGCACTTTTTCTATTTCTATTCACTCTTTCAAAAGTTCTCTTATTTTGCAAGTTGATGCTGTGGAGCAGGACATCCTCAAATACTCCTTGGAGTCAAGGAAAAAAGACCAAATTCATGTATGGACTTGAATGATACTTCTCTCTAGAGCCAAGTTCAATCAGATTTTGACCCAATTGATTGCCTCTACCACATTAAGAATGTTTCCTCAACATGTTAAGCCTCACGTTATCCCCTCTACAATAACCAATCTTTTTGTTTGCTTGTTTATACTGGCTAGTGTCCTTATGTTGAGCAATCTCTCACCCACATAATCATATTATATATTTACTATCCTTACATACCTTTATTATATATGGGGTAACAAACAGATGTTATGGTTGCTTTACATAAGTGGATTTTGGTTCACATTGAACCTCTTCCACTTAAGGTATATGTAGCTTTTCATAAAAAATACGACATTTTCAAAAAACTAACTGATCTTCTTTTTGAGAAAGACTATGTTTAGGTTTAAAAGTTTAAAGAAAATGTGCTACATCAAGTTAGATACTCAATAGCTAGCCTTAAGTGTAAGCCAAAGATAAGTAGAGATACGTAATGTTTTGCATAATGGCTAGCGATAGTAGAGCCACTAGGTTGAGCACAAGGGGTGTTTTTACATAGCATCGGTTTGGGATAGACATTGAAGGCCCTTGCCATATATATAATAAAATACCAAAGGGGCAAATACAAAAATTTCAACATATAAAGTGATTCTAGTATCTTTGAGAAAGCTCCTTGTTGGTGGTACTGAGAATGTTCTTAATCCCTTGCTCATTGTTATGGGCATTCAAAAGGGCTTTTGACTCAAAATCCAATTAGTTGGGCATTCCTTTTCTTGACTTGGCTTTGTGATTTGGTAACCACGCCCTAGTGTTTGCTTTAACCTATAACACAAACTCCACCTTTAGACCATGACCTACAAAAGAAACTTTACCTTTAAAAAAAACATAAATACACATTGACACCAAATAGCCCATAAGAAATGGGCTCAAATAAAAGACAAAAAAATAGTAGGTAGCCCATTGGACTCTCCAAGAACCAGTTCTTGTCAAGTAAATTTCTAGGGATGGAAATGCTTTATTGTATTTGTAGTGTAGAAATAGACGAGTCAAAGTTTCCAAATCAATTTTACATCTTGGGAACTTGCCCTCAGTTTTGCCAATGTTCAAGACTTTTTTGCCAATCTAGATTCTTTTTTGGAAGACTAGCCATAAATGGGTGGACTTTTTTTGCACAAATATTTAAAGATCGTATGTCTATGAATCAATATTCACATTGTGCTTATCCCAATTAATGTGGTGGCACTCATTTAATTTGTTGTTTAGTTTGTGGATGTTGGAGAAAAGGTTGGGGAGGGAAGGAGAGGCTAGCTATCCTCTAGTGTGAAGGTCCTATGATTAAATTTGTTTCTTACCCGAATGGCTCTTGAGATACTCCATCTTAGTAGAGGGCTATCCTTTGTTGAACTAGGGTAAGTTTATATATTTTTAACTTATATTTATATTGGATGTAATTACCTAGACTTAGCTAGTGATTTGATTGGTAGTCCCACAGGTTGTCCCAAACTTGAATACCTTTTTTATATAGTTTGTACCCTAACCTTAGTTGGTGAGTTGGAGTGAAGCCGCGTAGGATGTTGAACCAAACAGAGTCAAAAGCTACCCAGAGGAGTGTATAGTTTTCTTTGTCACTCAATTTGGCTTTGTTTTTGTACTTAAGTTAAGCAATCCAATTGTTTTTAGCCAAGGGAGAGGCTTTCCCTATAGAGATCATAATTTGCAAACATGCAACCACAAGGATGGACATGTGTTTTTAGTTTGGGCAGTTCCATTAGGGCCCAAGGAGTCCACCTATAAGAAATCATCTATATAATGTGCATTCATAGGATATTAAGAAATACCCTTTGCATGCTATAAGACCTTAAAATGACCCCTTTTACTTTACTAAACTTACATATTTTTTTCAAATAATAATTTAAAAATATTTTTGGTTAATATAATCTTGTAAATTTTACTAAATATAATCCTTTTTCTTTTGAACTTATGTGGTATCTCACATGTTCTGTAAGGTGGACCCCCAAGGCATTAGGATAAAGTTTTCCATGTGTCTTTGGAGTAGGGCCACCCATTCCTCATTTGATTGAAGGATGCTTCTCCACTTGGCTATTATCTTGTCAGTGAGACATTCAATGTCTAGCAAACCGTCTGCCTTAGTTTTCAATAGGATTCAAGTGCCCCGTGCAACCTTAGGCATTTTCCTTTCCCCATTAGAGCCCTAGGGAAAGCCTCTATGCATCAACTCAAATCTTTTATAGTGATTTGGGAAGATCTATAGTAGAAGATAAAAGTAAATAGTCAGATCTATATGAATATCCTTAAGGAAAATCAGTTGGATTCCCATGGAACACCTTCTAGAACCCTAGTTTCTTCCTAACTTGGTCATTACCTATTCCCAATGTTGATTTTGCATCACCATGAAGCCCATTAGGATCCCTAACAATCTAAAGATTTTTCTATTTGCTAGTATTATATCATACCCTTCCTCAATTAGCCAATTAGGTGGAGGTTTTATGAGATTTTTAATGCTTTTTCTTTTGGATTGACCTCTAACCCTGGAGTCAGCCAAAATTCTTCAAAACATAGCTAGGACTCCTCCTTGCTCACTATGAGGGGTCATGTGATTCGACGCCCCCAAGTCAATGTACCACACTACATCATCAGATGATTTTTCAGCAGCCTTATCTTTGACATATTGCATGGCAAATAGTCTATCACCAGAGTCATTTGCCTGACTGGACGTAGCATAATGTCCATGCTGCTTGCCCTTCTGGTTTCCTTGCTTCTTCTAGCAGTCCTTTGCAATATGCCCATACTTTCCGCAGTAGTGACAATCCTTATCTTTATTTGGATTGTCTGACTGACGCTGGTGCTGCCATGAGCCTCTACCATGGGAGTTAGATCTCTCCCTGCCTCGAAAGTTTCCACCGCCTCTTGCATTTGATGACGGCTAATTGCTATTACTATAGGATGCATTCTGCTGGCCTCCTCTACCAGATCCATAGCCTCTACCACGGCTACCATGACCACGCTAATTCGAGTAAAAAACTGCATCCTTATTCTTTGAACTGCTTGACCCTGTAGCTAAGCCAAGCTTCACCTCTTCATGAATCAATAATGCAACCAGCTCATTAAAGTCAAGCATCTCAGCCCGCACAGACACTGAAGTGTCAAAAGACTTGTACTCAAGACCCAAGCCATTTAAGGTCACTGCAACCATATCCTCATCTTCAACCTGTGAACCAACAGATGCCAGCTAATCTGCTATGGTCTTAACCTTTGTGACATAATCTTGTATGGATCTGTTCTTCCTCTCCATGTTATTGAATTTCTGCTTCAATTGTATCTTCCTTGCACTTGTGGTTGTGCCATAGTATTTGACCAATATATTCCATGCATCTGTTGGGGATTTACAGTTCATGATCTGTATCACCATAGCATCCGAGATACATAATGACAACCAATGTAAAACCCTGCGAGCTCTTTCCGTCCAAGCTCGATGCGCTCGTCTTTGATCAGCTGTAGGATTCCTTTCTGGAACTTCAGGTTCAGCCTCAACACCTGTCACTAAGTGCCAGTATCCTTTGCCTATCAGAAAGTTCTCCATGCGGAACTTCCATATTGCATAATTGTTGCTATCAAGCTTTTCTCCCACAATCTAGGTTACATTATCAGTTCTATCAGCATTTGCCATGTTGTAGACCTTGCATGACTACCTGCAAACCAAGATCTTCTTAACAGTTCAACTTCAGCTCGGAACTGTTTATGACAGTTTTCTGCAATTAACTGCAGTAAAAACCAGGGTATTTCAGCCCACTGACAAACCAAAACAGCCCACAAACAAGTGGCTTAACTTGTGAGTAAAGTAGTCAGTGCAAATGCTATGTATTTACTTCGGTTTGGACTCCTGCAACCTCACTGCCAGCGTACATATATGCAATCTAAAACTGTAATTCTATGAGTGACCAGCAGTGATTTCAAGCCCAAAACTGAGTGGTATACATGTCATACATGTCCCAAACTTCCATAGATAGCTGCTAGTACATGTGTCAAGTTGTGCATAGGCATAGAACCACAAAACAGTATATAACCAGCATATATGAATGTCGTAAATACATTCCCAAATTTCAAACAGCCAATGCACTGGCAACAGGGATTAATTTCAGTCCCAAAAAACCATGAAACATTTGCATCACTTCCGTTTCCAATGCTCAAGCATTTAACAGTCAGACCAAGTCTTCAAGTACCTGTGGGACTAACCAAATCAACTAGTTCTTCAAGAATAACCAATTAGTGCTTTATGTCTGCAATTTTTTTTCAGTTTTCATCCTGTCACAAGCTCTCAGATTAGGCCATTTCAAGCTCCAAGTTTATGTCAAAATACCCAAGAAATATGATATGTCTTCTAGCAAGCATCAAGTGCTACATTCAAGCTCAATGTACATGCCAAAGAGCATCCAAAATGCAGACATCACAAGTGTATAATGTCTTTGTAACTTCAATGACAGTTCAGCCCTGTGTATTCAGATCTGTACACCTCTATTACAACTCACACATGAGCTCCCACAAGAGCAATAGCAAGGTATACCCTTCAAGAACCTTCCTTGGTATGCATCCATGCTCTATGCTGCTTGACAAGTGCTACTCACCTTGAATCTCAGCCAATGAGAGCAGCCTGTTCATAGGCACAGTCCACACAGACTGTTCAGAGTATATTCAGATCAGATTTCTGGTGATGATGATGAATGCCCACTTGTTGATGCTCAATGGAGCTTTGGTGAGTCTCCAGACAAGCCACACTCTTGTTGATGCTCAATGGAGCCTTGGTGAGCAGTCCATGTACTGAATCTCAGCCATGGAGTTCAGCTTGAAAACAGGCACAAACACGCTGGCTGGCCTGACCTCTGCTGCTACACGTTTTGCTGATTATTATAATGATAAGGCACTCACTGGTGCTCAACCAGTCCTTGGGAGACTCCTCAGCAAGCCACAGCTCCTACTTCAAGCAATGAGACTCCAATGCTTCACAATACATACCTCTGTGTGACCATTGATGAAAATGACTCTCAGTCCTCTTCCTTTCCCAACTCTTCACGTCAATCTTCAAGTCTTCTTCTTGAGTGCATTCCACCAGTGAGCCCATTCATGGCTCTGATACCATGTTATCTTTCATGGATGCAGAAAAGAGAGCAACTCAGAGTGAAGCAACATGCTTCCTCTCTACATTCTACTCATTATTCATTCCACACACACTTTAGTGCATATACAACCTAAGGTCATAAAGACCATTCACACCAGAAGTAGAACCGACTTATTTAATGTACCTAACTGATCTAGCCAGACTAGCTGTGTCCAGCTCATGTCGGTCAAACACACATGAAAGAGCTTGATATTCTAACAATCATAGCCCTAATGTAGGTTGTGAGAGCTCAAAGAGATGCATGCTCGATCTAACCTCACTTTCCCAAGGGCCTCCCCTTGATGGTTATTGCACCATATGAAGAACCTTTTGGTGTTTACTTCCATTAGACTATGTGTTGCTTTAGTTCTATGCCATGCATCTCTTGGAGGGACGAGCAAATATTTCTTCTTTTTGAGAAAGGACAATAGATATGGAAATAATTGCAAACTCTTCTTCACCTTTTGTAGGTTGAGTTATTTTTGTTTTGGGATTGGATTTTTTTTTGGTTATGATCCTTGAGTGGTAGGGTTTCTTCCTTGGCCTAGGACATTATTACTTCCTTGGGTGGTGGTAGGGTTTCTTCCTAAGCTTGACTTTATTACTTCCTTGGGTGGTGAATTAAGGTCATAGTCCTTTTTAGAGTCAAATTTGAGGTCTCTGACAAACTGTCAGCTATCTACAAACTCCTTCTCCTCATCATTCAATGTAGTATGAACTTGGTTTGATAAAGAGGATCCGCTTCCTCTACTTTCTCTTTGCCTTTGGTTGATGGAGTATGTTGAGACTCATAATTCTCACGGTCAACAATGGATTTTAGTGGGTTTATGATTGGTAGGATTGAAATCTACCATCTATTTAATCAAGGAAAATAGAGAGTTCTTGACTATCCATTGTCCATGACTTATGGTTTTAACAAATCAAATGGAAACATAAAATAATTATTTGCTAGATATTGTGTTGCTAACACCTTGCAACCTAGAGATTCCCAGTTGAATTAGGTCTGATTCTTGAAGTACTCTATTAGGGGACAAGGGCCATGGCACAAACCAATGAGTGCATGATTTGCAAAGACATCTTTCTAGTGTTGGATGCCATTATGCATAATAGAGATTTCAAGTTTACATTTTTTAATGGGTGTTTGGTTGTTGGGGTGATGTTGCTCCTACCAACCTTTTGGTTTATTCAAGGCATCATTCACGTGTTGCATTGGCATGCCCTTTACTTTCTTACCATGGAGGTGACACATCAGAAGTTCCTCTACCATGGGTGGGGAGAGCCTTGTAAGCATCCATGAGGGAAGAGTCTTGAACATCTCCCCCCACGAGGAGTTGCTTGGAGTATTTCTCAGCCATGCTAAGGTGCAAGTAGCTATCAACCTCTTGAGAAATAGGGTTTCCTCTCTCCTCATAGACCCCACCATGGCTATTGTTCTAAAGATGCTTAGGTTGTAGAGGTTAAAAGGCAAGATTGCTAAGAATGGCAGAGTACGAAGAACAAGGTGCATCACCATTTGCAGAGGTGGAGGTAGAGAGATGGAGGAGAGGACCACACCCAACCATGATGAAGGCATGGACCCAAAGTTCAACACTAGTTGACAAGTTCCCATTATGCAAGCAAAGCTCATCACACCCAACCATGATGGAGGAAGGTATGGATCCAAAGTTCTCAGCACTGGTTTGACAAGTTCGCATCATGCAAGCAAAGTTCACCATACCCAACCATGATGGAGGAAGATATGGATGCAAAGTTCTCAACATTGGTTTGACAAGTGTACATCATGAAAGCAAAGAATGACCTAGGGTTTGTGGTGAGAAGGCAGTGATACACCTTGTGAGGCCCCCCAACGCTATCAAGAGGAAGGTCTGGTTCACCTAACCAAACATGAGTAGGGTTCCATCAAGGTGAAGTTTCGCTAATGGACTAATCGTTCCATCTAGTCCCGTTACAAAAATTATAAACCGATCTTCTTTGTTCCAAAGTTTCTTTAGAAGAAAAATTTACGATTTCTTTTACGTTGAACCTTAGTTTTTCGTGAACATAAGAAGCATTTAATAATGGTGTTCTTAAGCATGCATTTAACGAAGCATTAAGGAAAGCCCGACAAAATAAAAGGCAGGTTAGCAATGTGTTGCGTGTACACAACATTACTGGATACTCTTCTTCTCTCGGTCTTTTGAATTCCAAGAAGACAGAGAAGAGCGTTATCAGATCGCGTCCGTTTCACCCAATTTCTGCAGGTTTGCTATCCTTTCCATTTGGTACTTGTATAATTTCAAATCCTGTTATGGGATCTCCACCATCTCAGATGTGACTCTGCAATCCAGTTTTAGGGTTAGAGAGAGAGAGATTTCTATCCGCTCAATAATCATAATTAGGAGATGCTTGCTGGTCCAGGTTTTGCTCACATCAGGGCACACATGAGCTGCATGCTTGTTGATGCAGTTACCATGAAACAAGAGCGTGTGGTCATCTTACTACTGGTGTGATGGGGAAACCTCTGTTCTTCCAGATTGCGGAAAAGCCTGCCAGCAGTTGTATCATAGCTTTATGCAGTGCTGTATGGCTGTACATTCAGAAAAGGAATGTGGGGTATGCAGATGTTGGAATGAGCTACGACTCGATCCTAACAGAAGGGCAGCACTGGCGCATCATCACTTCGGCATTCTCTCACATAAGTATTCTTCATCTTGTCTTTAACATGAATGCGCTCTGGAGTCTTGGCATTGTTGAGGGCCTCCAGCATATTGGACTTGGAATAGAGTTTTACCTCCAGTACACACTGGTTCTGATTGTATTGTCAGCTATACTGGTTCTGGGTGCTTATCATGTGTTGATTCATCGCTTCAAGTTGGAGCACTATAAGCGTGTGACTGCAGTGGGCTATTCCTGTGTTGTCTTTGGATGGATGACCATTTTGTCAGCAAAGCAACCGTCTTCCAAACTGGACCTTTTTGGAATCCTTTCCCTGCCGATCACCTTTGCTCCATTTGAGTCCCTTGTATTCACATCAATCATAGTTCCACAAGCAAGTTTTCTGGGGCATTTGTCTGGGATACTCGTGGGGTACTCAATCGCTTGGGGTTTGATTCAAGGAATGAATAACTACTGGGCTGCAGTACTTTTGGGCTGGATTGTGCTAATCTCCATCTATAGTATCAAACGCACCAGTTCATTACAGATGACTTTCTTGGAGATTGAGCCAGTAGCAGACCTGACATTACCGTCCATGGGAGTACTATCTTCAAACCCTGGGGCTACTCAAAGTGGAACTGTGCAGCCTATTCATGGGACTGATCTTGTTTAAGGCAGTACACAGACTGCTGTCTTGCTTTAGAAAGTGTGGTAAATCATTCATTACAGAGGCTTATACAGAAACAGTGTTAGCTCGAAGTCTTGCCAAAATTTATACAGATAATCTGGTCAGAATCAAGTTGGATGGTTTATCGATGCCTGTAAGATTCTAATGCTGCTGAAATTTTTTGTAACCTGGACTCCAAGTTCAGAAAGTTTTGCAGTGGTTCATCCACCAGTTATTTGATTCAGCTGGTGATGCATTTTACATGGGTAGCAGACAGTTGTACAGCTGGTCAATAAGCTTTCTTGTACCATTGATTCAAGTATTGAGAGGTCAAATTTCTGGAGTCCAGTGTATACGTTTCTAGATGCACATGTGGCATATATCAAAAGTGTCATGGTGTTGAGGAACTTCTGACTTATCTTCTGGTCCTATTTTAGTACTGTTAAGAGGTTACTGACAAGGAAATTGCTCTGCATAGGCACCGGCTTTCCCTCTGCAGGAAATAAGTATGTTAAAGGACAGACACGTGCTGGTAATGGCTTTGATATAAAATTCCTTTTGAAAAATGTCTCTCTGTCTAGAAACCAGTGATTTTTTTGGGTAGGAAAGTTGAAGGTTGTGAACCTTTCTGCAGACATGGACCAAAGTTGTGTAAGTATGTTAAAGGACAGACACGTGCTGGTAATGGCTTTGGTATTTGGAAGGGATTTTAATTTCTCAAATCCACAGCATCTGGGGTCTGTTAAGGGTCTAATAATTAAAATTCCTTTTGAAAAATGTCTCTCTGTCTAGGAACCAGTGATTTTTTGGGTAGGAAAGTTGAAGGTTGTGAACCTTTCTGCAGACATGGACCAAAGTTGTGACTCAGCATGGTTGCTTCAATCTAGTAAGGGGATATCTGTTTTTCCAGGCTGTTGAAACCCCAGATCTCACTATCCCTGCAAGTGCCTGGATGTACAATAGTTTCCCTTTTTTTTCGACGTCTTTATAAACTGTCACGGGAGCACTATGGTAATGGTCAGCAGGAAGGGAGTTAAGCTTTATTTAAGTAGGTAAGGCTTTTTTGATATCTGATCTGCATCCATGTTTAGAAAAACTGACTTGGGTTGGAGACATGAATACACATGTCCCAGAACAGGCTTGAAGAAAAGATGTCTTGCTGCTGTTGCATTTTGACTGTAAGTCATCTTCTCCCTTGATCTCTTGAATTTAAATGGCACTTATGGGTAGGAGATAACACATATAGTTTATATCACATGATAAGGCATGATCAAGGTTTCCTTGGTATACAGTTTAGGAAAGCTGACACAACAACGTATTCGTGTGTTTCAGAATATAATTGAGCCAGAAACTAAGTTTATTTATTTTTGGAGAACTGCTTAAGGAGATCATGTGGGGATTGTTTTGTCAACCAGACATTTATGTTACAATTGATGTAAGGCTATAGTTGCTTGGACAGTTCATTGGTTTATGACTTTCCTCAAGTGGTGTTTGATAGGTGGGATGACTCGAAGTGGGTAGAACTTGTCTCTAGATGTTGGATTGGAACAGTGGGATAGTGCAGCACTTGTTATGCACAATATGTGGATGGATTAGATGATTACATGTAAGTTACAAATATAGTAAGTTTGGATGAATCCTTGGCTTCAGATGTAACATAAATTGTGTATTGTGTAGGGCGCCTCATAGAGTGAGTGGTTGACCCAATGTGAAGGATACAAGCTTCACTTTGTGCATGGTATTGTGAGGAACTACTTTCAACCTTTAACCCCCATATGACAAGGAAGTGCCCTTTGGACCATTGAAGCTCCCTTTGAATGAATATGGAAATTGATTTATAGTTTATGATAGTTTGACAATGGGAAGGAAAAATAATTGTGGTTCAAATGTGGAGAAAATTGGACTGCTCATCTTTGGGATAAATAGAAGGTCAAGAGATATAAGGTTAGCATGATACTTTCAAGACCAAAAAATGCAAGCCTTGATCTAATGTGTTTGTTTTCTACTTTTAATTGTATGCTTTATGCCCAAACTTGTGTACAAGGGTATTTATGATCCTCTTAACCCCTGTAATTACTATTATGTCTTAGGAGCCTGCCCTTCATTAGGATAGTTGTGACTTTTTCATTATCATTTCTTTAACTTTTCATTGTCAAGATTTTTAAGCTTTCATAAATTTAACCATTCATCTTCCAAACCTTGGACTTCTCACTTTTAGGATATTGTTTTGTGACATACTTGGTCTTCCATTGGTAATGGTTCTATGCCCTTAATTTCTATTACAAAAGGGAGCATAAGGCCTTTGCCTATCTACATGTTCTAGAATAGTTAGACTAATTATTGAGGTTCTTAATGCCCCAGAATGGCTTCTTGTAGCCACTTGCAAAGCAAAATTGTATAAAATAGTCTATTGAGGTTATTGTATTGATCCCTTTGAAACCTATCCATGTGGGCCAATGTCCATTCATGTGCGAAAGAATTTACTTTTTGGCACACTTCTATGAATAATGATTATTGTTTGGGTTTTGGTCCAAATATATCGATGTTGTTAATGGAAGTGATGTATCTTATCCATGTTGATATCATGTGCTACAAATGGGATGAGTAACACTATTTTGTGCATGTGTGATTGATATGTTTTCCATGGTTATATAACTTATTATGGGGTTCCACCTAGAATTACAATGCATGGACAACAAACTAATTGTTATTAAAAGTGAATTCAAGAGTTTCTAACATCGATTTTCATGTGCTATCTTAGGCCAAGCAATGACGATGAATTGTGTAAATGTTATATAGGAAACCCAAAGCTTTGCAATCTTTTCAAGCAATTGAATGAGAGATTCCAACCACCTAAATTCTCTCTTGTAAGAGTAATAGATAACCCTACTCAACTTAATGCTTGTTTCCAAAGCTATCAATAAACATTTTTTGATTATTCAAAGATGCAAAGAGATTGCATGACAATTTATGAGAGTCTAGGAAGATTATTGGGCTAAGTAAATCAATATTTGACTTGTGAGCAATTTCTCAACTTTTTCTTCATGAATTGTGTGCTTATTTGAGGAGAATATGTAAGCACAATCTAGGACTAACATTTTTAATAGAAAGGAGTTAAAAGGGATTGTTCCCATAGAGCCATTGAGTGCTTGTGGATTGCCTCATTTTCACTTAAACAATCGTCTTGTCTTGGATCCTCTAACCTTATGACTTCAAGTATGATTTTTTAAAGACACATTATAGATTGGATGTAGCCATCATGGTTGTCTTTCTATGTTTAGGCAAAGACCTTGGAATATCTTATCCAAAATACTTTGAGAAAGTCTCATCCCAGTTAAGATTCTATAAGTAGACTAGTTGTATAAGTTATAGTACATTGTAGAAAATGACTTCCAAGAGTGATGTTATTCAAGGTTAAAATGAGAGAGAGAGAGAGAGAGAGAGAGAGAGAGAGAGAGAGAGAGAGAGAGATATTATGCCTTTATGAGTGCACAGTGGAAAGGAAAGTAAAGATAGAGAGGAGGAGACTAAAAGAGGACATAAGTGGGAGAAAGAACAATCTAATTGCAATGGCTAAAGGATACAAGGTTGCAATGGTCAATCCCAACATGTAGCTCTACATTAGTGGGTGCACCAGATAATAGTAGGGAGATGAGAGAATGAGGGCTAGTTGATCACAAAGGATCAATGATGGATAATGAGAGAGAGAGGACATGCCACATATAAATTGCCAAATTGGGGCCACAATTGGTAGTAAAGAGACCAAGCCCATAATGTGGATGCCTAGGACAACCTATAGAGCCCAAAAAGAAAGGCACGAATGTGCCCTCCATCTGAAGTGCCTAAAGTGCATAAAATGTTAGATGCAAACAATCTCAAAGCTCCTCATGTTCTAGTTTGACTTAGATTGATGCTCACAAATAAGAAATGACAATACAAGACACATTTCTCCAATACCCCCTCTTAGATATTTTATATGGCAAAAGTCCAAAGAAGATGTGAATCCATGGGTGGCAAGAAGAGTGCAAATGTTGATGAAGTCCAAGGAGGAAGAATGCTAGCCAAGGAGCAAGATCTCCCTCTCTAAAACAAAGCTTGGGAAATAGAGAGACCTTGAATGGATCACTCCCAAAAACTCTAGTCGAGCATGGGCAAGCTAGGCCTCTGACCCAACTATGAGATTATAGTGAGGAACAATCAAAAGCGCCATAACCTGCAAAGAAGCAATAGGGACCAAGGTCTAAGCTGTAGGGGATGGTACCTCAACAACAAAGGAAAAAAAGGTCACCACATAAAGGAAAGGCCCAAAGTAGATTGTAATCCCTTACGAAGCTCCTGAAGTTCTTGGGAATCCCCCTCTAAAACACAAAGCGCCAAGGAATCCACAACCACATCACCAATATTATACCACTTTAAAGCTCAAATATGAAGCTATTCATTTTCGAAAAATGAAATGTTGTCCAATGAATTGTCAAAATGGATACAATAGCAAAACAATGCAATATTGAGATTAAGGCAACAGTAGGAAGCCTAGGACTTGCATGTGGACATGATCTCTCGACCCCCACAACCACTAGTCCAAGACAATCTCTTGATATAGAAAATGCCCATATCCTTGACCTAATCAACCACGTAATCCATCTAGTCAATTGAGAGACCATGAGGACTTCCAAGCAATCTCTTTAGCTATGGCCTTTGCTTGCATGAGGGCATCTTTGAAGGTTGCTAGTCTTATTGATTCAAGTTGAGTATACCAAGATGGATTCAACCCCATTAATATAACCTCGCAATCTGCTAAGTTGCCATTATTCAAAGCAAAGGTAAAGTATCTTCTCAAGTATATCCCTAAGTAGGTGTGAGATTTTTTGGCTTCTTTGATGCAAACAACTACTTTGGCTCTTCCTTCTTTTGGCTCTATTGACCCAATCCTACCTCCAAAGGTTGTTCGTCTTGTTGCAGCAAATCCTCTAGTAAGGAGTCTAGGGACAACAGGCATGACACTTAGTAGTAGCAGGATGCTGAGTGGACTAAAAGAGAGTGCATGTGAGATAAAGAACAATCTAATTACAATGGCTGAAGGAAAGAAGGCTGCAATGGTCCCTCCCAACACGTAGCTCTATGTGTTAGTGTAGGCACCAAATAGTAGTAGGGGGATGAGAGTGTTAGCAATCATATTTATCATACACTATTATCTCCTACATGTGACTCTCAAAATGAGGATATTAGGAGCTTTGAAATTCATTTTGTCATGTGTTTTGATGGAGGAGAAAACTCTATTTAGAGCATGCATTCCTTTTTTAGTTGGTTTCAGGTGTGTTCACACATTGGTTGGTTAGTTTCCAACTTAGTGCATTTCTATTCTAGTGGTTTTTTACTACACTCACACCACACAAGATGAGGTGCCCATCATTTATGATGGTGTTAAAAGTTTGTTCGCTTATGTTAGGTAAGATAGTCTAAACGAGAAATTCATGCCTTTCTTTTAATATGCTGTAAGAGATGTACTCAACACTTCTTTATGGGGAGGAGAATCCTCATTAGAATGTAAGGTTACCTTAGGATAAGGTCTACCTTGGCTATGGAAGCTATGAACTGCATGATGGTGTGATTGTCATTGCGTCATTTGATATACTTTTGAAAGGGTTGTTTGTGTCTGCTGGAATCTACATCTCTGATTAAAAACATTGACAAACAGGATAAAAGGAAAGGTTGCGCTAGGCTACCCCCAAAGCTAGTTGCAAGACGGTAACCTTAGGATAAGGTCTACCTTGGCTATGGAAGCTATGAACTGCATGATGGTGTGGTTGTCATTGCGTCATTTGATATACTTTTGAAAGGGTTGTTTGTGTTTGCTGGAATCTACATCTCTGATTAAAAACATTGACAAACAGGATAAAAGGAAAGGTTGCGCTAGGCTACCCCCAAAGCTAGTTGCAAGACCCTACTCCAAGGGGGTCATGGTTATCACTTCTGGAGGCTTAGACTGGCTCCATAGAGTGAAAGGCATGTCTATAGGGATAGTCTCGGGTAATAGGAAATGTGGGTGCCAAGGAGGGCTCTAGCCGTAAATCATCCATTGTTCCTAGAATCTGATGACCCCCTTCATAACCCAGGATGGGATCCTGGAACCCTAAATACTAGTTACAAGGGTAAAATCTTGGTGGTGGGCAGAATACTCTTGTGAAATTTTGTATATCTTCCACAAGGTAAAAAATATGGAACTTGTAATAAAATTCCAATATAATAAAGAAAATTATTTTACTCAAGGGTTGTTCGAATTGTATGTGTGTTCGTGAGATAAATTACGTAAAGGAACCTGTGATTTAATGGACTAATTAAGGAAGTTGGTTGTATATGTTCCAATAAATGCGTTTTAGGTAATTAAAAAACTAAAGATGATTCCATCATAAAAGGAAAGCAGGTGGATATAATCCCCCGATGATGGGTCCCGTCCAATAGTAGAGTGGTCCCGGCTAGCTGGGGGCTTTTCTAAATCAGCGATAGAAATAGGAAGATGATAAATTGACCAACTAGTCATTAGGTAGTAGAACTGACTTGCATTGTTTTAGGGGGCCAGAATCGGATTTTGCCTTATGGACAGGAGGATTGACGTACCGCACTCCCCTTTGTGGGAACTCAAAATTACTAATGCTAGCTAGCTGCTAGGAGACCTGTCTGATTTTAGGAACTTGAAAATTTAGGTCGATCCTAATGGGTTTGGCCAAAACACTTCCATTGCGATGTAGAATCAGTGGGGTCTAAGTAACAAACCCCATGATATTCCAAGGGAGCGCCGGGCAGTGTCATTTGGAAAACCTATTGATGGACTACATAAAGGTGTGCCTGTCAAGATTGTGGGAGAGAAGGAAGGAGTCTCACTTGTAGCTTTCTTGCTTGCACAATGGGGGAAGACACACAAGGGTGGAGGCTGAAAACAGTTTTCCTCTTCTTAGTTGTGTAAGCCAAAAGAACTCAAGTACAAAGAAATAGAAGAACCCTCTATATGGGTCTCAAACCAAACTCAACTAACTAAGGTGGCATACTAACTGAGCCACGAACTAGAGTAGATAAGGATAGCTATCATGTAGCTATTATTCAGGGGCGGTGTACCAACCGCATCTGCAACTAACAAGTCGGTGACATAAATACACAACGGTCACCCTGGCGTATCACGAGTGGAGCTCGATATCTCAACAGTGCCGTGGAATGAGCATGGTAGACATCTCATAGTTGGTATCAGAGCGCACGTTAGTATAGAATACAATTTAAGCTTAAGAAAAATATATTTTTAAAAATATAACCTAAGACATGTTCTCTTCTCTTTGTTAATGTATGTTTTTGAATTATGGCAGAATAACAAATCTTGAAACCAATTCTTTATCTTTTGAGTAATGTTTATGTAAGCTATGCATTCATCTAGTTTTGCCAAGAGAATTCAGATGACGTGGGTACTAGATTAGTTGTACAACCCCTCACCTCTATATTGTGAAAGACGGTGGATGATTAGCAGAGGATACTGCTATATTGATGCAAGCCATCTAGCTTATGTTCAGAATAATCTGAAAATGGTAAAATGGATGGAAGATCTTAAATTGATTGTCGAGATCTATCTATTTTATGAGGCTAGTGTAAACTCAATCGTGTATACTAGAGGCAAGAATATCAAATTAAACTAGTATATCTATGAGGAAGTTACGAAGATCCTTCCAGCTTGCTGACAGAGTAAAAGTCGTAGGTCACTCTATTCCCCGCAACTACGAAAAGGATGGATTTCTTGAACTCCCTAAAAATATAGATTCCTAGATATCTACTCTCAGAATCCAAGTTACTTCATAAATCATATATTAGAGTGTCATGCTTAGATTGTAGCAAGGAATCCTTTTTTGAAAAAAGAAAATGAGCTTGTGAGCTATCTAATTACCTTGTACATCCATTGTAATAAAGATTGATTGATACTTTATCAATTAGAGAAATAATGGAACCTTATTTTCCCTTAGAACCTCTAAAATTACAATTTAACTTTAGCAATAGGAAGAGAGTTTTATTTGAAAATGTTTCAATAAATTAAGCGATAAATAATTTGAGTATCAAACTCTAATATTATTGCTATATAAATTTCACAAAGTTTAACTTGGGAATTCTTGAAAATTTCCCAGAATTTCACACCCACAATAATTCCCAATGAAGCCCAAGAGAAAAGGAATCTTTTGAAGCAAATTAAACCTTCGAAATTTGACAGGAAATGCGAGAATGTGAAAGTCGATGCAGTAATTTGGATCGAATCTATGAAAGATTATTTTACTATTGTTGGAACTGTCCTAGCCAACCAAGCCATGATAGCTAAGCTAAAATTAATAAGCAAAACTTGACTTTGATGGAAGCAGTGGTGCCGAGATCAAGGTGTCCTTTAAAATACCATTACTTGGGATCTGCTGAAAGAAGCTCTAAGAGGAAGATATTTACCTCCAGCTTATCACACCCAGAAGATGAATGAGTTTTTTAATTTGAAGCAAATGGGACTGACCCTGGAGGTGTATTACTCCAAGTTTGTTTCACTTCTTAAATATGCACCCCCCATGGATATTGCTCAACAAGTATCCAAGTTCTGAAATGGGCTAAATTATTCTCTGAACACTCATTTGGAATCAATGCACCCAATAGACCTCCAAGATGCTTCGATTCGAGCTACTCCTATTGTGCACGAAGTACAATCAAAGCCTAAAAATAATAATTTCTAGAGCTACAACAACCAGAGCAAAGGAAGATTCAAAGGTCAAGTAAAAAGAACCCAAGGCCAATTTCACCTAGGATAGAAGAAAAAAGAAAAATCCAATGCAGTTGGAAATTTTGTTCCTACCTAGGAAAATAGGGATGGTCTTAGGTGCTTTCATTGTAATGAGCCAGGACATTTCAGGAGAGATTATCCAAAGCTTGGTGGAATCCACCGCCAAGACCAATTTTGAGATCAAGGCAAAGTTGCCCAACGCCATGGTCAAGTAGTTATGGCAAGAGGAAGAACGTCAAATATTACCCTAAAAAAGAGACTAATAGGGAGGAAGACCCTACTATGGAAGAAGATATTGAAAGAGCAACTATTCATGCTACATTCCACAAGAAGGTAATACAAACACCAACTAGTCACCGAGGTAAATCATTTAAAGTTTTGATTGACTGTGGAAGTACACACTCATTTATTTCACCCAAGTGTACTAAGAAGTTAGGAATAGATACAGTAAATGCATCAAAACTGCTTGTGGAGTTAGCAAATGGAAAGGAAGTACTTTCTACATAGCAAACTACAGGTAGAGTTTAACCTAGGAGAAAACCTTTCAAGTATGATGCTTACTAGGAATGGATTGGTGATTTTCAATGATGCTCATATTCATTGTGGAAAAGGTCAAGTCACATTTCAGGATTTGAACGGTGAAATAGAAACTACACAAGGTGAAATAGGGAAACCTAAAGTTCAATTAGCAAAAGCTTCTTGAATTGTGAAAGGCTTGAAGAAGGGATTACTTGTTTACTTGATCAAGATTAACAAAGGTAAATCAAGATGGTCAGACAGAAGAAGAACCATCTTGGTTAAAAGAGTACACCGACATATTTCGTGAAGAGCTAATTGAGTTACCTCTGGAAAGAGAAGCCGATCAAGAGATCAAACTTGTTCTAGGAGCCGCTCCAGTGGCAAAGAGATCTTACAAAATGTCTATTCCTAAAGCCATCGAACTAAAAGAGCAACTCAAACAACTGCTAGAACAAGGGTATATTCGGTCAAGTAGTTTACAATATTCCTAAAACCACCTTCAACACAAGATACAATCATTTTGAATTCATCATGATGCCATTTGGGTTGACAAATTCCCCAGATACCTTGAGCTAATGCAAGGCATTTTCAAACCTCATCTTGATGACTTTGTTCTCGTATTCTTTGATGATGCCCTAACTTATTCTAAGGAGGAAGAAGATCATGAACCACATCTTCGCATTGTCCTGGAGACGATGAGAATACGCAAGTTGTATGCCAAGAAGAAGAAGTGTGCCTTCTTCAAAAGGAAGATTGAATACTTAGGATTCATAGTGTCTGTTGAAGGTATATCAATAGATCCTGCCAAGGTCAAAGATGTTCAAGATTGGTCACCCCCAACCACCACTATCAAGGAAGTGAGAAAATTTCTAGGTCTAACAGGATGGTATAGGATATTCATAAAAAACTATGCCCAAATTGTAGCACCTCTTACAGACCTACTCAAAAAGAAAGTTGCCATTATCTGGACGCCAATTGAATAATCTAGCTTTGAGTAACTAAAGCATAGTTTGGTAAGTGGTCCTATCTTAAGGCTACCTGAATTAAGCAAATGCTAGCTCTCTTGCATTGGGATCGTACTAATGTAGGAAGGTCATCCTGTAGCTTACTCTTCAAGAAAGTTGAAAGCCCATAAAAAGAGATATGCTACTCACGATCTAGAGTTGTTAGCTATGATTCACGTTCTCAAATTATGGAGACATTACTTTCTTGGAAATAAGTTTTCCTTAGTCATAGATCATAAAAGTCCTAAGTGGATTTTTACTTAGCCTGATCTTAATATGAGGCAACGATGGTGGATCAAAATCCTGTAGGAGTATGACTTTGAAATTAAGTTCAAACCTAGTAAATAAAATGTAGTAGCAGATGCCCTTATTCCTAAAGCCTTCCTTAATGCTCTTATCGCGCTAAAGAACCATCTAGGGCAGAAACTCTAGCTACAATGGTATCAATGCCAACTAATCCTATCATCGAATTGACTAAGGATAAAGCAAATAAGGACACAGCTATCAATAATTGTTTTGAGAAGTTCAGAATAAGGATCAAGATCCCAAACTTAAGACTAAGTATCAAGAGTTCTCTACAGATGAAGATGAAGGACTTGTTTATTTCAGAATGAGATTATGCATTCCTTCAAGTCAAACTCTCAAGAGAAGGATACTTTGGGAAGCACATGACTCTTCTTTTTCAAGTTAGCCAGGGTATGCAAAAACTCTTAATTTTGTCAGGAAAATCTTATGTACTTAAGTATGTCACTGAATGTCTAAATTGCCAAAGGGTAAAATCTAAACGTATCAAGTTACTAGGAAAAATCCAGCCACTTGACATTCCCTAGATGAAATGGGAGTTTATTAGCATGGACTTTGTAGTTGGGTTACCTTTTGTACAAGGAGGATATAACTCAATAATGGTAATAGTAGACATGCTAACAAAGGTCGGTCATCTTATTCCAACAAAAAATAATTACAAAGCTTCAAATATTGCAAGAATTTTTGTAAAAGAGATTTTTAGGTTACATGGGTTACCTAAAAGGATCATCAGTGATCGTGATTCTCTTTTCACATCACATTTCTAGAAGAGTTTATTTGAAGCCATTGGAGCCCAAGTTTGTTTAAGCACTGCTTATCATTCGCAAATTGATAGGAAAAAAAAATGTTTCTATCAATTAATTGAGGATATTATGCGTGCATATTGCAATAAGGAACCTAAAAGGTGAATTCAATATCTACCCTTAGTGGAATTTGCTTATAGTTCCTCCTATCATCGAAGTATTTAGGTAACTCCATTTCAAGCACTATATGGTCAAGATTTCCGTATGCCACTTAATTTTTCCGATCCTACTCTAAGGGTAGAAGCTTCGAGAATAATGTTAGAAGAAATGGATGATCAAATGAAGATTATCAGACAAGATATTCAAGCTACCAAGGACAAAAAAAAGGAGTGTGCTAATCTAAAAATGCAAGAACAAATCTTCAAAGAGGGAGACATAGTCTTCATCCGTGTCCATCCAAAGAAGAGTTCTTTGTCTTTAGGAGAATTTAAGAAGCTAAGTCCAAGATATTGTGGACCCTATAAGGTTCTCAAGTGCTTAGGACCAAGCGCTTACAAGATACAACTTCCTAAGAATATAAAAATCCACAATGTAATTCATGTTAGATTATTGAAAGCATATGTGGCTAACCCGAATCATATCCTTGATGATCAACAAGTTGTAATACCTAGCCAAGGAGTCCTTGAGCTACAACCTGATAGAGTAATTGATGTAAGGGAGAGAAAATTGAGGAGAGTAGAACCCTTAGAGAATACCTTGTCCAGTGGAAGGATTATCCTAAAGAATATGTTGAGAAATAGACAAATGATGTATGCTCCAAGAGGAGCTGTCCTGAATCCCATATGCACAGTGAGGAGAGTGGAACAACTCAAAGCCTATAAAGCATTGTACTTGACTATGAAATGAACACAATATCATGATGCTTTGTACTTTCAGTTAAGTGTCTGTCATTGTCGATTCTACACAAGATTGTGTTTATGAGTCCAAGATAATCTATCTTGGAACCTAATTCACTTGTGTAATAGTTTGTCTCTACTTGTCCATGTCATTATGAACTTGGTTTACATCTTTGATCCACCATAGCTTGTGTCATGTCCTAGATCCACATCATTTAACATGGTATTAGAGCCCAATTGGGCATGGCACAACTCACACTCTGAATCTCTAGTCTCCCTTCATCTCTGGTGATCTCTAACCAGCCCACATTCAGCTCATATCTTCAGTTTCAACTTCAAATCTCAGTTGGACCTTGTGGCAGCTATAGCCAGCAGCACCCTGTCATCTTGAAGCTGCTGTATCTCACTCCACATACCAAATCTCTTTGAGATTCCTTCTGGAAAGTTGTTCTCACCTCACAAAGCTTCCCTATATCACATCAATCCATGAGATTTGTCTATCTGGACCTCAGCATTGTCACTATTGTCAGTTGTTGCCATAGCCCCAGTTTGCGGCCTGCAGGACATACCTCACTTTGAGCTTTCATATCTCTCAAACCAGGCAATATTTTAGTGTGCTTTCTTCAGGAGGATTGTTCTTCTACTCAAGGAGCTTCTGCCTATCACATCTAAGCCTGACATTGGATATCTACAAGCCTGGCATTGCTGAAATTCGACGTCGCTGCCATATCTGCGCCTGGTTACGTTTCACTGATTTGCGCGCGGACTACAGTACCCGATCTTGATGATTATCATAGGGCTCTTGTAGAGCATGGAGTAAGCTACACTTCCATAAAAAAAGTTTCCAAAATGATCAGCTCTAGCTCTAGATATCTTGAAAAACCAGGCCTGGGTCAAAACCCTAATCCAGGAAGCCATAGCCATCAAGGTGCAAGCTCATTTTTCCTTCAATTTCTCATTCCTTTCAACTGAGGGCACACACTGCCACTCTTGTCTGAGTTTGAACTCAGTTCCTAGCAAGATTAACACTTCAAATCAACAAGCAAGAAGAAGTTCAAGCACTGACATTCAATACTAAGCTCAAGAATAGTATCTATTGATACTCAACTAGTGTCAGTTGACACTAACCTCCTTGTGACACTTCACAAATCCCCCTTGCTGGTCTTTTCTCAGTTAATTGGAGCTACTGAACATGGCAGAACTTGAGCAAATAGCAAAGTTCAATGGAGAAGGCTTCCATGCATGGAAGGAAAAGACCATGTACCACCTGATGCGAAAGGACTTATGGGACTTGTTTGAAGATGATGCAGATAACAAGAAGGAAGATGATGAAGACGGGTTCGTTGAAGAAGACCAGTTCAAATCCAAAGAATGGAAAAAGATGAATAATAAGGCACTAGGCATCATTGCTTGGGGATTAAGTGATGATGTGTTACATCATATATCTGGTATTAGAAATGCTAAAACCGCCTGGGAGGAACTTGATAAGATGTTTGGTACTCAAGCAAAGAATTCAAAGGTAAAACTTCTCATGCAATTTTATAAACTGGATATCAAAGATAGTGCTTCTATGACCATACACATTAATAAGTTTAAGAGTTTAAAAACTCAACTTGCATCTCTTAAAAAGAATATTGAGGAAGATGAAGCAATAGCCGTACTACTTGCAAGTGTAAACAAGGATCCATATGAAAATCTTGTGTCCACTTTGAGTAATGTTCCAAGCCTCACACTTAAAGATATTGAGCACTCACTACTCGATGAAGAAGGCAAAGTAAAAACCAAGAATGCAAAAGACAATGTCTCATCATCTAGGGAAAATCTTTTGTACACCAAAGGAGCTGCTGGACCTAAAGGAAGAGGTCGAGGATTCATCAACAACAATAACAAGGATCGGATTACATGTCATTATTGTGGTAAGACTGGCCATGTAGCCAGTGAATGTTTCCACAAGAAGAGAGCCCAACAATTGCAAAGTGATCATCACCAGAACCAATACATGGAAGAAAGAGAAGAAGAAGAATATGCTTCCACTACCATCAACAACTCTGACAGATTATTTTGAAGAACTTTCATTGTATCTTTCATATGTTTTTCCCATAGTGGATCTTTCTTAGTGAATTTGATTTGTACAACCCTTGCCAAGATGTAAAGTCTCAAGCTTTAACTTGACTAGGCTGCCTATGAGCTAGTCTTCCGGGCCATGTTATCATGAAGGGGGGGCAAAAGCCAGCAAGTGTAGGGATTCATCATTTGAGGGGGGGTTTTGAGTCCAAGCTAATCTATCTTGGAACCTAATTCACTTGTGTAATAGTTTGTCTCTACTTGTCCATGTCATTATGAACTTGGTTTTACATCTTTGATCCACCATAGCTTGTGTCATGTCCTAGATCCACATCATTTAACAGAATATGCTACATGGATAGATGAGAATGCTCTTCATCAATAATACCCACCGGTTCTCTCGATATGAGGACATCTTGATTTCTCTAAGGGGAGGAGGATGCAATACTTCCACAAAGTTAGTTGGTTAGTTTGAATGTTAGTTAGTCAATTAGTAAGTTAGTAAGGTTACTAACTAAAAACTAACTAAAGTAAAAAATAACTAACTTTAATAACTAACTAACTAAAAAATAAAAATATTTTTTTTAAAAAAAGACCAAGGATTGTAACCTAATATTTTTTTTGGGATTGACAAGGACTGTAGCCACCAATTACAAAATTTAACACGTGAACAAGAGTTATGAGCCATATTAGTCATTAGTGTCAATGTGTATAGTATAGATGGTCCAAAAATATTAGATTTTTGGACAAAACTAGCATTTTTTGATATTGTCAATATTATTTATTGTAAATGTCCTAAAAAGCTATGGAAACTTTTAGAACAAGGTGTCACCACGTTAAAAAAAGCAAGTGGTTTTTTCAGCTAGTTTTGGAGATTTAATGGAAAAGAGAAGGATTGGCGAAATTGCACATGTCACAATCACAGTTTATAGGCAACAAAAAACACTTTGAATAGGGAAAAGAAGGAGTGATCTCGAAGATTTTTGAGCAAGTGTTTTGGGGTTTTACCCCTCTTTTTCGAAGCCAACAAAACCATCAGATTTGTGATTTGGGCATCGGATTTCATTTTAGAAGTTTCAGATTGCTAATTTTGCCAAGATCCCCTCCATAAAGAGCTCTTCTTCTCAACCACAACCCTTATTCTCTGATTCAACTATAAATAAGAGGCATGGGGAGCAGTTTGGAGAGGCACAAGGAGACCCCAAGAGGTTGCGAGAGGGTGGTAGAGAGAGGGAGGTGGAAGGATACTCCTCTTTAAGAGGCTACGAGACGGAGCTATTGAGAGAGAGAGAGAGAGAGAGAGAGAGAGAGAGAGAGAGAGAGAGAGAGAGAGAGAGAGAGAGAGAGAGAGAGATTACCCTGAGAGGCTATGAGGGAGAGAGTTAGCTCAATCCCCCTTGTATCAGTCTTCAACTAAGCCATCTTCTCTTACGCTTTCCCATCCCAAATTCATTCCTCCTTCATCTCTTGAATTCACTTGTGGACGATGGCTCCAAAGCGATGAGGTGGAAAGACCATGGGAACCACCGCAACCGGCGGGTATTGTCCGGACATACGAGAGTGCTTGAGGTTGTCGAAGTTGCCACTACCAATGAAACATTGGGTGTGGTGCATGCAAGCACGAGCAAAGAAAAAATTAACAATGTCGTCATGCCAAACTATGTTATTCACTACTAGGCTATTATTTTGCCACATAAAATAATAAGTTTTATGCCAAATTTCTACAAAAGAATAAATGTTAGCCTTTGCATCAAACAGTACAAGAGCTACTTGTTAGATTGCACAAATAGCATCTATATAAGAATTAATTAAATAAAATATTAGCTCTATATTTTACACTTACATGAATTGATAGTTTCATCTAGAGAGCATACTAGTACACGCATAAACATTTAATCGCTATGATTTTTGTAGTTAGATTAATTGAGATTCTAAATCGTGGAATCATGATGGTAATAGTTACAAGGGGTTATTGCACATATGACTATATGCACACTCAAGATTAGTATAATAACTTGATATAATTATTATTGAACCCGACAAGGTTAAGCGTTGACTAACACTTAAAAAGCGAAACTGCATTTAAAGGATTTGTAAGTAATCTCGTTAAGTTATGGGCACAATATATTTCTTTAAGGCAATCCGCCCATGTTAGGTAAGATAGTCTAAATGAGAAATTCATGTCTTGCTTTTAACATGTTGTAAGAGATGTACTCAACACTTCTTTATGGGGAGGAGAATCCTCATTAGAATGTAAGGTTACCTTAGGATAGGGTCTACCTTGGCTATAGAAGTTGTGAACTGCATGATGGTGTGATTATCATTGCATCATTTGATACATGTTTGAAATGGCTATTTGTGTTTGCTAGAATCTAGATCTCTAATTAAAAACATTGACAAACACAATAAAAGGAAAGGTCATGCTAGGCTACCCCCAAGCTAGCTACTACAAGACCCTAGTCCAAGGGGGTCATGGCTATCTTTTTGAGAGGCTTAGATTGACTCTGTAGCAAAAGGTATGTCCGTAGGGATAGTCTCAGGTTGTAGGAAATATGGGTGCCAAGGGGGGCTCTGACCATAAATCCTCCAATGTTCCTAGAATCTGACGAGCCCCTTTGTGACCCAGGATGGGATCCTGGAACCCTAAATACTAGTTACAAGAGTGGAATCTTGGTGAGCAGAATACCCTCATGGAATTTCGTATATCTTCTAGAGGGTCGAAAATATGGAAGTTGTAATAAACTTCCTATATAATAAGGAAATTTGGTTTACTCAAGGGTTGTTTGAATTGTATGTATGTCCGTGAGATAAATTCGTAAAGGAACCTGTGATTGAACATAATAATTAAGGAAGTTGGTTGTATATGTTCCAATAAATGTGTTGTAGATAATTTAAAAACTAAAGATGATTCCATCATTAAAGGAAAGCAGGTGGGCGTAACCCCCGGCGGGTCCATCCAACAATAGGGTGGTCTTGGTTAGTTGGAAGCTTTTCTAAATCAATGATAGAAATAGGGAGATGATAAATTGACTAACTAGTCGTTAGGTAGAACTGACTTGCATTGTTTTAGGGGGGTCAGAATCGGATTTTGCCTTATGGACAGGAGGGTTGACATATCGCACTCCCCTCTATCTCCCATTCTCTTTGAATCAAGTGCAATGGCAAGTGTGCTTCACATTGAGTAATCATGTAGAAGGGGGAACTCAAAATTACTGACACTAGCTAGTTGCTAGGAGACCCGTCCGACTTTAGGAACCCGAAAATTTAGGTCGATCCTAGTGGGTTTGGCCGGAACACTTTTGTTGCGATGTAGACTCAGTGGGATTTAAGTGACATACCTTGTGATGTTCTAAGGTGTTAGAATATCAAGCTCCTATTATTCTCCTGTCAGTTTGTATGACCGACATTAGCTGTGTCCAGCTGTATCAGCAAGTGTGGGACATTAAATAAGTTGGTGGTCTTAGACCCAGTGTGAATGGTCCTACGGACCTTAGTACTATTGTATACACTTATGTTATGTGTGTGGTCTATTAGATAATGAAGAAGAAAGAGAGAGCATTTAACTCTTTACTCTTGTCTCTGTCTCTGAATCTCAACATGGTATCAGAGCACCCATGACTGGGCTCTGTGGAAAGCATTTGTGAAGAAGAATGGAAAATTGAAGCTTTAAGTTTCTTGAGAAGAAGGGCTAACTGCTCCTACTCCTGTAGAGGTATGCATCTACTCATTGTGAGTTCTATGATTGATATAAGTACTTGAGGCCTGTATGGAGCCTACGGCTCTATTGAGCATGACTAAAGTGCTCATTACCATCATTATCATCAATATAGGTTGCTGAATACATCAGCAGATTTGCGTGAACTGCACTAGTCCAGAATGTGGACTCAAATGCTTGAAAATCATAATCGTGAGACTGATTGGTAAAGAGATTGTGTGAACCCTTTGAAGGGTGATTTAAGGCCTAGAACCATTCTTGTTTGCTGTGAGCTCACCTGGGAGCTAAAATCACTGATTGTAGGTTTGAGATTTTTCACTGTTTGCTGTATACAGGGTACATAAGCATGAATGCATGGTTAACATGAGTCTGGAGCTCTCAAACATGTCCAAAACAACCACTGGAGCATGGGTACATGCAAAGAAGAAATATAAACTAGATGTTATGCATTGAAGCTAAAATTTCTTACTGAAAATACACAGGTCTGGAAACCTAAAGCAGGCTGAAAAACTGTCAAAAAGTGTGGGTAGCAAGCATTGGTCCTTCTTGAAGCATTACATGTCTTTGGATGACTCTTGCGGTGAGAGGAGTGACTTGACATATATGTGTCAAATGTTTTGAGCATTGAGAAGGGAGTTGGATGCAAATGAGCTAAAGCAAGTGGTTTGACATGGTTTTGAATGTCAATGAACTGTGAATGTCTTGTTTACTACTGTGTCTTGATGACGGGTCAATCTTGGAAGCTGTCAGGTTCATGTATTGGTTCCCATGTATGGTGGCATATGTCTGTGACATTTTGAGGGGTTTGGTGGAGCGAAATACATTCTCATTGATTGTTTTGCTTGGCTGGAATTTACAACAAGTGTACCTTGCTCTTGTATTTGTAGTTCATGATGTATTCAGTGTCTGATTGATATGTTTGGAACCCCATATGCAAAGATATAACTCTGAACTCCTGTAAGTGATCTTGGGGCACGTACCCTCTGTGTTGAGCTAAAAAAGGAACTGCTGTTTATTGTCATTTTCAGCCTACAGACTCCTTGTCTGTACATGAACAGGTTACCCAAATACATGCCGTTTTTGCATTGAATTCAGTCCCTACATGCAGGCTGTAATACCTAGGTGATTGACAAGTGTCAAGAGGTGTATGTACCCTGCTTTCAGGCTGAAATGCTGACTATCTGAGCACATAGAGTACTAAAAACTGTCATAAACAGTTGTAGGCTGAAATTGAATTGTCAGGAAGATTTTGGCTTGCAGGTAGTCAGATAGAGCATACGACATGGCTAATGCAGAGAGGACTGACAACATAACCCAGATAGTGGGGGAAAAGCTTGACAATAACAATTATGCCATATGGAAGTTCCACATGGAGAACTTCTTAATAGGGAAAGGCTATTGGGAGTTGATGGAGCGGAAGCTAAACTTGAGCTCCCAGATCGACCTACGACTGATCAGAGACGATTACACCGAGCTTGGACAGAAAGAGCTCATAGAGTCTTGCACTGGCTTTCTTTATGTATCTCACATGCCATGGTAATGCAAATAATGAACTGCAGCTCTCCTAAGAATGCATGGGACATTTTGGTCAAGTACTATGGCACAACCACAAGTGCCAGGAAGATACATTTGAATCAGAAGTTCAACAATATGGAGAGAAAGAGCAGATCTATACAGGATTATGTCACGGAGGTTAAGACCATTGCGGATCAGCTGGCATCTGTTGGTTCACAGGTTGAAGATGAAGACATGGTTGCTGTGACTTTGAATGGCTTGGGGCCTGAGTATAAGTCTTTTGACACTTCTGTGTCTGTGAGGGCTGAAATGCCTGATTTTAATGAGCTGGTTGCATTGCTTATATATAAGGAGGTTAAACTTGGCTTGGCTATAGGGTCAAGTAGTTCTAAAAATAAGGATGCAATTTTTTATTCGAATCAACGCGACCGTGATAGCCGAGGTAGAGGCTATGGATCTGGCAGAGGAGGGCAGTAGAATGCATCCTATGGCAGTAACAACCAGCAGGTATCGAATGCAAGAGGTGGTGGAAACTTTAGAGGCATGGGGAGATCTAGCCCTAGAGGCAGAGGCTCATGGCAACAGCATCGTCCATCTGACAATCCGAATAAGGATAAGGATTGTCATTATTGCGGGAAGTATGGGCATATTGCCAAGGACTATTGAAAGAAGTAGGGCAATCAGAAAGGCAAACAACATGGACACTTTGCTACATCTAGTCAGGCAGATGATACTTCAGGAGATAGATTATTTGCCATGGAGTATGTAAAAGACAGAGTTGTTGAAAAATCTATTGATGATGTAGTTTGGTATATTGATTCAGGGGCATCGAATCATATGACTCCTCACGGTGATTGGTTCACTGATATGGTGGCTAAAAAACATGGCTATGTCTGTATAGGTGATGACACGTAGCATAGCATTGAACATAAAGGCAAAGTGCCTATTGTGGTTTATGATGGCAGAAAGAAAAATTTTCATGATGTATTGCATGTTCCTTCGATTATGAAGAACTTACTATCTGTCGACGGAGCAGAACTTGCAGGTTAGATTCAATAAGCATGGCTGCTTTATTGAAGAGTTTGGCAATGGATGCAAGTTGATAGCTTGCGGTCACAGGAATGGCAGAATGTTTACTCTTGATGCTACCTTGCCAGAACTGAATTCAGCTATGTTTGCCCATGGTTCTGGCACTTTCAGAGATTTGGAAATTTGGCACAAGAGAGTGGGGCATGTGAATTTGCAAAGGCTGCAAATTATGCAGAAAAAACAACTCATTACAGGTTTACCCAAGTTCCAATACTCAGATATTGGTCATGTATGCGATGCTTGCCAGTTTGGTACGTAGTCAAGGTTGCCATTTGTTAGGCATGAAAGGCAGAGTACACGTCCATTGCAGTTAGTGCACTCTAATTTTTGGAGGCCAGCCCATAATGCATCTATGGGAGGCTCGAAGTATTATGTGACATTCATTGATGATTACAGTCGCTATACTTGGGTTTACATTTTGAAGACAAAGGATGAGGTGTTTGCTATTTTTCAGCAGTTTAAAAAGTGTTAGATATGATCAATGCCCCACCCTCATTAGGTGCTACCAATGATCCATGGTGCTCAAAGTTGTAAGGCCCCCATTATGAGGAGAAGCCAAATGTGAGCCCGGACATTGGTTGAGTCCTGACTTGTATATCAGATGAGGTCTATGTGACCGGATGGCAAAAAGGTGACTGTTGTGGGTCTAATTTTTAGGTTAGACGGAGTGGTTAAGTTGGTAGCAACTCGAGGCACATTGCATTGAGTTGCGTGGTAAGGGAGTTAAAAGGGGCCCCTATTGTGGGGTCTGGGGGCCGCGGAAGTGGCCCCTAGCTGGGGGGTCCCAAGGGGGACCAGCGGCCCCCCCTGGCGGGGGTCCGGGGGCAGCGCCCCTGGCCCGATGGTAAAGGGAATATTCCCTGGAATATTCCCTAGCCGACTAGTGGAGGCTCATATGGTAGGTCGGTCAGCAGGCCGACCTAACGACCTTCGCGGGCTATAAAAGCTAAACCCCTTCGCAGCCATCATACACTCATCTTTCACCCAGTCAGAGTTGTTGTTCCAGCTAGCCTTAAGCTCTTCACCTATCTTCTGTCTAGATCGCCATCTAAGCTTCACATAGTGGAAGCGCACGGGTGGACAGAGCCATCTTTGTATCAGTTGTTTGGAGTTAAAGAATTTACTGATTCTCCTCTTATCTGTTGTGTACTCTCTATCTCTTTCTCAGATTCTGTTCGCTGCGCCGTGTAATATTTTACAAAAAGTAGGTTGAAAAGGAATTTGACTGTTATATCTCTTGCTTGAGATCAAATAGCGGTGGGGAGTATGTGTCAAATGAGTTTGACAACTTTCTGGCTGAAAATGGCATACGTAGGTAGCTTACCTGAGCTACACTCCTCAACAGAATGGGGTAGATGAAAGAAAGAACAGGGTCTTGATGGAAGCTTCTCATGCCATGATGAATGAGAAGAAGATGCCGCTCTATTATTGGGATGAGGCTGTTATGACAGCCATGTATATCTTGAATCAAACTCCCACTGCAGGTATTCATGAGATGACACCATTTGAGAAGCTGTATTATGAAATTAAATAGGGAAAAAGCCACTACTCACCCTAGCTGCTGTTGCCAATAGGCCGGAATGCTTGGTTTGGCCTACACTTGCCACCGCCATATGGCCACACTCTCGCCTTGGGGGTTGCCTCCTCCTAACACCCCCACACAATACACCTCCACCACCACCTCATCTCCACATCACCAACTCTTCCCACAATTGCTTCCACCAACACGGCCACCACCAGTTGTAGCCAACAACACATGTACGCCCCCTTACTCACATATAAGCATACGCACATGCACCTCACCTCCTTATCACACACACATACAAATGCACACAACTCACAATACATGCACCACACACACACCCCACATAAATCTCACCTCTACCACACAAAAAATGCACACACCCACTCCACAAGAAACACATGTACACACAACAGTTTAAAATTCCACGCGTACCATACATGTTCACACACACATACCTACACACACCACATACCACATGCATGCACTTCCACTACATACACTCACACCCAATTAACAATCATGCACACATACACACTCAACGGGTGGAAGCATGGTGAAGTGGTACCAAAAGGGGTGTCATTGGCACTCCTTTGGTAAGTGGTATATTTTGCCTTTTGGTATGGGCCTTTAGGAAATAGTTGGCTCTTATTTTATTAGACTGTTTCAATTTTAAAGGGGGAGACCCACCACGAGTGGTAACAGTTTCCCTCTAGCTCTCAATAACAAGTACACCACTCCCCCCATCCCCTCTGTGTGCGTGTGTGTGTGTGTGTGTGCACATGTGTGTGTCCATTAGGTTACTTGGTTGGCTAGGCTCCTGCTCATTTTTCCATTTTGCGCAATAACTACCTTGCTAAAGCTATGGTTCTCTCTCTCTCTCTCTCTCTCTCTCTCTCTCTCTCTCTCAATGGAGTTTCCTTTGTTGAGAACATAATCATTCTTCCCTTTGGGCATCCACCAAAGCAGTGGGTTTCCAAGCATGGATATGCAAGTGTTCTATTGGCCTCACCTACAAGGAGATTAAGAAAATTATGGGTAGAATTCACAGTGCCAAAGGGAGCTATCTGTTGGTCCAATTTTAGTAGTCAATATGAAAAATTGAGAGTACTGAGAGGGTATTGGGCTGCAAAGCAAAGAGAGAATAGAGAGAAGTTAAAGAATATGAGGGTTGAATCAATGTTCACTGACAACAGGCTAGAGAAGAAGATGTGTAAAAATATGGCAAAGAGATGGGTTAGAGAAATAAAGGGCATGGTCATGGATATGCAAATATAGATTTAAGGAGCTCCTACAACATCCTAAATTTAGAGAATTAGAGTATGACGATTGATCAAGGATTTATGATCAACATTTGGAGTACATTGACACAAGTGAAAATACCAAGATCAAACAATGAGCTCTTCTTAAAGCAATCTGATATTGAGTATGCTCAATGGTGAAGGACTTGCATGTAATAGTGGAGCACATAGACCTATAAGCATAACAAAGGTAGAAAAAGCTTTGGGAGTACACCGACGAACTCTACTTGCAGCAAAATCGTGATTGCAATTGGACGATGATGGAGTTTTGCCTTTGGACACTTTATGCTAGCACTTACTACTCAAACAAAGTCCTTTGTTTAGAAGGCAAAAGCTAGCACTTTTAGGATTACTTGTACTGTATATTCAATTCATGTTCACTTTTTCTATCTTAAAAAGTGCTTTCTTGAAAGTAAAAGCAATTTAAATATGGATTACATTTTTCAATCTCAAAGTTTTATTTCCTTATGGCTTAAAGTTATTTTTTAAAATTGTTGTAGTCAAATATTTTTAAAAGATTCAAATCAATCCATTCCCATGTCCAAATTTCCCAAAGATGCTTTGAGGTATTGAAGCCTTTCTTCATAAGAAAATTAAAGGAAAGATATACAGGCTGCTGTGTTACCCATGTCCAAATGCTTTATGTCAAGGAAGCCCTCAATTACATGTGCAAGAAACTTCATGACAAAAGGCACACTTGTGCTTGCCTGATGTGTTCCAAGGTCCCTGATAGTTCTTCTTGCATAATGAGTAGGTCTACAATGGTGTCATCCAACTATGACAGTCTTTGCTTTGCAACAAAGGAGAGGATTCCACATTCCATAACAAAAAATGAATTTTTGGTACATGCTCTAAGTGTGGAACCAAAAAGCTCCATTTGTGTCCAAATGAGGAGGGGAACACATCATTGTTGCTACCTATGAAGGTGTTTGAAGAGTGTCCAAGGGAGACTAGAAAATATGGTGCAAGGCACATAGCAAGAGACCATGAGGTAGACAATGATGGTGCAAGGAGCACAAGAAAAGCACAACTTATTTTTGGTGATTGATTTTTGCACAGAACTATACTTTCAAGGAGCAAAATGAGATTCAGTCCATGCACTGGTATAGTGACCAAGTCACCATATTGGTACACATTAACTATGTCCATATGAACAAGGATGCTAAAAAGACATATGACTTTTATATTTCTGATGACAAAACACATGATACAATGTTTGTTCAGCATTGTTTACTTCTTCACGATAGGTGGTTGAAGGATCAAAGTTACCAACTCAAATGCCATCATGTATGGTTGGATGGTTGTGCAACTCAATTCAAGGCATGGCACCCATTCTACTCTGTGGCTAGATTTTTCAGCATCACTAGACTAGAAATGCTATGGATTTTTCCAAGTTTAAGCATAGAAAGGGAGAACATGATGGTGCAGGCATGGTGAAAAAATGAGCCTCATGCATGAGTAGTTGAAACCAAATGGTTGCACCCTTAAATGTACAACTGGTAGTGTTGCTTTCTTGAAGGGTAGGTTCTCTTCCAATGATGTGCATAGGGTCTTCTAGGAGATCAAGGAAGGGGAGGTGTCTAGAGACAACACTTGGCATTGCAAGTGGATAGTCAAGTCCTACTTGATGCATTCAGTGAATGGATAATCCACCACTAACACATGCCATACAATGTCGCTCATTGTCATGCTTTTGTGATGAATGCATGGACGGGTGGTAGGCAATATGTAAGAACAAGAGACACATACCAAGCTGGGAATATTGCAGTATTATGCCTTTGATTGAAGTTGTAGTAAGTAATAGTCATGAAGAGTGACAAGGATGAACCAAATGCACCCTTGTATGCAAAGCACCCCAATGTCCTAAGTGATGTATTATCTATGGGAGACAATTTTGCTCTTAATGCAAAGGAAGGTGCAAACTTCATCATCTTCAAATGCATGGCTATAAAGACTAGAATTGGAAGGGCACGTTAGGACAATTGGGATAATGTTTTGCCTGCATGTGCAATGGTTGTTGTTGGACACCTATGAGAGATTATAGGTAATGTTTGGCAATTTTGTTGCTAGTTGACAGGCCACCTATGTTGATGTATTCACACCTTGTGCATGCCATCAAGTTTGAGATGGATCCAATTCCAAGTGATGCAAACTTATACACAATGGATGAGGAGGTCAAGGAGGATATTTACAACAGTATGCCATTTGGCATGTAGCAAGTTAGACAACTCTTGTCCGCTCTCAAGTTGTATTTCATTTTCAAGAAATAAAGGGACAAAGTGTCATATATCTTGGCCATGTTCAAATGTCTCTATGGCATTTTTCAATATACAAAAACCATTGTGCTATTCACAAAATACTTTCTTTCCTAGGGAAATTATTTTTGCACTTCTCAAAGTGCTTCTGGCCTACTGCAAAAAGTGCTTTTTGGGGAAAAGCATTTTTGGCACTACTGGAACTACTTTCTCTCCTAGGAAAAGTATTGCTATAGTATTCAAAGTGCTTCTGAACCAATCTAGAAAGTGCTATGCACTACTCAAAATTCTTTTGGAACAGTGTAAAATCTCTTGCGAGTCAAGAAAGATCTTTCCTTCCAAGGGAAAGTTCTTCTTCTCAACACATAGTGCTTTCATTTATGGGGGAAGCACTTTTTACACTACTCAAAGTGCTTTTAGAATAGTCCAAAAGCTCTTACAAGTCAAGAAAGATATTTCATTCCAAGGAAAAGTGCTTCTACTAAACACAAAGTGCTTCTTTGCCATGATAATAAATTTATCATGTACTCAGATGTAACTCTCATAGCCATAAATAGTATGTTGAGTCAAAATAAAGTACATATGCATCATTAATGAATTGTACAATATCTACAAGAATATACAACCATTTTGTATTGGAAAACACAAGGCAAAGTAAACTTGCACTACAAATTAGCAGCGTTGCTATTTGCATTGCAAATGGCCGTCACTATTAGTGACACAAATAGCGACAGTACTCAGACAAAAAAAAAGCGGGCCAAAACCCAAGCGCGGCATTTTGTGCAAAAGAGTGAAAGAGATAGCGAACTACATCATGCATTTGGGAGGGAGACGGAGAGAAAGAGAGAAAGAGGGAGAAGGAGAGCTTCTCACCACCGCCGTCATTGTTCGCGAGAAGAAGAGGAGGAAGTGCACGAAGGGTGAAGAGGAGCTGCCGAATCCATCCTCGGGAAAATTAAACTTGCACTACAAATTAGCGGCATTGCTATTTGCATTGCAAATGGCCGTCACTATTAGTGACACAAATAGCGACGGTACTCAGACAAAAAAAAAGCGGGCCAAAACCCAAGCGCGGCATTTTGTGCAAAAGAGCGAAAGAGAGAGCGAACTACATCATGCATTTGGGAGGGAGAGGGAGAGAAAGAGAGAAAGAGGGAGAAGGAGAGCTTCTCACTACCGCTGCCACTGTTCGCGAGAAGAAGAGGAGGAAGTGCACGAAGGGTGAAGAGGAGCTGCCGAATCCATCCTCGGGCCTTTGCGATGAGTGCATTGCTCCCTCTTGGTTTGTTTTTGTTTTTTATCCTTTTCTTTTGTTTGTTTTTGTTAAAAATGATGTGTATTGAGGGAGAAAGAGAGGAAATGAGAGGGAGAGGAAGAGAGAAAAAGAAAGAAAGAATGAGAGAGAGAGGGAATAAACATGAAACATAATAAAGAAAGAGAGAAAGAGAGAGAGAGGGAGGGAGAGAGAGGAGAAGGAATGGATGAAAAACAAAGAGAGGGTAAGATCTTGTTCTTTAATTTATTGTTTTCTTGTTTGTAGTAGTAGTAGTAGAGAGAGAGAAAGAGATGTTTTGTTAAAGGTGCACCTTGGGTATGTTCGATGCTTTGGGAAGGCGAGTAGTGGTGGTGGTGGTGGTGTAGTATAGTTGTACCTCCTAAATCACTTTTATCTCTCTTTATTCCTGGCAACGAATAATTATTTCTATTGCATCGAAACACATGTGACTTGTGTCTGTGAAAGTCTAGGGTTTTGTCTAATGACGCAAGTGCATCTCATGAACAGAAATTAACATTTCATGTGTTTCTTTTAACCATGATTGCGAAACATGATTTCTAAATGACTATTCATGCACTGAACTGGTTAAAAGCTATCATTTTATGTGAAGTAAGGTGATAACCTTATCATTTTATGTGAGTAAAAGCTATCATTTCATGTGAGGTAAGGTGATAACCTTATCATTTTATGTGAATTCCAAACTCTTCCATTCGCGCATGCAACTTATTTCTTAGAGTAAACAAAACTCTAAGACCCGTTCTTGTTCCATGCACGTCACAAACCATTTCATCTCTTCCACGAGTAATATTATTTAATTAATTTTAAGGCTTAGAACTTGGGCTTGATTCGTGTGTGTTGCATTGGTCGTTCTGCTCGCCCCTCTACCGGTGGCTTGGGCACCTATGCTTCCAGCGACTTTCTTCTTGGGAGCCATTCGCCTCGTGGAGATTGGGCAGTATGGACCTTAGCGGGTTTCAGGTTCTTCGGGTTTGGTAGGAAAGACCGCTAAATGGGGTCCTTCACCGAGGGAGTGGTTTGGGTATGGCTCCTTGCAGCTACTCACCAACTCTCCCTCCTCTCCTTCTTTCTCTCTCTCTCTCTCTTTTTCTCTTATTCTCCTACTCTCTCCCCTTCTATTTCTTTTTCTCTCCCTCTCCCACTCTTTTCTCCTTCTTTCCCTTCCCTCTCTTTTTCTTCTTCTTCTCTTCTTCTTTCTTTCTACTCCGCTCTCTCTCCTTCTCTTCCTTCCTTCTCCTTCTCTCCCTCTTCTTCTCTTCTCTCTCCCTCTTCTTCTCTTCTCTCTCCCACTCCTCCTTCTTCTCTCCCACTTCTTCCCTTCTCTCTCCCACTTCTTCTCTTCTCTCTCTCTCTCCTTCTCTTCCTTCATTCTCCCTCTCTCCCTCTTCTTCTCTTCTCTCTCCCTCTTCTTCTCTTCTCTCTCCCACTCCTCCTTCTTCTCTCCCACTTCTTCCCTTCTCTCTCCTACTTCTTCTTCTTCTCTTCTCCTTGTCTCCCTCTTCTTCTCTTCTCTGTCTCTCTTCTTCTCCTCTCTCCCACTCCTCCTTCTTCTCTCCCACTTCTTCTCTTCTCTCTCTCCCTCCTTCTTTCTCTTCTCTCCTTCTCCTTCTCTCCCTCTTCTCACTCCTTCTCACCTCACTCCTTTCCCCCTCACGGCCTGAACCGGGTGGCAATCAGGGAGGTGGTAGCTTTGTTTGGAGGACCCTAAAAAGGGTCCCACGGCGTCTAGTAAATGGGGGGGTTGACTATAGACGAAGGCCCACGGCCGTTTGAGTAGAATGGACAGGGGAATAATGCCCAGTTGTAGGGCCCAGTAGCGCTGCTAGCAAGGAGAGGGGGAGAACCTTCACACGGAGGCCCAAAGGCCCTGCGCAATTGCTGACTGGGGGGGGGGTTTGACGTAAGGGGGGGGCTGTAGCCTCTATTTGCTGTCAATGGAGGTAGCTACTGACGGGGGGGTTGACAATGTGTGGACAAGCGTAGCCTCCTCTCTCTCTACTAGGGAGGGGAGAAGCCTCCCCTTATATATGGGAGGGGAGGAGGTAGGTGGCATGGCCACCCCTCCCACCTGGAGGTTGCATGCCTCCCCCCCCATCATCCACCACTCCCACTTTCTCTCCCCCTCCCCCGACGTGCTGTCGGCAGGGAGAGAGGGGGGAGTAAAAAAAATTGTACTAAAGGTAATAGTTTTTTTTCCCTCTTTTTTTGAAATTACAGGGGGGTCGTATGGGATGTTACATCCTCTCCCCCTTAGAGGAATCGAGATGTCCTCATCTCGAGAGGACCTGGGGGTATTGTTGGTTGAGAGTATCTTCGTCCATCCATGTGGCATCCTCTTTGGGATAATCTTTCCACTGGATGAGGTATTCTCTCAAGGTCCTTGACCTCAAATGCCTCTCCTTGACATCTAGGACTCTATCATGCCGTAGCTTAAGGACTCCTTGGCTAGGCATTACAATTTGCTGATCATAAAGTACATGATTCGGATTAGGTAGTTTTTCAATAGGCTAACGTGGAATACATTATGAACCTTTAGGGTTGTAGGCAGCTGTAGTTTGTAAGCATTAGGTCCTAGGCACTTAGTGATCTTATAAGGTCCACAATACCTTGGACTTAGCTTCTTGTACTCTCCCAAGGACAGTGAACTCTTTTTAGGGCATACACAGATGAAGACCATATCACCTTCAATGAAGGATCTGTCTTACCGTTTCAAGTCCGCGTAAGCCTTCTATCTATCCTTGGCGGATTGCATGTCTTGTCTTATTGATTTGATTTGGTCATCCATGTCTTCCAGCATCTACGTCGAAGCTTCAACCCTCAAGGTTGGATTCGAGAAGCTCAAAGGAGTACGACAATCGTGCCCATACAATGCTTGAAAAGGGGTCATTTGAATACTTTGTTGGTAAGAAGCATTGTAGGTAAACTCAACCAGTGGCAAATATTGAATCCACTTTTTGGGTTCGCGATAGCAGTATGCCCTAAGCATATCTTCAATGACTCGGTTAACTCGTTCCGTTTGACCATCAGTTTGGGGATGGTAAGCTGTACTAAAACATAGTCGAGTCCCAATAGCCTCGAAGATAGCCCTCCAAAAGTGTGATGTGAAGAGAGAGTCACGATCACTAATGATTCTTCTAGGTAACCCATGCAATTTGAATATTTCCTTGATGAATAATCTTGCGATGTCTGAGGCTTTATAGTTTGTCTTGATAGGGATGAGATGTGTAACCTTGGTGAGCATATCTACTACAACCATAATAGAGTTGTATCCTCCCTGAACTTGGGTAGGCCAACAATAAAGTCCATACTAATAAATTCCCATTTCATTTGGGGAATGTCAAGTGGCTGCAATTTCCTCGGCATTTTGACATGTTCTGCCTTAATGCGTTGATAAGACAAACATTCCGTGACATATTTGAGAACATCACCTTTGAGCCTATCCCAAATAATAGCTCTTCCTGATCGGATTAAGGGTCTTGGCATAGCTAGGATGTCCTGAGAAAGGGGAGTCATGGGCTTCCCAGAGTATCTTCTGCTTGAGAGATTGGCTTGCGGGGATACATAATCTTGTCCTAAAGTAGACAAGTCCACTACTGAGACAAAGAATTCTTGATACTCTTTAGCTTCGGGTCTTGATCCTTGACGGGGATCTCCCTTAGCAATTTCTAATAGACTGGGTCATGACATGCCTCTTCTCTAGCTAGCTCAAGAATTGGGTTGTTTGGGATTGCTACCTTTGTGGACAGTGACCATGTTGTTGATGGATCTTGCAAAATAAGAGAGTTTAGAAATGCCTTGCGGCTGAGTGCATCGGCAACTACATTCTCTTTTCTAGGTCTATACTTGTTTTCAAAGTCATATTCCTCTAGCACTTCGATCCATTGACGTTGCCTCATGTTGAGCTCATTCTGGGTGAAGATCCATTTAAGACTCTTGTGGTCTGTCACTAAGGAAATTTTATTACCTAGCAGATAATGTCTCCAAAGTTTGAGAGCATGGATAATAGCCAACAACTCGAGATTGTGGGTAGGATAATTCCTTTCATGGCTCTTCAATTTCCTTAAAGAATATGCTACGGAAAGACCTTCTTGTATAAGCACACATCCTAAGGCAAGTGCACTAACATCAGTTACCACTTCAAACTCCTTACTAAGATCAGGAAGTTTCAGGATGGGTGCTAATACTAAGCTTTGTTTTAGCGTGTCAAAGCTGGTCTGTTCGGCAGGTGACCATATAATTGCTACTTGCTTCTTTAGTAGATCAGTTAGAGGTGTTGCAATCAAAGCATAATCTTTGATGAAGATCCTGTACTATCCTGTCAATCCAAGAAAGCTACGTATTTCTTTGACAGAAGTTGGTGTTGGCCATTCCAGAACTTCTCTGACCTTGGCTAGATCTACTGAAATTCCTTTCACTGATACAATGAATCCTAGATATTCAATCTGTCGCTTGAAAAATGCATACTTCTTCTTCTTGGCATAAAGCTTGTGTGCTCTCATTGTTTCAAGAACAATGCAAAGTTGGGGTTCATGATCTTTTTCATGTTTAGAGTAGACTAGGGTATTGTCTAAGAAGATGAGTACGAAGTCATCAAGATAGGGCCTAAAGATATCCTACATTAACCTGTTGAAGGTAGCAGGAGCATTTGTCAACCCGAATGACATCACTAGGAATTCAAAGTGTCCATACCTTGTGCTGAATGCAGTCTTTGGGATATCTTCTTCCTTGATCCTTATTTGATAATATCCAGATTTGAGATCTATCTTAGAGAAGATCTTTGCACCTTGAAGATGGCCAAGTAGTTCATTTATTCTTGGAATGGGGTATTTGTTTTTAATGGTTGATTGATTCAACCCTCTGTAGTCAATACATAGCCAAAGCGTTCCATCTTTCTTCCTTTGGAACATTATTGGAGCTCCCCATGGTGAACTGCTGGGATGGATGTAGCCTTGGTCTAACTGTTGCTTGAGTTGCTCTTTCAGTTCAATAGCTTCTGGGATGGACATCCTATACGGCCTCTTTGCGTAACTGGTGCAGCTCCTGGCGCCAGCTTGATTTCGTGGTCGACTTCCCTTTGAGGAGGAAGTTCTGTCAGCTCCTCAAGAAATACGTTTGCGTATTCCTTTAACCATGAAGGTTATTCCCTAGATTCCTGATTCTGATCTAGCTTATTCAGTTTAATCAGATAGACAGGTAGACCCTTTCTAACTTCTTTTATCATTCGTGTTGCTTTTATAGCTAAATTTTTGGCTTACCAGCCTCTCCTTGAGTCGTAACTAGTTCCCCTTCAGAATTCCGGAAGGAGACTTGGCCCTTTCCACAGTGGATGTGGGCATCATTGGGTATTAGCCAATCCATTCCAAGTAAACATTCATGGACACCTAGGTTCATTACTTTGAATGCCACCAAAGTTGGCTTTCCACCCAATAGGAATTTCACCTTAGCAGTTTGCCTAGTACAACAGACCTCACGACCATTTGCCAATTCCACAAGTAAAGTAGGTGTGTCTATTGTGGCTATCCCTAGCATTTTTGCACAGATCGGTGAAATGAAGGAATGTGTACTGCCACAATCGATTAGGGTTTTGAAGCTTTTACCTTCATAATCCGATGGAGTTTGGATCATCGAGAATTGGCGATTCGGACCCTTCTTGTGAAGAGCAGCATGAACCGTTGCCCTCTCAATGTCAGCATCCATGGATGGATCTTCTTCATCGCCCAGCTCCTTGTTGGCAACACTAGAGGTTCTCTCTCTAGCCATGATGGTGGCTCCTTGGCCATGGCCGGCTCCTTGGAATGGCCCTCGGCGATGCCCTCTACTAAGCTTGGGACAGTGTCTCTTGAAGTGTCTCGGCTCGTTGCAATGGAAGCAACATAGATTGTGGTCGTTACCTCATGTAGAAACAAAGTTGTTGACAGCATTGGTCCTAGATTTCTTCCTTTGTCCCTGATTCTGACCCTGCGCCCTCTTAGTCTGAGCCCTATACATTCCCTTGTTCTGATCCTTGTAAGGCCAAGTCTTGTTGTTCCTTGGCTTGGTTTGCACCTCCTGTATTATTGGTGCAGCTCGAATGAGTGTGTCTTGTAGGTCCGTTGGGCGCGTTGATTCCAAGTGGGTGTTTATGGGTGGATTTAACCCAGCACAAAACTTTGATACTTGTTGTGTCATATCCATTGGTGGCGCATACTTTAAGAGAGAGACGAACTTTGAATAATATGCATCAAGGGATAGTCCAAGCTGCTTCAATTCATAGAATTCGTTCATCTTCTGTGTGCGGTAGGCAGGTGGTAGATACCTGCCTTGCACAGCTTCCTTAAGCTTCTCCCAAGTGACTGTCCCTTCCGAGATTGCTTGGTCTCTACACCACTATTTCCACCAAAGTCTTACTTCGCATGTAAGCTTAAGTTTGGCGAGCATGGCTTGGTTAGTAGGTGCAGTTCCTACTGCCTCAAAATAGTCCTCCATGGACTCGATCTAGATCTCAGCGTCAACTTGAATGGTCCTTCCCTTGCCATCGAACTCAGGTGGCTTAATTTGTTTGAGAAGGAACTTCTTCTCTTGAATCATAGCTGTACTTAGTGCAGGGGTTGGACTTGGAACCTGCACTTGAGGTTGTGCATGTGCAATAAGATTCTTTATGTTAAAAACTTATCAAACGTTCCCCATATTACATTAATATGACTAGCACAGCTTTTAGCCAAGTGACGTAATCACTTAACTCCTTTGCCAACATTTACAATCAAGATAGACAATAGTAAGAAGTCTTATTTATTCATGAGGGCATAGCCCTTTGAGTACCATTTATTTTGGGAAAGTAGAACACGCTAATTGATACATCAATTTTTGGGAAAAATAGGATTGTGTTACAATCGGCTACAAGGAAACTGAGTAATAATATGGAGTGGGGTCATGGATTTTCAAGAATTGATAAGTCATAGGAAGCTTGGGGTATCCCTTCCTTTGATACTTGTTCTTCTCATAATGCCCTAGCACTTTGATTCTGTCGGTAGGGATCACCCGAGTCACTTCTTCATACACATACTTGTTCTGCTTGACTTGTCGACCACCAACATGCAGGGTTGCATTTGCGTGAGCTTCGACAAAGATGAATATCTTCACGATCTTTAAATCCTCCATCCACTTGATTCTCTTCAAGTTGGTCTGAAGGTACGCAAGTCGGTGGGCTGCTATGTAGTATATTCCTAATTCTCCTGTCCATCTCTGTTCCACATATAGGGGTGAAGGATTATAGATGTGGTCCAGAATATTCATCATGCCTAGCCTTTGTCGATAATCCGAAGCACGCATTGCAGTCATAAACATAACCTGGAACACCAAGAATTTGTTCCATGCTTCGTGACTCTGCAACCCAGCATCCATAAGTGAGTAAGGAAATGTTTTCAACAGAAAACACTACTCTATTCCACTCACCTTCCCCTGACTGTCCCCTTATTCCCTTTACTTTCCTCCATTAAGTTCCTTTGTAAATCTTAGATCTCGTTGGTTCGCTCTGATACCAACTGTAACGTGCCCGCTTGTCCGCTTGTGGGACACGTCTTAGCAGCTCATTGGGAGGAGTGTCTAGAAGGCTTTGCTTGGCACTCGTAGGGAATGACATAGGGTTTGTGATCTAGGTCTTCCCAAGTTTGCCCCGAGTGGAAGTGTCCAGCCATTCCCACTTGGGATCGAGGTCAGGGTTCCTTTCCTATTAGCAAAGTCTCTAGGAGGAGCTAGTGTCGAGCTCCAGATGTACCACTTTGTGTAGGAACAATAGAGTCAAAGCAGATTCATGCTGCACTTGGTTCATGGAGAATGGAAAACGAGAGGGATGTGAAGGTCAACCTCTCTGCCATATGGCATAGTCCCATTCCTTTCCCCTAAAATAGAATAAATCGGAATTTCTATATCTACTGATATTAGGTCTTCATTGTCTAATTATCTCATCATTTGAGAAAAGTTCCCAGCTAACCGGGACCACCCTTCCAAAGGATGGACCTAAGTCACGTCCACTGCACTTTCCTCAGTTTGCTTTAGTTATCTAATTACCTAACACATTAGGCTTTGACATGCAAAATCAGCTTCCTTAATTAAACAAATTAATCATAGGTTCCTTCACGTAACTTAGGCACTGACACAAAAACAATGCCAAGCAAGTTCATTTTTCTCCAATAACTACTCTTTATTTATAAAAATCCTGGAGTACATCCAATATCATGCTTGAAGGCTATCCCAACAATCTACAGGATTGCTTCTCCAAGTTCCACACCCGTTGACTAGTACACGGGCCTTGAGATCCCATCTCGAGTCATGTCAGCCTCTTGTGCGGGATCCGAAGGCAAAGGATTTACAGCCAGAGCCTCCCCTAGCACCCAAGCATCCTCCTGCTCCAAGTAGTACCCATGGAGAGACCTCTCACGGTGGGTTAGCTCCATATACCTGGTGCGGCTAACAACCCCCTTGGATAGGGCCAGGCAGATAGTCGGAGGTAACTATTCCTGCCTCTCCCTCCAGGCTTTCAACTTGAAGCATTAAGTGATTTCCTTGAATTAGTTCATTGAGCAAAGAGTACCTAAGTACAAGCACGAATATTTCGGAGGTCGTTTGTATGACCGACTGCTAAGGTGTGACTCCTTTTTCTCAGATGCTCCCAACACCTGATCTTGGGTCTTTTCGCGACTTGACGAGATCCCAATAATTTCAAACAAGATAGGCAAGCAAATGGTCTTGGTAAGTTGACTTATACTTGCCCTTTTCCCTTGGGTTTTACCTTAGGGTATCTTAGTCCCTAACTCAAGCATTAGCTGGTCAGTCAAGGCAATGGACATGCCTTATTTGCAACCCAACCAAGGGTCTTTTAATCTCTAATTCCAACCAAGCTTAGTTAATACACATGGCAACACATGATTCTTCATTTAGACTTGTTGAGAATCAGGAATCACACTCAAACAGCCTCTTTGTATGGAGTCTCAGGGTCAAGGATATGCAGGCTAACTTATCCCATATGCACAATGGTGCCTACTGCAGTTTCCTACTTTCCTATAAAGCATTGTACTTGCTTCCTTTCTTAATGTAATGATAGTACTCTTTTCTTTTCAGTGAAGTGTCAATGTCATTGTCCACATACACAAGATTGTGTTTATGAGTCCAAGTCTCAATCTTGGAACCTAATTCACTTGTGTAACAAACAGTGTCCTTGTCTTCTCCATCATGAGTCCACACTTCTCATTTCATCCTCCATAGCTTCCGTGTTTTGCCATGCTCTAGATCCCGCATTTCTCACATGGTATCAGAGCCCAGTTGGGCATGGAATTTCTTGTCTAGCCTCTCTTGATTCCTTTCAACCTCAGTCTAGCTCAATGTCAGCTCATGACTACATCTCCCAACTCTACTCTCACTGAAGCTTCCATGGCAGCCATAGCCAGCAGCACCCTGTCAGATTGAGCTGCTTATATCTCACTCCATAGGTCAAATCTCTTGGAGCTCCCTTCTGGAAAAGTATTCTCCAACTCACAAATCTTCCCTGTATCACATCAATCCAGGACATTGGACCATCTGGAGCTCAGCATTGTGAAAATCCTCAATCTCTGCTCTGTGTTTGCCATAGCCAGACAGGACCTACCTTGCTTGGAGCTTCCATAACTCTTCAACCAGGCCATTTCAGCCCACGATTTCTTCTAGGGAGTTGTTCCTTTGCTCAAGGCGCTTCATCCTGGCATGAGAATCGACGACATTACTGCTCCTTGGCTTCAGCATTGCGGAAATCACGGAATCCTATCAGAAATGCGCCTGCTGCTGTTCGACGTGCCTGCGTGCTGCATACTGTCCACGATTTTGGTGATCATGATAGGGATTTTGTAGCCCATGAAATCGGCTTCCTAGGCATATAAAAATTTTTGAAAATGATCCACTGTAGCTCCTGCAATCAGCAAAAAACCAGGCCCCTGTCTCAGAAACCCTAATTCCACCATAGCCAAAGCTTCAAAATCTTGACATTTTTCACTGTTTCTCTCACTGAAGTCATCAATAGTGATTTTAATCACTGAGCAATACTCTCTGAAGTTCATTAAAGTACTGCCACTCAGATCAGAAGGCATTAGCATCAAATCAAGAAGGGGAAGATCACTTGGATTTTAAAAGAGTAAAAGACTTTTGCAGATTTGGTATTCATTGACACTCAGTTAGTGCTTTTTAGCGCTTGTGTCTCTCAATCAATTCTTCTGTTGCTCAAATCTAATAAGTCTGAAGTTGATTTGCTACTGTTCCCATAAATCTAACATGGGAAAAGACTCTCCAAATGCTCGATTCAAAGGAGTCGGGTTCCACACTTGGCAAACCCACATCAAGCTCATCCTGATGAAGAAGGGTCTCTGGGCCATCACAAATGGCAAAGAGAAGACCTCGAGACGCGGACCTTACAACTACTTGGCAAAAGAATGATGACAGAGCTCAGGCCATTATCAAACTGGAGCTAGACGACAGTTATATCCATCATGTGGATAACTGTGAGACCTCACAGGATACATGGAAAAGACTTGACACCCTGTTCGGTGCACAATCTAAATCATCAAAGTATGGTCTCCTGATTGAGTTCTTCAGGCTTGAAATGAAGTTCAGCACATCACTTGCCACACATCTCAATTACATGGAAGAACTCCTAACCCAACTTGCAGGAATAAACATTAAAATGGATGAAGATGTTTGCATCGGTGTTCTACTTAAGAGCTTGCCTCCTGAATATAATAATGTATCAACAACTTTAATCAACATGCCAAATCCTGAACTTGTTGATATCCAGGCATCACTGTTAGAAGAAGAAAAGAAGCTAAAAACTAAAGAAGAACCAAGTACCTCTAGAGATGAGCATGCATTATATGTTGGCAACAGGTACAAAGGCAAGAAGGATAAGCTCTTTTGTGACTTCTGCAAAAGGACCGGACACACCGAGAAGTTCTGCCAAGCAAGAAAGAGATCCCAAAAGGCCTATCTAGTCGCAGTCAAAGAAGAAGAAGAAAATGGAGCAAAGGAAGAAGAAGATGAAGATGAAGACTACCAGGATCAGAAGGACAAGACTCATCAGTCCTTGTACTCTCATAATTCTGATAGATTGTTTTAATAGCCTTGTATTTTCCTTGCCCTAATGCTTCCTGCCATAAGCCTTGTAAACTCCTTATGTAACTTGGCATTACAGTCCCTGTACACTTTGTGAGGCCTCTGTTACAGCCTCTGGATGTCTACCATGTTTATGGTATCCACACTTAGCTTTTTCTCCGACAGCCTCTGGTGTTTTGCCATGTCTGTGGTATGCCCACACTTTGCAGGTGGTTCTCATTACAGCCTCTACACACTTTGTGCCTTTTCTAGTTGTGATTGAGGAGGGGTGTTGAGAATCAGCAATCACACTCAAACAGCCTCTTTGTATGGAGTCTCAGGGTCAAGGATATGCAGGCTAACTTATCCCATATGCACAATGGTGCCTACTGCAGTTTCCTACTTTCCTATAAAGCATTGTACTTGCTTCCTTTCTTAATGTAATGATAGTACTCTTTTCTTTTCAGTGAAGTGTCAATGTCATTGTCCACATACACAAGATTGTGTTTATGAGTCCAAGTCTCAATCTTGGAACCTAATTCACTTGTGTAACAAACAGTGTCCTTGTCTTCTCCATCATGAGTCCAAACTTCTCATTTCATCCTCCATAGCTTCCGTGTTTTGCCATGCTCTAGATCCCGCATTTCTCACAAGACTTTCAAGATGCAATCTAGATGCATGCAATCCTTCCAATTTTCTTAGTGCGGTTCTATGTAGGATTTCCCAATCAACCTTAACCATCGTGCACATTGTGCCTTTAGTATAGTTGTACCTCCGAAACGAATTTTATCTCTCTTTATTCCTAGCAATGAATACTTATTTCTAATGCATTGGAACACATGTGACTTGCGTCTATGAAAGTCTAGGGTTTTGTTTAACGATGCAAGTGCATCTCATGAATAGAAATTAACATTTCATGTGTTTCTATTAACCATGATTGCGAAATGTGAATTCTAAATGACTATTCATGCACTGAACTGGTTAAAAGCTATCATTTTATGTGAAGTAAGGTGATAACCTTATCATTTTATGCGAGGAAAAGCTATCAAATCATGTGAGGTAAGGCGATAACCTTATCATTTTATGTGAATTCCAAACTCTTCCATTTGCGCATGCAACTTCGTTCTTAGAGTAAACAAAACCCTAAGACCCTTTCTTATTCCATGCATGTCACAAACCATTTCATCTCTTCCACGAGTAATATTACTTAATTGATTTTAAGGCTTAGAACCTGGGCTTGATTCGTGTGTGCTGCGTTGGTCGTTCTGCTCGCCCCTCCAGCATTACCGGTGGCTTGGACGCCTATGCTTCCCGCGATTTTCTTCTTGGGAGCCATTTGCCTCGTGGAGATCGGGAAGTCCGGACCTTAACGGGTTTTGGGTTGTTCGGGTTTGGTAGGAAAGACCGCTGAATGGGGTCCTTCGCCAAGGGAGTGGTTTGGGTATGGCTCCTTGCAGCTACTCACCAACTCTCACTCCCTCTCCTTCTCTCTCTCTCTCTCTCTTTCTCTTATTCTCCTACTCTCTTCCCTTCTCTTCTTTTCCTCTCCCTCTCCCACTCTTTTCTCCTTCTTTCCCTTCCCTCTCTTTTTCTTCTTCTTCTCTTCTTCTTTCTTTCTACTTCTCTCTCTCTCCTTCTCTTGCTTCCTTCTCCTTCTCTCCCTCTTCTTCTCTTCTCTCTCCCTCTTCTTCTCTTCTCTCTCCCACTCCTCCTTCTTCTCTCCCACTTCTTCCCTTCTCTCTCCCACTTCTTCTCTTCTCTCTCTCTCTCCTTCTCTTCCTTCCTTCTCCTTCTCTCCCTCTTCTTCTCTTCTCTCTCCCTCTTCTTCTCTTCTCTCTCCCACTCCTCCTTCTTCTCTCCCACTTCTTCCCTTCTCTCTCCCACTTCTTCTTCTTCTCTTGTCCTTGTCTCCCTCTTCTTCTCTTCTCTATCTCTCTTCTTCTCCTCTCTCCCACTCCTCCTTCTTCTCTCCCACTTCTTCTCTTCTCTCTCTCCCTCCTTCTTTCTCTTCTCTCCTTCTCCTTCTCTCCCTCTTCTCACTCCTCACCTCACTCCTTTCCCCCTCATGGCTCGAACCAGGTGGCAATCAAGGAGGTGGTGGCTTTGTTTGGAGGACCCTAAAGAGGGTCCTGCGGCGTCTAGTAAATGGGGGGTTGACTATAGACGAAGGCCTAGGGCCGTTTCAGCAGATGGACGGGGGAAAAACTCCCAGTCGGAGGGCCAGTAGTGCCACCAGTGAGGAGAGGGGGAAAACCTTCACATGGAGGCCCAAAGGCCCTGCGCAATTGCTCACGGGGGGGTTTGACGTAAGGGAGGGGGGCCATAGCTGACCGGTGGGGGTTGACGATGTGTGGACAAGCGTAGCCTCCTCTCTCTCTGCTGGGGATGGGAGAAGCCTCCCCTTATATAGGGGAGGGGAGGAGGTAGGTGGCATGGCCACCCCTCCCATCTAGAGGTTGCATGCCTCCCCCCCATCATCCACCACTCCCACTCTCTCTTCCCCTCCCCCGACGTGCTGTCGGTGGGGAGAGAGGGGGGAGTAAAAAAATTTGTACTAAAGGTAATAGTTTTTTTTTCCCTCTTTTTTTGAAAATACAGGGAGGGGATCTTATGGGATGTTATAGAGAGACCGAGAGAGGTTTTTTTAAAGGTGCATCTTGGGTGTGTTCGACGCTTCGGGGAGGCTAGTAGTAGTAGTAGTAGTAGTGGTGGTGGTGGTGGTGGTAGTAGTGGTTGTGGTGGTCATGGTGGTAGAGAGAGAGAGAGAGAGAGAGAGAGAGAGAGAGAGAGAGAGAGAGAGAGAGAGAGAGAGAGAGAGAGAGAGAGAGAGAGAGAGAGAGAGAGAGAGAGAGAGAGAGATTGGACTTTGAGGTGAACGGATGGTATTATTGACATGCTTTGCGCTACCTCCTCCTACACTCTGCATATTGAGTCGTACAAAAAGGAAAAAAGGTGGCAAGGTCTGGTGCAATACCACGGGACGGGGAACACTCCCCACCGACATAGGGTAGCTAGTCCCTCGCCCCTTTGCATAGCATATTAGACTTTACATACTGTAGGCTCGTCTGTAGGTAGGTGAAGACTTTACATATGTTAATTTTGTTGAGTTACATGAGAAAAAATCCATTCTCAAACAATTTAAGAAAGAAAAAAAGAATGATAACAAAAACAAATTGTTTGTCATAAGGTAGACCAAATGGAAAACAATGAAGCCTGTGATGTTCAAGATCTCAAGGCATATCTTAATCAGTGTATCCCATACCCTTGCTCTCAATGTAAGCTGACAATTAGACAAAAACTTTGATTGTCTATAGAACACGTACAACACTTCAACGAGTTTCAATCAGAGATCATTGATTAGACGATCTCAGATTTTGAGCAAAAATGATAAGAAAAGTGTATATCAATCATGCATTGTATTCGAAAACTAATTGAATATCATATAAAAAAACATTGGATGTGATCGTAAAATTTATTATAGGGAGGTGACATCTCATCCCAAGGAGGAGTGCACCTTTTACAGCCACTTAGAAGAGCTCAAGGGCATGCGATGGATGGAGTGCTTGAGCCAATCTACCACTTGGAAGGCATTACCCAATCTATACTGTCAATACTAGAGGAGATAGGAAGCCTTCCATACTTTCCTACAATCTTGGAGCCTGAGATGGAGGAAATGATCGATGCATTGATTCCCATGGATATCGAGACATCTGATCCGCTTAGAGAGGAAGCATCCATACCATTATATGATGGGTGCAGAGTATCTTGCCTGAAGACACTACTTGCACTCCTAAGTGTGCAAGCAAATTATGGGTAGAGCGATGCAAATGTGATCGAGTTGTTCAGGTACCTTCTACGTATGCTTCGTTGATTTCTTTTTGGCACCATCATAAAAAAACAATTGTGCTTTTTCAAGGTGTTTTATGAATTTTTTTTTTAGGTTGCTAAAGTATCATATATTACCACTTGCAAATACCATGCCTAAGTCTCGTGATGATGCACGACATGTGTTACGAAAGCTTGGCATGGACTACAATAGCATCCATGCATGTATCAATGATTGCATATTGTTTCAAGGAGAATATAAGACTATGGAGACATGTCCAAAGTGTGGTGCTCACAGGTATCGACTGGACTTACAAGGGCAAACTAGATTTTATATGTGACAACTAATTAACCACTTCAGCATGGTGTGGTTGTGCAGATGATATTTTTGCATGAAGCATATCGAGAAAATGCACTCCACAACAGATTGTGGTATCGTGGAAAAGTTTGAGAAAGAGAGCCGATGATGAGCAACAGATCCAAACACTGTTATAGATGAGATGGAGTATTTTGGGAACTTGCAAACTAGATTTTATATGTGACAACTAATTAACCACTTCAGCGTGGTGTGGTTGTGCAGACGATATTTTTGCATGAAGCATATCAACAAAATGCACTCCACAATAGATTGTGGTATCGTGGAAAAGTTTGAGAAAGAGAGCCGATGATGAGCAACAGATCCAAACACTGTTATAGATGAGATGGAGTATTTTGGGAACTTGCAAAGTATTATCACGGTGGATTACCGTAGCTTCTCCATGATCCTATTCGATGTGCAGTGGTTCAAAGTGGTACTTAAAGGAGCTGGGGCAACAATTCAACGGGGTCCATCTAGATTTCTCGAAATAGATTCGAGAAAAAGATGGACGTATTTACACGACACATTTGTATTGCTGGCCCATTGTGAATAGGTGCATGATTTCATGTTTTTTAAAATTTTATTACGACATGGTACATGTAAAAAACTTTTAAATCTCTCTTCTATGTGATTTTGAACAACTAATTTTCTATCTAAACCCCGACAACCTCGATGGTGGTATGTTGTACCTTCAGCTCCCCAAAGTGCGAGAGTATATGATGAAAACAATGTTCCTAGCATAGATGAGGACAGTATGCAAATAGAGGGGTCGATATTACAAGGGGTGGAGACTGCCAAAATCTTGGAGCATGTAGAGGAGCTAGAATCAGGTAACAATGATGAAAATATAGAAGTCCAAGAATTCTTTGAGAACGAGGTGGAATCATCCTTTTGTGGTGACTTGTCTATCGACCTTCTAGTGTATGCGGAGTTGTGTCAGGAGATTGACATGGCACCATAGGGTACTCTATACTTGGAGCATCCACCTACTCAATTCGTTGATGAATCACTTATAAGGGTATAGAAGATATGCGTTTTAAGATCATTTTTTAAAGATTTATATTACCGTGCTTTGCTTGATTTATATTGATTATGCTAACATCAATTTTTTTTTATGTAGGTGACCTTTGTGGATATTTGGATCTGCATGATGAATCGAGGGATAAGCAACAAGGAGCTACATGAGATCTCCACACGTATGTCTCTAGATCAAATGGCTTGATTCAGAGATATGGCGGACCAAGAGCTATCTCGGACACCATCAGGCCATTCTGTTAGATCTACTTTGGTACGCTCTGATGCTTTGGTTTCTAGTAGATGAGGTCAACACTCCAGACTTGGGCCGGATGGAGGGAGTGCTTCTGGGGGATGTTGTGGAGACGTGGATGCAGTGAGCATGTGGTCAGCTTGGGATACATGTGCTACTCCTTGCTCTCATACAAGTTTGAGAGAGCATGGCTCAGGCGATTGTTATGGAGGTATCGACGCAGTGTCTTTGTCTCGTCGTTTTGTTGGAATTGCATCACCTATGGGATTTGTCACACCTATGGGGATGTCTACTCCTTAGCTGTTCGTAGGTGGCCCTCCTATGGGTGCTACTCTAAGAGATACCACCCCCGTAGATACACCAGATGTACAAGGGTCTCCTAGATATGCCCAGGAGCGTGGTCGCATGTGGGAGAGGACACATCTTAGGTATACCCCCCCAAAGAGGTATGGATACCTTGTAGATGATAGGATAGGAGCCTCGTTACATGAATGATGAGGGGAGGAGGGTGATGGTACATATGAGAGAGTTGTGCCAACAATTTTTTCGACACAACGTCTTGGATCATTGGAAGAACATATCGGAGGGGAGCAAGGACTACATAGTAGCATCCTTGCATGAGGAGTTTTTGATACCTACAGCACCAGATAGGTTCTCCATAGGCTGGATGATGGAGTGCATCTGTGCGTACATGTCACACAGATGATCAGATGCACGCAAGGCACTTAAGACTGGGGCCTCAAAGCCCGAGTGGCTAGATGTAGACAACTTGCGCCAACTTAGGAAGGAGGCTACAGATTCTCTAGGATGTTGGAGATAGTAGCGCAAGGCGGCGAGGGCACGACTGGAGGTAGGAGTGGTCCATCATCTTGGGAGTGGTGGCCATAGGACTTATCTGAGGACTTTGTAAGTTTTTCTTTTGTTCTTCTCACTTATTTTTTTGCAATATCCCTAGTATTGACAATCGTGTTTCTAACAGTTGTATTTTGTTTTCTTTGCAGCACTCCATTACAAACCTCGATCCCACCAGTCTAGAGACTCGATATGTAGAGAGACATAGTCTCACTACATTGATTGACCGATTGTATGGAAGCAGCGGCCTAGTAAGTCACTCATTTTTCTTGTATGTAGTTACTAATTTTAATTAAAATGGATTATTGTATGATGGACTGATGTGTAGTTGTTTTTTTTTTTTGCAGAGTTCGTTCGATGCTCCTTTGCGGCGGGACGATATTTTGGATGGCGAGGATCTATAGCTCACCCTTGGATTTGTGGAGCGCATGTCCCCTTCTTTTTTGGTCATGTGATTTATGTAGGCATTTTCTATGCACTATGTTATTATCATCCTTTGTATCTTGCCATTCACCATTTGAATAACCAAACTCCAAGATCACCAAACAAAAAGATCATTCATTGTGTCCTCACTTTGGTCTGACATTGAAGGCACCACAATGAAGGTGTCCATAGGATTCCTCAACACCTCATACAACTTGTTATCCACAATCAATATATTATCTTCATTGAACTCTTGCATTAGTTCCCAAAAGTGTTTCAAATCCTTGAAGAAAATGGGCTTTCCAGATGCAAAGGATTTATTGGCAACAATGCTACACCCCTCCTACCCAATAACTCCCTTAATCCAATTCTTTGCTAAGGGAAATGCAACCCTAATGTAGTCTATGAGGTTATCCAATAGCATGCTTAACCAGATAAATACATGTACCATCATGGTAGCCTCTAATAAGAAGAGATGTGTGTTGTTTTTGATGTAGAATATATTTTTTCCATGATTCCTCATGGTAACACCACCAAGTGTCAAATCTAGGACTAGATGTCCTAGGTGGTGGCAACTAACCAAAAACAACTCATTCAAATCAAATATGACCACCGGTCAGACAAGAGACTCCTCGCTGAAAGCAAGTGGTGTCTTATATTTCAGCAGTGTTTGGTCTATCTCCTCCACTTTGATATCCTCTATCTTGATTCTCTTATCATACTTAATCCCTATACAGTGCATCAAGGCTCAAATCATTAAAGAAAAGCTTACAAACTAACAATTGGTAGAAGTAAAATAGTAGCTTCAATAAACTTGAACATTGGTGCAAGAAGGAGATCAAGCAATGCAAGACTTTAAAAGAAGAGGACCCTTTGGATTCTTAATATTAAAATTAAATACAAGACAACACTAAGAATTACACTCTTTCATATGCCCTAGCTTTGGGTAGATGAGCAGGGGAGTTGGGGACACAAGTGGGTGTATTGCTTTTAATTTTCCTTGTTGGCATAAGAATAAGTGAATGGCACGTGTTCTCCTCAATAGCCTTTGCCTTCCTTCCCTTCTTTTTCAAGGGTCTGCTATCATCGGCCATCTCAATGCAGTGCTTCTTGTTTTTCAACCTTTGAGCTAGCACACTAAGCAGTTCATTCATTATATCATCCTAAGCTTATTCATTGGCATGTTCAAGTTTTTCCCCAACATCTACGTCTGCCAAGGACGACTTCATCAGCACCAAATTTCTCTCCACTACGTGTCTCTACCTTCTTCAGTTGTTCCATCTCCACTTGCAAAGTTGTCTCCTCATGTTCCTAGGTATTTTTTGCTAGTTTTTTTCTTTCATAAGTAGAGCTTCACCTTCAATCCCTAAAGAACTTGCGAAAGTCCTAGTTGTCTTGTCATTCTCTAATCTTTGTTGCTTGCCTTAGTTAGCCTTGTTAGAGCTAGTAGTTGTGGTCTGCTCTTGACAAGTTTTGGTCTCTTGCTTGAAACTAGTAGACTACTCCAATGCAAGCCAAAAAATGGAACCATCACTAATATATTCAAACAAATATATAGGCCTAGGTTGCAACAAGTACACCATAAAGCTTACATTTTATTTGTGTGTGCCTCATGGCAACCCAAGACCTAGCAAGTTCATGCAGTAGTTGCTGGTACCTCGACTTCATACACATAGTCCTTGTAGAGCACATAGATGTGAATAAGTAGGGATGGTATCGACTTAGAGAAAGCTAGCATGTATATACCAACTAAATTGGTGCCTCTAAGGGCAAGCCACAACCAACACATTCACCACTAACATAAATTACATCACATGACATCAATGGAATGGGCAGTGTGGGGATAATGGTGTGCAACCCCCCAAGCTCCTCAACAAGGTGCTCTATAAACCCAAAGTGCATGATTGCATCCTTCTCTTCTGCCAAGCAATCTCGTAGTTAAGTTGCATACATCATCATGGAGAGTGTTAGACACTAGATAAATGCTTGTTATAGGCTTGTAGTGAGCTCCACACACTTACAAGTGCTTCCTAGTTTAACATAGTGTTTTTGGAGAAAAAAGTGTTTTATCATAGAAAATTTGACATTTCCTTTCAAAAAAATAGCTTTTGGTCCATAAAAATATATTTTCTCTAAACAAAGTTCTTTTTGAAAAAAAATAATTTGACATAAAAGAAATTGTTGTGGTGCCAGTAAAATCTATTTTAAAAATGCAAAACTACTTACCTAGGCACAAAAAAATCCTCCATCATAAAAAGCGCTTCATAACCACCAAAACTACTTTTTTTATGTACACAAAGTGCTTCTTGTTGGGGGTAAAGGCACTTGTGCCTAGTTGCATGTGTATTGGTTACACTAATAGTACCTGCATACCCACCTACGTGTACATTGCAGGTGGTAGGTTACCATCACTATCACTTTATTCTTTATTCTTTCAGTGACATTTGAATAAAGGGAAGGCCGGTCACACATTGTGACTATTGGAGTTCCCACAGCTTGTCTATCTCTCTCTCTCTTGCCTGCTCCTTCCACCATAGCTCTTGATTTTGCTCTGTGCTTCCACTTCAGGGCTCACTCCCTTCAATTGATATCAAATCCATTGCACTAACATTGAGGAGCTCAACCCCACATTTCTTTAGCAAGTGGAGAAAAGCTTCTGCTCATAGTTTCATTGGTATTTCAGCCCTCTTCTTCCGAATGTATGAATCTTGCTCCTGCTTCTTCCCTGCGGCTACTCCCTACCACTTGAAATTTGTTCTAGATCTTGGAAACCCTTGTTTGAAGTGCTCAATAGCACTCAACACAAGCAGTAGGAGCAACAACAAGGGCAACAAAATCAACATGATTTGCATCTACTTACTACCCCCTTCCTCTTGATCAATTTGTGCAGCCCCTAGCACTCCTCCTCCCTGATCCTCTTGGCAATCATCACTGACACTCATTGACATTGGTCACTTGAGTTTTGGAGCTCCCAACCTCCATTTCTTGCTATAATAAATAGCAGACCTACTATTATATAGGTCTGACTAGAGTTTTCTCAAACATTGGAGCTTGCATATGCTTACCAAGATGTACGTATGCTTATGTATTGATGCTAAATACTTGGGAGATGCTATGGAATTGACATGAGATGTCTTTGGAATGACTTGAGAACTCCTTTTCTTAGTTTTAGAGAGGTTTTTCATTGCTTTTTATAATAGGGCTAAATGCTATTTTATTAGTGGCATATGCCTATTTCTCCTAAGTGCTTACCGATTATTTTGGGTAATGTACTGATTCTTATCGTTCATGTTACATGCTTGGTTATGCTTATAGATTGCATTTGAGATGAGATTGGAGCTTTAAATCTTGACATTGGCTATCATTCCCAGTTATCCATGGTTCTTTGATGCTCCAGTAAAAGCCTTGCAAGATACTTGGTTCAGATGCTCCCAGATATATGCTACTTGGTTCTTGGATGTATGGATGTCTTCCACATGATGTTTTGAGCTTTGTTTGCTCATCTGGCATTTGACTTTCATTTTAGTGAGAGCCACTTTTGACATTTGAAGACTACATTGATCTTTTGGTTACATAGTTGAGCTTGAGGATCTCATAGGTTGACCATGGGACTTGGTTACATGTATATGCTCTTGTCATGCCTTATGTGCATAGTTGATGCTTAGTGGGCTGATTTTACATTACTTTTGGGCTAGCCACCTATCTCTGTCACAATATTGTCAATGATATATGCATCTTGGTTAGTTGTGTATTGAGCTTTTGGTACATTTCTTAGTTCGTTTGTACATTGGTCTCTTCTGTTACTCGTGAGACTCACTCTACGCATGATGCTTATGCCTATGGGATGTATCTCAGTCTAACACATTAATCCTAGTTCTTGGTGCCAGTTGCATATTCACTCACTACTAGTTGGAGCTATTCCTTGGAAATTGTAGCTTGTCTTATATTAGTGATTGCCCTCTTTTGCATTGATCTCTTATTGATATACTTCATTTTCAACATGCTGTAATTGCAGTTTACTACCCTATTTATGCAAGCAGTCACCTTCATTTGACAATTCTTTGCATTGAGTTTGTGGACATTTCATTACTAGATTAGTATCCCTTTGTTTTTAGCTTGATCTAGTAATGGTTTTAGGGCAGTTTGCAGTACTTACAATAGCTTATCTTGATAGTTTGTACACTTGTTTGCCTTCATTATGATTGGTGGCTCGACTGATAGTGCCATGTTTAATATTGATAAGTTGGATGGCACCAATTGTTGAGAGTGGAAGCATGTGAATCCTCCTTAGAGTCATATGTACATAATATCCTTAAATGTATTTATAGATGTTTTAAAGAGTGAATGCTTTCCAAGAAGATGTGATGACAATCACATTATGCACAAAGTCATAAGGCTAATAAGAATATTCTTTCTAAGTTTCATATTGATCCTTCATAGATTCCTCAGTTTTCTATGTAGTGATGATTGTTTTAATATGCCTAAGTTTCTTTCTATAAAAAGTATTGAAAATTTCACACAAGGATTTTGATTTTCTTCATCCACCATCATGTCTCATGGCTTTGAAGTAGAATGTTCTTACTTGATAGTGAGACTTCTCCATGCCTTGCGTATTCCATATGGGTAATGGCCCATATTTGTCAACAAAGTGCGTTCCATGCTTTAGTAAAATATGTTGTAGAGAAAGGAAACCTATCAAGTCCAAGAAAAAATGCAGTTATAAGCTATAGTTTCCAAGTAGTATACTCACTAAGTAAAATGTGATGTCTTTCTTTGCCCAATATTTAACTACTGCTTCCACAAAACTTTTAATAGCCTTCTTGTAGTCTAAACAATAGCTTGCACTACTCCTACTTTGGCACAAAAGTCTTAAGAAGTTATCGAGATCCATCAAGACCTTCATACAATTATTTTCTACTAAAGGATCACTTGCTACATTGGTTGTGCATGTGCACAATTGATGGGACCTAAAATGGGCCGGCACTAGCTATGGCACTAGTTGGACCTCATGCATACGACAAACAACACAACCACACGGCCTCGCAGGCCAGGAGCGTCTAAAATTCACTTTGCACTAAATGCTTATGATGATTTTGTGTTTGTATCCAATATGTAGTCCAATGTTCACCTTCCCTTCTCCTCAGAGGGAGATCCCATAACATATAGGCATTATGCCTCGTAATACACACATAGGGAAGCACCTCTCCAGCTGATTGCCGCAGCTCCACTATGACTCTCCTACACCTCGGGGATTGGCCCTAAGATGTGTCACTAACACATATAACATTCGCACAAACTCCACTCTTTCATAATTCAGCGTTCTAGGAGATTTTGATTTGCGTCACAAAACTTTCCCCAACGGAAGCGCCCGTCTAACCGACGACTTAGGTTTCCTGTCCTCTTAGCGTTGGTCAAAGTTTATCAATCAATTGCAATGCATTCCAGGAGATACCACGTGGCATGCTTGATGCAAGGTGTATGACGATTGTGCACAACTAGTTTATGATTAAGAAAAACCAGCCATGTGAGGTGCGAAAAACAACCCTTTCATGAATTTTAACTAAGCGTTACGTGCTGCTCTGCTTTAGGGACTAGCACCGGAACTTCCGTGCTACTAGTCGCCTATATTTAATTATGGAATGATCCCTAAATTTTATGCACAAAAAGGAAAATCAGAATTTGTATCTTTTCAGCAATTAGATCGTTGCACAAACTTCCTCCCCCCGTCACCGTTTAGGTGTTGTTGCGTTGCATAGGTGTACATGGTTGTCTTGTGTCATTTTTGTATGAAAAAAACAATGAACACGTACTATAACACAAAGGACGAGGCCAATCTGATGCTTGAACTCATGCTTTAACCTCACCAAACATTCACACACATAAATATTAATTTTTCATATTTTTTGAGCGTGAAAATCCCAATTTTCTCTAATTTTTCACTATTTTTTCCTATTTATTATTAATAGAAAATAGGTATTTTATGATTTATTTGTATTGGCTTATTATTTTGACTGAAACTTAATATTTTCTTTGAGTTTATCCCATTTTCATTCATTTTTCCCAACTTAAAATCGGAAAGAATCACTAATTTCCATTAACAATGATATTTTGCGGGTTTTAAAGAATTAATAACGACTCTAAATCATTACGGGTTCTGCATTTTTATAGTTACAGCTCCCAAACATAATGCAAACAAGGTTCAAACAAAAATTCATCGCATATGAAAAACATTTGGACCATGAAACAACAAAAACAAGCAAATTTCTTCATAAAATTAGAGCATACCGCGTGTCTTACATGTTGTGAGTTTTTAAATAATTATTTTGGGCAGCCCATAGACCGACCAACAACCATTCTTCATTGCTGAACCTCTTTCCTTAGCCTCCTCTTCATCTTGAAGCAATCCGATCACAATCGGACAAGCATCCTTCAGCCCCTCTTCTTCTTAATTTCTTGCATGCAAACCACCACTTAGAGGAGAGAGATGGAGGAGAGAGAAAGACTAGATTCTAATCTCTTTGCTCAGTGCATCATTTGATGGGAAAAGGGCAGCGATAGGAAGCGTGGAAAGTCTTCAATTTGTTGTTGTCTTCAGATGGTATGGGTATATGGAGGCTCTCCCATGGCTATGGAGCACTCCCCCCTCCATTTTGTTGCCTGCGCCTTCATCTCCTCCATTTCTTCATCATATGAAAAAAACGGCCCCCCCCCCCCCCCCCCCCTTTCATTTCGTAAATTTTTTGGGGGCCAAAGGGCCCCCTAAGGGTCACACCCTTTGGCTTGTCCACACTTTGGCCCTTTGGTCTTTCGGGCACTCCCTCTTCCACGTCTGGGGTCCAAACTGCGAGTCAAAAATTCCTGCACATCCGTCTTGAGGTCCTGCACTGCCGTCCATCTCCCAGGGTTTCGTCTGCCGTGTCAAAAAATTATGGAAATTCTCCGACCACCTTCCAATGGCTCTTTTAAGCACTTTTCGGGCATTGCCGCTAAAAATCGTACTGATTGCCACCGCCGCCTTCGACGAAGTCTATTTTTCACATGATATTTGTAATTTTTGGCTATTTTTAAGCACTTCTCGGCATAAAAAATCATCTGTCATTGGCGACCACGGGATAGGGCAACTCAGCCCGTCGAATCCCACGAATAGATCTACACATAAACAATAAAAAGGAGCATCAAGCTGATACAAAAAATACACAACACAACAAATCACAGCTCATACCCTATCCCCTGACAAAACCAAGGCATGAACTCTGTGAGGAGTAGGCCTAGTATAATCTTGATAGAAGGCCCGAAGCTAGTCACTAACCAACTGCTGCAACACAACCAAGCTTAAAAGAACTATCAAAGAGGTCGCCTTAAGTGGTGGTCTGAACTACCTACCTAACTAAGGACAACTCAACCAGGAGCTCCACCTAGGCGAGGACTCCTATAGCCCGATCAAAAGGTATTATCTTTTTTAGCACAGTTTTTCCCTTTTAGCGTCTGATTGTCCATACTCGGGCGTGTAAAAAGGAGGGAGCTGAGCATAGTGACCCAAGGAGAACAGGGCATCGGCCTCAGGTCCTATCTTAGTACCCAAAAACCTACCAAGCCCTTGTGAGGCGATACTTATTTCTTTTCTAACACTCACTTTTATTTTCGCTCCAACCTTCTTTTTTTTTCTTTATTTTATGGCAAGATGTCACCCCAAGGAAGATAAGGCATCGGCCCCGGGTCTTACTCGTCCCCAAGAACCTACCAAGCCTTCGCAAGGTGATAAACAACAAATCAAAGATTTTTCTTTCTTTCCTTTTCTATTTTTATAGGGGTAAAACCCCTTTTTACACACCTTTGTATATATATACTTTCTTTGAGATATTCAGGGTTATTTCTTCTTTTTTCATCATCATTGTAGTAGGCTTCTCTAACTGCCTCACAACTAGCAGGAACTCCTAGAATAGCCCCTTAGCAGGCTGGCAGAACATGGTCACTAGAACTGCCTTCTAAAACAGGTCTTTCAATGCCTGGCAATGCCTTGCAGGAGGCAAGGACTACTCACACCTCCCCCACACATAGCTAGCCTAAACTTGGGACTTCATGCCTTGATTTCCGGTCCCTAACAAACAAAAGAAAGTAACCCTCACCCGCACATATATCATTAATTGCTTAAGGGAAAAAACTCGAAAAGGGGACGAAACCACCTGGAATGGCCACAAGAAGCTCCTTTGTAGCAAAGCCTCCCTCCAGCGACTTCGTCAACCTGTATGGCACAATCACTAAAACAACAAAGCATTAAACATACTGCACCAAACAGAGATAGGGCCCTCTTGGCCTAAAGAAATAGCACTTTTCACTACAAACTAACAAACCCTCTTGGCTTAAAGAGATAGATTATTAAAACCTAAAAACAAAGGGCCCTCTTGGCCTAAAGAAATTAGACATTAACTACTTAAAGCTACTGGCCCTCTTGGCCTAATGGAATCAAACAAAACAGCTCATAGAGATCCCCCCTTGGAAGAAGGCAGATATACGCAAATATGCTCCATTCCAAGGGGAAAACTAGGGCTCTCAGCCCTAAACTAAATGCATCAAATTATGGCCCATACCTCCTACATATGTAGCAAGAGGCATACACATAACATGTCTTCTGATCAACCTATGGGTCCAAGATAATAGTGGTAGATGGGTCTCTATTACTCTTTGCATTACCCATATCAACCGTTGCTTGCCATATAACGCGTGGTCTGATAACATCCCCCACAAGCGACCAGGTCCTGTCTCATTATCAATGACGACGTCCAGACTAGGACCACAGTTGAAAAAGAGGTCCTCTTTATAAGCAAAATTAGCTAAGGAATCCGCAAACTGATTCCAATAATGTGGAATGAGCTGAAGAGATATGCTCTCAAGTTCATCAAGTAGGGTTATAGCAGTTCGATGATACATTCGAAGGAGAGGATTCTGGACTGTATATGTCCCATTGAGTTGATTTAAGATCAGATGGGAATCTCCTTTTATTAACAACTGCCTAATACCACCTGTCTTAGCAATATTCAATCCCATAATCAGGGCTTTATACTCAGCCATGTTGTTAGTGAATCCTACCCCAAGGTAAGTAGCTAATTTCATTGTAACTCTACGTTGGGGATCTCGGATAACTACTCCAACACTTCCTTTTCTATTAGGGCCCCTGGACGCTCCATCAAAGTATAATGTATATGTCCATAATGGGTTTACACACCCAGCCATCAATAACTCCCCTATTCGTAATTATGATAATCAAAGTTCAACATATTTAGAGGATGAACTGATGGCTCCATCGCACCTTCTTCATTAAACTCAATAGAAATGCTTGTCAAGATTTGTAAGTAGTGATGGCAGAAAACTTTAATTTCCCACACAAAGGTACCGTCTTCTTGCTCAATCACTTTATATCCCTTGCTCAACCAAATAAGCCTCCCTTGATGATATCTTTGCTCGAGATATGGGTGCTCCAAATAAGGGATTAACTGCCTCATCAACCAATTTAACCTCTCCTGTAGGTCTCCAATCAACCTCAGCATCATGGACCTGCAATGCATTTTTCCGCATTAGCATACTTAGAAATAATAAGGTTTAATCTTATTAAGATTAACCTTATTCTTAAATTCCACCCCTTGTAGATCAGATAATAGAACTGTGGACTTATTTTTACCTATCTGAACTATCTTGTAAGGGCCATCCCATCAAGGTTCCAACTTTCCTGGAAATAGCTCCCTACGTGCATCGTAATATAGAACTAACTACCCTTTCTTAAAGGTATATTTCTTTGCTTTCAGATCATGCAACCGTTTCATCCGATGTTTAGCTATCTCTTGGTGCAACAAACTCTGAAATTCGAGCTTGTCCAAGTGGGCTATAGTCATAAACCACTCAAATAGGGCATCTTCATCATCCAAAGAATGATTGATTGTGAATCTTTTGGTCGGCAACTCAATTTCTAAGGGCAATACACACTCCTCCCCATAAACTAATTTGAATGGGGTGTGGCCAGTGGCTCGTTTGAATGTCGTATTATACACCCAAACCACCACATATAATTTTGTATCCCAGTCCCGCTTCTTTTCGAAGACTATCTTGGATAGGATACCCACAAGCTACTGATCGGTACTTTTGACTTGTCCATTTTCTTGCAAATTATAGGGGGTTGTCTTGTTATGCGTAATTTTCCATGCTTCACTCAGGCTTTTAATTACCTTATTTAAAAAATGGGTTCCACGGTCCGATACTATTTCTTTTGGTGGACCAAAACGGTAGATAATTTTCTCAAGTAAGAAACCGGCAGTCTCTTTTGCATTGTCCTGCCTCATCGCCCGTGCTTTTGACCACTTTGTAAAGTAATCAGTTGCTACTATAATATATCTCTTTTGAGTAGTAGACAACAGGGTAATAGGACCCACAAAGTCAATGCTCCACTTCTCAAATGGAAGGATAGCCATGATAGGCATAAGTGGACACTTCCTATTCTCTCGACTATCATGTCTTTGATAGGTATCACATCTCTTAATGTACTCAAAGGAATCTTGGAAGATGGATGGCCACCAATATCCAGATCTTAAAGCCTTCTGTGCCATTAATTGCCTAGCGGAGTGCCCTCCACATGCGGAGTCATGGCACTCTTCCAAGATGAAAGGAACCTCGTCAGGCATCACACATCGGCGATAGATATCATCAACACCTTGCCGATATAATGTGCCTACGATCAAGGAAAATTTCAATGCCTGTTGTTTAATCTTCCTCTTCTCCAATTTTGATAAAGTAGCTCTAGTCTCTCCCGTAGAAAGATAGTGTGTTATAGCAGCATACCAGGAGGGAATAGATGATGTATCAATCTTGAACAAAGTCTCCATGTCACTTCCTTCAACCATGACCTCTTTTGGCTCTCCCAAATCCACAAGACACTCTACAATGCCCTGAAGCTTCAGCAGCTTGCTCTTAGTCTCATAATCAAAATCTTGCAAAGTGATTAACCACTTTGCTAAACAGTCAGGCGGCTGTAACTTATTCAACAACAATCGAAGCCCTTCCGCCTTCGTATAAAAAACCACCCTCTCATAAAGAATGTAGTGCCTGAATTTTTTGGTTGTAAATACCATCGCAAGGCACAACTTCTCCATATAGGTGTAGTTAATTTCCAATATGCCCAACTTCCGACTAGCAAAAGCTATCAGATGGTACCACTTTTCCTCCCAAATTTGAGCTAAATAGTAGCAGCTGATACTATACATGGTTGCTACTGAAAATATATAGAACATTTTGCCCCTTTTTGGTGCTTTTAAAATAGGTGCTTTGGCAAGCTCCTGCTTCACATCCTCAAAAGATACTTTGCAAGCAACACTCCATGTAAATTGACAGTTAAAGGACAATAGGTTAGTCAGCGGCAACGTTCTTTCTGCCAAGGCATTGATAAACCTCCGATAATACCCTACTGATGACAAAAAGCTATGCACTTCCTTTGGAGTACGTGGTGGACTCATGGCAACTATGACCTTGATCTTTTCAGGATCAATCGCATTCCCTACGAAAGTGACCACATGGCCTAACAAGAGCCCATAAGGGACTCCGAAGACACACTTCTGTGGGTTAAGGGCTATGCAAAACTGTCTGCAATGCTCAAAGCACTTCTGCAAAATGATCAACTGTCTATCCCTTACAGTGGCTGCACCTAGATCATCAATGAATACTTTCAACTCTCTGGGGAGATGTCACCAAAGGTCTTGTCGGCTATTCTTTGCCATGAACCAGGTGCATTACACAACCCAAATGCCATCACATGGTATGCAAAGGTACCGAAGATTGTAATAAATGTCGTTTTTAGCTTGTCTTGATCAGCGATCGCCATTTGGTTATACCCTACAAAGCAGTCCATAAACGAATATATTTCCCTACCCGCTAGTTGATCCAAAATTTGATCAATAAACGGCAAAGGGTAGTAATCTTTAACAGTATGCTTATTCAACTCTCTAAAATCTACACAAAGACGGATTTGATTATTATTATTCTTCTTGCACCATTCAGTATGCTGAATAGGGAAGATCAAACCCGCTTTCTGCAACTTCTGTAGTTTCTCGTACAACCTGTCCCTTAATCCAAAAGGCATATGCCTTACTTTCTGACGTACAGGGCGGGTACCTTCCTTTACAGGAATAGTATGCACAGCTAGACTGGGAGGAATACCCTGAAGTTCGTCATAGCTCCAAGAAAAAATATCGCGAAACTCTTGAATTAAGGACACATAATCCTCTCTTTCTTTCGAATTGAGCATGGACCCTAATTTAATTGGTCGCGAATCATTTAGCGTACCAAGGTCCAGCTCAATAACATCCGCATCTCTTATTCGATCATGAGGCTCTATCAGCTCATTCAAGATTATCTGATAAATATCCTCTGTAGTGGACCCTTCCTTAGATCCATCGCTTGATGACGTCTCACTACCAGATGGATCATCTATTGTTTCTAGTTCAGTGGAGGATAGTGGAGCTCTCTCACTCTGAGGGGACTCATGGTAAGTATCCACTATTACACGATGGGCACCTCGACCTAAAATCACTCAACCAGCAAGTATATCAACTTGATAGTCTGTCCGTAGAATCCATGGCCTACCTAGCAAAACTCGATAGCTAGGACGTCCTGCAAATCTTATCACCCTAAAGTCTAGATAGCATTCCACGCTCGTAACTGTAACATGGACCTTAGTAATGCAACCTTTTGGTTGTCTTAGACTATCATCAGCCATCCTAAGAAGTGTGGAGCCATCTTTTTAGATCTCTAGACCTAAGCTCTCCATCAAGTCTGAACTTATGATATTGACGGAGGATCCAGTGTCCACGATAGCGTGCTCCACTAATATTCCATCCAGATATGCTGGAATCCTAGGGCAATGCTTTTCAGCATGATTGAACCAATCTTCCCTCACTCTAGCTATGCCCAAAGGTTCTAATATATACCCTATACGCATGATTTTCTTAAATTCCTTGCGTACTCCTGGAGAAATTTTAATCAATTGCAGGAGATTCACGTCTGGTTTGACTTTGCAAAGGAACTTGCTAGATCAACGTCATGGTAATTCGCCAAAGTTCTCTTCTCGTGCCAAACCATTCTCTCCTTTGGTCTTTCAATTTGCTTTGGTGCCTCTTTTCTAGCCTTTACCTTCTTTCTTGGCAATCCTTTATCCTCTTTGGGATCGACTTTACTACCAACAGGTATTAACGGTCCACCTTCCTTATCAGGATTCAGGACTCGCTTTTCCCTAGCATCTTGTTTAGGGCTTCCCTCGATAGGTTTTACAATTCCCTTGTCACCCTCTTTAAACTTTTGATCTCTTGTTACGGCTCGTAGATTAGAAGTTTCAACATCATTGACACGTACAGCCTCAGTAAGGCTGACTCTACTACGATGAGGTAACTCCTCTATAACAGCCTTTCCTCTTTGCAGTATTTGCCTTGGTCCATCGTCTTGCTGGAGATTATTCCCTTGTGCGCAATGGTTAACTGGACCTAGTTGTTTACTCCCTTGTTGGAGAGAACTCAACAGGTAGCGGCTAAGTGGCCGGACTTCATTCCAATTTATCCTTACTACATAAGCCACTTGCAAGCGCGACTCTACTCCTTCAGCTTGGGTAATGGTAGTGTCAATATCGACCAAAGCAACACTACTCAGTTGCACCTGGATACTAAAATCCAATCCATGTAGGAAATATTGCAATTGTGCAGCCCGTTGGAATGGAAATATAAGCGTTAAGTTTGTGAAGAACTTGTTTTAGTTTCTTGGCATATGCCTGGAAATTCTCATTTGGCTCTTGGCGTGTTACGTTCAAAACATGCTACCAATATTGTCTACCCTTCTCAGGGGCAAACTCCCTACGGAAAGCTGTAAAGAATTGAGCACTGCTAGTTATGGTTCCGGCTTCTAGACCGTGATACCACACTGCTGCTCTTCCTTTTAACGTCATGTTGAAGAACATCATTAGGTGTCCTTCATCTTGGATTCGCTAATTGAACATGAGTGTTTGAAACTCCTTAATGTGGAGTTATCCATCTTCTTCTGCTAACCCATGGAAAATGGGCAACGGTGCTCCTAATGCTGGTAAATCTGTTGTATCTGCTGGAATTGCGATAGGTTGTGCCATGGGCTACAACCAGATTGACAACAAGAGTTTGTGTAGGCAACACTACACCCCCACTTGTTGTGGGTTGATTAACTGGAAATAGGGAAGTACCAAGACTTCCACTTGTACTCGAACAGCTACTCGTAAACCCTAGGTTACTAGAACCACTGTCATTTATGCGTAACGGGCTACTCCTTTGAGGAGAATAACATCTTACAATCTCCAACCGCCATCTAGCCCTCTCAGCACGTTCTGCTTTTTGTATTTCAGCTTGACGGTCCTTGTCAGAGGACATAAACCAACTATTTGGTCCCTAAAACCCTAGATTTGAGAACTACCACTTGTTGGTGACTCCCGACGGATGCACCACTGATGGGACCTAAAATGGGCCAGCATTGTCTATGGCACTAGCCGGACCTCATGCATACGACAGACAATCCCACCACAAGGCCTCGCAGGCCAGGAGCGTCTAAAACTCATTTCGCACTAAATGCTTATGACGATTTTGCATTTGTATCCAATATGTAGTCCAACGTTCACCTTCCCTTCTCCTCAAAGGGAGAACCCATAACATATAGGCATAATTTCTCGTAATACACACATAGGGAAGCACCTCTCCGCTGATTTCCATGGCTCCACTACGACTCTCCTACACCTCTTGGCTGATTGCCGTGGCTCCACTACGACTCTCCTACACCTCGGGGATTGGCCCCAAGATGCGTCGCTAACACATATAACATTCGCACAAACTTCACTCTTTCATAATTCTGCGTTCTAGTAGATTTTGATTTGCCTCACAAAACTTTCCCCAACGGAAGCGCTCGTCTAACCGACAACTTAGGTTTCCTGTCCTCTCAGCGTTGGTCAAAGTTTATCAATCAATTGCAATGCATTCCAAGAGATACCATGTGGCATGCTTGATGCAAGGTGTATCACAACTAGTTTATGATTTAAAAAAACCAGCCATGTGAGGTGCAGAAAACAACCCTTTCATGAATTTTAACTAAGCCTTACGTGCTCCGCTGCTTTAGGGACTAGCGCCGAAACTTCCGTGCTACTAGTCACCTATATTTAATTATGGAATGATCCCTAAATGCTATGCACAAAGAGGGAAATTAGAATTTATATCTTTTCAGCAATTAGATCGTCGCATAAACTTCCTCCCCCCCCGCCCCCGCCCCCCCCCCCCCCCCCACCGTTTAGGTGTTGTTGCGTTGCATAGGTGTAAATGGCTGTCTTGTGTCATTTTTGTATGAAAAAACAATGAACACATACTATAACACAAAGGATGAGTCAAATATGAGTCTTGACCTCATGCTTTAACCTCGCCAAACATTTACACACATAAATCTTATTTTTTCATATTTTTTGAGCGCGAAAATCCCAATTTTCTCTATTTTTTACTATTTTTCCTATTTATTATACATAAAAAAAAGGTATTTTCTGATTTATTTGTGTTGGCTTATTATTTTGACTGAAACTTAACATTTTCTTTGATTTTATCCCATTTTCATTCATTTTTCCCAACTCAAAATCGGAAAGAACCACTAATTTCATTAAAAATGACATTTTGCGAGTTTTAAAGAATTAATAACGACTCTAAATCATTACGGGTTCTGAATTTTTATAGTTATAGCTCCCAAACATGATGCAAACAAGGGTCAAACAAAAATTCATCGCATATGAACAATATTTGGACCATGAAACAACAAAAACAAGTAATTTTTTTCATTGTTTTTTAATAATTATTCTGGGCAGCCCACAGACCAATCAGCAACCATTCTTCAGTGCTAAACCTATTTCCTCAGCCTCCTCTTCATCTTGAAGCAATCAGATCACAGCCGGACAAGCATCCTTCAGCCCCTCTTCTTCTTGATTTCTTGCATGCAAACCACCACTTAGAGGAGAGAGATGGAGGAGAGAGAAAGACTAGATTCTAATCTCTTTGCTCAATGCATCATTTGACAGGTGAAGGCTGGCGATAGGAAGCGTGGAAAGTCTTCAGTTTGCTGTTGTCTTCAGATGGTATGGGTATATGGAGGCTCTTGCATGGCTATGGAGCCCTCCCCCCTCCATTTCGTTGCCTGCGCCTTCATCTCCGTTCCTTCATCACGTGAAAAAATCCCCCCCCCCCTTCATTTCTAAATTTTTTGGGGGCCAAAGGGCCCCCTAAGGGTCACACCCTTTGGCTTCTCCACACTTTGGCCCTTTGGCCTTCCGGGCACTCCCTCTTCCGTGTCCGGGGTCCAAACTGCGAGCCAAAAATTCCTGCACGTCCGTCTTGAGGTCCCGCACTGCTGTCCATCTCCCAAGGTCTCGTTTGCCATGCCAAAAAATTATGGAAATTCTTCGACTGCCATCCAGTGGCTCTTTTAAGCACTTTCTGAGCATTGCCACTTAAAATCGTACTGATTGCCACCGCCGCCTTCGACGAATTCTATTTTTCGCCTGATATTCATAGTTTTTGGCTATTTTTAAGCTCTTCTTAGCATCAAAAATCATCTATCAACAATTCTTTCTAAAATTCCCATATTGCATTTTTTGGACATTATCAAAGTTGTAGAGAAATTTTCTATCCTTTGTCTCTCCCATTCATATAGGGTTTAAGGCATTTCTCAAATTTCCAAATTATTGTATATCTTTTTGAAGTTGCGCATGGCCATTGTGAAAGGCGATTCTTGAAAGCACTTCTTCACATTTCTTGATGCAAACATATGGAATTGATGTAGGATTGATAGAGTAAGCATAATCTAAATGCAACCTTAAAAGCTTATTAAGAATCTAGATCTCTATATTTATCGTACAAACATCCACTCTTTATAAATGTAGTTCAAAGGATAGGCTCCCACTTTCTATCTTGCAATTCATTAATGGTACTACTTTGTAAACTCCTTCCTACACTATTCAAAGCCCTAACCCTCGTCTATTTGTCTTGTCCCTTGTTGATGGGGCAATACCTATGCTTCCTGTGTTAGACCAATATGAGGAAGTCATTCTGTCCATACAATAAAGCATGGATTTGGTATTGTTGCTCTACCAAAAATCCAAAATATGCATTTCAAGGCTTTCAAGCTAGTGCTTTAATGCCATTAGTATTTCAAATAACCCAATACCTTCTACCTCGAGTACCTCTACTTTTTATTATGAATCTATGATGCTTCATATGTTTGCGTGATTGAAAAGCCATTCATGTGTCTTGTTGGGTACCTAAGCTGCACCTATCCACCATAGATCATTTTTAGATTGAGTGCTTTTAGCCTTTTCTTGTGATGAAAAATCCCTTATATGCTGTAGAGCATATTTATGAGTGCAGTACTCATACATTCCATCTTTTGGTGTTTTATTATTTGTACCTTATCTATTTTTAATACAAATACAAATACAAGTCTATTCTCTCGTTGGCTACCTAAGCTGGGACTGAAGTCCTTTTCTCTCATGATCTATTTTTCTATTTTTTTCTATTTTTTTTTTCTTTCTACAAGTAAATGGCAGAACACCATAGATCATAACCAACCTTGCCACGTCCATTGGATTTTATAGGATGGTAATTGAATAGAGGCAAGAGGTGGAGGTGAAGGGCTAAAAAAAATGAGGCCAGTCATTAGAATGAGAATGATGGATATCAGCAACAACAACATGACAAGTAGTAGGGAGCAATGCCTCCAAGGGAGAGGGACTATTGACTATGATTGTCAAGATCCCTAGGGAGAGTAATGTTAAAATGCATGGGTCTAGGACATGGCTATGGATGGTGAGTATACACCCACTACATGGTATGAGAGTCATAAAGAGGAGGAGGTAGGGCATAGCCTGACACTCTCAATCAAGAAGCACCAAGTCATGCAATCATAAATACTTACATGTATCAAGTTAGGTCCCTTACTTGCTACAATTGTTGATGTGTGGCCATGACAGTCATGACAATGGCTTCTCTTGACAGTTCACCATCAGTGATAGCTCCCTAATTTTGATGGCACCTTCTCCTCTTGCTTCTTTGTATTCATCACCCCTAATGATGACAGTGAGGATTTTTTCATTCATCTCTGTCATCCTCTCTGGTCGGCCAAGTGATGTTGAACCTTGCGGTACCCCTAAGCAATGTGGGAGAGGCACGAGTGACCATGAGGATGATTGTGTTGAAGATGTTTAATAGTTCATGGTATGGCCCATACCACATGAAGTACCTTGGCCTATTCTTCGGTAAGCCTCCAAGCTACTTGACGATCGGGGAGTTCTCGGGAGACTACGAGTGGGATACCGCGGGGTTGTTGGTTGGCGGACCTAGAGATGTTCACTACTAAGAACTGGGAGTTGGAGGTCAATCAATTGATGATGGTTGCTGCAAGGAACTCACCCCTTACAATGGTGGGGAAGGAAAAACCTTCAAGCTCCAAGAAGTGGAGATGTGAAAAATGATTAAAAGATGATTTACATTGGTATACTCTTACCTTTTACACTCCAGTCCAAACTAGGCTAATTTCCTAATTAAAGCAACTTTGCTTTATTACAATCCATTCCTGCCCAAAAGCTTTGTCCTCAAAACTTTGAAAAGTGAAAGGACAAATGAATGGTAACTCGTTAAGAAGTGAGAGGCCAATGCTGAATATCCTTGTTGAAGTTGTCCATTGAAGAAGATAATCTTCCATTGAAAAGAGTGACACATGATTTTTGATGTTGAGAAGTGCTTAAAAATAGCCAAAAATTATGAATATCACGGGAAAAATAGACTTTGTCGAAGGCGGCGGTGGCAATCAGTACGATTTTAAGCAGCAAGTCCCTAAAGCGCTAGTACTAATTTTCATGGAAAATCAAATGATGGCGGATGGTCAAGCTAGAGTTTTCCTAGATGGAAAACGACGTCAGGAATCCAACGCAAGTCTCAGATCTCAAATCCGATGTCGTTTGCCCCTCCAAAACCGGAAAAGCCACTTGCAGTAGTGTGAAACCAACAAGCTAAAACTAGTTTTTTTAAAGCTTTAAAGCTTAAGCTAATAATGAAGGGAAAGAAAACGTTCTTTTCATACGACAGGGGGGGCGCGAATCTTTTTGCGCCCCCTCAGATTTGATGCCTCCTGGAGGATGGGGGATAAAGAGAGAGAAGGGGAGATTGCTGATCTACTCCCTGAGAGGAATATGATGGCTCCAATCTTGCAGAATATGGTGGAGAATTGAAGAATCTAGTTTTCAGTATTTCTCTCTCCTCCCTCTCTCTCCTGCATAGAGGCAATTCATGTGCAAGAAATCAAGAAGAAGAGGGGCTAAAGGATGCTTGTCTAGTTGTGATCGAATTGCTTCAAGATGAAGAGGAGGCTGAGGAAAGAGGTTCAACACTGAAGAATGGTTGCTGGTTGTTCCATGGGCTTCCTAGAATAATTATTAAAAAACCCACAACATGCAAGACACGTGGTATGCTCCAATTTTATGAAGAAATTTGCTTGTTTTTGTTGTTTCATGGTCCAAATGTTGTTCATATGCAATGAATTTTTGTTTGAACCTTATTTGAATCATGTTTGAGGGCTATAACTACAAAAATGCAGTACCTGTAATGATTTAGAGCCGTTATTAATTCTTTAAAACCCGTAAAATATCATTTTTAATAGAAATTAGGGGTTTTTTCAATTTTGAGTTGGGAAAAAGAAGTAGAAATGGAATAAAATCAAAGAAATTGTTAAGTTTCAGTCAAAATAATAAGCCAATGTAAATAAATCAGAAAATACCTATTTTCTATGAATAATAAATAGGAAAAAATAGAGAAAAATGGGGTTTTTGCACTAAAAGAATATGGAAAAATAAGATTTATGTGCATGAATGTTTGGCAAGGTTAAAGCATGAGGTCAAGCCTCAGTTTGGACTCATCCTTTGTGTTATAGTACGTGTTTATTGTTTTTTTCATACAAAAATGACACAAAACACCATTTACACCTATGCATCGCAGCAACACCTAAACGGTGAGAGGGGGAGGAAGTTTGTGCAACGATATAATTGCTGAAAATATACAAATTCTGATTTTCCTCTTTGTGCATAGCATTTAGGGATCATTCCATAATTAAATATAGGCAGCTAGTAGCACGAAAGCTCCGGTGCTAGTCCCTAAAGTAGTGCATCAGGTAACACTTAGTTAAAATTCATGAAAGGGCTGTTTTCCACACCTCACATGAATGGTTATTTTAATCATAAAATGATTGTGCATAATTGTCATACACCTTGCATCAAGCATGCCACGTGGTATCTCCTGGAATGCAATGCAATTGATTGATAAACTTTGACCAACGCTGAGAAGACAGGAAACCTAAGTCGTAGGTTAGATGGGTGCTTCCATTGGGGAAAGTTTTGTGAGGCAAATCAAAATCTCCTGGAACGTTGAATTATGAAAGAGTGGAGTTTGTGCAAATGTTATATGTGTTAGCGATGCATCTTGGGGCCAATCCCCGAGGTGTAGGAGAGTCGCAGTGGAGCCACGACAATTAGCCGAGAGGTGCTTCCCTATGTGTGTATTACGAGGCATTATGCCTATATGTTATGGGATCTCCCCCTAAGGAGAAGAAAAGGTGAACGTTGGACTACATATTGGATACAAATGAAAAATCAGCATAAGCATTTGATGCAAAGTGAGTTTTAGATGCTCCTGGCCTGCGAGGCCGTGTGGTGGGGTTGTCTGTCGTATCCATGAGGTCCGGCTAATGCCATAGCCAATGCCGGCCTATTTTAGGTCCCATTAGTGATGCGTCTGTCGGGAGTTGCCAAGAAGTGGTGGTTCTCGAATCTAGGGTTTTTAGGGACCAAATAGTTGGTTTATGTCCTTTGACAAGGACCGTCAAGCTGAAATACAAAAAGCAGAACGTGCTGAGAGGGCTAGATGGCGGTTGGAGATTGTAAGATGCTATTCTCCTCAAAGGATCAGCCCATTACGTATAAGTGGCAATGGTTCTAGTAACCTAGGTGTTACGAGTAGCTCTTGGAGTGCAAGTGGAAGTCTTGATACTTCCCTATTTCCAGTTAATCAACCCACAACAAGTGGGGGTGTAGTGTTGCCTACACAAACTCTTGTTGTCAATCCGGTTGTAGCCATGGCACAACCTATCGCAATTCCAGTAGGTATACCAGATTTATCAGCATTAGGAGCACCGTTGCCCATTTTTCATGGGTTAGCAGAAGAAGATGGAGAACTCCACATTAAGGAGTTTCAAATGCTCATGTTCAACTATCGAATCCAAGAAGAAGGACACCTAATGATGTTCTTCAACATGATGTTAAAAGGAAGAGCGGCAGTGTGGTATCACGGTCTAGAAGCCGAAACCATAACTAGCAGTTCCCAATTCTTTACGGCTTTCCATAGGGAGTTTTCCCCTGAGAAGGGTGGACAATATTGGTTGCGTGTTCTAAATGTAACATGCCAAGAGCCAAATGAGAATGTCCAGGCATATGCCAAGAAACTAAAGCAAGTTCTTCGCAAACTTAACGCTTATATTCCCATTCCAGCGTGCACAATTTCAATATTTCCTACATGGATTGGATTTTAATATCTTGGTGCAGCTGAGTAGTGTTGCTTTGGCCGATATTGACACTGCCATTACCCAAGTAGAAGGAGTAGAGTCTTGCTTACAAGCAACTTATGCAGTAAGGATAAATTGGAATGGTAATAATTTGGCCTTGACCAATGGGAGTCAAGGAGATCCCATGTTAAATATGAGTGGCAGAGGGAGTACTATGTCGAATTTGCCTATGTTACCAGCTCCTCCTAGCATGACTTTGCCTATGGCTAGTCAGGTGGCCTCGGTAAATAGTGGTGGAAATAAAAAAATGAATCCTAATGTTGTCCCAGTTGGCGAGTGGCCGATTCCTAATCAAGTTGTTAGGCCCATGGGGCGATAAACTGACGATCGCCGCTATGAGTCGAGTGCTTCTAATGTCCTTGGTGAAGTTAAGGATATGATGAAGCACTACACCGATATGATCTCTGAACAGTATCAACAAATAGCTGTGGATATCAACTTCCTTAAGAAGCAGCAGAATTTGATAGGGAGTCGATGCCCTGAAGAGGGTGCCTCCTCAAGATTCAGCTGTAAGTGGTGTGGTGGCCAACATTTTCCTAGGAATTGCCCAAATGTCAAATGTGATATTTGTGAGAAGTCTGGCCACTTAGCCCCTACCTGTTGGAGTAAGATTATTTCTCTCCAACAAGGGAGTAAACAACCAGGTCCAGTTAACCATCACGCACAAGGGAATAATCTCCAGTAAGACGATGAACCAAGGCAAATACTACAAAGAGAAAAGGCTATTGTAAATGAGTTACCTCATGGCAGTGGAGTTAGCCTTATTGAGGCTGTACATGTCAATGATGCTGGAACTTCTAATCTACGAGCCATAACAAGAGGTCAAAAGATTAAAGAGGGTGACAAAGGAATCATAAAACCTGTCGAGGGAAGCCCTAAGCAAGATGCTAGGGAAAAGCGAGTCCTGAATCCTGTAAGGAAGGTGGACCGTTAAGACCTGTTGGTAGTAAAGTCGATCTCGAGGAGGATAAAGGATTGCCAAGAAAGAGGGTAAAGGCTAAAAAAGAGGCACCAAAGCCGATGGAAAGACCAAAGGAGAGAATGGTTTGGCGCGAGAAGAGAACTTTGGCTAATTACCACGACTTTGATCTAGCAAGTTCCCTTTGAGAAGTCAAACCAGACGTGAATCTCCTGCAATTGATTAAACTTTCTCCAGGAGTACGTAAGGAATTCAAGAAAATCCTGTGTATAGGGTATATAGTAGAACCTTTGGGCATAGCTAGAGTGGGGGAAGATTGGTTCGATCATGCTGAAAAGCATTGCCCTAGGGTTCTAGCATATGTTGAGCATGCTATCGTGGACACTGGATCCTCTGTCAATATCATAAGTTCAGACTTGATGTAGAGGTTAGGTCTAGAGATCCAAAAAGATGGCTCCACACTTCTTAGGATGGCTGATGATAGTCTAAGACAACCAGAAGGTTGCATTACTAAGGTCACGTTTGGCGAGCGTGGAATGCTATTTGGACTTTAGGGTGATAAGGTTTGCAGGATGTCCTAGCTATCAGGTTTTGCTAGGCAGGCCATGGATTCTACGGACAGACTGTCAAGTCGATATACGTGCTGGCCGAGTGATTCTAGAGGTCGAGGTGCCCATCGTATAATAGTGGATGCTTACCCTGAGTCCCCTCAGAGTGAGAGAGCTCCACTATCCTCCACTGAACTAGAAACAATAGATGATCCATCTGGTAGTGAGACGTCATCGAGCGATGGATCTAAGGAAGGGTCCACTACAGAGGATATTTATCAGATAACCTTGAATGAGCCAATAGAGCCTCATGATTGAATAAGAGACGCGGACGTTATTGAGCTGGATCTTAGTACGCTAAATGATTCGTGGCCAATTAAATTAGGGTCCATGCTCAGTTCGGAAGAAAGAGAGGATTATGTGTCCTTAATTCGAGAGTTCCATGATATCTTTGCTTGGAGCTATGATGAACTTCGGGGTATTCCTCCTAGTCTAGCTGTGCATACTTCCTGTAAAGGAAGGTACCCACCTTGTACGTCAGAAAGTAAGGCGTATGCCTTTTGAATTAAGGGACGGGTTGTAGGAGGAACTACAGAAGTTGCGGAAAGCAGGTTTGATCTTCCCTGTTCAACATATAGAATGGTGTTCACCAGTAGTGATCAGGAAGAAGAAGAATAATCAAATCCGTCTTTGTGTAGACTTTACAGAGCTGAATAAGTAGACTGTTAAAGATTACTACCCATTGTCGTTTATTGACTAAATTTTGGATCAACTAGCGGGTAGGGAAATCTATTCATTCATAGACTGCTTTGTAGGGTATAACCAAATGGCGATCGCTGAGCAAGATAAGCTAAAAATGTAATTTATTACAGTCTTCGATACTTTGCATACCATGTGATGGCATTTGGGTTGTGTAATGCACCTGGTTCGTGGCAAAGAACAGCCGACAAGACCTTTGGTGACATCTCCCCAGAGGAACTGAAAGTATTCATTAACGATCTAAGGGCAGTCACCGTAAGGGATAGACAGTTGATCATTTTGCAGAAGTGTTTTGAGTGTTGCAAACAATTTTGCATAGCTCTTAACCCACGGAAGTGCATCTTCGGAGTTCCTTATGGGCTCTTGTTAGGCCATATGGTCAGTTCCATAGGGATTGTGACTAATCCTGAAAAGATCAAGGTCATAGTCGCCATGAGTCTGCCACGTACTCCAAAGGAAGTGCATAGCTTTCTGTCATCAGTAGGGTAGTATCGGAGGTTTATCAATGCCTTGGCAGAAAGAACATTGCCACTGACCAACCTATTGTCCTTTAACTATCAGTTTACATGGAGTGATGCTTGCAAAGTGTCTTTTGAGGATGTGAAGCAAGAGCTTGCCAAAGCACCTATTTGAAAAGCACCAAAAAGAGGTGAAATGTTCTATATATTTTCAGCAGCAACCATGTATAGTGTCAGCTACTGTTTGGCCCAAATTTGGGTGGAAAAGTGGTATCATCCGATAGCTTTTGCTAGTCAAAAGTTGGGCATATAAAAAATTAACTACACATATATGGAGAAGTTGTGCCTTGCGATGGTATTTGAGACCAAAAAATTCAGGCACTACATTCTTTATGAGAGGGTGGTTTTTTTATACAAAGACGGAAGGGCTTTGATTGTTGTTGAATACGTTACAGCCGCTTGACCGTTTAGCAAAGTGGTTAATCACTTTGTAGGAATTTGATTATGAGATTAAGAGCAAGCCACCGAAGCTTCAGGGCATTGTAGAGTGTCTTGTGGAATTGAGAGAGCCAAAAGAGGTTGTGGTTGAAGGAACTGACATGGAGACTTTGTTGAAGATTGATACGACATCTATTCCCTCCTAGTATGCTACTATAACGCACTATCTTTCTACGGGAGAGACTGGAGCTACTTTATCAAAATCGGAGAAGAGGAAGATTAAACAGTAGGCATTGAAATTTCTTTGATCACATGCACATTATATCGACAGGGTGTTGATCATATCTATCGCTGATGTGTGATGCCTGACGAGGTTCCCTTTATTTTGAAAGAGTGCCATGACTCCGCTTGTGGAGGGTACTTCGCTAGGTGGTTAACGGCACAGAAGGCTTTAAGAGCTGGATATTGGTGGCCGTCCATCTTTCAAGTTTCATTTGACTATGTCAAGAGATGTGATACCTGTTAAAGGCATGACAACAGAGAGAATAGGAAGCGTCCACTTACGCCTATCATGGCTATCCTTCCATTTGAGAAGTGGGACTTTGTGGGTCCTATTACCCCGTCGTCTACTACTCAGAAGAGATATATTATAGTAGCAACTGATTACTTTACAAAGTAGTCAGAAGCATGGGCTACGAGGCACGACAATGCAAAAGAGACTTCCGGTTTCCTACTTGAGCAAATCATCTACCGTTTTGGTCCGCCAAAAGAAATATTATCGGACCGTGGAACTCACTTTTTAAATAAAGTGATTAAAAGTCCGACTGAAGCTTGGAAAATCAAGCATAACAAGACAACCCCCTATAATCCGCAAGAAAATGGACAAGTCGAAAGTACCAATAAGTAGCTTGTGGGTATCTTATCCAAGATAGTCTCCGAAAAGAAGCGGGGCTGGGATACAAAATTATATGTGGCAGTTTGGGCATATAATAGACGTTTAAACAAGCCACTGGCCACACCCCATTCAAATTAGTTTACGGGGAGGAGTGTGTTTTACCCTTAGAAATTGAGTTGCCAACCATAAGATTCACAATCAATCATTCTCTGGGTGATGAAGATGCCCTATTTGAGCGGTTTACGACTATAGCCCACTTAGACGAGCTCAAATTGTAGAGTTTGTTGCACCAGAAGGTAGCTAAACATCGGATGAAACGGTTGCATGATCTGAAAGCGAAGAAATATACTTTTAAAAAGGGGCAGTTAATTCTATATTACGATGCACGTAGGGAGCTATTTCCAGGAAAGTTGGAACCTCGATGGGATGGCCCTTACAAGATAGTTCGGATAGGTAAAAATAAGTCCACAGTTCTATTAGCTGATCTACAAGGAGTGGAATTTAAGAATAAGGTTAATCTTAATAAAATTAAACCTTATTATTTCTAAGTATGCTAACGCAAAAAAATGCATTGCAGGTCCATGCTGGGGCTGATTGGAGACCTGCAGGAGAGCTTAAATTGGTTGATGGGGTGGTTAATCCCTTATTTGGAGCACCCATATCTCGAGCAAAGATATCATCAAGGGAGGCTTATCTGGTGGAGCAAGGGATATAAAGTGATTGAGCAAGAAGACGGTACCTTTGTATGGGAAATTAAAGTTTTCTCCCATCACTTTTTACAAATCTTGACAAGCATCCCTGTTGAGTTTAATGAAGAAGGTGCGATGGAGCTGTCAGTTCATCCTCTAAATATATTGAACTTTGACTATCATAATTATGAATAGGGGACTTCTTGATGGCTGGCTGTGTAAACCCATTTTGGACGTATATATTATACTTTGATGGAGCGTCCAGAGGACCTAATAGGAAAGGAAGTGTTGGAGTAGTTATCCGAGATCCCCGATGTAGAGTTACAATGAAATTAACTGCTTATCTCAGTGTAGGATTTACTAACAACATGGCTGAGTATAAAGCTCTGATTATGGGATTGAATATTGCTAAGAAAGGTGGTATTAGGTGGTTGTTAATAAAAGGGGATTCCTAGCTGATCTTAAATCAACTCAATGGGACATATATAGTTCGGAATCCTCTCCTTCGTATGTATCATCGAACTGCTATAACCCTACTCGATGAATTTGAGAGCATATCTCTTCAGCTGATTCCTTGTTATTGGAATCAGTTTGCGGATTTCTTAGCTAATTTTGCTTATGAAGAGGACCTCTTTTTCAATTGTGGTCCTAGTCCGGATGTTGCTATTGATAATGAGACAAGACCTAGCGATGGTTGATACGGGTAATGAGAAGAGTGGCTGAGACCCATCTACCACTATTATCTTGGACCCATAGGTTGATCCGACGACATGTTATACGCACACCTCTTGTTATCTATGCAGGAGGTATGGGCCATGACTTGATGCATTTAGTTTAGGGCTGAGAGCCCTATTTTTCCCTTTGGAATGGAGCGTATTTGCGTATATCTACCTTCTTCCAAGGAGGGATCTCTATGAGCTGGTTTGTTTGTTTCATTAGGCCAAGAGGGCTAGTTGCTTTAAGTAGTTAATGTCTGATTCCTTTAGGCCAAGAGGGCCCTTTGTTTTCAGGTTTTAATAATCTATCTCTTTAGGCCAAGAGGGCCAGCTAGTTTGCAGTGAAATGTGCTATTTCTTTAGGCCAAGAGGGCCCTATCTCTATTTGGTGCAGGTACATTTAATGCTTTGTTGTCTTAGTGATTGCACCATACAGGTTGACAAAGTCGCTGGAGGGAGGCATTGCTACAAAGGAGCTTCTTGTGGCCATTTCAGGTGGTTTTGTCCCCTTTTTGAGTTTTTCCCTTAAGCAATTAATGGTATATGTGCGGGTGAGGGTTACTTTCTTTTGTTTGTTGGGGACATGCAATCAAGGCATGCAGTCCCAGGTTTAGGTTAGGTATGTTTGAGGGAGGTCTAAGTAGTTGTTGGCTTCTGTAAAGACATTGCTAGGCATTGAAAGCCATGTTTTAGATGGGAGTTCTAGTGACCCTATTCTGCCAGCCCGCTAGGCAGCCATTCTAGGAGTTATTGCTTAGTTGTGAGACAGTTAGAGAAGCCTGCCAAAGAAAAATGATGATGCTAAAAAGACAAAAAAACCCTGAATATCTCAAAGAAAGTATATATATACAAAGGTGTGTAAAAAAGGGTTTTAACCCCTATAAAAATAGAAAAGGAAAGAAAGAAAAATCCTTGAGCTGTTGTTTATCGCCTTGCGAAGGCTTGGTAGGTTATTGGGGATGAGATAAGATCCAGGGCCGATGCCTTGTCTTCCTAGGGGTGGCACCTAGCTGAAAAGCAAAGAAAATATAAGAAGGTTGGAGCGAAAATAAAAGTGAGTATTAGAAAAGGATTTAGTGTCGCCTTGCGAGGGCTTGGTAGGTTCTTGGGTACTGAGTCAGGACCTAAGGCCAATGCCCTATTCTCCTTGGGTCACTACGCTCAGCTCGCTCCTTTTTACACGCCCGAGTATGGAAAAATAAAAGCCGAAAAGAAGAAGAAATGTGCTAAAAGAAAATATTTCTTGATCAGGCTATAAGAGTCCTCGCCTAGTGGGAGCTCCTGGTTGAGTTGTCCTTAGTTAGGTAGGTAGATCATACCACCACTTAGGGTGACCTCTTTGATAGCTCTTTTTAATTTGGTCCTGTTGCAACAGTCGGTTAGTGACTAGCTTCAGGCCTTCTATCAGATTATGCTGGGCCTACTCCACGTGGATTTCATGCCTTGGTTTTGTCAGGGGGTAGGGTATGAGCTGTGATGTGTTGTGTTGTGCATTTTTTGTATCAGCTTGATACTCCTTTTTGTTGTTTATGTGCAGATCTATTCGTGGGATTCGACGGGCTGAGTCGCCCTATCCCGTGGTCGCCAATGACAAATGATTTTTGATGCTGAGAAATGCTTAAAAATAGCCAAAAATTACGAATATCAGGGAAAAAATAGACTTCGTCGAAGGCGGCAGTGGCAATCAGTACAATTTTAAGCAGCAAGTCCCTAAAGCGCTAGTGCTAATTTTCATGAAAAATCAAATGATGGAGGATGGCCGAGCTGGAGTTTTCCTAGATGGAAAATGATGTCAGGAATCCAGCGCAAGTCTCAGATCTCAAATCCGATGTTGTTTGCCCCTGTAAGACCGGAAAAACCACTTACAGTAGTGTGAAACCAATAAGCTAGAACTAGTTTTTTTAGAGCTTTAAAGCTTAAGCTAATAATGAAGGGAAAAAAAACGTTTTTTTCACACAACAGGGGGGGGGGGGGGCGCAATTTTTTTTGCGCCCCCTCAAATCCACGATTTGAAGCCTCCCTGGAGGATGGGGGATGAAGAGAGAGAAGGGGAGATTGCTGATCTACTCCCTGAGAGGAATATGATGGCTCCAATCTTGCAGAATATGGTGGAGAATTGAAGAAACTAGTTTTCAGTCTTTCTCTCTCCTCCCTCTCTCTCTTGCATAGAGGCAATTCATGTGCAAAAAATCAAGAAGAAGAGGATTGTGATCTCTTGCATAGAGGGGCTGTGATCGGATTGCTTCAAGATGAAGAGGATGTAGAGGAAAGAGGTTCAGCATTGAAGAATGGTTGCTGATCGGTCCATGGGCTGCCCAGAATAATTATTAAAAAACCTGCAACATGCAAGACACGTGATATGTTCCAATTTTATGAAGAAATTTACTTGTTTTTGTTGTTTCATGGTCCAAATGTTGTTCATTTGCGATGAATTTTTGTTTGAACCTTGTTTGCATCATGTTTGAGGGATGTGACTACAAAAATGCAGAACCCATAATGATTTAGAGCCGTTATTAAATCTTTAAAACCTGCAAAATGACATTTTTAATGGAAATTAGGGGTTTTTTTCAATTTTGAGTTGGGAAAAAAAGTGAAAATGGAATAAAATCAGAGAAAGTGTTAAGTTTCAGTCAAAATAATAAGCCTATGCAAATAAATAAAAAATAAAATTTCCATGAATAATAAATAGAAAAAATAGCAAAAATATGAAAAATTGGGGTTTTCGCGCTAAAAAAATATGGAAAAATAAGATTTATGTGTGTGAATGTTTGGCGAGGTTAAAGCATGAGGTCAAGCCTCAGTTTGGCCTTGTCCTTTGTGTTATATTACGTGTTCATTGTTTTTTTTCATACAAAAATGACACAAAAACCATTTACACCTATGCACCACAGCAACACCTAAACGGTGAGCGGGGGAGGAAGTTTGTGCGACGATCTAATTGCTGAAAAGATTCCCTCTTTGTGCATAATATTTAGGGATAATTCCATAATTAAATATAGGCAGCTAGTAGCCCAGAAGTTCCGGTGCTAGTCCCTAAAGCAGCGCAGCATGTAACGCTTAGTTAAAATTCATGAAAGGGATGTTTTCCACACCTCACATGGCTGGTTTTTTTAATCATAAAATGGTTGTGAACAATTGTCATACACCTTGTATCAAGCATGCCACATGGTATCTCCTGGAATGCATTGCAATTGATTGATAAACTTTGACCAACACTGAGAAGATAGGAAACCTAAGTCATAGGTTAGACGGGTGCTTCCGTTGGGGAAAGTTTTGTGAGGCAAATCAAAATCTCCTGGAACGCTGAATTATGAAATAGTGGAGTTTGTGCGAATGTTATATGTGTTAGCAACGCATCTTGGGGCCAATCCCCGAGGTGTAGGGGAGTCGCAGTGGAGTCGCGGCAATCAGCCGAGAGGTGCTTCCCTATGTGTGTATTACGAGGCATTATGCCTATATGTTATGGGATCTCCCTCTGAGGAGAAGGGAAGGTGAATGTTGGACTACATATTGGATACAAACGAAAAATCGGCATAAGCATTTAGTGCAAAGTGAGTTTTAGACGCTCTTGGCCTGCGAGGCCGTGTGGTGGGGTTGTCTGTTGTATGCATGAGGTCTGGCTAGTGCCATAGCCAGTGCCGGCCCATTTTAGATCCCATCAAAGAGTCTCCGAAATAAGCTCAAAACAGTGGAAATCTGGAATGTTGTCCTGAATAGGGTAGTAATAATAAATGACCCATAACTTTGGATAGAAATGTCAAATTGTCACATATGAGATATAGAAATGAAGTATAGTTCATAAGGTATCCATACGTATCATCAAAATCCAATTTTGATGTCGATAGGTCAATTGTTTTCATGATAGAAAATTAATATAGCAAGCTGTCCACTGTGCAATGAACTAGTTATCTTCTTGAAAAAGCTATGGAAATTGATCCAAATATGAAGCATGTTGCCAATATGATTCTTCCATAGGAAATCCCTTCCACTTGACAAGATATTCCATAACAATACGGTTCCTTAGAATCTTCTCTCTTGCTAACAATTCTTTCGGGTTCATAGATGATTAAGCCATCTTCATCAAGAGGAGGTAGTTCTTCAAGAACTTGTATGTTAGGCCCAATGTATTTCTTGAGTTGAGACACACGAAAAACATTGTGAATGCATTTGGTAGGAGGTAAGTCAAGTTGGTAAGCAAGATCCCCAACTTTCTTAATGATTTGATATAGACCATAATAGTGATGAGCAAGCTTATTATGTCCACCCTTGAGAGAAGCATAACGAGATTTAGCTACTTTTAGAAATACCTATTCTCCTTCTTCAAAATCCACATGTCTTCTTTAATTATCCGCATATGATTTCATTGTCTCTTGTGCCTTTCTGATATTTTCTTTGCATTGCTTCATTAAGGCTTCCATCTTTTCCAACTCTTTTCGAGCAAGAGAATTCACTTCATCATGAAACAACATTGAAGGTACTTGGACTTTATATCCATATAATCCCTCAAATGGTGACATTCCAATACTCATGTGATGAGTACTATTGTAACAGAACTCTGCAAGATGAATCCAATGATCCCATGCATTCAATTTATCATGGCAAAAGTGTCAGAGGTAGATTTCTAACCATTTATTGACCCTTTCAGTTTGGCCACCTGTTTGTGGATGATAGGCAGTACTTGGAGTTAGTTTTGTACCCATGGAAGTAAAAAGACTTTTCCAAAAATTCCCCATGAACTTGGAATCCCTATCAGAAAAAATATTCATAGGTAATCCATGAAGTCTGAAAATCTCTTCCATGAATTGATCCACCACCTGTTTGGCTGAATATTGGACTTTGGTAGGTAAGAAGTGGGCTGATTTTGTAAGACGATCAACCACAACAAAAATGCTATTCCAGCCTTGCTTAGTGGTAGGAAGTCCTGTAATAAAATCCATGCTGATATCAGTCCATTTACCATGGGGAATAGGCAAAGGTTGAAGTAGACCATTAGGTAATAGATTTGAGTCTTTATATCTGCTGGCATGGTAAGCACTCCATCACATAATCCTTGACATCTTTCCAAAGTCCCTTCCAATAGAAGCATTTATGAATCTTGTCAAAGGTTTTAAACAATCCAATATGTCCTGCCAAAGGAGAAGAATGCATCTCCTATAAAATTTGAGATTTAAATGATGATTGAGGGGTCAAGAATACTCTCCCTTTAAACCAAAGAAGTCCATTTTGCCATTTGAAATTGGAAAATTTAGATCCATCATCTTGCTATAATTTCTTCATAATATTGGCAGTGTGCTCATCTAAAAGATGTTCTTCTTGAATGTCTTGGATCCAATCTTTATGTATTGTAGATATACTAGAAACAGAACATGCCCACATCCTAGATAAAGCATTTGCCACTATATTATCCTTGCTTGCCATATAAGAAATCTCAAAATCATATCCCTGAAGTGTAGCTAACCATCGAGAGATTTGGCTGAGAGAGGAAATACCTCAGCACATGATAGTCACTCTTCACCTTAAAATGGTTGCCATAAATGTAGTGGTGCCACTTCTTGATCGCATGAAGAATGGCTAACATTTGCTCATAGACATGGAGTTGTCTTTCTTTTTCATCCAACTTCCTGCTTTCATAAGCAATAACACCATGGTCTTGGCATAAAACAACTCCACCTCTGCCACTAGCATAAAAATATATAGTGAACTCCTTGGAAAAGTTTGGGCACACTAAAATAGGTGCTGAAAGGAGTAGACTTTAAGCTCATTGAAACTCTTAGTAGCTGCAACATCCCAAAAGAAAGCTTCCTTTTTCAATCTGTCAGTAAGAGTAGCTGCTACATGGGCATAATCCTTGATGAATCTCCTATAGAAAGAAGATAATCCAAGAAATCCTCATAGTGAAGTAGAATTCTGTGGTATGGGCCAATCCTTGATGCATTGGACCTTCTTTGGATCAATCATAATCCCTTTCTCACCAATTATATGACCCAAATATTCTACTTCATTAGCCATAAAAGTACACTTACTTTCCTTTGCAAGAGCTTGGAAAGTTGCAGGTGCATTTGACAGTCCAAATGGCATACCTAGGAAGTGGTAGGGACCTCTTTCTGTTCTAAAAGCTGTCTTATACTCATCCCCTACTTTCATCTTGATTTGGTGATATCCTGATCTTAAGTTAATCTTTGTGAAAACTCTTGCATCTTTGAGTTCATCCAACAAATCATCAATGCGCGGAATTGGGTACATGTTCCTTATGGTGCTCTTGTTTAAGTCTCTATAGTCAATTGTTTATTGTTGTTTTGGCAGAGCCTAAAAAAGCTACATTCTTATACTCAATCCACCCTAATACATTCAATGCACAACTCTCATCACTCTGACAACACTCTTACTTCACCTCAAACATACACACAATTCCGCATGACTATTCCTCTCTCTCTAACAGAATCTACACTGAAAAACGGAATGGGAAATAGACAAGTAAAGAGACTAGAAACTGTCAAGAAGACTGTCATAACTATATTCCACCATAGCTACATCAGAAAATCCGCCAAGAAACTGATAGGCGTACACAAAACTCAAACGACATCATATATATGGGCATACCTATGACCATCCAACTTCCAAGATCCAAAAACCAACTTACTTTCAAACTTACAAAAGACACTTTAAATATTCAAAATTAAATCCGCCCAAGGTCTAGCCTAAACACTTGGCACAGCTCGGTGGATTGAGCCTACTGGCTAACCTCGGACCCACAATCCCTTCATCTGATTTTAGCCACTAGGGGCCTCCAGCTGATTCCCATTTCTTTCAGCTTCTTCTCCACCATTTTTTCCACCAAACTCTCTTTTGGCTTGTCCTTATCCCACTTCTTATGCTTCCTCTTCTTATCCTCCTTTTTTGAATCCGAATCGGAATCTGTATTAGAATCAGATCCACTACTTGTTCTTGACCTGGAACTTGAATCTGTATCTAACTCAGAATCATCATCACTGCTATCATCCAAAGATCTCATTTTTCTCCTTTTCTTCTTTCTTGAACTCTGCTTTGTGGATTTTGAATCAAACACTCCAAACCTCTTCTCTGCTCTAGTTGCTGTTTGTATTAAATCATTCAATCCTGCTTCAACATCCACTCTTGCAACTACATTCCGCAGCTCCTTTCTCAAGCCATTCATGTAATATCCGGCTAACATCTAATCAGTCGGCCTTTCTACTGCTGTAAGTCATCTCAAATACTGATTGAATTTTTTACTATAGTCCTCCACAAACATCTTCTTCTGCTTAATTTCTTTTAGCTTAGCAAGAACATCATTAGGAGTTTTCTCCTTCCGAAATCTACTAAAAAATGCTGCCTTTAAATCCAAGTAATTTGCAAAATGAGCTGGTTATAATTGCTCAGCCACTGCATGGCTCTTTCCTCCAAAGCTGCTTTGAATTGTCGCATTTTATGCTGAGCGTCATATACTCCATCAAATCCTCTGGCCTACCATCTTGTCTCAAATTGAGCTACGTGGCAATCGGGGTCTTCTTTTGACTTCCCTGAAAAGCTCTCGAACTTGATGCAAAAATCTTCCCTAGCTGCTGCCATCCTTCGTCGCGTATTTGGGGATAGATTACCTGCAGAAGATGCTGATGTCATTGGTGATGGAGGTGGTGCTGGTAAGCCCCCTCCTAATCCCAACGGATCAAATTGTAACCTCCTTCTTGCAAAAAAGACTTGCTGCAAAATGACTCCTCCTATCTCAATTAGTGTCCATTGCTGCAAAACGACTCCTCCTTCTTGCAAAAAATACTTGCTGCAAAACGACTCCTCCTATCTCAACTAGTGTCCATTGCTGTTGCTATTCCTCTTCTTGAAAAACTCCCCCATAATGCTCAACATCCTCCAAATCTTCTACACTCCTCTTAGATTCATACCTCCAAATCTTCTACACTCCTCTTAGACTCATACCCTGTGCTGACGCTTTGCATTCCAAGGGTTTCTTCCACATTAAGGTCATCCTCCTGCTGATGCAGCCTCCGCTGTCTTTCTGCCCACCTAGTAAAATATGAATGAAGAACTTGATTCGACTCTTCCAACCCGACTACCTCCTAGCATTTGACTCTCCAAGAAACATAGGTTCGACCACATATATGACTTTCTAAACTGCTCTGCATCCTCTCAGCACTCAACCTTCTACAGAAGAAAAGTGGACTCGACCATGAATACCTTCCACAAGCACCATGAATGCCAATGTTTATTGTTGCTTTGGCAGAGCCTAAAAAAACTGCATTCCTATAATCAATCCACCCTAATTACATTCAGTGCACAACTCTCATCACTCTGACAACACTCTTACTTCACCTCAAACATACACACAATTCCACATGACTATTACTCTCTCTCTAACAGAATCCACACTGAAAAACGGAATGGGAAATAGACAAGTAAAGAGACTAGAAACTGTCAAGAAGACTGTCATAACTGTATTTCGCCATAACTACATCAGAAAATCTGCCAAGAAATTGATAGGCATACACAAAACTCAAACATCATCATATATATAGGCGTACCTACGACCATCCAACTTCCAAGATCCGAAAACCAACTGACTTTCAAACTTACAAAAGACACTTTAAATATTCAGAATTAAATCCGCCCAAGGTCTAGCCTAAACATCAATGCACATCCTGAATGACCTATCTTTCTTTTTGACAATTAAAATGGGAGAAGCAAAAGATGACTGACTAGGATGAATAAACCCCATTTCCAACAAGTCTTTAACCTATTTCTCTACTTCTTCTCTCTCATACTTGGATAACATGTAAGGAGGTTTGTTGATGGGTTTTGTGTTAGGCATTAAATCAATAGGATGATCTACTTCTCGTTGAGGAGGCAATGATGTAGGTGGCTAGAATATATCCTTAAACTCTTCCAAAAGCTTACATAGACATGGATCTTGCTCCTTAGGTGAAGTAGATTGTTGATTTTCATCTGTCTTTGATAGAAGAAGTGTGAAAATGCAACACATAGCATTAATTTCCTTCTTCATCTTCTTCTTGCTAATTATTTCCACTTGCATCATAATAGTGCAAGTCTGTGATAATTCAATAGGAGCCTGCTAGCATATCGCTTTGCTCAACTCTTGAGTTTCATTAACCACTTGTATCTTCAATGGGGCTTCTATTTCTTGAGGTAGTAACTTCAGCTTATACAGTGATTTGGCATTGACAAAACTATGTGTGCTGCCTGTATCAATAACAATATGGGCAACCTTTGAATTTATAGTACCCTTAAGTGTACTTTCACCTTTACAACCCATCCATGTAGCTTGAGATATAGAACATAACATGGGTTGACAAGAAACCATAGAAGGATCATCAATCTCTGATCCACCAGGATCAATGGACCACGTGGATCATAAGGAAAATTACTAATCGGCTCTAATTTCTCTTGTGTGTCCTGATCATCATGCTCATGCATCTCATCACAAGTAGGAAGTGCCTCTACTTGCAAAAGATGTCCTTCTTGTGTCACCTCTTCATTAGAGTCTTCAATATTCAGCATATTAGACTTTGCCATATATCCCTTGCACTTCTGCTTGTGCTCAGGAGACCATTTCTCCCCACATTTATAACAAAGACCCTTGGATTTGTCATTAACAAGTACCTTGTTGCTGTTGTTATTGGAATATTGCCTAATTGTACCTTCAACCCTTTTGAATTCTCCTTTTGGATCAACATTATATATGAAATTATTGCCCTGTTTTGAACCATATGCTGTAGGATAAGTTGAAACCTTGCTGAAATTAATTTGAAACTTGTTGTCAGCTCTAAATCCCTCTCTTGCTATCCAGATCTCATAGACCGATTTGATTGATAATTCATTCATGTTTTGGGCTGAAATGAAGTCAAATCTCTTCATATTTTTGGTTGTATCTCTCAACATATTGAATGGCTGCATGAAAATTTGTAGGCTTGGCTACCCCAACTTCAACTGAAAGGTTTGGATCAAGACCAAAAATATATTTGTTTAATTTGGATGAATCGGAAATGCCTTCTACATACATGGAAAGGTTTAGAAATTGGCTAGAATATTCCCTCATGAAAGAACCCCTTTGCTTAAGATCATACCATTTCCTTTCAAGCCTTTCATTCTCCATTGGTGACACAAACACTTGAGTCATGGCTGATTTGAAGTCCTCCCAAGTTTGAAAACTCTCTCCAATCTTGGTCATGTATCTCCACCACGTATGTGCATATCCCTCTAGGTGTAGGGCTGCATAACAAATCTTTGCTTGATCATTGCGTCGTAGAGAGTGAAATACATTTCTAATTTGTTGAGACATTCTTCAAGTTCGGTCTGGTGAAGAGTTATCTACTTTGAAATTAGATATATTAATATTGTCCTTGTATTCCTTGTCATAATGATAGTGTTGCCCATTATGGTTGGTATATCCAAAAGATTGTTGTCTATTAAAATGATCAGTCATTGCTTGTTGTCCATGATTAGGGGTAGATGAATGCTACCCATTTCCATTATTTCCAAAAGATTGACGACCAAACAATGAGTTCCCATGAGAATGTTGGTTATGAGTGGATATTCCATGTGGCAACCTATGTTCATGATCTTCAGCATGTTGGAAACTGTCTCCTTTCCTTGCTTTATCATGTGCATACTTTCCTTGATCTTTTCTTGCATGATGAACTTGAGTATGTTGAGAACCAAACTCTTTGTAAAAGGGATGACATCCATGTACAAACTCATTTTTGTCATCATGTAGGGAATAATGTTGTTGTCCTTTATCTCTTGAATTAGTAAAGTTGGGCATGTTCCTATTCGAAGAATTGGTATGAGGCTGAATTGTTTCATTCACCTTAGAAGGTCCTCCATGTTCAAAAGTGGATGGTATATGCTGATGGGCTGTTGTGAATCTCACATTACCATAATAATAGGTACATCTTCAGCATGGGAAGGTGGATTGCTTTGCAATTTGTTACCCAAGTTGTTGAATATTGTGACCAGCTGTTCAAATTTGGCATCCATCCTATGGCTTTGCTGTTCCATGTGTGTAATCATCTTACCCAATTTTAAATCCATTGAATGTGTGATTTGGATTAGAACTTCATTCATGTTACCGATTTTCCTTGATAGCTATTGGAAGTCATTGGAATCAGGGGTAACATTTACTTCAGTTCTCGGCTCATTGTCATAAGGAACCCTTGGCCAATGGGCCTCTTCATTTGTTGTACTATTGCCTATAAATTATTTTTCCTAATTTGTGGCTCCAATGGTAGGATTAGCTTCAGTGTGGTAATATTCTAAACCCTCATTAATGTGCTCCAATACTTGCTCTTTCTTCTTGTTCCTTGCCATCATCATGGAAACTGTGGTAATTCAGGACTGCCTGACAAAGAATGGTCAACATCCAAAGCTATTATCCTCCAATATAAGTGCTTGATAGCTCCAAAAAAAGCTAATAACACGTAGATATACCAGATTTAATGAAATAACAAGTTTGGAATAGGTATGTGGCTGCTTCAGATCAAAACAGTGTACCTTATCAACCAGTCCCAGTGTTGTCTACAATGACCATCTATCACTAAAATGTCTAAAAATTTTGATCCATTGGTCCAAATGAAGTGCTTTATAGCTAAGCTCAAAGCTAAATTTTTCCTCTACACATTGAGCATAAGAACCAAATTTTTAGAGTAAAATATCATATTTCTATAATTGACTCTTTATGACTATCTAGGATTAGATAGTAACTTGTAATAACATGTAAATTCACAGTTTGGACCCTATTTCAAACCCTTTGGTCATAAATCATCAAGAACCACCTGTGGGCACTAAATTATGACTTGGAGGCTCAATGATCCACCTAGAATCAACTTCAAAGAACCTGTAGACATGCATATCTATTCAAAGATGTCACAAAGTGCCATGTTTTTCCCTGTTTGGTACCATAAGTCTTCAAGTCTTCATCCACTCTTTCCCAAGTGGTCTTTTGTGGTCCACCACCTATGGTGAGGGATAAAACAGTAGGACAGGAACCTAAATGGGCTCTGAAACTCTGAAAGGTGTGCAAAGTTCTTTCTGAGCCAGGTTGTGCACCCCTACGGAGTCTTAAATAGCAAGGGAGGGTCACCTCACTATTATCTTGCTATCTCGTCTGGCTTCGACATTTTTCCTCGATCAGAATATACATGGCAGAGCTATTATTCTCTTTCAATGATTGAAGAATAATACGTTATTTGAGTCAATCCTCAGTCATAAAGATTGATAGATCTTCTTCTTGAGTCCAACAATTGATCAAGAGAAGAATAAACTCCATAGTCCAACACATTAACTCCAAATTTGATCCAAGAATGGAATATAGATTAAGTCTTCAGCTCCAATGAATAGTATAGATGATAATTCCTAACATTTGAAACCTATTTGATGAAGATTTCAGTGAAATTCTTCAATCCTTGTCATACTCGCAATCCAAGAGAAGATTGGGTGTCACAATCTTGAATACATTGCTTGGATTCTTCAATATATTGAGTGCTTGAAGTAAAAGGAAGATCCCTAGAGTGATTTAAAGCAAAAGCCCCATGATATTGAAGAAAATAATCCAAGAATTAGATTATTAAATCTTGCTACCTTGTTTTGATTCCATAGCCACAATTCCTGAAGCTTTCAAGTTCGAGAATGCATCAATGTCGGTCCCTTGAGTGTTGAGGAAACTCCAGGAATGATTTGCCATCAAAACTCCGCTCATTTGCTTTGGGAAAATTGAGATTCCTTGTTGCTATCCAAAACTGTCAAGGATAGGGTTTCATGGGAGAGAAAAGAGTCCAAGAATAGGAAGAAATCTTGCTCAAGCTTGATGAAGACTACTTGTCAAGGGTTTATAAGCTTTATTCATGGATGATTTGAGCTTCATAGCTCATCTTTGAGATGAAATAGGAAAGAATATGTAGTAGGTGCAATTCATGCTACTGTCCATTCTTGGATTCCAAGGAAGAAATAAGGTATGATGAGCCCAAACCACTACTTCATGGAAAGCTCAAGAGGTGAAGATCAAGGTTATGAAGTCCATTGGCATGATAGAGATCATGGGCAAGAGATATGATCATACTTTGGCCATGGATTCATGAGAAAAGCTTGAGAGAAAAAGGTAAGAACCCTTGTTCTTGAAAAGTAACTCAAGTTTAACCCAAACTAAACCATGTATCCTTCATTTTGTCCAACTCTCTTCATTTTTTGGGCCAAAATTGAGCCACGGCCTACTATTTCGGCCAAGAACCTCCATCTTCCTCAAGATCTCTTTCAAGAAACCTCTAGAATTAATCCCGACTTGTTACAGAGAATTCTAACTAGTCACGATTTGAACTGTACCAAACCCTATGACCAAATCTTGGTACTCCAGTTATCTGTTACCTTTCCTTGTGACTAAATTCTCCATGAAATGGACTCTTCCCATGGATCAAAGTCCATGCTCTGATATCAATTGAAATGAAGGTTACCACTTCAATGGAAATTTACATAAGACTAACAAGAAATGCTGGGAATCATAGCTTGCCATTTCTTAATTCAAGATGTCTTACAACCAAGAATTACAAGAGATGTTAAAGCCATGTAAGCTTGAGAATCAATTGATGATGGATGCTACAAGGAACTCACCCCTTACAATGGTGGGGAAGGAAATACCTTCAAGATCTAAGAAGTGGAGATGTGAAAAATGATTAAAATATGATTTATATTGGCACCCTCTTACCTTTTATATTCCAGTCCAAACTAGGCTTTCCTAATTAAAACAACATGAATTATTACATGCTATCCCTCCCTATGAGTGTAGTGAGCTTACCTTTATGCCCAATTGAGTTGTTTCCTCTCTTAAGCACTCCAATAGCTCCATGATTCATGATGCATGCTCAAGCATCCTCAAGCCTCTTCCTCCAAGCTCCATCCTCCATATCCACGCGCGAGATGAGAGAAGAGAAGAGAAGAAGAAGAAGAGAGGAGATGGTGGAGGGCTTCACCTCCAAGATCCCTCACCCTCACACACTCACTCCCTCACACTCTCACACTCCCTCTCTCAAGCACTCACAAGCAAGTAAGAGAAAAGAAGAAGAAGAAGAATCCACCTTGCCACACACCAAAGAGTGACTTCTCATTCACTTTTTTGAACTTTATATACAAAACGCTAAATCCCTTTTAGGTGGTCATCCCCTTAGCCCCTTTTTTTTAACATGGCAGATCATGGCCTAGGCCCTTTTTCCCATTGTCCTCATATCTTCCTAGCTTCCTTCCTACCGCCCATCTACCTTTACACTTTGCATGGGTGAGAGCCCGACACTCTTAAAATAAATCATGATGTGCTTTGCGCTCTTTTGCGAAATTATTGACTTGTGCTTTTTCTTGTGCACATGTCCCCTTAATTTAGAACTTTTTCACACTTCTTGTGTTTCCTGATTTTTCTTGGCATGCCTTCATCTTCCATTCCACTTTTGCCTTGGCCTTGTCTTTTACTTTAGATTTTCCAGATTTTCCACCTTGTTTGTCTGAGGGTTAAGATTACCCCCTCCTAGTTGAGTGCCAATCCCATGGCACTGGTGGCTGGGTGGTGAGTCAGACAGTATTGTTGGGGTAGTCAGGTGCTTTTTTGAGTTTGTATACAAGCCCTGTTGGGTGGTGTGTTGGAGAGATGTATGGAATTGGAAGGCCCTTGAGTTGGGTATGAGCCATGGTGTTGAAGGGATTTATGGACTGAAAGGCCCTTAGTTGGATATGAGCCCTAGTATTGGAGGGATTTATGGAACTGGAAGGCCTTTGTGTTGGATATGAGCCCTGGTGTTGGAGGGATTTATGGACCTATTGGAGGGATTTCTAGAACTAAAATTGAATGTCGCGTTGGATGGATCCCTTTGCTAGTCCTCCACGCTTGTCATCTCGTGCATTGTTCCAAATGAGCTTCTTCATTCTCTTTTTGACTAGGGCTATCACGTCTGCCCCTTGCTTTGTTGTGCTTGCCTGGTGGCACATGGGCATACAATGGGGAGTGCATTGCATGATGATGGGGTCTCTAGAGCTAGTGGTCAAGGCCTCTATTTATACCTAGAAAGAAAAGAAGGTGCACTACTTGGGGGTGTGTCTGCCTTACCGTGGGGTGCACGATGTCACTGCTTGCAAGACAGGCAGATGGGTCCAGCCCTCAGTGTGGGACACTCAGTGTGTCCCACACTTGAGGAACTAGTTGTGCATAGGGAAGGTATAGTGCAAGGGGCTTAGGATGACAGGTCTAACCATAGGTGAATGTTACCTCCCTAGGTGACAGGTCTAATCATATGCAAGTGTTACCTCCCTTGGTGACATGTCTAACCATAGGCGAGTGTTACCTCCCTAGGTGACAGGTCTAACCATAGGGTGAGAGGTCTACTAACCATAGGGTGACAGATCTAACCATAGGTGAGTGTTACCTCCTTGGGTGTGTCCTAGCGTTGATGTTCCCTAAGTATGAAGTGGGGAATCAAAATGAGGCTAAGGGGCTAGGGGTGGTGCCGGTCAACTGAGGCCACGGAATGCACCTAATTTGAGGACCCCTAGGTGCAAGGATTGTGATCGATGTGCAACTAGCGATGGATACGTGTGACTTTTTAAAAGAAATATAAAATTTAATAATTGTGATAGAAGTCTAATCTTCGTTCTTGGAGTGAGGTGGAGAAGGGGGCCTAATAGATTTGTTAAGAAATTAGCGGCTTTGGAGGTACCCCTTGAGGTTTTGGTAGACCTGAAGGGTGGTGGTGGAGAGGAACGGATGGTTGCAGCAGGTGAAGTGGCTATCATTCATGTCCTCTAGAAGAGCTAAGCAAAATGAAGGCAATAGAGCAGCTCGCATCATTAGCCTAGCCATCACGCAACTATCTATAGCGTTAGGGTTAAAATGGAGTACTAGGAGGCTGCACTCCTGCTGAGTGGGGTCTTGCCTAAGGAGTATCCTAAGCAATCTAAGGTAATTACAAGTAGTAATAAAGGCAGGGTCAGGGCATGAAGAGAGTTTGTTAGTGAATTGGATTAGGATATCATACAAGTTTTCTTATGTGAAGACGAGGGCATATTCATACATAGTACAATGAAGGTTATAGATTATGGGGAAGTTGTAGCGGCCATGAACACTGGAGTCAAAATCCACTCCCACCCTTTGAGGGTAGGGCATAAAGTTTGGGTCATTCTGCTCGAAGAGTTGAGTGCTGCAAAAGGCCATCCAAGTGTCCAGGTTGGTGTCGCAAACCCTTCTTCTCCATGTAGGTTGGCATTTGTAGCCGGGCACAGACCTTGGCACTTCAAAAATCTTATCTTGCCAAAATTCTGCTTCTTTAGTGGCCAATAATGTGGGGTTCTACTCTCTCTCCTTCAGCCATTTCTGTCCGAGCCTGCCTTTGATGTTAATGACCTCCTCCACCACCTTAATGGGCAAAACCCTATGCAAGGTGTTGGGAAATTGAAAGTTAAGGTTGAAGGGGCTTCTAGGCATTTCTTGCCTTTCCCAAATTACAAGGTCGGTGTGGAAGCTTACTGGGCATTGTCCTCACATGGTGGGATAGGTGCATGGGATGCCCTTGCCCCCTTGGCGTTCCACTTTTTCCTTGTCTCCTCCACCATTTTTTTTCTTCTTTCCTCAATGCCGCCTTTCTTTCTATGGAGGTGTCAACGTGTGTTGTTGCTCTTCAGGCCATGGGGAAGGAGGTGGTGGAACAAGCTATTCTTCATGTGGTCCCATTCCAAAGTTTACATCCATCTCCCTCTCCTGGCTTGGTTCCCACTGCTCCTCTTCAAGGAACCCAAGTGCATCCACTTCCTATGAGGTTAGGCCTGCCAATAGGAGATAATGGCATTTCTCTTCCAGGCTTGGGCCAACTCCACTAGGTTGTGGTGGCATTTGCAGTCCTAATTTCAGTGCCCTATGAGCCATTCCCGGTTTCTTTTTCATTGCCTCTATGGACTCTTCCTCCTCTGCCTAGGTGACATCCAATAGGGTATTCAGGAAGGCACATTGTTGGGTGTGGAAGCTCACTTGGGCGGCTTCCGCTCTGCTTTCAGCAAGTATCTTTTCTTTTTCAACTTGACCAAGACGATGTGCCAAGGCTTTGACCCTTTTTTCATATACTGATTAGCCCATTCTTCTGCCCTCTTGTTCATATCTTCGAGGCTTTCCCCTTGCCTTTGAGCTAGCACTATTAGCCTTCGTTCTTGATCTTCCATTTCTACCTTTAGCTTTTGCTGCTCTTCTTGTGCTGAGGCAGCCTCTTGGATTAGGTTCTCCACCTCTCTTTCGTACATGCGAGCTCTTTCCTCCCTCGAATCCCCCAACTCTTTTGTGGCTTTAGTGATTTTCTCCATTTCATCTTGTAGATATTCGTAGCATGCCACAATTTTTCATTGTGCCATTGTAAGTGTCATATGGATTTGATTTCTTCATTTACTCGTGCTTGCCATTCCATTTCTATCCCTTCCTTAGCTTGTAGCTGCTCCTTCAGCTCGTGAACTTCCCTCTAGGCCATGGCTATTTGGCGTGTTCTCTCCAACTGGGATGTAGCCATGGCCTCTTTTTCAGTTTCTAGCTCTATCGCTGCAATTCTACTCTCCTCCTTGGCCTTCCCTAATTGAGAGAGAAGCTCCTTAACATACTCGTTGTATTCTTTTGGTGGCGTGTCTGTTGCGGGGACGAAGATTTTGGAGCCTACCACCTTTTGCGTCTTTGATTATCGCCTTGATTCGGAATTTGCCGCAACCGGCCTTTTGGTTCCTACCAGGGGGCTTCCTTCTCTTACTCCTCGGCCCATTTCTTTATTCACAAAGTACTGGATCCAAGCCATTAAGTTGTTGGCATCCACATGGATCATAGAACTAGGGGTGAAGATGGTGGTGGTGGTGGCGGGCATCAAGAGAGTGGGAATGGGGGTGATTGGGGCCTTGCCCTTGCCTTCTTGCATTGCAGGTGGCATGAAATTTGACACATAAGCCCTTGAGCTTGGCCCTTCATCTCTAATGGGGCTCGCGGGTTCCGACTCATCATGCCTGGACTGCTGCTTAATGGACCTGCATGTGGCAAGGGCCATGTCTTCTTATTTGCTCTTCTTGTTCCGTGCTTTCTTCTTCTTCACTCAGCGTCCTTTCGCTAGACTATGCCTCCCATTCCTGGTGAGGTGGAAACTTGCTTGGTGTTTCATCCACCCCTTCTCCTCCTTCTTCTTGCCCTTCTCCCAAGGCTTCCTTGATGATCGCAGTGAGGACCACACTGAATCCAATGGTTGCAACCTTTGAAGACGAAGCTTTTCTTTTAGCTTTGGTGGTGGGAGATTCTCCTCCGGCAAGCTATCCTCCCATTGCCAAGGCTTTTGTTGAGGTCTCAATGGTCTTCCTCACAAAACTGTTGAGGTTCACCTCATCCAACGACCTTGCTGCGACAATCTCTAGCAAGGGAACGTTGATGCAGCTCATGATGGTGTTGTATCTTTGACTAGAAAACAATGGGTGCACCATATTGGCTTGGAGTTGGATTTTGGGGTGAGGAATATCCACCAAGATGATGCTGTTGTTGGTGTGGAATTTTACCTTGTCCATTCCTAACAATACATATACATCTGTTTTTGGCTTCCTCTCTACTTCGTTCACCAGGCCCAATGCCTTTTCCACCAGCTCGAGGGTCAATTCAATCTGCACCTGATGAGTTTCCTCTCCCTCATGCATAGTTATGGTGCTGCAGTTCCTGTGGAAAAGTCATTAGGAACTCTGCACAATGGAAGTAGTCCACCCCCCGACTCACTGCTTCCATGTATTTATGCAAATTGCATTGCTCAATGATTTACCTCACAGCCCATTCTTCAATGGCCACATCTTCTAGGTTGAAGATATGCTAGAACTTGAACTGGTTGAAGGCTTGCATTTCCATAGAAAGCCCATATTTTGCTTGTTCTTCTTTTGAAAAAGGCAGTTTGCTAGCTTTTTCTTGGCTTGCTCCCATGATGGGTGCCTGTCATGAAGCCATATTCACCATTAGTGTTTTTCAGAATAATTACAAGCAATGAGAAACGACTACATACTTGCTGAACTGAAATGCTCGAGTGTAGAAGTAGAAATTTTCCTCCCAGTGGTCTATTGTTTTTAAATTTTATTGACATTTCCCTCAACCACAAGTTGTTTCATCCTACTCTTGCAATGTGTGCTTTTCCTTTATTGTTTTCCTTGTGTATTTGATTTGATTCACCTTACCCCCTTCCCCTCCTAAAATGAGAAGAATCCTTCCTAGGATTAAATGGTTAGAGGATGAAGGTCCTTCAGCACATAATCTTAGTGTTCTACTTCTACATGAGCAAGGCGTAGAAATTTGGGTTATATTCTAAATTAGCATAGCCATCTATATTGAAAGGGAAAATGCCTACATGCGTAATGTAAGTAAGGACGTTAAGCAAGAAGTCACCAGAGTCCACTCGACTGGCAACATGCAACTCCTCCTCAGTGAGGATGCAATCTAAATAAGGATGTCCCTTAATGTGTACCTCAAGGGGTCATATTCTGATGCCTTGATTGCACGTCACTACATAGCATTGGTCATTGTTTGGCATCCCTCTAGCTCCCATTGCAATCATAAAGCATACCATTTTTGCAAGAAGGAGGAGTCCTTGTCAGCAAGCTGTTCCAACTTCTTGATTTCTTGGTTTGTATCCATGATTACGTTCTTGCATTGTATAAGACGCTGCTTGATTTCTAGTTCCTTGGATATCTTAGTTGCAATTAACTCTGCAGCTACTTTGGAAGCCTTAACAAATACAAAATCCGACTCCTCCCAAGAGCAAGGGAGTGTTCATACTTCCATTGCTATAGGTTCCTCCAAGAGGCCTAAGTCTAGTCGATGGTAGCAACTTGTAGCCAATGTCATGAAAGTAGCATCTAAGCATCAGAGGCAAGCAACCAAGTCGTCCTCTGTATTTTTAGCTAAGTATGTAGCCAAGGTTAGAATTGATTGTCACTCATAAGAGGGTCTAAGCCTAGCAGGTGGTTGAGGTTTGACAGTGCTAGAGATTTTAGTAGTGAATGTTTGGTGCTTGGTTTTCTCCTGAGGTTGTAGCTTGGCCTTATGTTTGATGGGCTTGGTTGTAGCTATGGTTGACACACCAGTAGGTACTTTTGAGATGTGAGGGGCATCACCAAGACTAGATGTGGTCGATTTGTTAGTAGCAGGTTGTGGTTTTGGACGATAGATTGGTTTATGCCCTGCTGAGCTAGGCTTTGGAGGTTCCATGGACTTAGTGTCCTGATTCTCTTGTGGTTTGAGTGTCTCTGATGGGACGTTTCCATTGATCAAGCTCTAGGGTGGTGTTTGAGTAGGGCCTTTGGTTGTGTGGGATTTAGGTAGCCAAATCCAAGTGTTACCCTCATGGTAGCCTTGCGCTTGCAATAAGGTCTTGGGGGCCTATCTCAACTTGGCCGTACGTCAATGTTTATGGCTTCGTCTTGACTTTTTAGGTTTTGAGTGTGGGTCATTAGCCTTGAGAGGTCATGGGTTTCTGTTCCTAGGTGGTGGTACTTGCTGCTTAGGTACCCATTTGAACTCGGGTTCATGGGCTTTAGTGTTGGATTAAGTGGGTTGCTAGCATTGAGGCTTGGTAGGTTGTGACGAGTCACAACCCCCCTCCTTACTCTTGGTAGTGGGTTTCTCTATCATTGACTTTTCGGACTTGGAAGGAGTCACATTGCCCTTGTTGAAGGCTGTAACTATGCGAACGTTGCCCATGGCTAGGTGGATGCGCTGTGACTAGTAGTCAACATTGCAATGAGCTTGCTTCTTAAAGGTTCATCCTAACAGTGACTTTGTGCCTATATCTTTAGTGTTGGGCAACACATAGAAGATTATTGGCATGCTTTCAAACTCGATAGAAACTACAACCTTGCACTTTTCCAAAAGTGCGTAGGGTTGGCCTCCATAAGGGTTGAGCTTAGCATTAGTAGTCTCTGTAGTTGCAGTTTGCCCATTTGGGTCCAATGGCCATGGGTCAAGACATTAAAAATAGCTCCCTCATCAAGCAATGCGTTGATGGTGCATGTGTGCTTGGCAGTAACTGTCATTCTTAGGTAAGCTGGGTCTACTGCTTTCTCATCCTCACTATCTATCTCAATGATAGTGGCTACTCATACGTGGATAGGGGGTGTTGGAATTGGGGACTCATGCAATGGGTGCATAGGAGGGAAGTACTTCTTTATGTGGCTACCATTGAAGAAGCCTATGCCCTCACCCTCTAGAGTTTCGAGTTCTACATTGCCAATTTGGTTGATAGTTTGAACCTTAAAAGGTCCTACCCCCGAAACTTCAGTATTTGCTTATGTCCTTTGACTAAGTACATCAGTACTAAGTCACCATGTTCCAAGTTGCACTGCTTGATATGCTTGTCAAACCAGCTTTTGCATCTTGCCTTCTCACATATTAGCACATGGGTGGCTAGAAGCCAAGCTTTCGATAAGTGTTTGAGCTCAATTAGGCATTTTGTCCATGCTTCCTTCCCGTCCCATCTTTCTTACAAGGCTATCCTGAGGATATGTACGAAGAACTCCAAGGGTAGGATTTCCTCTGTACCATAAGTCAACCTAAAGGGGGTATAGCCGTCTTGTAAGCCAAGTGATATGCTCGCAAGGCCTCCATAAACTTGTTATCCCAATCATAGTGTGAGGCAGAGATGAATTTGGTCAAGACATTTACTAAGATTTTATTCGTGGACTCAGCTTGACCATTTTCCTGAGGGTAATAAGGTGAAGATTTTCGATGGATGATTAGGAAGGAGGACATGAGGTGAGCTATTACTTTTTTGATGAAGTGCATGCCTTGGTCGCTAACTAGTTTTATGGGGCAGCCAAATCATGAGATCACTTGCTCCCGTAAGAACTTAGCAATGGTCCTAGCATCATTCTTTCTTGTAGCTTGTGCTTGTGCCCATTTTGTTAGGTAATTGGTGGCCACAATGATGTATTTGACTTGTGAATATTGTGCTGTAGGATTAATGGGTTTGATGAAGTCAATCCCCCATTTTTTGAAGGGTTGTTGTGAGATAATTGGGGTTAGCTCCCTGTGATCCTTACGAATCGAATCTTTAGTCTATTGGCACTCATCACAATGCTTCGCAAACTTATAACATCTTGGAAGAGGGTAGGCCACCACAGCTGGGACTATAGCACTTTGTGATCTATTGCATCTCTGCTAAAATGTCCTCCTGCGATTCCGCCATGTGCCTTTGTTAGTATGTTATGCATCTCATGCTCACACATGCATCTATGCAATAACCCGCATCTTGCCCGAGCCTGTAAAGTTTGCCTGCTATCAACTGATATGGTTGGATCTTTAGGATGAGCTGCCTAAGTCGCGCTTTTTCTATTGGTCACTCCGGTAGTCCGTGCTCAAGAACTTGAACTATGTCATTTGCCCAATATGGTGTCATGTCAACTCTGAACAAATCTTTTTTGCTAGATAAGCGGAATAGATGAGCATTTGACAGTTCATCCCCAATGCCTTGTCCAACCGCTTCTCCCGTGGGGATACAAGACAGATGGTCAACCATGTAATGTTGCTTCCCTTTACGCACCACCATGGAGAAGTCAAACTCCAAAAGTAGAAGAAGCCATCTAGCGATGTGTCCTATAGCGCATGATACAACAAGGCTTGATGGTTGACAAAGAAATTAAAAGGCGTAGCCAAAAGATAATGTCAAAATTTCTTTACGGCAAACACCATGGTCAAGCCCTCCCTCTCCATTGTCAAGTAATTCATTTCGGTCTCAGTGAGTTTTCTACTAGCAAAGTTCACTAGGTAATCCAAGTTGTGTTTACCAGGCTGGCACAACACAACTCCTACAGTGAATTTAGAAGTGTCAATGTATACATGAAAGGTGAGTATCCAATCTAGGGCTCACAGAACTGGTACTGTGGTTAGAGCCTTTTTCAATTCCTCACATGCATGTTGGCATTCCTTGGTCCATTCAAATATGATCAATAGCTTGTATAGAGGTCTAGCAATCAATGCATTATTAAACACGAATCGTCGATAGTACCATGCATGTCCTAAGAAACATTGAACACCCTTGAAATTAGTTGGGGGTGGAAGATCAACAATGACCTTGGGATCTTTGAGAAATCTATGGCAATGCCATTCTTTGACACCATATGTCCTAGGATACATCCATGCTTCACCCAAAACTGGCATTTCAAGGGGTTAAAGGATAGGCGGCATAGTTGACATTGTTCAAAGACCACTCGGAGTCTATCTAAGTGTTCTCGCCAAGTAGAGTAAACATACAAGTTGTCTACAAAGACCTCTAACTCCTTCCTTAGCATGTCTTTGAATATTGTACACATCAGTTGTTAGAAGGTGGCTGGTGCATTAGTCAACCCAAAGGGCAGGACTATGTAGACAAAGATTCCCCATTCCATGGTGAATGAGATCTTATGCCTATCATTGGGATGTACTTGCACCTGATTGTATCCAGAGAAGTTTTCCAGAAAACTATAGGCTTCTTTGCCAACCACTCTCTCTCGATGTACAATAGGGGTAGTTATCTCCCTTTGTAGCGGCATTTACCTTCTTATAATTGACACACACTCTAATCTTTCCATTCTTCTTTAATACAATGACTATGGGGGAAACTCAGTCTTTGTGTTCAATTTTGTAGATGAATCCCGCTTTCATTAGCTTGTTGATTTCTTCCTTGACAGCATGGGCATGCTTTGGATTCATGGGATATGGTCACTGCTTGACTGGTGTTGCGTCAGGCGTCATGCGTATGTTGTGAGTCACCACACTCGGGTCTATCCCCTTTGAGCCCAAGGAAAGACGTCTACATACTCTCGCAAGAGAGCAATGAGACCTGCTTTCTCTTCCTTAGTCAAGTCATTAGCTATAAAGACAAGTCGTGGGCTCTCCCCTTTCGCTGCTAAATTGACTTCCTTGACCTTGGCGGGTCCCTCGATTGGTTTGCTTGCTTGCCCCTGTCGTTTGGCTCCCAATAACATCACCACTCTTTATCCCTTTTTGAACTTCGCGAATCGCTTTGGTAGGTCTTGTGGTTTTCACTATTCTTCTATTTATGTTTCTTTAGGTAGCTTCCTTCGTTCCTCCCTTAACCGTCGACGTCTTAGGTGGATGGGTAGGTCCCCCTTGGTGCATCTAGTCTTGGGAGGTCGAGGTATTTCAGGATCACTATCTGAGCTAACTTCCAACTCAGAATCAAACTCTCCATCCTCACAAGAAGAGGGTCTCTCTCTTGGTGGTCGTAGCTCAGAAGGTGAGTCTGTTTGCAGCAGTGTTGCATCACTCACTTGGGCTAGGCCTTCCTACTCGTAATCGATTGCGCATGAGTGCTCCAATCAAGTTCGATCCCAGTCCTTGTGTTGCCTGACTCCCTTCTCTATTCTAAGGGCGCTCTGCTTGCGTGGTTTGGAGTCCACCCATATTTGTTTGATTATACATCCCCTAGTGTTGTATTCTATATTATCGATTTCCCTTTTGCTCTCATCACTAAAGGAACAACAGTCTTCATACTCGCCATCAAAGTTGTCTCTGTCCAATTGGTCCTCGTTTCCCAAGTCTTGATATGTCTCTTCTTGCTGGTCTAGGATTAAAACCCAATTGCACCTCAAGTTTAAATCGTGTACCTTAGACCATCGCCATTCAGGCTTGTTTAAGAGATCTTGGAGTGGCTTTAGATTTGTTGCTAGATTTCCAGCCAACTTGTCCGTCAAGTAGCCTAGGATCTCCAAGAGATCTCGTCTATTGTTTGGGATTTGGAATGCAATAGGGTTGGGTTTTCCACGTAGGCTTCCAGCCATCATGCAGACTGGTACTACTGAGGGTGCGTGCTTGGGCTTGCGAGTTGCCTTGATGGCTTGCTCCTACTCCTCATTGTCCGAGAACGGTAGGTCAATGGTAGCAAGAACATGTATCCAATCTTGCTCGTCCTTAGGGCATGGGATATACTTGGTAAGGGTCCCATAGGATCTCCCAATCGGTCCATCATCCTTTAGCATGGTGGAGATGGCATCTAGGTCAACCGGCATAGTTTTCCAAGTGTTCATCTCTACTCTTATAGCTTTGTTCAATTGCCTAAGAAGATGAGACCATTGCCCCAATCTTCTACGACTCTTGTGTTGCGCATCCAGGGTTGGCAGCCTAGTAGGATGTTGTAGTCTACTCCCTTCATGACTATAAAGTCAACATAGAATTGGATTCTTGTGATCTTCACTAGCCAATTTTTCAACACTTTGAATGGTTTTACTTTCATTCCGTTAGCCACTATGACATTGAACCTAGCAGCCTTGACCGATGGGTTACCCCAAGTTTGGAGTATTGTATGGCTTAGCACACTCACTCTTGCCCCTATGTCTACGATCCCCTTTCTTGTGGCATCCCCCAGAGCTAGGACTGCATGCATTTTTGTGCCTTTCCAAAAGCATTGATATGCAAGGATTTAGGCATGGAGTGCAGTGTCAGACTTGGTATTTGCGTTTCTATGTCATGCTGAGGCAAGTGATAGATTATTTTTGATGCCGAGAAGTGCTTAAAAATAGCCAAAAATTCCCAATTTCAGGGGAAAAATAGATTTCGTCAAAGGCGGCGGTAGCAATCAGTACGATTTTAAGCGGCAATGCCCAAAAATGCTTAAAAGACCACTAGATGATAGTTGATGAATTTTCATAATTATTTGGTGTGTTAGATAGGACCCTTGGAGATGCCCGACAGTGGAGAACTTCAAGATGGACGCCCAGGATTTTTTGGACTTCAATTCGGGTACCAGACGCAGAAATGGGAGTGCCAGAGAGGCCAATGACCAAAGGCAAGTGGGAATGGACTTGAGAAGTCCCAAAGGACATGACTCTTGCTCCCCACAAAAAAAAAACGAATTTGAGGGGGGGGAGCCATTTTTTTCTCGATGTGCAGGAAGAGGGCGCCTTCTTGCCAATGATTGAGGGGGCTATGGGGGTTGTAAGCAAACCCCCCCAACTGACTGGATGCCTGATCTACACTTGATCTTCACTCCCCATCGCTCCAGACCGCGTGTCAAATGGCTGCTCAGTTGTGGAGATCAAATTTCAGTCTTTCTCTCTCCTCCCTCTCTCTCCTGCAAGGGGTAGTTCTTACGTGTGAAGAAGAATGAAGCCCGGTTGGTAAATGCTCGTTCGGCGCGGTACCGGATTGCTTCCAAACCGAAGGTGGGCTGAAGATGGCAGTGTCGAGGTAGGTTGAGCATCAAATGAGCCCCGATTTGTAGACCCACAAACAAGTTTCAAAACCTGAAATGATAAAAAATACACGGCAATGGCATTTTTACAAAGAAAATGTCTCTTTTTCCGCATTTGATGGGATTAATAATGTTCTTATGGGCTGAACATTGATGGACATGTTGTTTGCTACTGGTTTTAGTCTTTCATAATAAAAACCTCAGAAAATATACACTTAAAGTGTGGGAAATAAATGAAAAAAACCCAAAAAGCATGGTTTTTAGAGGAAAAGTGGGATTTTTGGTCTTAAAATGGGAAAAGCATGAAACAAAATACCAATAAAATCTACATGTTTGTTGTTTAAAGACTCAAGAGCCACAGCTCTGAAATAATGCTAATTTTCTTCCATTTTTAATGATAATAAATATGGAAAAATAGGAAAAATTACTTTATAAAAGGGGAAAAAATAGGGAACAAACGAGGAAAATTATGGAAAATTATGGATGTGTCTGTGAGTGTAAAATGAGGATAAAGCATGAGGGTTTGCCTTAGGTTATCCCCATTTATATGTTTTTTGTGAGTATTTACTGCTTATTTCGTGCGAAATACATATGAAATCACCCCTTTACCTATGCAACGAGGCAAAACCTTAAACGGTAGGGGAGGAGGGAAGTTTGAGTACTCAAATATAATATAAAATCTAATGTATTTTCTATATTATTCATATAGGATGACGTTGTCGTCGTGTTGGGGGTTGAAGGTCTTCCATCGAGGTTTAGAGAGCAGAAGAGGAGTGTGGGATTCAAGGTTAGGAGAGGGAGAAAAGATTGGGGTTTGATAAGATTTGGGTTTTTGAGATGACTTAGTTAAAGAAGAAGACCTCAAGCTTTTTCGTTTACTTAGCATACATGAATGGAATTGAAAGACTTTGTCTTAGATTACATCAAATGCATATGCGGATAATAAGTCAATACATTTAGGGATTATCTCAGATTTAATCCAAATGCAAGCTCAAACGGTTTCTATTTCATGAACATTAATGGACAGCAACTCCAAGATACAAGTATTTTGATGGTAGACTCTACTACATCCAAGACATAGATAAAAAACTCATGAAATGCATTGACAAAGCATAAAATTTACTTTAGCCTTATTTTAAAACAGTAATTTTCAGCCCATAATCAAGCTCCAAAAGTGCACATAATCCCAAGAATAAGCTTCTCTAATCATTCACAAATGAAGCCCTGATGTTAAGAGGTCAATTCCTTCTCTTACAACCACATAGATCACTTGTTTTCTCATCAAAATGGACAAGAATAATGGGTTGCCCTGTTTATGACTAGTTTTTTCAGTCCAAAACAGCCCATACACCTTCAAAATCCTCCCCTTTGCTTGCCCCCAAAGTCACTCAAGTACTTGGGTACAAGACAGGCTTCATTGGACCATGAATATGGTAAAAGAATGAAAGAAGACGTACATAAGAGCAGGCTGAATACTTTTTCTCAGGTCTCCCCCCTTTTATGGACTGTCATACCACTCATGGATGGGCAAGAAGAGCTCTCACCTTCTTTATTTGTATCTCCTTCTTTTGCTTCAGTTTGTCTTGAGTTTGCATGCTTTGGGATCATGCACCATAGCCTTCAGCTCACCCTCCATCTGCCATAGGTATGCAAGCCCGTTTTTTGCGTCGAAAAATGCGGGCTGCATTCTCTTCAGCTCCCACTCTTCAGTTTGACCATTTAGGTCACTTATAAGTCATGTAAGTCCATTATTCTAGGTCCCATACAAACCTAGTGGACTTTTGGCACTTCTCTTGATTTCCAGCCAAATTTTCCTCTTGAACCAATGTGACTTAGCTTGCAGACTGTCAATTACCTCCAGTTGATCAAGTTGTGGGTTTCCATAGACTTAATTTTTGTCAATATACATGGTACAACTAAAAATTGTATGATAGTTACAAAAGAACTTATGAAATTAAGTGATATCTAAGTCGGATGTTGGGTAACAATGACTGAATGATATATGAAAGCTCCTCATGTGAATCCTAATAAAGTTCTTCTGCAAACATTAGAACTCTATGATTTATATCATGAACAGAAAACTCTTTGATATTCACCTCCTCCTAACCTGCACATCCTCCGGCAAGTGCCATTTCACAAAATTGCAAGTTAATGAGGCTCTTCTTCTGACATATCTTCATCTTCATCCTCTAAGTCTTCTTCATCTTTCTTTTCTTCAAGTAGACGGCTCACATCCAAGTCATCAAGCTCATAAGTAGAAGACTCTCTTCGTTTGAAGAGCTTGATACATTTACCGACTATTGGTACCTTGACCATGGTCCCATCCATTTTAGCCAAAGTATAAGTAGCATTATCATGTACTACTTTCACCATATATGGTCCAAACCATCGCTTGGCTAACTTCCTATGAGTACTATATTGATTGTCCAGACTGCTATCATAGACAAGTACCCAATCATTTTCTTGAATAGCTCTTGGAGGGAGTCGATGATGCTTGTCAAATCTCTTCTTATTCTTCAATCTTGTTGCCTTCAGCCTTTCAATGGCTGTCTTGACATCTTCTGGCCTTCTTTCAAGCTGCCTTATGTGCAAAATTAGCAGCTCTTCTCTATTTATGCCTTCATCTCCTTCTCGTACGGGTCTTTGGGCAGTTGTCCATCCTCTTTCTTCCACTTTCACATCAAGCCTTTCCACCTCGGAATTAATCTCCGTTAGATTAAGATGGAGATCCTGCATGCTCTTGATCAGCTCGTCCATGACATCCTTCTTTGCAGGTGGAACAACATGATTTCTTGGTTGCTCGGCCATAGAGACAGGAGGTCGAGATACAGGAACAAGCTCCTTCATGGATTCATTTGGTGCAGAGGTAGACTCCCACCTTAGGCGCATCCGCTCTCTTTGAGCAATCGTATTAACTGCTTTAGTGACATCACTCCAAGCAGTCTTCCATCCCGTCTCAGAGTCACGATCTTCAAGCCGATCAGTTTGCTTCTCTTGAAGAAAAGGATCCACAGCCTTTAGAAACAATTCAATCTTCTGGCTTTCCATACCTTGCTGATCGTCAGGATCTAGTTGAGTAAATTTACTTTCAAATTCACGGTGAAGAGCAGTGGCGGTTAGTCCCTTATTGGGCCTTTCAACCCATTCAGTGAAGACTTTCTTCGTCATGAGGCCAGAATTTTCAAGAAAAAATTCTTCTCGAAGAGCCTTCTTGAATGCAGACCATCCAACATCTTTTTGAAAAAGGCCATAAATTCGGTCTTGGAGGCCATGCACGGCCAAACGGGCAAAGTATCCAGCTCCAAGCATGATGAGGAACTCCAAAGAATACCATATTGTCAGTATAGAGGCGGATAAAAGAGAACACATTTTGCCCATTAAATTGCTTTTGAGCTCCTACCCAACTGCTTCCAAAGCCTTAATGGCAGTGGCATCATTTCGCCTCTTCATCTTGTCTCTGTTGTTGTTGCAATTGCAACTGTTGCTGAAATTGCAATTGTTGTTGTTGGCTTTCTTGCATCAGACAAACCAACTGCTGCAAGGCATCTCCTCCCGAACTTGATGATTCTCCCATTGTACTTTCTCTTCTGTGAGACTGACCTTCACGTCGGGTTTACCACTATCGTCGTATTGGGGGTTGAAGGTCTTTCACCAGGGTTTAGAGCACAAGAGGAGTGTGGGATTCAAGGTTAGGAGAGGGAGAAAAGATTGGGGTTTGATAAGATTTGGGTTTTTGAGATGACTTAGTTAAAGAAGAAGACATCAAGCTTTTTCGTTTACTTAGCATACATGAATGGAATGAAAGACTTTGTCTTGATTACGTCAAATGCATATGCAGATAATAAACCAATACATTTAGGGATTATCTCAGATTTAATCCAAATGCATACTCCAAATGCAAGCTAAAATGGTTTCGATTTCATGAACATTAATGGACAACAACTCTAAGATACAAGTATTTTTTATGGTAGACTCTACTACATCCAAGACATAGATAAAAAACTCATGAAATGCATTAACAAAGCATAAAATTTACTTCAGCCCTGTTATAAAATAGTAATTTCCAGCCCATAATCAAGCTCCAAAAGTACACATAATCCCAAGAATAAGCTTCTCTAATCATTCACAAATGAAGCCCTGATGTTAAGAGGTCAATTCCTTCTCTTACAACCACATAGATCACTTGTTTTCTCATCAAAATGGGACAAGAACAGTGGGCTGCCCTGTTTATGACTGGTTCTTTTCAGTCCAAAACAGCCAATACACCTTCAAAATCCTTCCCTTTGCTTGCCCCCAAAGTCACTCAAGTACTAGGGTACAAGACGGGCGTCATTGGACCATGAATATGGTAAAAGAATGAAAAAAGAAGTATATAAGAGCAGGCTGAATACTTTTTCTCAGGTTTCCCACCTTTTATGGACTATCATACCACTCATGGACGGGCAAGAAGAGCTTTCACCTTCTTTATTTGTATCTCCTTCTTTTGCTTCAGTTTGTCTTGAGTTTGCATGCTTTGGGAGCATGCACCATAGCCTTCAGTTCACCCTCCATCTGCCACACGTATGCAGGCCCTTTTTTTGTGCCAAAAAATGCGGGCTGCATTCTCTTCAGCTCCCACTCTTTAGTTTGACCATTTAGGTCACTTATAAGTCATATAAGTCCATTATTCCAGGTCCCATACAAACCTAGTGGACTTTTGGCACTTCTCTTGATTTCCAGCCAAATTTTCCTCTTGAACCAATGTGACTTAGCTTGCAAACTGCCAATTACCTCCAGTTGATCAAGTTGTGGGTTCCCATAGACTTAATTTTTGTCAATATACATGGTACAACTGAAAATTGTATGATAGTTACAAAAGAACTTATGAAATTAAGTGATATCTAAGTCGGATGTTGGGTAACAATGACTGAATTATGTATGAAAGTTCCTCATGTGAATCCTAATGAAGTTCTTCTGCAAACATAAGAACTGTATGATTTATATCATGAATAGAAAACTCTTTGACAACGTTAAGTTAAATAAAGGAAAGTACAGCACGAGTGTAAGGCTCGGTGTCTTCTCTCATCGCAGCAATTACGCGCTAGTGTATGGAAACATGAAAAGAATGGATTTGCATAATGCACGAGGCTATTTTTCAATTGTTTGAGCACTTAATCATATACACATTTGCATCGAGCATAGTTAAATGGTATCAATTACAAGCTCTTGGATGCATAGCACTTGGTTTCTTTAGGACTTGATCCATGTAGAGAGAGTGAGCAACCCGATTGTAGGTCTAGACGGTGGGTCCAAGGGGACAGATAAGTGAGGATAAGTGCATTCCTAGAACGATGAATATATTGGCACTAAGAGGGGAGTTTGTTTCGAATGTGTCTATATGTGGAGACAATGCATCAAGGGGCCAATCCCCAAGATGTAGGAGAGCTGCAGTAGGGCCACAGCAATCAGCCGATGGGGTGCCCTTTTGTCTGTGATATGTGGCATTTATTGGTGATATATGTATAATCTCTCTTTGAGGAGATGGAAAAAGGGAACATTCGTTGGATTACAGACTATAAATGCATAGTGATTAGTATTTAGGATAGTGTATCCCTCGATAGATGCTCCTGGTCCACGAGGCCGTGTGGTGGGGTTGTCTGTTGATGGCATGAGGTCCGGCTATTGCCTTAGATAGTGCCAGCCCATTTTAGGTCCCATCAGTGGTGCGTCTGCCGGGAGCCAAAGGGCATGACCCTTGGGGGCTCCCTTTAGGGAGTCCACAAAAAAAAAACGAATTTGGGGGGAGGGGGGCGTTTTTTTCGCGACGTGCAGGAAGAGGGTGCCTTCTTGCCAATGATTGAGGGGGCTCTAAGCAACCCCCCCAACCGACTAGATGCTTGATCTACACTTGATCTTCGCTCCCCATCGCTCCAGACCGCACGTCAAATGGTTACTCGATTATGGAGATCAGATTTCAGTATTTCTCTCTCCTCCCTCTCTCTCTTGCAAGGGGTAGTTCCTGCGTGTGAAGAAGAATGAAGCCCGGTTGGTAAATGCTCCCGGCGCCGTACCGGATTGCTTCCAAACCGAAGGTGGGCTGAAGATGGCAGTGTGGAGGTGGGCTGAACATCAAATGGGCCCTGTTTTGCAGACCCGCAACAAGTTTCAAAACCTGAAATGATAAAAAATACACGGTAATGGCATTTTTACAAAGAAAATGGCTATTTTTTCACATTTGATGGGGTTAATAATGTTCTTATGGGCTGAAAATTGATAGACATGTTTTTTGCTACTTGCTTTAGTCTTTCATAATAAAAAACTTAGAAAATATACACTTAAAGTGTGGAAAATAAATGGAAAAAACCCGAAAAGCATGGTTTTTAGAGAAAAAAAGGGTTTTTGGGCTTAAAATGGAAAAAGCATGAAACAAAACACCAATAAAATCTACATGTTTGCTCTTTAAAGTCTCAAGAGCCACAGCTCTGAAATAATGCTATTTTTCTTCCATTTTAATGATAATAAATATGGAAAAATAAGAAAAAATAGGAAAAAATACTTTTTAAAAGGGGGAAAAATAGAGAACGGACAAGGAAAATTATGGAAAATTATAGATGTGTCTGTGAGTGTATAATGAGAATAAAGCATGAGGTTTTGCCTTAGGTTATCCTCATTTATATATTTTTTGTGAGTATTTACTACTTATTTCGTGCGAAATACACATGAAATCACCCCTTTACCTATGTAATGAGGCAAAACCTTAAATGGTAGGGGAGGAGGGAAGTTTGAGTACTGAAATATAATATAAAATCTGATGTATTTATTGCATTATTAATATAGGATGACGTTAAGTTAAATAAAGGGAAGTACAGCACGAGTGTAAGACTCGGTGTCTTCTCTTATCACAACAATTACATGCTAGTGTATGGAAACATGAAAAGAATGGATTCGCACAATGCATGAGGCTATTTTTCAAATTTTTGAGCACTTAATCATATACACATTTGCATCGAGTATCATTAAATGTATCAATTACAAGCTCCTAGATGCATAGCATTTGGTTTCTTTAGGACTTGGCCCACGTAGAGAGAGTGAGCAACCTGGCTATAGGTCTAGATGGTAGGTCCAAGGGGACAGATAAGTGAGGATAAGTGCATTCCTAGAATGATAAATATATTGGCACTAAGAGGGAAGTTTGTTTCAAACGTGTCTATATGTAGAAGCACTGCATCGAAGGGCCAATCCCCAAGATGTAGGAGAGCTGCAGTAGAGCCACGTCAATCAACCAGTGGGGTGCCCTTGTGTCTGTGATATGTGGCATTTATTGGCGATATATGTATAATATCCCTCTAAGGAGACGGGGAAAGGGAACGTTCGTTGGATTATTTACTATAAATGGGCAGTGATTAGTTTTTAGGATAGTGTATCCCTTGATAGACGCTCCTGGCCTGCAAGGCTGTGTGGTGGGGTTTTTTGGTGAGGGCATGAGGTCCGACTAGTGCCTTAGCCAATGCCAGCCCATTTTAGGTCCCATCAACAAGTCTGTGATAACTAGCTCATCTGATTCCTCGACCCACTGTTTCAGCTCTTGCCATAGTGTTGGATGTTGGCTAAGCAGGTTGCCTAAACCTAGAGTCACAAGGGTGGTCACTAGTGTATTAAGGAGGTTGCTACTAGCTTGCCTTTCTCCTAATCCTATAGTTCTTTGCCAATGGCCTTAACCAATCTACTGGCCTGGAGCATTTAGGCTTTGTCTAGAGGACGTCCCTACACGTGGTGTCATTACCTCCCTCGATCTTGGTCGTGGGAGGGAGATTGGCATGATTATGCTTGAGAGATCATCGATCTCATCTTCTAGTATGGGCTTGATGTCCTTTAGGTGCTCCTGGGCATCTTTCACCCATTCTTTCACCTTCTTGATGGCTTCGAGTTGGTGCTTTGAGTCGGGGTACTCCCTGACCTTAGCACTTTCCTTTTCAATCATCCATGGAGCCAACGTTTCTTCCTCTGCATCAATGACTTTCTTTGCAACAGGTAGTGTTGTGGCACTTTTGGTTTTGAGGGTGATCTTAGCATCTGGGCTTTTCTTCCTTTGTCTCTTCGGCTCTTCTTTCCAATTGAGGTTGTGTCAAGGTTGTTAGCCCCTGGCAAGGCCTGCTTTGTCTAACTGTGGGTCATGACATACAATGGGATAGGCGTGGCCTCCCCATCAAGTGTGTCGACACCGAACAACCCCAATGGAATCGATGGATTGTTTCCCAAACTAGAGGATGGCCTCCGCCTAGGGCAATCAACAAAGAGATGAGTGATTCCACACTTAGTGCATCTCAGATCAGTCTTATCTCTATTTACTTTGCTCCCTCTCGAGGCAATGCAAAGAGATGTGTCGTGGGTGACCGCAAGTCCATTGGCTCTTGGGTCTATGATCCTAGGCCTCTACCTCTCCCCTACCTAGTTCCATCACTGATACTGCTTGGTAGTCCGTAAGGATTGCGTTGCCTTCCTCATCGTATGACACATATGGGTTTACATAAGGCTCGTCATCGCTAGGCTCATCCACATAATGGACTAGGGCGTCACTCGGTATGTGGGTTATGTAGGGTCGAGGTGGTCTAGGGATATCTGTAGGATTTATTTCCATCCTAGGGATGGGTGGGTTAGCATCATTAGGTGTCGGGAGAGCCAATGGGGCTCCCCTTCCAAAGAAATTTGATGGCCTGTTCTCAAGGTAGGGTTGACCGTAAGGCTACGAGTATGGAAGTCTCTAAGGAGGTAGTCTAGAATGCATGGCATCATGGCTAAATCTACCACAATTAGCACAAGGTCATGACCTAGGGTCCTGGCAGTCAAGAATCGTGTGATGGGGGGATTTGCTTGAGTTGCTGTGCCAAACACACACTGTATACACAAGAGGAATCTCACTCAAGAACACAAGAAGAGAGATGGAGACCAAAACGTTTTCTTGCTGATTTTTTCTTCTTCTTTCACACACTATAGAATGTACACAAAGCATAGATAAGATACAACATAAATGAAAGTAGCCTTCTAAGTCAAACAGTGCATAACCAACTACACTAATTGACTAGCGTTATATCTTTGCCAGGTGTAGGTATGTGTAACAAAATAAATATAATAAGTGATAAGTCAGTGGCCATGTGAGTGTCATAATGACCACCAACGTGCTAACTATAGATGTGCGGACCCATCTAGCCAGGCAGTCCATCATCAATGTCCACACATGTTGAGCTTGCCATCTCAACACTCCCCCTCAAGCTCAACTCTATCTCTACAACTCCAAGTAAGCTTCAGAACTTTCGAAGCTTCTCTGCACCCATTGCCTTTGTGAAAATGTCAGCTATTTGTGTGCTGACATATACCAAGTCAATCTCTCCAGCAAGTACCTTCTCTCTCACAAAGTGATAGTGCACCTCAATGTGTTTTATCCTAGCATGGAACACTAGATTCCTAGCTAGTTGTATGGTGCTCATGTTGTCACAATGAATGTCAACTAGACCATCTCCCTACATGTCCAAATGACCTAATAACTTTTGCAGCCATACCACCTCACATGCTGCCATAGCAACACCTCTATACTCAGCCTCTGTACTCGATAAAGCAACTGTAGGTTGCTTTTTGCTGCTCCATGTAACTACTGCACTACCAAGGGAAAACATGAATCCACTAGTAGATCTTCTATATGATATGCTACTAGCCCAATTTACATCTCTGTATCCAAAGACCTGTACGTCCTTACCTACCTCATAAAAAAGTCCATAATGTAAAGTGGACTTCACATATCTCGATATACGTCTAACTGCATCCAAATGAGGCTTTCTAGACATTTGCATAAACTGACTGATAAGGCCAATAACATAGCTCAAGTTTGGCCTTGTGATAATCATGTAAATTAAACTCCCTACTATCCTCTTGAACATAGTAGGGTCTTCTATCTCATCCCCAAAGTCGGTACTCAACTTCACATTTTGCTCCAATGGTACTGAAAGAGGCTTACATACTGTCATACCATACTTGGATAACATATCCAAGCCATATTGCCTTTGGGATAGCCATATATCATCATCACATCTGATTACCTAAATACCAAGAAAGTATCTCACCTCACCCAAATCTGTCATCTCAAAATTCTTATTCAAAAAGTCCTAAACTTCAGTAATCCCATTGTCACTGTCACCTATAATAATCAAGTCATCCACATAGATGACTATGATGACCAAACTTGCATCTCCCTTTCTCACATAAAGTGAGTGATCAACAGAAATACAAAATCCAATATTGACAAGATAGTCTCCAATCTTGTCAAACCATACTCTAGGTGCTTGCTTCAGCCTATAGAGCGCCTTCTTTAACCTGCACACATATGTGGGATGCTCTAAATTCTCATAACCTGCTGGTTATTGCATATACACTTCTTCTTACAATTCACCATGCAAGAAGGAATTCTTAATATCCATTTGCTGCAAACTCCAACCTTTGGCTACTGCCAAGGCAATCACACATCTAATAGTTGCCATCCTAGCAACTGAACTGAATGTCTCTTCATAATCTATGCCATATGTTTGAGCATAGCCTTTTACAACCAGCCTAGCTTTATACCGGCTAACTAAACCATCTGCATTATGCTTGACTTTGTAAACCTACTTACAACCAATAGCTTTCTTACCCTTAGGTAAGGGTACCAAATCCCAAGTCTTATTAGCTTCTAATGCAGCCATCTCCTCATCCATTGCTGCATCCCAATGAGCATGACCAATAGTATCCTCAAAATAAGTGGGCTTAACATCCTCAACTATTTTCACCATATAAGCATAATGGTGAGCTGCATAACCTTCAAAACCAAATCTTTTAACATGGTATCTGACCCTGATAGATCTGCGTATCACCAAATCACTCAATGGAGCCTTTACATTACTATGAGCTCTCTGTACATCTGGTGTCCTATGACTAAAGGAATACCAAGCTCATCATCCAAACTCTCTAAACCACTAGAATCTCCGTCAAATCCCAAATGACTGGTAGATGCATCATTATCATCCAACACTTTCTTCTTTCCTTTGTCCTTCCCTGCAACACTTATACTAATCCATCTGAAGATGTGGGGCTACTCCTTAGTCTCCTAGACCAAGGGCTCACTGTAGTATAGTACAGATGATATTTCTGGTCCACTAAGGTTACATGATTCTTGTTTTTATTTTTGCACATAGCTGTCCTAATCATTATCATCATCTAATACATCACCATCAGGTGCATATCAGCTACCCATCTCATCAAAGATAACATCCCTGCTCACTCTGATTCACCTGTGACAGGGTTATAATAGCGATACCCTTTTTGCTCTAAGGAGTATCCAATAAAAATAAAATTTTCTGCCTTTGGATCAAGCTTATTTCGTAGCTCATTTGACACATGAACATATGCAACACATCCAAATACCTTCAAGTGCAATACATTGGGCTTCTGGCTAGTAAAGCATTCTTTAGGAGTCATCCCATGAATTGCAGCTCTGGGGATTCTATTTATAATATAGACAACAATATGGATAGCCTCAGACCAAAAATGTTTGGGCATATTCTTTTCAGCCATTAATGCCCATGCGACTTTTGCAATATGCCTATTTTTTCTTTCTGCAACTCCATTTTGTTGTCTAGTATACTTGCAAGTAAATTGCCTCTTTATCCCATGAGTCCTCAAGAAGCCACTAAACTCATTAGAGAGGTACTCTCCCCCTCCATATGATCTCAAACACTTCACTTTTAAGCATGTTTGTGTTTCAACAGCTGCCTTAAAATATTTGAAGTGCTGAGACACATCACTCTTTTCCTTCATGAAGTATACCCATAACTTCCTTGAACAATCATCAATAAATGTGATAAAGTATTTGCTGCCACCAAGAGATACATTCTGTGTAGGCCCCCAAACATCTGTATACACTACATCAAGTATTTTTCTACTCACTTCTCTGTCATGCGAGAAGGGTTGTCTTGCTTGCTTACCAAACTGGCATGCTTCACATACTTTATGCAATTCTGTGTTGAGATGACAAGCTCAACACATGCGGACATTGATGATGGACCACCTGGTTAGATGGGCCCACACGTCTACACTTAGCACATCGGTGGTCATTATGACTCACACATGGCCATTGACTCATTACTTATTATATTCAGGTTGTTACACCTATTTACAACTGGCATAGTTATAGCGCCAGTCGACTAGTGTAGTCGGTTATGCATTGTTTGACTTAGTAGGCCACTTTCCTTTATGTTGTATCTTATCTATACTTTGTGTATATTGTAAAGTGTGTGGAAGAAGAAGAAGAAATCAGCAAGAAAACGTTTTGGCCTCCATCTCTCTTCTTGTCTCTTGACTGAGCTTCTCCTTGTGCATTCTGTGTGTGTTCGGCGCATCATCTCGAGCAAATCCCCCCACCATGCGATTCCTGACATGGTATCAGAGCCGCACCACTCAGAAAGGCTGATTTCGAAGGTTGAAGCAAAGGAGAAGAAGCAAGGTTCGAGAAAGCAAGCCATAGGTAAGAAGCTCTTCCATTCTTCCACTCTTTCTCTTGGATAGTGCCTGTGGAGGCACCGGAAGCAGGGCAGAGCAAAAATTTCAGATTCCAGTGAGATTTGGTGTGCGCGAAGAGCGCTTGTATTCTGCTATAAGCCCTTTAGGGCTTGCCCGCAGTTATTTTGGGATTTGAGGCCGTTTCAGGGCCCGTTTTAGAGCCGCAAGGTTGCGGACAGCAGTTTCAGGGTACATTGTGACTTCGGCTGTATTGACTGAAAGTGGGTGCGCAGGTTACAGATTTCAGATCTGTAAGTTCAAAGGTGTTTATCAATGAGTAAATACAAGGTTTATCTGCAAACAGGTTGCAGATTGCATATATTGTTGAGCAGACAGTGAAAAAGGCTGTCTGGTGTATTGCTGTGCACTACAGGTCGAGGGTTGCAGAAGATTTGCTTACTGTTGGTATTAATTTTGTGATAATGGTAGAGAACAGTGGAAGCCCCATCATTGAGAAGATTGAAAAGAACAACTACCCTTCATGGAAGTTCCGTGTCACGAACTTCCTTATTGGAAAAGGCCTCTACGAGTTTGTTTCAGGTGAAGAAAAGGAGCCGAAGGTGAGTGATCCTCCAATGGAAGAAGAGACAAAGGCACGGAAGGAATGGAATGCAAAAGACAAGAAGGTTATGTATTGACTGTCAGCAGTAATTGACAATAATATGCTGGGACATATAAAAAATGCAGAGAATTCATATGCAGCTTGGACCATACTTGAAAGTATGTTTTCTGTAAATACAAAGGCACGAAAGATTCAACTCAAGCAAGAGTTGAATACATTAAAGAAAGGGAAGATGTCTATCAATGAGTATGCAGCACTGAAGGTAAGAAGCATTGCAGATGCATTGGCAGCGATTGATGCAATGCCCGATGATGATGATTTGGTATCGTCTACCTTGGGTGGACTTAACAATGAAAAGTCTTGGAAGTCTTTTGTAACTTCCGTATATGTCAGAAAGCCATTTCCAGATTTCGATGAGTTGGTCTCCCTTATGATCACTGAAGAGATCAACATGCAGAGTGAGACATCTGAAAGAAGTGGTGAACAGGTCCAAGCTTTCTACTCTAGTTCAGAAAGGGGACGTGGCAGGTTCTCTTCAAGAGGCTGTGGTACAGGACGTGGTAGTGACAACCAGCAAAACAGATTGAATCAGCAATTTGGCGATATGCAGGTTTCAGGAGGTCATGGTAACTTTAGAGGTAGGGGGAGCTTTAGAGGAAGAGGTGGATGGCAGAACAGAGGCTCTAACAGCTCTGGTATTGTGTGTCACTACTGTGGCAAAACATGTCATATTGCAGCCCAATGTTATGCTAAGAAAGATGATATTCGTAGTGGTAAGTTGCAGCAGGGAAACTATGCATCGTCTTCACGCCAGAATGAAGACAAAAATGAACGTCTGTTTGTTATGCAACATATGCTAAATGCTGTTACAGGAAAGAGAACGCATGACGATGTTTGGTATGCTAATTCAGGCGCATCCAATCATATGACCAGCCATGCATAATGGTTTGGAGAGATACAGGATTTGCAAAATGCAGGTTATGTGCAGACGGGTGATGATTCATGCCACCCAATTTCACACATTGGAAAAGTTCCCTTGTCCTTGCATGATGGTAAGACAAAGAGTCTTTCAGATGTATTACATGTGCCATCTATTACAAAGAACTTGGTGTTAGTGGGTCAAATGGTAGAGCAAGGGCTGCATGTGAGATTTAATGCAAAGGGCTGCTTTGTAGAAGACTTCAATGACAAGTGCAGGTGATGAACCAAAAAATGGGCCGGCACTGGCTCATGCACTAGCCGGGCCTCGTCACTACGCACAAGACAACCCCTCGGCCTCGCGGCCAGGAGCGTCTATCAAAATCTCTGCCTTCCTAAACATTGCGTTTGTATATGTTGTAGTCCAACTGATCCTTACCCAATATTACTCCTCGGAGGGAGTCCCTTTCACATAGCCAAAAGGCTCGAATCACATACACATGGGGTTCCTCCTACGGCTGAATGCCGTCAACCCTCTGCGACTCTCCTACACCTTGGGGATTGGCCCCTCAGTGCATCGCTCAACAAATAGACACATCGCACAAAAGTCGCTCAAGGTACCAAATAAACGTGTCCAAGAATGTACCATTGTCCTTACTTCTCTTTCCCCTAGACCCCACGACTAGCCTATAGCATGGGTAGCTCACTGCCTCTCATCGTAGGTCATGTCCTAATAAACCAATTGCAATGCATGTCCAGGAGCTGATCACTGATACTTTTAAATTCTTTTTCATGCTCTATACATTTGGTGGATGCCTAGTGCTCAAACATTTAGCAAAACAGTATCGTGCACAAGTGCAAAAACATTCTTTTAATGGTTTCCAACTACTGTTCGTGCTTCGTTGCATGGGCCTAGCACCGAGGTGATCCTCGTGCTACTAAGCCCTTAATTTTAATTATCATCCGTCCTAAATGCTATGCATGGAAATCAGCAACTTTCCCATCATTTCACACGTCATTTAGACATATTTCAAATTCTCTACCCTTCCCCGTTTAAATATTGCATCGTTGGATAGGTTTATGGGCATTTTACCATCATTTTATGTGAAAAAACCGGAAAAAGACACATTAGAACAAGGTGGGGTTGAACTGAGGCAAATCCTCATGCTTCAGTCCCCACAAACATTCACAAACATTGCTCTTATTTATCCTTATTTTTCGAAACCCAAAATGTATTTTTCCCCTATTTTTTAGGGTTTTTCCACCCTTTTCTTGTATTTTCCCTTATTTTCCTGCAATTTTTAATTACTGAAAATTCAAGATAGGTTATGGGCTGTGGCCCTTAGTTCCTTCTTGCAGAAAAATGAAAGTTTAGTTGATGTTCCTATTTACTTTCCCATTTTTATGCCAAAAACCATCATTTTCCCTTGTTTTTTCATGTTTTTCGTGTTTTAGCATATTATTTTGAACCACAAGATGCATATTTTCCTGATTTTTTGATTATGACCAGCAAGAACTCATGGAAAACAACAACATGAACAAATTTTATCCCACATGAACAACATTTCATCAATCAAAAACCATAAAAGCTCAAATTTCCTTTGAAAATTTTAAATTACCGCTTATTTGCGTGTTTCGGGTTTCATGTCCATGGCTGTAAATTTGGCAATCAGCAGCACTTCATGTCCAGCACAATCACCAATCACCATCTCCAGCCCGTGGAGCAATCCGATCCATGCCGGACAAGCCTCCATCATTCTTTCTTCTTCCTTCTTCTTCCCACATGAACTTGCCTTTAGAAGAGAGAGAGGGAGGAGAGAGAAAGACTGAAATCAGAGATCTTCAAAGAGGGCATCATTGCGCGAGCGAAGGGCGGCGAAATGATCAGCATCCAAGAGGGAATGAGGGCCAATGATGATTGACATGGGTTGCATTGAGGCTGGAGATCACCATCAAGAGCATGGAGCGCAAATTTCGGGCATGATGGCGCCTCCATCCTCCTCACGTTTTTTCCATCTCTCTCCTCAAAAGTTTCATGCTACATTTTTAATTTGGGCTCCCAAGGGTCATGCCCATTTTGGCCAAACTTTGGTCCACCTTTTCAAATCTTGACCGGTTTCTTGGCCATTCCCCCGTCCGGGCTCGGAATCGAGCTCTGAAAAATCCTGGGCGTCCGGCTTAGCATCCCGCATTGGCCAGTAGCTCATGTCAACCCGCATGACTATCTGAAAAATTATGAAAAATCAACAAGTGTCGCTCGGGCGCCTTCAAAGCACTTTGACGCTTAAAATCGTCCTAGATCGAGCCGCCGCCTTTGACAGTGAATATTTTTCCCTTGATATTCATAATTTTTAGCTATTTTTAAGCACTTCCCGTCACCTAAATTCCTCTCTCAGCAGGTTAGTAGCAAAGGGAAGTAGAGTTGGACGTATGTTTACTTTGGATGCTGGAATTCCTACTATGAATGCTGCTATGTACGCTAAAGGAAAAGTTGTTGTTGCAGATATTGAAATTTGACACAAACGCATTGGACATGCAAATGTACAAAGCCTGAAATTAATGCAGTCCAAAGGGTTGGTTATAGGTTTGCCTACATTTAGAGTTGCAAAATTTCATAAGGTATGCGAAGCATGTCAGTTTGGTAAGCAGGCAAGACAACCCTTTTCACATGACAGAGATGTAAGAAGAAATATCCTTGATGTTGTGCATATTGACATTTGGGGGCCTACACAAAATGTATCTCTTGGAGGTAGTTCATACTTTGTCACATTCATTGATGATTGTTCTAGAAAGTTGTGGGTATATTTTATGAAGGAAAAGAGTGAAGCTTTTGAGCACTTTAGAACTTTCAAGGCAGCAGTTGAAAGAGAAACATGCTTGAAAGTAAAGTGCTTGAGGTCAGATGGAGGGGGAGAGTACCTCTCGAATGAGTTCAGTGATTTTCTGAGGTCCCATGGGATAAAGAGACAGTTCACATGCAGGTATATCCCATAGGAAAATGGGGTTGCAGAAAGGAAAAACAGGCATATTGTAGAAGTTGCACGCACCTTGATGGCTGAAAAGAATATGCCTAAGCATTTTTGGTCTGAGGCTGTTCATACTACTGTTTATATTATGTACAGAACCCCCACAGCTGCAGTTCATGGTATGACCCTCGAAGAATGTTTTACAGGTAAGAAGCCTGATGTTTCACACTTGAAAGTGTTTGGCTGCATTGCGTATATTCATGTGTCAGATGAGTTGTGAAAGAAACTGGATCCAAAGGCTGAAAAGTGTGTCTTTATTGGATACTCTTTAGAGCAGAAAGGATATCGCTGTTATAACCCTATCACATGTAAGTTCAGAGTGGGCAAGGATGTCATCTTTGATGAAATGAGCAGTTGGTATGCATCTAGTGGTGATGCATTGGATGATGATGATGATCATGACACTCATGTGCAGGCTGAAAAGCAAGAATCACGGACTATTAGTGGACCAGAGACATCATCTTGTAGTCCTTGGTCTGGGAGACTAAGGAGTAGCCCTACATCTTTAGGTGCATCTAGTAGCACTACAGGTAAAGACAAAGGAAAAAGTAAAGTGTCAGAAGGCATTGATGCAGTTCTTGATGGAGACTCCAGTGGCTCAGAGAGCCTGGATGATGAGCTTGGCATTCCTTCAGTGAGGACTCCAGGTGTGCAGAGAGCACGCGTTAATGCAAAGACTCCATTGAGTGATCTAGTGGTACGCAGGTCTAGCAGGGTGAGATACCCTGTTAAAAGATTTGGTTTTGAAGGTTATGCAACTCACAATTATGCTTATATGGTGAAACTAGTTGAGGATGTTGAGCCCACATGTTTTGAGGAGGCTGCTGGTCATGCTCATTGGGATGCAGCAATGAATGAGGAGATGGCTGCATTAGAGGCCAATAAGACTTGGGATCTAGTATCATTGCCGAAGGGAAAGAAAGCCATTGGATGTAAGTGGGTTTACAAGATTAAGCACAATGCAGATGGTTCTATTAGTAGGTACAAATCTAGGCTGGTTGCAAAAGGCTATGCCCAGACATATGGCATAGATTATGATGAAACCTTCAGTCCAATTGCTAGGATGGCAACTATCAGATGTGTGATTGATTTGGCAGCAGCTAAAGGTTGGAGGTTGCAGCAAATGGATGTGAAGAATGCCTTCTTGCATGGTGATTTGCAGGAAGAAGTGTATATGGATCAACCAGTAGGTTATGAAGATTTAGAGCATCCCACGTATGTGTGCAGGTTGAAGAAGGCACTCTATGGACTCAAGCAAGCGCCTAGAGCATGGTCTGACAAGATCAGAGAGTATCTTGTCAATATTAGATTTTATGTTTCTGATGCTGATCACTCACTTTATGTGAGAAAGGGAGATGCAAGTTTGGTCATCATAGTCATCTATGTGGATGACTTGATTATTACAGGTGATAGTGATAGTGGGATTGCTGAAGTCAAGGGCAATTTGAAGAAGAAGTTTGAGATGAAGGATTTAGGTGAGCTAAGGTACTTCCTTGGCATTGACGTGATTAGATGTGATGATAGCATATGGCTGTCCCAAAGACAGTATGGCTTGGATATGTTGTCCAAGTATGGTATGATAGCATGCAAACCACTTTCAGTCCCGTTGGAGTAGAATGTAAAGTTGAGTGCTGATGTTGGGGATGAGATAGAAGACCCTACTATGTTCAGGAGGATAGTGGGGAGTTTGATCTACATGACCATTACAAGGCCAGACTTGAGCTACATTGTTGGTCTTGTGAGTCAGTTTATGCAAGTACCTAGAAAGCCACATTTGGATGCAGTCAGACGCATATTGAGATATGTGAAGTCCACATTACATTATGGACTTTTCTATAAGGCAGGTACAGATGTACAGGTGTTTGGATACACAGATGCAGATTGGGCTGGTAGTATGTTTGATAGAAGATCTACCAGCGGATACATGTTCTCTCTTGATAGTGCAGCAGTTGTTTGGAGCATCAAAAAGCAATCTACAGTTGCTTTGTCAAGTACAGAGGCTGAGTATAGAGGTGCTGCTGTTGCAGCATGTGAGGTAATATGGCTGCAAAAGTTATTGGCTGATTTGGATGTACAGGTGGAAGGTCCAGTTGTCATTTATTGTGACAACATGAGCAGTATACAGTTGGCTAGGAACCCTGTGTTCCATGCCAGGACAAAACATATTGAGGTACACTACCACTTTGTGAGAGAGAAGGTACTAGCAGGTGAGATTGACTTGGTGTATGTCAACACACAGGATCAGTTAGCTGACATCTTCACGAAGGCATTGGGTATAGAGAAGCTTCAAAAGTTTCGAAGCTTACTTGGAGTTGCAGAGATGCAGTTGAGCTTGAGGGGGAGTGTTGAGATGACAAGCTCAACACATGCGGACATTGATGATGGGCCGCCTGGTTAGATGGGCCCACACGTCTACACTTAGCACATCGGTGGTCATTATGACTCACACATGGCCACTGACTCATTACTTATTATATTCAGGTTGTTACGCCTATTTACAGCTAGCATAGTTATAGCGCCACTCGACTAGCGTAGTCGGTTATGCATTGTTTGACTTAGTAGGCAACTTTTCTTTATGTTGTATCTTATCTATACTTTGTGTATATTGTAAAGTGTGTGGAAGAAGAAGAAGAAATTAGCAAGAAAACGTTTTGGCCTCCATCTCTCTTATTGTCTCTTGAGTGAGCTTCTCCTTGTGCATTCTGTGTGTGTTCGGCGCATCATCTTGAGCAAATCCCCCCACCACGCGATTCCTGACATTCTGCAACTCTAAATAAAGGCAACCTTGTAACCAATCCTCTGGACTGCATTAATTTCAGTCTTTGTATATTTGCATGTCCAATAAGTTTATGCCATATTTCAATATCTGCAACTACTCCTTTTCGTTTAGTATACATAGCAACATCCATTGCAGGAATTCCAGCATCTAAAGTGAACATTCGGACAAATCTACTTCCTTTTGCGACCAACCTACACTTATCATTAAAGTCTTCTACAAAAAAACCTTTTGCATTGAATTAGACCTACAACCCCTGCTCTACCATTTGGCCAACATACACTAGAAGGATTTAAAGTCCTGCATCTCTCCAAACCATTCAACATGACTGGTCATATGATTAGATGCACCTGAATCGACATACCATACATCATCATGTGTCCCCTTTCCTATAACTGCATTCATCATATGCTGCATAACAAACAGATGCTCATTTTTGTCTTCATTCTATCATGAAGACAATGCATAGTTTCCTTCTGTAATTTACCATTGTGAATATCATTCTTCTTAGCATAGCAATGGGCTGCAACATGGCCTGTTTTGCCACAATAATGGCAAACAATAGTAGAATTTTCAGAATCTCTATTCTGCCACCCACCTCTTCCTCTAGAGCTCCCCCTATCTCTAAAGTTTCATTGGCCTCCTCAAACCTGCATTTCACCAAATTACTGATTGAACCTGTTTTGCTAGCTATCGCTACCACGTCCCATACGAGGGCCTCTTGAAGAGGATCTACCACGTCCCCTTCCTAAACTAGAGTAAAATTCTTGAACCTGTTCACCATTTTTTTTAGATGAATCACCTTGCATATTGATCTTTCGATAATCATGAGAGAGATCAACTCATCAAAATCTGGAAATGGCTTCCATACATATACTAAAGTAACAAATGATTTCCATGCATTCTCATTGTTAAGGCCACTCAAAGTGGAGGAAACCAAATCAACATCATCAAGCATTGCATCAATCGCTGCTAAAGCATCTACCATACTCATTGACAAACATTTTCCCTTTCTTCAAGGCATTCAACTCTTGCTTTAGTTGAATCTTTCGTGCCTTTGTATTTACTGAAAACATGCTCTCAAAAATTGTCCAAGCTGCATGTGAAGTTTCTACATTTCTAATATGTTCCAACATCATATTATCAATGACTGCAGGTAGCCAGTACATCACCTTTTTATCTTTTGCATTCCATTCTTTCCATGCTTTTAATTCATTTGCAGTCGCAGGGATACTCAACTCTGGCTCCTTTTCTTCACTTGAAACAAACTTACAAAGGCCCTTTCCAATGAGGAAGTTCGTCACACGGAACTTCCATGAAGGGTAGTTGTTCTTATCGAGCTTCTCAATAATGGGATTTCCATTGTTCTTTGCCATTATCACAAACAAGGATACAACAAAACAAGCTAGTCTTCTGCAATCTTTCACAACATGTGCACAACAATACACCAAGCAACCTTTTTCACTGATTGCTCAATAGTACATGTAATCTACAACCTGTTTGCAGATAAACCTTATGTTTGCTTCCTAAAAACACGTAAAAAATTACAGATTCAAAATTTGTAACCTGTACACCCACTTTCGGTGAATACAGCCGAAATCACAGTGTACCTTGAAACTGTTGTCTGCAACCTTGCGGCTCTGAAATGGAGCCTGAAACGGCCTCAAACACCCAAAAAAACTGCAGAAAATCCTTAAAGGGTTAATGTGCAAAGAATACAATGTTGTGCTTGCACACCAAATCTCACAGCAATCTAAGATTTTTGCTCTACTCTGCTTCTGATGCCTCCACAGGCATTATCCAAGAGAGAGAGTGGAAGAATGGGAGAGATTCTTACCCATTTCTTGCTTGCTTAAACCTTGCTTCTTCTCCTTCACTTTATCCTTCAAAATTAGCCTTCTTAGTGGCGTGACTCTGATACCATGTTAAGAATTGCGTGATGGGGGGATTTGCTTGAGCTGTTGTGCCAAACACACACTATATACACAAGAGGAAGCTCACTCAAGAACACAAGAAGAGAGATGGAGGCCAAAACGTTTTCTTGCTGATTTTTTCTTCTTCTTCCACATACTACACAATGTATACAAAGTATAGATAAGATACAACATAAAGGAAAGTGGCCTTCTAAGTCAAATAGTGCATAACCAACTACACTAATCGACTGGCACTATAACCTTGCTAGGTGTAGGTAGGTGTAACAAACTAAATATAATAAGTGATAAGTCAGTGGCCATGTGAGTGTCATAATGACCACCAACATGCTAATTGTAGACATGCAGACCTATCTAGCCAAGTGGTCCATCATCAATGTCCACACGCGTTGAGCTTGCTATCTCAACCCTTGGCTGGTAAGTGGTTCTTGCCACAATGCACACATTGGATATGTGGGCGCATTGGTTATGTCCATCCTAATCTCTACTAGCTCTTGTCCAGAGTCAGTGTCCTTCCCTTTATCCTGCGCACTTGGGCCTACTCTCTCACTTGGCATTGAGGCCCTCTCAAAAATCCTAGTACTAGACTCTCCTCGATTCAAGCCTCTGGAGCTTCTTTCCTTGAGCTAGTCATCCACTTTAATAGCTTTCTCAAAGACCCTTGCTAGTGCATCTCGTTGTTGCAAGCTTGAGTTGCCAGCCAAGGCTTTGTAGAGCTCTTCACTTTGTATTCCATTGGTGAATACCGTGGATACCACTCTTTCGGTTGGTCTCTCGCCCATTGGGATTCTCTTGAAGAGGCTCCTCACCTGGGTCACGTAATCTTGCATATCCTTTTTATCTCTTTGCTTGACGTTTATGAGTCGCACTAACAGGTTGTTGAAGTACCCAAGTTTGAAAAATCTATTGATGAAGAGATTTTTTAAGCCATTGAAATTGGCATGCTTTTTGTAGCATCCAAACTTGTGTACCAAGTCTGGCCCTTGTCACCTAAGCACAGTCCGAAAGCTTGGGCATGTTGAGTAGGATCGGTTAGGCCGTTGGCCTCGCAGACCTGCTCAAAACGTTCCATAAAGCTATATGGATCGTTGTTTGCTAGGTATTTGTCTAGCTGCTTTGCCACCACGGGGATTTTCAAATGGCTCTTAGAGCCTTGGTTTAGAATTTAAAAATAAGGTTAATATTAAAAAGATTAAACCTTATTATTTCTGATTGCACGAAAGCTATGATTGCCTTGCAGGTCTAGGCGAGATCGATCAAACATCTGCAAGGAAATCGTGATAGAGGTTGATGGGTCGTCTGATCCCTTATTTAGAACACCCATATTTAGAATAGAGGTATCATCAGGGAAAGCTCATTTGGTGGAGCAAAGGATACAAGGTGATTGAGCAAGAAGGCGGGACATTTATTTGGGAGATCAAGGTCTTCTGCCATCAATGCCTACAAATTTTGACGAGCATCCCTGTTGAATTCAAAGACGATGGAGGGATGGAGCCTACAGTCCACCCATTGAATATGCTGAATTTCGATTACCATAATTACGAGTAGAGTTCAGGATGGCGGGATATGTAAACCATTTATGGACGTACACCTTGTACTTTGATGGGGCATCCAGGGGTGCATGCAAAAAAGGAAGTGTAGGAGTTGTCATCCGAGACCCCCGACGACGCATTGTCATGAAGTTAGCTGCTTATCTCGGGATGAATTTTACCAATAATATGGCCGAATACAAAGCCCTGATTATGGGTTTGAATATTGCAAAGAAGGGTGGTATCCGTCAGTTATTGGTGAAAGGGGACTCTCAGTTGGTTTTAAATCAACTCAATGGGACGTACATGGTACGAAACCCCATCTTTTGTATGTACCATCATACTGCCATAGCCCTGCTAGACGAATTCGATAGAGTGTCTTTTCAGCTGATTCCACGGAATTGGAATCAGTTTGCCGATTCTTTGGCTAATTTTGCGTATGAATAATACCTCTTCTTTAATTGTGGCCCATGTCCCGATATATCTATTGATGGTGAGACAGGACCCGGTCGTTTGTGGGGTATGCTTTCTGAACATGCCCTCTTTGGCAGACGATGGTTGATTTGGGTGATACATAGGGTAAGCGAGACTCATCTGCCTTTATTATCTTGGACCCATAGACTGATTAGACGACATGTGATGCGAACACCTCTTGCGATATACGCAGGAGGGATAGGTCATAATATAATGCACCTAGTTTAGGGCTACGAGCCTCTGTTCCCCTGGGAATGGTATGCTTTGATGTCTATCATAGTTGTTTCCAGGAGGATATTATGTAGTATTGTTTTATTTCATTAGGCCAAGAGGGCCGATTCAGTTTTGTAGTAAAGTGTTTGATTTCATTAGGCCAAGAGGGCCATTTCCCCGTCTAGTGCGGGTGCGTTTAATGGGATTTTTTGGTTTAAGTGTTGTGCTGGACAGGTTTCGTGTTTCGTGGAATTTGGTGGAGCCTTTGCTGCGATGGAAGCTTCTTGTGGCCAATCCAGGTGATATCTCTCCTTTACGAGTACCTTTCTTTCCTGTTATATGTGTATTTGTGCTTGTCGAGGGGATATATTTTTGTTGGGGACCGGCAACCAAGGCATGAAGTCCCAGGTTTAGGCTAAGTATGTTTGAGGGAGGTCGGAGTAGTCATTGCCTCCTGTAAAGACATTGTCAGGCATCGAAAGACCTGTTTTAGAAGGAAGTCCTAGTGGCCCTGTCCTGCTAGCCTGCTAGGCAGCCATTCTAGGAGTTCTTGTTAGTAGTGAGGCAGTTAGAGAAGCCTGCCAGAAGATAATAATGATGATGCCCAGAAACTCTGTACATCCTAAAAGATGAATATAAATACGAAGGTGTGTAAAAGGGGTTCTAACCCCTCTCAAAGAAAAGAAAAGAAATGAAAATATATAAACAGTTGATCATTGCCTTGCGAAGGCCTGGTAGGTTCCTGGGGACGAATCAGACCCGGGGCCGATACCTTGTCTTCCTAGGGGTGGCTTCTTGCCAAATATAATACCAAAACAAGGAAGGTTGGAGTGAAAATAAAAGTGAGCGTTAGAAAAGGATTAAGTGTCGCCTTGCGAGGACTTGGTAGGTTCTTGGGTGCCGAGACAGGTCCTGAGGCCGATGCCCTGTTCTCCTTGGGTCACTACGCTCAGCTCCCTCCTTTTTACATGCCCAAGTATGTTCATCCAATACAAACCCTAAAAGAAGAAATGTACTGCAAGAAAATACTCTTTGATCAGGCTATAGGAGTCCTCGCCTTGTAGGAGCTCCTAGTTGTGTTGTCTTTAGTTGGTAAGTAGTGCAGCCTACCACTTAGGGCAACCTCTTGGATAGGGTTTTTGGTTGGCTGTGTTGAAGCAGCTGGTTCGTGACTCACTTCGGATCTTCTATTAGATGATGCTAGGCCTACTCCTTGTGGATATCATGCCTTGGTTCTGTCCAGGGGTAGGGGAAGCATTGTGCTGAGTTTTAGTATATAATTATTTTGTATCAGTTTGATGCTTCTTTGGTTGTTTATGCGCAGATATGTTTGTGGATTCAACGGGCTGAGTCGCCCTATCCCGTGGTCACCAATGAGAGCGAAATTTAGGTGATGGGAAGTGCTTAAAAACAGCTAAAAATTATGAATATCAAGGGAAAAATATTCACTGTCAAAGGCGGCGGCTCGATCTAGGAAGATTTTAAGCGTCAAAGTGCTTTGAAGGCGCCCGAGCGACACTTGTTGATTTTTCATAATTTTTCAGACAGTCGTGCGGGTTGACACGAGCTACTGGCCAATGCAGGATGCTAAGCCGGACGCCCAGGATTTTTCAGAGCTCGATTCCGAGTCCAGACGGCGGAATGGCCAAGAAACCGGTCAAGATTTGAAAAGGTGGACCAAAGTTTGGCCAAAATGGGCATGACCCTTGGGAGCCCAAATTAAAAATGTAGCATGAAACTTTTGAGGAGAGAGATGGAAAAAATGTGAGGAGGATGGAGGCGCCATCACGCCCGAAATTTGCGCTCCATGCTCTTGATGGTGATCTCCAGTCTCAATGCAACCCATGTCAATCATCATTGGCCCTCATTCCCTCTTGGATGCTGATCATTTCGCCGCCCTTCGCTCGCGCAATGATGCCCTCTTTGAAGATCTCTGATTTCAGTCTTTCTCTCTCCTCCCTCTCTCTCTTCTAAAGGCAAGTTCATGTGGGAAGAAGGAAGAAGAAAGAATGATGGAGGCTTGTTCGGCATGGATCGGATTGCTCCACGGGCTGGAGATGGTGATTGGTGATTGTGCTGGACATGAAGTGCTGCTGATTTCCAAATTTACAGCCATGGATATGAAACCCGAAACACGCAAATAAGCGGTAATTTAAAATTTTCAAAGGAAATTTGAGCTTTTATGGTTTTTGATTGATGAAATGTTGTTCATGTGGGATAAAAATTGTTCATGTTGCTTTTTTCCATGAGTTCTTGCTGGTCATAATCAAAAAATCAAGAAAATATGCATCTTGTGGTTCAAAATAATATGCTAAAACACGAAAAACATGAAAAAACAAGGGAAAATGATGGTTTTTGGCATAAAAATGGGAAAGTAAATAGGAACATCAACTAAACTTTCATTTTTCTGCAAGAAGGAACTAAGGGCCATAGCCCATAACCTATCTTGAATTTTCAGTAATTAAAAATTGCAGGAAAATACAAGAAAAGGGTGGAAAAACCCTAAAAAATAGGGGAAAAATACATTTTGGGTTTCGAAAAATAAGGATAAATAAGAGCAATGTTTGTGAATGTTTGTGGGGATTGAAGCATGAGGATTTGCCTCAGTTCAACCCCACCTTCTTGTTCTAATGTGTCTTTTTCCGGTTTTTTCACATAAAATGATGGTAAAATGCCCATAAACCTATCCAACGATGCAATATTTAAACGGGGAAGGGTAGAGAAGTTGAAATATGTCTAAATGACGTGTGAAATGATGGGAAAGTTGCTGATTTCCATGCATAGCATTTAGGACGGATGATAATTAAAATTAAGAGCTTAGTAGCACGAGGATCACCTCGGTGCTAGGCCCATGCAACGAAGCACGAACGGTAGTTGGAAACCATTAAAAGAATGTTTTTGCACTTGTGCACGATACTGTTTTGCTAAATGTTTGAGCACTAGGCATCCACCAAATGTATAGAGCATGAAAAAGAATTTAAAAGTATCAGTGATCAGCTCCTGGACATGCATTGCAATTGGTTTATTAGGATATGACCTACGATGAGAGGCAGTGAGGTACCCATGCTATAGGCTAGTCGTGGGGTCTAGGGGAAAGAGAAGTAAGGACAATGGTACATTCTTGGACACGTTTATTTGGTACCTTGAGCGACTTTTGTGCGATGTGTCTATTTGTTGAGTGACGCACTGAGGGGCCAATCCCCAAGGTGTAGGAGAGTCGCATAGGGTTGACGGCATTCAGTCATAGGAGGAACCCCATGTGTATGTGATTCGAGCCTTTTGGCTATGTGAAAGGGACTCCCTCTGAGGAGTAATATTGGGTAAGGATCAGTTGGACTACAACGTATACAAACGCAATGTTTAGGAAGACAGAGATTTTGATAGACGCTCCTGGCCGCGAGGCCGAGGGGTTGTCTTGTGCGTAGTGGCGAGGCCCGGCTAGTGCATGAGCCAGTGCCGGCCCGTTTTTTGGTCCATCAGTGGTGCGTCTACCGGGAGCCGCTTAAAATTGGCGGTTCTCGAATCTTGGTTGTTTAGGGACAAACTAGCAGTTTATGCCAAAGGATACAGAGATTGATCCGTTATTTATTGATAAGCATCGTCTAGCAGAAATCCAAAAGCAAGAAAGAGACGAAAGAGCTAGGCGACATGCTGAAATTTTTAGGAGATATTCCCCTAAGCGTAGCCGTACTGAACCCTTACGAGGGAGTGGATCTAGTGGTCTTGGAGCCACAAGCAGCAAGTTAGAAGAAGGTGGAAGCTCTAGTGCTCCCCTTTCTACCACAAGCCAGTCTACATCAAGTGCGGGAAGTGTAACCCCACCGTCCCCTATTCCTAGTGCAAATCCAATCCTCGTCATGGCGCAGCCTATTGCAATTCCAGCAGGAACGACGGATTTTCCAGCTTTAGGTTACCCGCTACCCATTTTTAATGGGTTAGTCGAGGAAGATGCGGAACTCCACATTAGGGAGTTTCAAAAGCTGATGTTTAACTGTCGCATTCAAGAGGAAGGACATTTAATGATGTTCTTCAATATGACTCTCAAAGGAAGAGCCGCTATATGGTATCATGGTTTAGAAGCTGGAACCATATTGAACATTGATGCATTTTATGGAGCTTTTCGAAGGGAGTTTGCCCCTGAGAGGGGTGGGCAATATTGGTTGCGTGTACTCAACGTGACCCGCCAAGAACCACACGAGGATATTCGTGCTTATGTGAAGAAGATAAAAGAGGTTTTCCGTAAGTTGGACACCTCTATTCCTATCCCCGCAGCTGCCCAGTTGCAATATTTCCTACATGGTTTGGACTTTAATATCCAATTGCAGTTGAGTAGTGTTCCCTTGGGGGATATAGATACTACCATTACACGAGCACAAGAGGTGGAATCCCGACTACAAGCAGCCTATGCTTCTCGAGGCAATTCAAACATGGGTTTAGTATTGGGAAATAATATGGCAATGGCCAATGGCAGTAGTGGCCAAGGGATAGCAATGGCTAACCCTAATGGGAGAGGGAACATGATGCAGAATGTCCCTTTATTACCAGCTCCCCCTAGCATGTCGATGCCTACGGGCAGTCAAATGGCTCCAAATGGTGGAGGCCAGGCGGTTAATTCTAATACCATGCCTGTGGCTCAACAACCAGTGCCTAATCGAATTGTTAGGCCGATGGAACGACAGGGTAATGACCAAGGCTATGAGTCGAGTTCTTCCAATGTTCTTGGCGAGGTTAAGGACATGATGAAGCATTATACCGACATGATTACGGAGCAGTATCGACAAATAGCCGTGGATGTCAACTTCCTTAAAAAACAACAAAATTTGATAGGAAGTAGATACCCAGAGGAGGGTGCACCGTCGAGGTTTAGTTGCAAATGGTGTGGCGGGCAGCACTATCCAAGAAATTGCCCAAATGTTAAGTGCGACATCTGTGGAAAATCCGGCCATTTAGCAGCTACTTGCTGGAGTAAGATCAGTTCCCTCCAGCGAGGAAGTCGGCAACCAGGGCCTGTTAATCATCGTGCCCAAGGAAATGATTCCCAGTGAGAGGACGGGCCTAAACAAATACTTCAATGACCAAAGACTACAGTGGAGGAGCTACCAAGTGGTAGTGGGGTTAGTTTGATTGAAGCTGTACGCGTTAATGATGGTGAAACCTCTAATTTGCGAGCTGTACTTACAAGAGGTCAAAAGGGTAGAGGAGCCGACAAGGATAAGCTTGTCGACGGAAACCCTAAACAAGGCGACAAAGGAACACAAGTTTTGGACCCTTCCATGGAAGGGGGACCTTTGAAGCCCGTAGAAAGTAAAGCCGATAAGGAACCACCAAAGAAGAAGGTGAAAGTTAAGAAAGAGGCAATAAAGCCAGTTCAGCGACCTAAAGAGCAGATGGTTTGGCGTGAAAAGCGAGCTCTATCGAACTATCATGAATTCGATTTGGCGAGCTCTCTTTGCGAAGTCAAGCCGGATGTGAATCTCTTACAGCTTATTAAGCTTTCCCCAGGAGTACGTAAGGAATTTAGAAAGATCCTACGTACCGGGTATATCGTAGAACCTTTGGGTATTGCGCGAGTTGGTGATGACTGGTTTGAGCATGCTGAGAAGCATTGCCCAAGGGTTGCAGCCTATGTCGATGGGATATTAGTAGATTATGCCATTGTCGACACGGGATCATCGGTTAACATTATGAGTTCTGAACTGATGGAAAGGTTGGGTCTTGCGATCCAGAAAGATACCTCCACAATTCCTAGAATGGAAGATGATAGTTTGAGACAGCCGAAAGGCTGCATTACTAAGGTCCATGTCACTGTTGCAAATGTAGAATGCATGTTGGACTTTAGGGTGATTCGTTTTGCAGGCCGGCCAAGTTACCAAGTATTACTCGGACGACCTTGGATCTTGCAAGTGGATTGCCAAGTGGATATACCCGCCGGTCGGCTAATATTCGGCAGAGGTGCCCAGCGTGTGGTGGTTGATGCTTATCCTGAGTCCTCGCAGAGTGAGAGAGCTCCTCTATCTTCTACAGAATTGGAGACATTAGAAGATTTATCTGCCAGTGAGACATCATCGAGTGATGAGTCCAAAGAGGGATCCACCACGTAAGACATCTATCAGATCACTTTGAATGAGCCGATAGAGGGCCAAGATCGTATAAGAGATGCAGATGTTATTGAGCTAGACCTTGGTACGCCTGATGATTCGCGGCCAATCAAATTAGGTTCTATGCTCAGCTCAGTAGAAAGGGAGGACTATGTGGCCTTGATCCAGGAATTCCGTGATATCTTTTCCTGGAGTTATGATGAGTTGAGAGGCATCCCTCCTAGTCTTGCTGTTCATACAATTCCTTTGAAAGAGGGCAGTCGTCCTGTACGGCAGAAAGTAAGGCGTATGCCTTTTGAACTGAGGGACGGCCTGTTTGAAGAGTTACAGAAGCTTCGAAAAGCGGGTTTGATTTTTCCTGTGCAACACACGGAATGATGTTCGCCGGTTGTGATAAGGAAGAAGAAGAATAATCAAATCCGAGTATGTGTAGACTTTAGGGAGCTGAATAAGCAGACAGTTAAGGACTACTACCCGCTGCCATTTATTGACCAGATTTTGGATCAATTAGTGGGTAGGGCGATATATTCATTTATGGATTGCTTTGCAGGATATAACCAGATGGCAATTGTAGAAGAGGACAAGTTGAAAACAACTTTCATCACTGTATTTGGTACTTTTGCGTACCATGTGATGGCCTTTGGTTTATGCAATGCACCTAGTTCGTGGCAACGAACAGCAGATAAGACATTCGGTGACATATCCCCTGAAGAGTTGAAGGTGTTTATTGATGACTTAGGGGCTTCCACCGTGAGAGAAAGGCAGTTGATCATTCTAAGAAAATGCTTCGAGCACTGTAGACAATTTTGCATCGCCCTAAACCCACGAAAGTGTGTTTTTGGAGTACCTTATGGACTATTGCTGGGTCATGTGGTCAGTTCGGTAGGAATTGCGACAGACCCCGAGAAGGTCAAAGTTATAGTTGCCATGGGTCCACCACGCACTCCGAAAGAGGTTCATAGCTTTCTGTCTTCGGTTGGTTACTACCGTAGATTCATCAACGCCTTAGCAGAAAGAACGTTGCCGCTTACAAATTTATTGTCCTTTAGCTGTTCGTTTGTATGGGGTGACCCTTGTAAGGTAGCATTTGAGGATGTGAAACAGGAGCTAGCAAGAGCGCCCGTTTTAAAAGCACCTAAAAGAGGTGAGGTGTTCTATATATTTTCGGCAGCCACCATGCATAGTATCAGCTGCTGTTTAGCCTAAATTTGGGAAGAGAAGTGGTACCACCCGATTGCTTTTGCTAGTCGGAAGTTAGGGGTATCCGAAATCAATTATACTTACATGGAGAAATTGTGTCTAGCAATGGTCTTTGGAACCAAGAAATTCAGGCATTATATTCTCTATGAGAAAGTCGTGCTTTATACGAAGGTGGAGGGACTTCGACTATTGATGAATAAGTTACAGCCGCCTGATCGTCTAGCAAAGTGGTTAATCACTTTGCAGGAATTTGATTATGAAATCAAGAGTAAGCCACCAAGGTTGCAAGGCATCGTGGAATGTCTAGTGGACTTTGGGGAGCCGAAAGAATCTGTGGCTGAAGGTAGTGACATGGAGTTGTTGTTTAAAATAGACACAGCATCTATTCCCTCCTGGTATGCTGCAATAACGCATTATTTATCAACAGGAGAGGCGGGATCCGAATTATCTAAGGCTGAGAAAAGGAAAATTAAGCAACAAGTGTTAAAGTTTGCTTTGATCGCAGGTACATTATATCAGCAAGGGGTTGATGACATCTATCGCCGATGTGTGATGCCTGACGAGGTGCCATTTATTTTGGAAGAGTGCCATGATTCTGCTTGCGGTGGCCATTGTGTTGGACGGCTTACGGCACAAAAGGCTTTAAGAGCAGGTTATTGGTGGCCTTCCATCTTCCAGGATGCATTTGCGTATGTTAAGAGATGCGATATTTGCCAACGACATGATAGTCGAGAGAATAGGAAACGCCCACTCACCCCTATTATGGCAATACTTCCATTTGAGAAGTGGGGAATAGACTTTGTGGGTCCTATTACTCCGTCGTCGACTACGCAAAAGAGGTACATCATTGTCGCAATTGACTACTTCACAAAGTGGTCAGAAGCACGTGCAACAAGGAAAGATGATGCTAAAGAAACTGCTAGTTTCCTTTTAGAGCAGATAATATGCCGGTTTGGTCCGCCGAAAGAATTAGTGTCAGACCACGGAACCCATTTCCTGAATAAAGTGATTAAGGGTTTGACAGAGATGTGGCAAATCAAGCATAACAAGACAACCCCATATAATCCGCAAGCCAATGGGCAAGTTGAAAGCACCAACAAGCATCTTGTGGGCATCCTGTCCAAAATTGTGTCGGAAAAGAAACGGGATTGGGATAAAAAGTTATGCGTGGCAGTGTGGGCCTACAATACGACCTTCAAACGAGCCACTGGCCATACCCCGTTCAAGCTAGTATATGGGGAGGAGTGTGTCTTGCCTTTAGAGATTGAGCTGCCGACCATTCGGTTTGCCATCAATCATTCTTTGAGCGATGAAGATGCACTTTTTGAGCGCTTGACGACACTGGCACATTTAGATGAGCTTAAACTACAGAGCTTATTGCACCAAGAAGTGGCGAAGCGCCGAATGAAGCAGTTACACGACCTCTAACCCTGCTAGTAGTGATGTTGCTCATGTTGCAGCCCTTTGCTCTATTGCCATGTTATCTAGCAATCGCTACTCAGTGTGAGGTCTCCCTCTAGCACTCTCTTGATCTCCAATCAATTTCTCCTTACTAGGGCTAGCACTCTTTGGATCTCTCACATTTCCAAAATCTGGCGCAAGATCCTATGTAGCTAGGCCTTGTAGAGCCCTATGAGCCAGCTTCCTCTCTTCCTCGAGTTCTGCTATGACGCTCTTCATAGGTCTATCACGGTGTTCTAGCCGGGTTTAAACTCTGTATTTGTGCACTAACTATTGGAGTCTCATGAAAATCAGATAGGTCTAGCTCTTCATTGCTTCTATGGCCTGAGCTATCGTCTTCCATGTTCAGAGCTTTGTGGTTTGCCAAGTTGTTGATCAAGTTGATAAGACTGAGTAGATTTGCTTCTATGATAGTGCCTATCGTTGTTGCATCCGGATTTTTGGTTGTGTTCTTTGCTTGGGCCTACCTTTGGGGATTCGATCACCCATCTATGTCTTTGGGTCTTCTCTTACTAGTGGGTTCCTTCAAGTTCTTAAGTCTGGGTGAGTTCCTTGTTAATTACAACGAGTCCTCAACTTACTCTCACTCTGTGCGTGTGTGTGATCTTTTTCATTCATTGTGTGAAATCGAGCTTTTAGCTCTTTTCAAGTGTGCTTTGAGTGATGGAAATCAAAGTGGGTGAGAAAACAAAGTGTGTGCAACTCTGATACTCTTGTCTACGGGTTGGCGTGATAGGGTCATGTGTTCGGTTCCTAGCTGTTCTAGCTAGCTTCTCGGATTTTTTACTACGCTATCCCGTTTGGCTCACGTCCACGGTCGAGTTGGGGTCTTGCAATCAGCCCACAACACTAGACACCATTCCAAACTACTCAGCCACGATTTCTAGGTCTATAACTACTTGTGAGGCATTTGGTAGGTTCTTCCGGCGTGCGAATCACACTTCTCGTTAGCCGCGGTTTGTCAAATTTCTAGATTTTCTTTCTCAAGCTGTGTCCGATTCTAGGAATTGGACAAGGTCGGGTTCGATTGTCACAATCGAATAGGTGTGTCTGTTCGGATAGCTCGAGTTGGTCCGATTTTGGTGGTTCGATTCGATTTTTGTGTGTCCAATTCTGGGAGTCCGATTCTAGGGATTGGATATCCGATTTGACAGGTGTCTGATTTTAGAGTGTTTGATTTTGATGGTTTGATTGCGGCAATTGGACGGCTGAGCGTTTGATCAGACAAGGTAGTGTTCCCGATTCCTTCTCGTGCGATTCTTGGAAATGGATGGAGAGGGTGTGTCTGATTAGGGAGTGTTCCAATTTGGAGCTAGTCTGATTTTCAAAATTGGATGGGTACATCTGATCGGACAAAATGAGCTCATCCAAGTCCATCAATTTTGAGAATCGTACTGGTCACTGGGTCCAATTCCGAGAATCAGACACTAGAAAGCATTTGATTTTGTCGATCGAAGTGCGTGTCGATCACGTTTTTTGCCAAAAATCTTCTCTCAAATGTTGCTAGCACCTACAAGGACTTCTAGGAAATAAGGAGGAGTGTAAGCCAAGGGCATCCTATACCTAAATCTTGCTCAAAGCTCCGACATGTTCCAATCGACTCAATGTAGTCTTGTGCCTTGCAAGCTCTCTCTCTCTCTCACACACACACACACACACAAAGCCAAGACTGAAAATGAGGTCTTCCCTGGTCACTCAAGACCTTAAACCTTTGTTGGCTAGCACCTTAGCCTTTTTGATCACTCCACTTGCGACTCCGAGGCATCTAAGCACTCTTTTTTCCCTATTTTTCCTTGTTATTGCCCTGTTCATGACTGTTTTACAGCAGTGAACCTTAAGCTTCCCACTTTAATTTCTCCCTCCTATCCTACTCTAGATGCAACAAAAATCAAAAGCAAAGTATTGAATTGATTTCTACTACTCAAGTAATCACCAAAAACTAGAAACACTTACTTGTAGTATGAATTAAAAGACCCAAAACCTCCTATCTATCTCAAGATCTGATTTGGGGATGAAACCCTTACTTCGATGCTTGATTTGAAGTGTGCAAGTGCTCAAGCTTGAATTTGTTGGTCTCAGCAACAACGGAACCAAAATATAGAGGCGAGCAACCACCAAGAACCACGGACCACTTATTGTTCAAGCGTTTCAAGTAGAAACTAATGGCTACCTCTCACATAGTTGATGCATTATCCCTCCCTATGAGTGTAGTGAGCTTACCTTTATGATCGATTGAGTTGCTTCCTCTCTCAAGGACTCCAATAGCTCCATGATTCATGATGCACACTCAAGCATCCTCGAGCCTCTTCCTCCAAGCTCTATCCTCCATAGCCATGTGCGAGATGAGAGAAGAGAAGAGAAGAAGAAGAAGAGAGGAGATGGTGGAGTGCTTGACCTCCAAGATCCCTCACCCTCACACACTCACTCCCTCACACTCTCACACTCTCCCTCTCAAGCACTCACAAGCAAGCAAGAGAAGAGAAGAAGAAGAAGAATCCACTTTGCCACACACCAAAGAATGACATCTCATTCACTTTTTTGATTTTTATATATAAAACCCTAAACCCCTTTTGGGTGGTCATCCCCTTATCCCTTTTTCTTTTACATGGCAGCCTAGGGCATGGCCTAGGCCCTTTTTCCCATTGTCCTCCTATCTTCCTAGCTTCTTCCTACTGCTCGTCTACCTTTACACTTTGCATGGGCGCTCTTAAAATAAATCATGGTGTGCCTTGGGCTCTTTTATGAAAGTATTGACTTGCACTTTTTCTTGTGCGTCTGTCTCCTTGATTTAGGGCTTTTTCACACTTTGTGTTTCCTAATTTTTCTTGGTGCACCTTCATCTTCCATTCCACTTTTGCCCTGGCATTGTCTTCTACTTTAGATTTTCTAGATTTTTCACCTTTTTCGTCTAAGGGTTAATAGTCATCCCTGCAAGGTGGATTGTGCTCAGAGCTCTAGGTTGCATTACCCCTAAGCTCTTGGCCAAGAATGGTGTCAAGTTCGGTGAGGCAGTGTGGTTCAAGCGTGCAATGGTGGTGGTTATGGAGGGATTTCCAGGGGCAAGAATAAGGCTGGTCATGGAGGTGGTGGCTACATTGGAAGTTGGTAGAGGCCGACAATGTGGGGCTACTGCAGGCACACAATGGCAACCAAGGTGAGGATAGCGGCTATGGCAACAATATGGTGGTGCATGCTATAACTGTGGTGAGCAAGATCACCTTGCTTGTGATTGCACGAATGATGCAGGAGGGGGCCAGTGCTCTAGAGGGGGATTGATGGAGATTGAGATGAAGGTGATGCGAACAGAAGCTTTAAGCTTCTTAAAAAAACTTTTGACAACTAATACTTTTTTAAAAAGGAAATTAAACAAATAGCTAGCCTTAAAAACTAACTCTTAAGAAAACACCCACCAACTTTTTAAAGTGTAAACCAACCTTCTCGAATCTAGGGTTTTTAGGGACCAAATAGTTGGTTTATGTCTTCTGACAAAGACCGTCAAGCCGAAATACAAAAAGCAAAATGTGCTGAGAGGTCTAGATGGTGGTTGGAGATTGTAAGACGCTATTCTCCTCAAAGGAGCATCCAATTATGCATAAGTAGCAGTGGTTCTAGTAACCTAAGTATTGCGAGTAGCCCTTTGAGTGCAAATGGAAGTCTTGGCACTTCCCTTCTTCCAGTTAATCAACCCACAACAAGTGGGGGTGTAGTTGCACCTATACAAACTCCTGTTGTCAATCCGGTTGTAGCCATGGCACATACCATCGCAATTCCGACAGGTATACTAGATTTATCGGCATTAGGAGCACCGCTGCCCATTTTCCATGGGTTAGCAGAAGAAGATGGAGAACTCCATATTGATTTTCAAATGCTCATGTTTAACTATCGAATCCAAGACGAAGGACACCTAATGATGTTCTTCAAGATGACGTTAAAAGGAAGAGTGGAAGTGTGGTATCCCGGTCTAGAAGCCGAAACCATAACTAGCACTGCTCAATTCTTTACAGCTTTCCATAGAGAGTTTGCTCCTAAGAAGGGTGGGCAGTATTGGTTGCGTGTCTTGAATGTAACACATCAAGAGCCAAATGAGAATGTCCAGGCCTATGCCAAGAAACTAAAGCAAGTTCTTCCCAAACTTAATACTTATATTCCCATTCCAGCAGCTGCACAATTGTAATATTTCCTACATGGATTGGATTTCAATATCCAAGTGTAGCTTAGTAGTGTCGCTTTGGCCAACATTGACACTGCTATGACCCAAGCAGAAGGAGTAGAGTCACGCTTGCAAGCGGCTTATGCAGAAAGGATAAATTAGAATGGTAATAATTTGGCCTTGACCAATGGGAGTTAAGGGGACCCCATGTCAAATGCAAATGGGAGAGGGAGTATCATGCCAAATTTTCCTATGTTACCCGCTCCTCCTAGTATGACTATGCCCATGGCTAGTCCGGCAGGCCCATAAGTGGTGGAAGCCAAACAATGAATCCTAATGTTGTCCCAGTAGGTCAACGGCCAATTCCTAATCAAGTAGTTAGGCCGATGGGATGACAGATAAATGATCGCGGCTATGAGTCGAGTGCCTCTAATGTCCTTGGTGAAGTTAAGGGGATGATGAAGTACTATATTGATATGATTTCTGAACAATATAGATAAATAGCAGTGGACATCAATTTTCTTAAGAAGCAGCAGAATTTGATAGGGAGTCGACGCCCTAAGGAGGGTGCTAAATAAGAGTACCACATGCCTGAGTATGGAAAATAAGAGGCTAAAAGATCCAATGTGCTAAAAGAAACTATTTCTTGATCAGGCTATAGGCGTTCTCGCCTAGTAGAAGCTCCTAGTTAGTTGGGTGGGTAGGTTAGACCACCACTTAGAATGACCTCTTTGATTGTTCTTTTTAACTTGGATGTGCTGTAGCATTTGGTTAGTGACTAGCTTTGGACTTTCTGTCAGATTATGCTACGCTTAATCCTCGTGTATTTCATGCCTTGGTTTTGATACGGGGTAGGGTGAGAGCTGTGATGTGTTTTGTTGTGTATCTATTTTGTATCAGCTTGATGCTCTTTGTAGTTGTGTTTATGGGCAGATCTGTTCATGGGATTCAATGGGCTGAGTCGCCCTATCCCGTGGGGTCACCAATGACAGATGATTTTTGATGCCAAGAAGTGCTTAAAAATAGCCAAAAAATCTAAATTTCAGGAGAAAAATAGACTTTGTTGAAGGCGACAGTGGAAATCAGTACAATTTTAAGTGGCAATGCCCGAAAGTGGTTAAAAGACCCACTAGATGATAGTTGGTGAATTTTCATAATTTTTTGGCGTGTTAGAAGAGACCCTGGGAGATGCTCGACAGTGCGAGACTTCAAGAAGAACTACCAAAATTTTTCAAACTTTAAATCGGATATCGGACGATGAAATGGGGATGCCCAGGAGGCCAAGCCCAAAATGTCAAGTGTGAATAGGACTTAAGAGAGTCCAAAAGGCATGCCTCTTGGGGACTTGCTTTGGGAACCCAAACAAATCAAAAAACGTGGCGGCCATGCAGATGAAGGAGCCATCATCCATGATTGAAGAGAGGGGCTATGGGGGCTGAAAGCAACCCCTCAATTGATCTTAGGCGTGATGTACATTCAATCTATGCTTCCAATCACCACTCTCCGCTCCTCCATTGGCTGCCTAGTTGTGGAGATCAAAAACCAATCTTTCTCTTTGCTCCCTCTCTCTCCTGTATAGAGGCACTTCATGTGGCAAGAATCAAGAAGAGAGTCGGGTGATGGATGCTTGTCCAGGAGGCACTGGATTGTTCCAAGACAATGAGGCGGCTGAAGGTTGAAGATCTATGCTAAAATCCATGATTGTTGGTCGAAACAGAGTCTGAATTAAATATTCCAAAAACTCGAAACACGCAAAAAGGCAGTATGCTCTATTTTATGAAAGATTTTTGCTTGTTTTTAATCGTTCATGGTCTAAATGGTGTGCACATGGGCTGAAATTTTATTTGAATGTTCCTTGCATTATTTTTGAGGGCTGCAATCACTGTTATGTAAAACCCGTATTGATTTACAGCAGCTATAAATTTTCAAAACCCGAAAAAACACTAACGTTGATGGAAATTTATAGTTTTTAAAATTTTAAATGGGAAAAAATGAGTGGATATGGGATAAAATAGAGGAAAATGCTGAGTTTTAGTTGCAATGATCAATCATCAGAAAAAACTAGAAAATAATATTTTTATTTAAAAAATATTAAAAAAATAGGAAAAATAGAAAAAAAATAGAAAAAAATGGGTTTCTTACGTTTGAAAAAAATAAAAAAATAAGATCTATGTATGTGAATGTTTGAGGGGGCTGAAACATGAGGTTAAGCCTCAGTTTGGCCCTTTTCCTTTGTGTTAAAGTGTGTATTTATTGCTTTTACATACAAAAAATGATATAAAAGAACCTCTACACCTATGCCCCGCAGAAAAATTGAAACAGTGAGGGGGATGATGATGTTATACCATAGTTTAAAGATTGAAATAATTAAAAGTCTGATTTTTCTCTTTATGCATAACATTTAGGATGCGGTTTATTTGAAAATAATGGATCTAGCAGCATGAGGGTTGCGTAGGTTCCTACAACAAAGCATTGCATATTAGCGGAAAATTCATTAAAAGGGTTGTTTTTGCACGACACATAGGCTGATTTCATACCATAATTGTTTGTGCACAATCATCCACTTTTGCATGAATCATATACACATGGTATCTATTCCTGGCATGCATAACAATTGGTTGAAGTATAAATGACCCATGTTGGAGAGGGAAGGCACCCAAGCTGTAGGTCTAGACGGTGGGTCCAAGGGGACAAGTAAGTGAGGATTAGTACATTCCTAGAATGATATAATATTGGTACCAAGAGTGGAGTCTATTTCGTATGTGTTATATGTGTTAGCGACGCATCAAGGGGCCAATCCCCAAGGTGTAGGAGGGTCGCAGTGGGGCCGCAGCAATCAACGGAGGGGTGCCTCCTATGTTGTCTATGTGGTGAATTACACCAAAATCTGTAGGGTCTCCCTCTGAGGAGTCTAACAAGGTTAAGGGTTGGACTACAAAACACGATACAAAGGAAAAATGTACGTACGATGGCAAGGCAATGTGTCCTGTAGACACTCCTGTCCGCGAGGCCGTGGGGTTGTCTTGTGCATGTTAGAGGTCTGGCCAGTGCTATAGCCAGTGCCGACCCATTTTAGGTCCCATCACAATTGTCATTCTGTAAAATCATTTGAGTGGCATAATCTGAGTTGCAATGTCTGAGTTGCATACTCCCTCTGCTATGATAATAGAAACCCTACTGTGTGTTTCTCTATTTTCCTTGTTTTTCCCTCACTTAAATGCACCCAAATCACAAGCAACTACTTATACTAATCTAACCTACTTAGCTAAATCCAGAATACCAAAAAAACTTACATGCAAAGGAGATCTACTCCCTCTCTTTCTACCTATCTCAAGCACCGATTTGGAAAAACCCTACTTCAATGCTCAATTCAGAATGTGCAAGCACTCAAAGCTTAAATCCGTTAGTCTTGGCACAATGGAGGAAAAATGTGGGAGCTATCGCTCAACTGCCAAGACCCATGAATTGCTTATTGTTTCAAGTGTTTCAAGCTAAGAGAAATGGCTACCTTGTGAAAAATCAGAGTGGAAGCTAAGATTGAAGTGTGCACAAGAGGGAGAGAAGAGCTCACATGTATACGAACAAGTCTTGCTTATTTAGTAGCTCATGAAAGTACAACTTGGGTCACTCTCACTCATCAGTTATTGATGTAGACCCATGGGCTGTTTATATAGCCCAAGCTAGCTAGGGTAAGGGTTTCCCCTTCCCCTCAGGACCATTCACACTCAGCTACCCTTAACCCCTCCAACATAAGGAGAGTTCACATGCTTATACTCTCAACACCCCCCTCAATGCCAAGTTCATTAGATAAAGCACGACATGATACCCCCCCTTAATCCACAATGAGATGCCTTTATAAATCAAGCTACAAAAGATAGTTATAGTTAGAGAGATTACAAGACTCAAAAGAGTCGATCTTCAATTGATTGGGAGGCAAAGTTAGCCTCCGATTCCTTAGGTAATTCTAGAACACTAGGACACTTACTGGTGATATGCCTAGTGTTTTTGCATTTATTGCACTTCACTTTTTCTAGGTACTTCTTCCAGCAATTACTTACAATATGCCCTTTTTTATGATAGAAAGAGCACTTTGTAGAAACTGTATGGGCTAACACTTGCTCACGAGAAGTAGATGCTGAAGTGCCTTCGTGATGCTTCCACTTCTCTTCATCCAGACATGACTGGATGATACTTGCCAAAGTTGGATTTGGGATATTGGTAAGGGTAGTAACAAGGGTTGGAAATACCTTCTTTACAACCTTCATAAGGATGGCAATGGCATCTTCATCATGAATTGGTGCTTGAATGGAGACCAGTTGTGCCATGATCCCCTTCATATGTGAAATAAACTTACTTAGGTCTTCTCCTTGTTTATACTCCAAGCTAAAAATTTCAATCTTTAGAAAAATCTTGGAGTTCTTCCTTGTAGCACCATAGAGCCTTTCAAGCTCATCACATTTCTCCTTGGCAGTGGAGATTTGGTCAATATGATGAATTAGGGACTCATTCAAATGAAGCATGATGATGGCTTGAGCTTGCTCATCATCTTTTACATCAAGTGGATTTGATGGATTAATAACTTTGGTCCCTTTTATGAAGGGCCAGTAGCCCCATTCCATCATTTTATATTTCACCAAGACTTGTTAGGGATGGAAACCTTTTCCATTAAACTTGCAGATTTGAGGCCTAACATTTGCTTAAGCCATGGCCATAATAGGAAGGTCTTACCGATTTTCGTAGGCAATGGCAGTGTCTAGTCCTTTACAAATGGCCAAGTACAAACCAACTAATAGAATTGATAGCCTTACAAATGATAACCAACTTTAAAACTGTAAGGATGAAAAAGGTTGGAAATCATACATATGTTATACCTCAAGGTAAGATTTTGCCGGTCCTTTCTTTCGGACAACCCTTGATTTAAGTTTTACTATTTTCATGGGTTTCAATGAGGTGGAACTATGATTGAACCTCTGGCTCCTCCCCACCTTCTTGTGGTTTAGTGAAAAAAAATTGGTTGAGCAAGGTCAATTAATAACTTTGATGAAGAGTCTAAGGAGGTTTCAATCACATCAATGTTCATGTTTCCACATAGGGAAGTAGCACTAATGTCACTAAATGCATTTTCAGTGCTTAGAAGAACTCATCTCAAGATTAAGACCACTTGAGATGTTTAGGTATTTACTGTGTCAATCTTGGTGAGATACTTGATTGATTACCGATGTTGAGAGCAGACATCTCGGTGAGCTTATGATGTCCTTCAAGTGTTGAAGCTATTCAAAAATCAAGAATACACTTCATAGCATATGCTTTAGTGATTAAAATCATTGTTAATGATTCCCAGATTGAAAAAAATGAAAAATAGGAAGCTTGAAGCTTCTTGGCTATGGCTACCACCAGGAAATCCACAGTTAGGATTTTGCTGATCATGTGCAATAGAGAGGGAATTGCTCTGAACCCTCTTAGGTATAGATGGCCCTCTTGGGGGGCTATGAAAGCACCATAATAGCCACCTCCATTGTGCCTTGTGCTAGTCGTGGTTCAACTCGATGCAGGTTGCTACTAGATATTGTGTTGAATCTGCAACTGCTGCAATGCCTTGCTCCTGTGCCCACAATGTCAAGGTTTTTCATGCCATGCTCTTGCCCCTTGAGCTAAGGAAGAGATCTTTAGAGGGAATCTTGAGCTGAAATGCGCTCCTTTGCTCTCCCTAGGTCCTCCAATAGAGGTGGGTCTAGCTGGCTATGGTGGAAAAGAAGGTAAATGAGAAGGCAAAAGATCTTCTTGTGCACTTAGGTGTGTAAAGAGGCTGAGGGAAGCTAAAGGATTAGAGATGGCTTTGATACCATGTGGAAAACCAGAGTGGAAGCTAAGATTGAAGTTTGCACAAGAGGGAGGGAAGAGCTCACAATTACAAGAACAAGTCTTGCTTATTCAGTTGCTCATGAAAGTACAACTTGGGTCACTCTCACTCATTGGTTGATGTAGACCCATGGGTTGTTTATATAGCCCTAGTTGGCTAGGGTTAGGAAGTTCCCTTCTCCTCAGGACCATTTACACTTACCTACCTTTATCCCCTCCATCAAAAGGAGAGTTTACATGCTTACACTCTCAACATACCTCTCACATAACCATGTGCATTATTGCACCCTGTACCAAATGTATTTCAGCTCGAATCAAGTCGCATGCAAAAACTGCACCGCTAGATTTGCAATTTCTACAATGTCATCCACCATGTCGACTAATCTTAGCCTTTGTTGTGCTAGGCTGAGTCACCCTGAGTTGCTGAAGAGTTCCTCAGAAGGAACCATGAGCTGAAACCTCTTCTATTGCCCACACTAGCTCCTCCAAGGTCAGGGGGTCTGGCTGGCTATGGAGTTTAAAGGTCTAAAATGAGTGAGATGGAGATTGTCTTGTGCACCTAGTGGAGCTGAGATTTGAGGAAGCTGAGGGGATCAAAGGAGGCTCTGATACCACATTAGAAAGCAGAGTTGTAGCATTGGAATGTGTGCACAAGAGTAAGGAGAGAGCTCAAAGTACAAGAACAACATCTTGCTTACTAAGTTGCTTACAAGTACAACTTGGGTACACTCTCTCACTTTTGATAGTGACCCATAGGTTGTTTATATAGCCTCTGCCAAGCTAGGGTTAGGGTTTCCCCTGCCCCTAAGGCTATTCACACCCATCTACCCTTATGCACCCTTGCTTACAGTGGATTTCTATGCCTATATTCTAACATAGAGTGGAAACCAAGCAGGGCTTAGAGTCACTACTATTCCCTAAATAGATGTTTATGGAAGCAACGCCATGGTATAGCTATAAAGCCTTACACCCATCCCCACATAATGGACTATTGTTCTCAGCAATCTAAGGGTATGGCTTATTGACTCATTCTAGGGTCTTAACATAGCTTCTCCTAACAAGATGATTAGTGTCTACCAGTCTAGGACTTGATGCATTAGTGGGGTCTTAATGTTAGATATGCTCAATGCCCCACCCTCATAAGGTGCCACCAATGATCCATGGTGCTCAAAGTTGTAAGGCCCCCATTATGAGGAGAAGCCAAATGTGAGCCCGTACATTGGTTGAGTCCTGACTTGTATATCAGATGAGGTCTATGTGACTGGATGGCAAAAAGGTGACCATTGTGGGTCTAATCTTTGGGTTGGTCTGAGTAGCTAAGCTTTGCCGCAACTCGAGGCACATTGCATTGTGTTGCGGGGGCTAGACTGTAAAGGGAATATTCTCTGGCCGACTAGTGGAGGCTCATATGGTAGGTCGGTCATGCCGACCTAACCACCTTCATGGGCTATAAAGGCTAAACCCCTTCACAACCATCGATCATCTATCTTTCACCCAATCAGAGTTGTTCCAGCTAGCCTTAAGCTCTTCACCTATCTTCTGTCTAGATCGCCATCTAAGCTTCACTGTGGAAGCGCACAGGTGGACAAAGCCATCTCTGTATCAATTGTTTGGAGCTAAAGAATTTTTCTAATTCTCCTCTTACTTGTTGTGTACTCTCTATCTCTATCTCTTTCTCAGATCTATTCGCTGCGCCGTGTAATTTTTACATTTAATGTAGCCTTTTCTATTAGGCTAGTCAGTGTTTGGCACACTACGACTTGGGGGTCTTAACACAGCTTTTCCTATCAAGCTAGTCAGTGTTTGCCAATCTAGACTCCTTTGTTGATTTTTTATTCTTACTACCATACCAATCCACCCTTGGTTGAATTACATTTGAGTGGAGGTGTTGACATTCCTATGGTAAGTTAAGTGGTAACTCAAGGTGTATTGGAAGAATTGATGGGATTCTCCTTGAGCCATGTGGCGAAAGCCTCATTGCCACATTTGTGGGCTGCCGCTTCTAAAATCCAAGTGGCCTCTTTGAGAGGACGCCCTTTGAGTGATATGTTGTCTATGAATACAACTATGTTTGTCTTGTGTATAGTGCTTCCATTTTCTAAGGTAGCGAATCACTTCTAACATTTTCTTGTCATGTGTGCTCCATCTAGTTTGTGTATCTGTGAACTTCTTGGATTCATAAGCTGCAGGGTGCACATCTTGCACCAAATCTCTCCCAATGCCCTGATGCATTTGTGGATATTTCAAAGGGTTTGGTAAAGTTTGGCACTTTGACTACGGGGGATTTGACACATACATTTTTTCATTAACTCAAAAGTAGCTTGTTGTTCACTTCCCCATGTGAAATTTCCATCTCCTTTCGTTAGGTGGGATAGTGGAGTGGTTACCATGCTATAATCCTTGATGAATCTTCTACAAAACATCATGAACCCTAGGAAGTCCCAAAATTCTCTCACATTCTTTAGCATAGGCCAATTCTTCATTGCCTCTACTTTCTTGAGGTCTACTTTGATACCTTCTTCACCTACGATGAACCTTAGGAGTTCTAACTCCTTCATCGCAAACTCATACTTTTTTGGGTTTGGCATACAGTTTGTATTGTCTCAGCGTCTCAAAGACTAATCTTAAATGCTTCTTGTGTACCTCTAAGGTTTTGCTATACACTAGGAGTTCATCTATGTAGATAATGATAAAGACATCTATCTTGAATAGAGTACTCCATCCATTAGGCCACAAAAGGTACCCGACCCATTGTTTAGTCCAAACCCTAGGATGAGCCACTCAAAGCTTCCATAACGGGTATGAAAGGCTATTTTGGGAATGTCTTATTTTTCTATATAGATTTGATGGTATCCTAACCTAAGATCTATATGTTTGTAATATTTGGCTCCATGTAGTCTATCTAATAGGTCTTCAACATGTCTAGCTCCCTTTTGGATGGTAGGACTTTAAGTAGTTCAACTAGCATCGCATTCGCATATTCCTCAAGTGTTTCTTCCACTTATTTGTTACCAACTTGTGGTTTGGGATTCTTGGTGGCCTCTTGCTCGATAGGTTGGATCATACATAAATACTCCATGTCTCCCTGCTTCATTTATTTCTCCACCTATTTGGCATTGTAGGTCATTATGTGAGACCAAATATTGCTAACTTGCTAAGGTGGTACTTGGACTGGTGCTCCTGGTTTATTAAGTGTCGGCTTCACAATTTGCCATGAGACTCCATGCTTGCTCTTCTTCATCTACACTTTGATTGATGTCCTGCCTAGGAGTTACATTCTTTCACATGGTACTCTTATGCCCTCTCCTTGCATATCTAGCATCATTTCATTAACTCCTTTTCCAAACATTGCAATGACCTATTTGTCATAGAAATCCAAGAGTAGAATGAATTCAAAATCATCCATGGGTATGACTAGAAAGTTGAGTTTGACCTTCCATTTACCTACTTCCACTTACACCACAAAGACTTGTTTGACCTCCTTTACTTCTCCTCCTTGTGCAAAGGTTATGGTTAATCCTTCTACGACCTTAGATAGTTTAAATCCATGCTACATGCTTTAGTGTGATAAAATTGTGTGTGCCTCCTATGTCTACCATGATTTCTTGATCCCATTCACTCACTCTTCCCTTGAGGTATAAGCATTGTACTATTGCTACTCGAGATGCCATACACTGGGGATGTTCACTATTTATCCACACTCTTGGGTGTTCTAGGCTTTCTTCACTTCCACTGGGGATTTCCTAGATATGTGGGGGTTGTGGCTCCTCTCTTCCATAAGAACTAGTGACTGCTACCCTAGACCTACTTGTTGAGGTTGTATCTTCCATGGAGTATCTATTTTGATAGTGCGGTCCCCTGCACTTAAAAAATGTAACCCTTGTGGTTGAGGCTTGGGGTCTCCACCATGATGTATTTGATCCTGTAGACCCATAAGATGCACTAGGGGTCAGTCTATAATGGTTGTTTCCCCACCATCCAACTATTCCTCTTGGTACCATGATTGATTACAATGCGACTGCTAGGGTTGTTCCTAAGATTTGGCCTTGAATCTTTGAGATGGGGCCTATGGCGGGATTGGGTGTCGAGGTCCAAGAGTTTGTGATAAGGTTGATGTTGAATCTCACTGGACTCCCTTGGGATGTCCTCCTCCTATCTAGGTTGACTAATCTTTCAGCCATCCTCATGACCTTTGCTAAACTAGTTGGTTCCTATCTTTCAACATCTCTCCTAGCCCACTCTTGCATGCCAAATAGAAATCCATGTAACTTTGTGTCTGTGTCCTTGTTGGGTGATTGCAACATCAACTACCTATAATTTTTGGATAGTCTTACATCTTTCCTTGTGTTTGCTTGATATTTCTCCACTTATCTCTAACTTTGAATTTCTCCATCTTCGGGATGAAGTAGTCTTTGAGTTTCTCTTGAAGCTCTTCCCATGAAAAGACAATGCATCCTTGCTCCTGGACTAGCAATGTCCTCCTCTAAGTAGATGCTGCCACTTCTCCCTTCCTATCTTCAATGCTTTTAGCATACTTCAAGTATCTATCTACCTCCATAATCCATTTTTTCAAAATCGACCGGTTTCTCTCTCTCTCCTTTGTACTTGGTGGGTTGGGGTATCTTGAACTTACCATAGTCATCTTCTAAACTCTCATTCTCCTCTTCCTCATTGTTTTGCTGCTAGTCTTTCTTCATGTTCTTCTTCTTGCTTTCTACTTTAGCTACCTTCTCCTTGTCTTTATTTGTGGTCCTGATCTCTCCTAGATGTTTCCTCTTTAGCTAACCTATCTGCCAAACTATCCACATCTTCTTGTAGTTTATATCTCTTCTCTTCTTCCTATTGTTGTATCGCCTACTCTTTGTAACCCTGCTCCACTTCTAGCTTTCTTCTCTTTTCATCTTCTTCTTACCTAATTTGCATATTCCTCTAGATTGAGTCCAACAAACCTCACATGCCCTTCAACCACCTCTCTAGGCTGGCTACTTTTTCTTCCTGAGCTTCTCTCCATTCTTGACCTCTACTCTTCTTCTCTTCAACTACTAGGATGGGTACATTCTCTCTATCATCCTCCATGTTGTTGTGGGAAGTAGAGCCTCAACCTTGGTGTTGTCAATGCATGGAAGCCACATTTCACCTTCAAATGGTGGTTGTGTTGTGGGGGAAACTACATCACATCTTCATATGCTAACTTTTTTTGGAGTCACCATGCCAAGGGTCTTTTCATGCTAAGAGATGTTGCAATGGAAGTAGATGAGATATGGGGCGACGTGATGTGGGGCAACACAACATGGGGCATTACAACATGGGGTGTTGTGACACGATTTTGGGGCACTGGATCTCCTCTCCTACTTTCATAAGGACTCCTTCACTCCGAGCAAGAGTTGCTCTGATAACAAGTGTGATGCACCTACACTCAATCACTCACTCAACATTGCACAGAAAGGTAATAGGATATGTGAGAGTAAGGTATACTCTTGTATTATTCAATGAATGAAATGGTACAACATAGGCACATCCTAGGACTACACCCTCATGATATTACACATGGGAGGTTTCACCATTGGGTATAGGGAATTACATGTAGAGTGAAAACCAAGTAGGGCTCAGAGTTACTACTACTCCCTATATAGGTGTTTTTGGAAGAAATGCCATGGTATAGCTACAAAGCCTTTACATGTCCCCCCCCTCCCCTTCCCCCACCTGAAAATTCAAAGCCAAAAAAAAACCTTATTCTAAAAGACTTTTCTTCTTCATAAATCTTATATAAAGACCAAAATTCCCCCTTAAGAAACAAAGAACCCTCTCCCTCCTCCCCTTTGGTTTAGAAAAACTATTTAAAGGGCCTCCCTTTCTTCACAATTTATGTCATTGTTGGGAGAAGGTTACTCTTGAGAGAGAGACTGTGAGAGTAAAAGAGAGAGAGAAAAGAGATAAGAAAATCCATGTATTACAAGGAGATAGTAGTCATTCATGACACTTGTGAACCTCTTCATTCTAACAAATTTTCTCGACTACCATGGCCCTACACAAGTGCATCAACGTGGCGAGACCTTCGTCCACTCAAAATGCTAAAAATACGCCTATCGATATAGTGTATCTTTAATATTTTATTTACAAATACTCTTAAATAAGTCATATTAGTCAAAAATTGGTTGTAAAAAATCTCTTGAATTAGGAATGGGACTTATCGTCTCTTTGATAGCTTTTTATTCGCTCAATTTATTAAATCCTTGTGACATTGTGGAAAATATGTTTAAATTTATTGAAATTTAATAATGTAAAGTTATAAAAAATTAAGTTACATAATTATCATGGAATTATAATTAATTAATTAAACATAAGAAAACTTGGATAAGTAAAATAAGATATACAAAAATTAAATTAGTAGTTAGAATTGTATTTTTTTAATTAGTTAAATTGAAAAATAATATCTAGAAAAATAATAAGTAATTAGGATTTAACCTTGTGAGTTTATTAAAATTAAAATTTATTTTTTTGAAATGATTATACTTTTAGACTTTTTGTCCATAATAGCATTAAGGAGTCAAGAAAAAATAGTATTTTTAAGTATAGCTAGAAAATATGTTGAAATTGTAATTTCGTTATAAGTTACACATGTCGCACATATATTTGTGTAGTTTAGTAAAATGTGGATAATAAATTGTTAGTTTTTTTGTATTTATGCTTTCCAAATGGATTATTAATCAATCAAGATATCTTAATTCCAATCACGTGCATTCATACACATAAATTCTAAACTCAAGTTACAAGTTGGTTATTATTATTTGAATAAAGATTATTAGAATTTCATTGGAAAATTTATCTTGATCCTTGTTTGGAAAGGATCGGTTGTTTAATTGCTTTTGCTTGATTGATTTTGGTTGCAGTGAATCTTGAAAAATATTATAATGACATCCATGTCTTTCGACAACCAAATGGGATTGAGGCAGTTTGCCATCCCTAGGGCCATGCCTAAGATAATCGTCACCTAGAGTTGTAAATAAACTTCCTAAGGTAGTAAAATATGGGTTAGGTACATATGGTTGTTCATATGGAAAGGTTTTCCCCTAGGGTGAGAGTGAGAACCAACGGAGCTCTTGTGAATAGTATACTTGCTTAGATAACTAAAATATGCCATGTTAATAAAGGAAAGTAGGTGGACAATCTTCTTGATAAGACCATTGTCGTGATGTTATGAGGACACAGTGTGAAAAAGTATGGAATGCATCATCATCTGACTTCTTTATTGATCTAGAGAGTCAATGTGATTTGAGCCATTAGTACTAGTGTGAGTTGCACAGATTATCCAAAAATACTATATTTTTGGATAATTTTAGTCTATTTTTATATTATTTATTGTAAAAATCCAAAAAAGTTAGAAAAAGCTTCTAGATTAGGATGGCATGCAAAAAGCTAGTTGCTTTTTCAGCCAATTAGGGGATTTTCACAAAAAAGACAGATTGACGAAAGCGTGCGGGTTGTGATCGCTATAAACAGGGTGAAAATTGCAGATTGAACTGAAAGAAGAAGAAGAAGGAGTGATCTGGGAGATCCATGACTAGGCGTTTTTTTCGGAGCCAATGGAGCCATCAGATTTGGGTTCCAAGTAGCAGAGAAGGAGCTATAATTTTTATGCATGTTTTGTTCTACGAAGGAGCTCTAGGAGAACTAATGCCTAGAGATTGCTTCTGAGTAGTGCAAAGATTCCAGGTTCTTTCAATACATATTGATTCAATTCATTGTGCTCTGTTTTTGTAGTGTTTACCAATTGGGTATGCTCTATCTTCTCTTTCATCTCCTATCTCTACTTCCTTCTACTTTTGATCCCCGGTGGATTCGACCTTTCAACAAAAACCCCTCTGACATTGGTGAACCCGATGTAAAAGGTCGTCAGAAGAAGGAAAGATAAGATGGGAGAACCTTCGGATACAATTTCCAGTGATGTTTTGCAACAGTTGGTGCAAAATATGAATATGCTTATGTAGGTACAAAAACAACAATAGGTGATGCAAGCTTCAGCTCAAATAGAAAGTGTTGTGATGAATGCTTTGCAAGCAGTTGAGTGTGAGGTGAAGTTATTCAATGGCAGGAATGTATCCGCATATGTACATGCCTATGCTCAAAAGATGGAATTCTTTGGAGTGGCTCAATCTGCATGGAGCCGGTATTTTGTACGTGTTATTGTTCATGAACTGAAAGCACGGATCATTGAATTATACTTGCAGGATGCAGACTGGGTAGCCTTCAAGAAGACACTCAAGAAAGAATTTTATATTGAGGATACCAGTTTGATTACGCACAAGACTTTTTAGGAGTGGGTTATACAACCCAATAAGGGTCTTGTGGCTACAAAATTGTTAAGAGAATTTGAAAGTCAATTTGAGCAGTTGGATCTTGCAGAACAGCAAGCTCTTGCAAGTCAAAAAATTGAATTGTTTCTACAGGCAGCTGATTGTGAGCTTCAAGAGAAGCTTGATGATTTGCGGGCAGATCAGACTATAGAAACATGTTTAAAAGCAGAGTGGAGACATGTCAAGGAAGCTGTTACTGCGCTTGTGAAGAAGCATAGAAGAAAAGAAAGATTGCATGTCTCTAACTTTCCCACTGTTACGGGCAAAACAGTTGAAGTATCTAGTAAGCCACCCACTTATCTGGCTAACCCTATGGCTGTACCTACTATTGTTCCCTCTGTTAAGGAAGATGTCTTGGATGAATTGGTCAAAGGGATGCGGGATCTTCAATTGAAGGTTGCAAAATTGCATGAAAAAGGACAAGAGGAAAGGGGACGACAGTAGCCCCTAAACTTGGAAAAAGATGTATGTGGTGTGACAGTTTGCAGCATGAGAGAAAGGATTGTGCTGCCTATCAGGAGGCCTTGGCACGATAGCTCATATTTTGGAAAGATGGCAAGATCCATGCACAAGAAATGGGATTTCCTCTTGCTTTGAATTTTGGAAAGGGAGGTATGCAAAAGTTGTTGGAAGACTTAACTGTCTGAAATGCTTATGTGGCGGTACATGCTTCTACTTTTGGTCTACAGTTGGATAGATTGCATGGCCAAGTGATGGTTGGTCCAAAGGCTGAAATATGGATACATTCTTTACATGTAGCTGAAAAGAGAAAGGTCACTGATAGTGAAATGTCTCATGTAGGGCAAGACATTCATGGCATAAATGGTTGGGAATCACCGATAGATGCATATTTAGTGTATGCATATTTAGCAAAGGTACAAAACACAGATGTACTTGTGGAAGAAAAACGAAAAAGAGATGAAGATATTGCAAGGACATCTAAAAGAATGACAAGAAGAAGTGTGGATCAGCCTAAAGTTGCAAACCAACCACCTCCCGAGCATGTTATGGAAGAGGTCAGTCAGGAGCAAAAACAAGATAACAAACAAGAGGGCAAAAAGAAGGGCAAGCAGCCAAGATATAAGTTGCAATCTGACATTGAAACAACCACAGATCTTAAGAAGGTTCTTGAAGAACGGATCTTAAACAGTCGGGTGGAATTTACCTTGGGAGAGGTGCTTGGCATTGCCAAGTGAGAATTTCATGATGAGATCATTGACATAATTAAAAGGAAGCGTCAGTTTCTTAGTGATACCACTAGTGCATTGTTGCAATTTGAAGAGGAAACTAGTTTGTTGGGTATTCGGGCTGAATATGAGCATGAAGTAAGTATAGGATTGTCTATGAAAAATGCTACTAATCAGTGGACAGCATGTGGAAAAGAGAAGAAAGTGGCTGAAAATGCATTGTCTTATAGCAATATGCATGGTGGAGTAAGGCAAATGCAACAATATGGAGAAGAAACTCTAGGATTTATTCCTCGAAGTCACTACATAAGAAATCATTGGGCTAGAGCTACCACTGAAATGGTAGTGAAAATAAGGGAACGTGAAACTCCTTATGTTGCTTTACTTGACCATGGGTTTGAGATAAATGTCATTGAGCAGGGATTCCATGAAAATGGTGCATGGCATGTGGACACTGATCATGGTTGGCGTATGAGGGCTGCAAATAATTCTTTAGGGGAGCTCTATGCTGCATGTCCTAATGTAAAAGTGACGATTGGTGATGTACAGGAAGAGCAACACTTCTTTGTGTAAGATAATTCCTCATATGCAGTGATTTTGGGACAACCCTATATTACAGGTGTGTGTATGGAAACAAAGGTGCTTGATGATGGTTCTACTTATGCAAGAGTCAGAAGCAAGGATGTGAGAAAAGCATTCCAATTTCTTACTCTTTGTGTTAATCATCCTAGAAATCGTGATACGCTTCGAGAGTCTCCTTTGGTTCCAAATGCAAGGGAATTTAAAGACCTGGATTTTCATTAAGCATTGCTGTAATGCGGGGCTACAGTAGTGATGTTTAGAGGGTGTACTCGCCTCTTGATGAAATGAAGCATGTAGTTACTATTGGTAATTCTCAGTTTATAGCAAACAGTTCATGTTGGTTTAAGCCTATGGAAGCTATGTGTAGGGCTGAATGCATATCTATGAAATGGGCTATTAAGAAACTGAGAGCATTGGGGTTGTTAGCTGAAAATGATGGCATTTTAGGCATCTTTTATGGGCTGAATATTACTAACACTGGCTGAAATTTCAGCAACTATACATGCTGAAAATGAGGCTAAAAACAGAGTGTTGTCAGTATGTTCTTTGGGTATGTATGATGTTATAGCATTGTTTGCTTAGCAGGAAGGATTACAATGGGCTGAAGCACTTGTGGAGACAAAGTATAAGACAGTTGGCAAAAAGGTGAAACCAATTGCTTTGCCACTTCTACCAGAGAGTCAGGGTATGTATGAAACAGTGTCAAGGCAGCCAAGCTTACGAGATCCTAAAGATATAGGTCATCAGTTTACATTTGAAACATTACAAGAATTGAAAGTTGGTGCAGAAGGGTTTCTTTTGCCTGCTGAGAGAGACTATTTTATGCATATATTGGCTAGACATGGGAAGGCATTTGCATTTTAGCCAAGTGAAACAGGTTGTGTGGATCCAAATGTTGTCTCTCCTATGGTCATATTTACTGTGCCACATGTACCATGGAACTTGAGGCCTATTTGAGTGCCTAAAGCTTACTTGCCAAAGCTGATGGATTTGCTAAATGAAAAGATTCGCATGAAGATCTTGGAGCCTTCTTCAGCCCCGTACTCAAATTGTTGGTTTATTGTGCCCAAAAAGAATGGGGCTTTGAGATTTATTCAAGACATGCAACCGGTCAATCAAGTGACCATAAGAAATGTGGGTGTAGGTCCTGTGGTTGATGAATTTGCAGAGGCTTTTGCAGGCAGAGCGATCTATTCTTTGGTGATATTTACTCTGGTTGTGATAAGTTTCAGCTTGCAATTGAAAGCAAGGATATCACAACCATGAAGACTCCTTTGGGGTTAGTACGGATGTGTACTCTCCCACAGGGTGCAACAAACTTAGTGGCACACATGACAAATGCTATGAATAGGGTACTCATGGATTTTATACCATAATTTACTATGCCCTTCTTGGATGATGTTCTAATCAAAGGGTGTGCAGTGGATGAAAAGAATGAAGAGATGGATGTTCATGGATGTAGACAGTTTGTTGCATACCATATTGTAGATTGTGAGAGGATTTTGACACGTCTAAAAGAGGTGCATTTAACTCTTTCTAGACAAAAGTCTGTCTTTGGAGTTGAAGAGGTTTTGATTGTTGGACATATGTGTGGGCCTTATGGGCAAAGGCCATCACCAGCAAAAATAGATGGGATTGATAGAATGCGAGATGTATGCATGAATGTATCAGAGGTGTGTAGATTCTTGGGTGCATGTGTGTTCTATTCGATATGGATTCCTCACTTTGCACATGTAGCCGATGCTCTTTATCAGCTTCTAAGGAAAGGTCAAAAATTTCATTGGGAAAGGAAGCATCAGAAAGCAATGAAGAAATTGAAGCAACTCTTAAAATCTGCTCCTACATTGAGGAAGGCTGACTATTCACATGGAAAGCCTATCATTATTACTATTGATACAAGCCCAATTGGGATTGGATGGGCAATTGGGCAAGATGATGAGGAAGGACAAAGATATGCAATTCACTTTGGTGCTAAAGTATTGACTAAATGACAGAGAAGATATCCACAGGTTAAAAGAGAATTATGGGGGATTGTGACAGCCCTTAAATGTGATAAGGAGTATTTTATGGGTGCTCATGTAGTCATTGAGACTAATTGTTCGCTGGTATTGGGTATGATTACTAGTTGTGCTACCCCGGACATTGCTATGCTTCGGTGGATTGCATACATCTAATCTTTGAACCCTCAATTTCAGCATATTGCAGGAAGATATAACCCAGTGGAGACATGTTATCTCGAGCATGCTATGAGAATCAAGATGGGATGATGGATGAGGAGGAAGAAGATGAATTTCTTATGGCTGAAAATGATGTTGCAAGAGTGAATTTAGCAATGCAAGGTGTTGCTACAGCATTAATAGAAGCTTGGAAAACAAAGAGAAGACACTTTAGATGTTTTGCATATTGTGTAGAAGTGTCTCTGGAAGACAAATATGCATGGGAGTGGCTGAGAATTGGTCAATATCTCAGATGAGGAGTTTAAGAAGATCAAGAGGAAAGCCTATAAATTTTTCTTAAAAGATGGATACTTATGGAAACATACTAAAAAGAAACAGAGTATGCCATTGCGAGTTTTGGGTAATAGAGCTTCACAAGTAACTGTTATGCAAGAATTTCACGAAAGCTTATGGGTTGGTCATAGAGGTGTTTGGGGTACTTTTACAATGATCAAAGAAAGATATTGGTGGCAGGGTATGTATAAGGATGTTGCTCACTTTGTGGAAACATGTACGACATGTCAAATGTATTCATCTATGAGACATCCAGATGGATTGCAACCCACATATCCGTTGTCTCTTCATTTTAAGTGGGTGGTGGATTTGGTCACAATGCCTACAGTTCTTTTGCAAATGAGGTATCTTGTACTTGCTCATGAAGACTTGACTAATCAAGTGGAAGGGAAATCTTTACGTACTAAGACAACAAATGTTGTATGTACTTTTCTCTTAGAAGAGATTTTTTGACGATATGGCTATGTGGGAAAAATTACAGCAGATAGGGGTGAGCTAAATGCAGATGAGGCTCATGATTTCTTTGCACGGTTGGGGATAAAGCTTGCTTTAACATCAGCCTATAACCCTGAAGGACATGGAAAAAGTGAAAGAGGTCATCCACCTATTGTGAAGGCATTGGCAAAAGCATGTGGAGAGAAGGCAAAAGAGTGGCCATGATTGCTCCCTTATGCTTTGTGGGCTGACAGAACAACTCATAGTGCTGTTACAGGATATATGCTTGTAGAGTTGATGTACGCTCAAAAACCTATCATGTCGATAGAAGAGATGACAGTCACATGGAGTGTGTTACCTTGGGAGGAGGAGTTGAATCGAGAGGAGTTGTTGGCCTTACGCATTAGACAATTGGAAAGAAAGTCAGAAGACATAGAGGCAACAACTGCAAAGTTAAGGGCATCAAGGATATAGAACAAGAAACGGTTTGACAAAAGACATAGACTGAGACCAAGAACCATACAAGATGGGGATTGGGTATTGATTTATGATAGGAGTTTAGATAACCAGCATAGTGCCATGCGTAAAGTTTCCAAAAGATGGTTTGGACCCTATGTGGTAAGACAGGTGTTTGATAATGCTATTTATGCATTAAATGAGCTAGATGGGATAGCCATCAAACTTTCGGTAGCAGGGAAAAGGATCAAATTATTCAAAAGGCGGGAATCTACTACTTATGAGTTGCCAGAATTGGACGAAAATAGTGGTCATGATATAGGAGCTAGCTAGGAAGATATGGAAGATAAAGAAGTAAAGGATATGGTTGCAGAGGATGAGGAGGACTCAAAATTCGGTGACAACTAGGATTTTGGCACATACTGGAGGATGTGCAAGTTCAGAGGGGATGGATGTCGTGATGTTATGAGGACACAGTGTGAAAAAGTATAGAATGCATCATCATCCGACTTCTTTATTGATCTAGAGAGTCAATGTGATCTGAGCCATTAGTACTAGTGTGAGTTGCATGGATTATCCAAAAATACTAGATTTTTGGATAATTTTAGTCTATTTTTTATATTATTTATTGTAAAAATCCAAAAAATTTAGAAAAAGATTCTAGATTAGGATGGCATGCAAAAAGCTAGTTGCTTTTTTAGGCAATTAGGGGAGTTTCACAAAAAAGATAGATTGACAAATTCGTGCGGGTCGCGATCACTGTAAACAGGCTGAAAACTGCAGATTGAACTGAAAAAAGAAGGAGTGATCCAGGAGATCCGTGATCAGGTATCCTAGGGTTTTACCCCCCCTTCGTAGCCAACGGAGCCATCAAATTTGGGTTCCGAGTAGTAGAGAAGGAGTTGTAATTTTTATGCATGTTTTGTTCTACGAAGAAGCTCTAGGAGGAAAACTAATGCCTGGAGATTGAGTAGTGCAAAGATTCCAAGTTCTTTCAATACATATTGATTCAATTTATTGTGCTTTTTTTGTAGTGTTTACCACTTGCGTATTCTCTATCTTCTCTTTCATCTCCTATCTCTACTTCCTTCTACTTCTGATCCCCGGTGGATTCGACCTTTCAACAAAAACCCCTCCGACACCGTCCTACGATTTGGTGGACCTAGTTAGCCAAACAACTTCCCCCAAAATGAAGAAAGGGTCAAAAAATCATGACCATTCTAGGGTTGAGTCTTAAAACTAGCTAAGTAGCATTTAGGGGGTTAGTGTAAAACTAAGCATTATGGGTAGAGGGGTTCACACTCATATCCCCCTCATTTCTTACTCTCATTGAACCAAGTGCCATACTTGCCTACCATAATTTGTCTAATGTCTCGTGCAATTGGAATACTAGAGTGCTGCTAAAGATTATGGTTGTGTCTTTAGGAACCTACAAGTTGATCCTCATGGGATGAGACTGTATACTTTGCTAGTAAGGTAGACCTAGAGAACACCTAGTTTCCTAAGTCCACATGCTCATAAGCAGCACAAATGGTGACAGCTAGGATCAAATCCCTAGATGACTATCAATCTACCCTCCCTATGATTTAGGGTTGGGTATGTTTCAAACAAGATGGCAAAAGAATAGGCATCCAAGAACTTAAACTATTGAAGGAGGGCTATGTCCTAACAGTGAATATTGTTGATATGTTGATATGATACTTGAAATCAAGACCAATACTGTTTTCAAATCAAGGATACAAGCAATTTAAAATGGGATCATGCTACAAGGATTCCTGAAATGTATCATGGTAACAATAATCTCAAGCTATTTCCCATCTATGGAAAGTTCTAGAGTATGGATGACATGGGGCTAAAGTACAATGGTCACCTTTGGACCAAACTAATGACATCTAGCATGTCAATCCCTTATATTGTGCAAGTGAGTTACTACATGGTTGCCTTGGACTATCACATGATAAATTGGTTGCACTATACCAACAATCATAAATTTAAAAATTCTTTCTTCAAGAGTTTGTTATTAAGGAAAGTAGAGCTCATGCATGATGCCAAGAATGGCAACACTGCAATTTTATATCATTACTATCATATATCAACCATTTGCATAGAAACTTGAAAATGTGTGGTGTACTATGTCATGCAACATGATACCAATATGATAAGACCAATGCTTTATATTGGTCAACACACTCATGTAGTGTAACCTAGCACATCCAACTCAATAATCACCAAAAAAAAATTAAGAGTGTATCTGTGGTTTCAAGACTAGATAGGAGGGCAAGGCCACAAAAGGTGCAAAAGATATTAGTAACAGATCTCCTTATGAAGTCACCAATGGTATAGAGACAAGCTTCCAATGGTGATGTTGTGGGAAGTGTGAGTTTATAAACTCCTTAGGTGATTTGGTGTCTTTTGTTGAGAGTCAAAGGTCCACAACTTGTGGTTTTAGTCACACACATAGGCTATTCACTAAGTCCTTGAGAATTTGCAGATTTTGATGTATTATGTAGCAAGAGAAGAAGAGTGAATGCCTATGGGGAAGTGCTATGATGTGCTATTAGTCCTAAAAAAGATATCAATGTATACATTCTTTCATAGTGTCAGAGGTGGGTATGAAGTTGAAGGCCTTGACCACAAGGGTTTAAAAGAAAAGGATACAGAGAATGGGATTAGAAAAGAATAAGAAAAGAGATTGAACCAATTTGAGAATAAAGAAACTTTGATCAAAGTTGTCACAAAGCCCTTTGATGAATACAGTGCACAACAAATCAAGTCCAATACATGCACTCACTATACGAGTGCAATATCGTGTGTTGGGACAATTACCCAAAAGCTCTGAGATCAGAACTCAGGGATGACCTTGCTATAGGATAATACCTTACTATACATGGTCTTTATGCAATCATAGAATAATTTGTTATGAAAAAACATATATTTTTCAAGAATCGCGTGGTGGAGAGGGTTGCTCAAGATGCTGCACTGAACACACACAGAATGCACAAGGAGAAGCTCACTCAAGAGACAAGAAGAGAGATGGAGGCCAAAACGTTTTCTTGCTGATTTCTTCTTCTTCTTCTCTTCCACACTCTTTACAATGTACTCAAAGTATAGATAAGATACAACATAAAGGAAAGTGGCCTACTAAGTCAAACAATGCATAACCGACTACACTAGTCGACTGGCGCTATAACTATGCCAGCTGTAAATAGGTGTAACAACCTGAATATAATAAGTAATGAGTCAGTGGCCATGTGAGAGTCATAATGACCATCGACGTGCTAAGTGTAGACGTGTGGACCCATCTAACCAGGCGGTCCATCATCCATGTCCACATGTGTTGAGCTTGCCATCTCAACACTCCCCCTCAAGCTCAACTGCATCTCTGCAACTCCAAGTAAGCTTCGAAACTTTTGAAGCTTCTCTGTACCCAATGCCTTCGTGAAGATATCAGCTATCTGATCCTGTGTGCTGACATACACCAAGTCAATCTCACCTGCTAGTACCTTCTCTCTCACAAAGTGGTAGTGTACCTCAATATGTTTTGTCCTGGCATGGAACACAGGGTTCCTAGCCAACTGTATACTGCTCATGTTGTCATAATAAATGACAACTGGACCTTCCACCTGCACATCCAAATCAGCCAATAACTTTTGCAGCCATACTACCTCACATGCTGCAACAGCAGCACCTCTATACTCAGCCTCTATACTTGACAAAGCAACTGTAGATTGCTTTTTGCTGCTCCAAGCAACTGCTGCACTACCAAGAGAGAACATGTATCCGCTGGTAGATCTTCTATCAGACATACTACCAGCCCAATCTGCATCTGTGTATCCAAACACCTGTACATCTGTACCTGCCTCATAGAAAAGTTCGTAATGTAATGTGGACTTCACATATCTCAATATGTGTCTGACAGCATCCAAATGTGGCTTTCTAGGTACTTGCATAAACTGACTCACAAGACCAACAGCGTAGCTCAAGTCTGGCCTTGTAATGGTCATGTAGATCAAACTCCCCACTATCCTCCTGAACATAGCAGGGTCTTCTATCTCATCCCCAACATCAGCACTCAGCTTTACATTCTGCTCCAACGGGACTGAAAGTGGTTTGCATGCAGTCATACCATACTTGGACAACATATCCAAGCCATACTGTCTTTGGGATAGCCATATACCATCATCACATCTGATCACTTCAATGCCAAGGAAGTACCTTAGTTCACCTAAATCCTTCATCTCAAACTTCATCTTTAAACAACCCTTGACTTCAGCAATCCCACTATCACTATCACCTGTAATAATCAAGTCATCCACATAGATGACTATGATGACCAAACCTGCATCTCCCTTTCTCACATAAAGTGAGTGATCAGCATCAGAAACATAAAAGCCAATATTAACAAGATACTCTCTGATCTTGTCAGACCATGCTCTAGGTGCTTGCTTGAGCCCATAGAGTGCCTTCTTCAACCTGCACACATACGTGGGATGCTCTAAATCTTCATAACCTGCTGGCTGATCCATATACACTTCTTCCTGCAAATCACCATGCAAGAAGGCATTCTTTACATCCATTTGCTGCAACCTCCAACCTTTGGCTGCTGCCAAAGCAATCACACATCTGACAGTTGTCATCCTAGCAACTGGACTGAAGGTTTCATCATAATCTATGCCATATGTCTGAGCATAGCCTTTTGTAACCAGCCTAGCTTTGTACCTGTTAATAGAACCATCTGCATTGTGCTTAATCTTATAAGCCCACTAACATCCAATAGCTTTCTTTCCCTTCGGCAATGATACTAGATCCCAAGTCTTATTGGCCTCTAATGCAGCCATCTCCTCATCCATTGCTGCATCCCAATGAGCATGACCAACAGCCTCCTCAAAACATGTAGGCTCAACATCCTCAACTAGTTTCACCATATAAGCATAATGGTGAGCTGCATAACCTTCAAAACCAAATCTTTTAACAGGGTATCTCACCCTGCTAGACCTGCGTACCACTGGATCACTCAATGGAGTCTTTGCATTAATGCGTGCTCTCTGCACACTTGGAGTCCTCACTGAAGGAATGCCAAGCTCATCATCCAAGCTCTCTGAGCCACTGGAGTCTCCATCAAGAACTGCATCAATGCCTTCTGGCACTTTACTCTTTCCTTTGTCTTTACCTGTAGTGCTACTAGATGCACCTGAAGATGTAGAGCTACTCCTTAGTCTCCCAGACCAAGGACTACCAGATGATGTCTCTGGTCCGCTAAGAGTTCGTGATTCTTGCTTTTCAGCCTGCACATGAGTGTCATGATCATCATCATCATCCAATGCATCAACACTAGATGCATACCAACTATTCATTTCATCAAAGATGACATCCCTGCTCACTCTGAACTTACATGTGACAGGGTTGTAACAGCGATACCCTTTCTGCTCCAAAGAGTATCCAATAAAGACACACTTTTTAGCCTTTGGATCCAGTTTCTTCCGCAACTCATCTGGCACATGAACATACGCAATGCAGCCAAATACTTTCAAGTGTGAAACATCAGGCTTCTTACCTGTAAAACATTCTTCGGGGGTCATACCATGAATTGCAGCTGTGGGAGTTCTGTTCAAAATATAAACAGCAGTATGAACAGCCTCAGACCAAAGATGCTTAGGCATATTCTTTTCAGCCATCAAGGCACGTGCAACTTCTGCAATATGCCAGTTTTTCCTTTCTGCAACCCCATTTTTGCTGTGGGGTATACATGCATGTGAACTGTCTCTTTATCCCATGAGACCTCAGAAAATCACTGAACTCATTGGAGAGGTACTCTCCCCCTCCATCTGACCTCAAGCACTTTACTTTCAAGCCTGTTTCTCTTTCAACTGCAGCCTTGAAAGTTCTAAAGTGCTCAAAAGCTTCACTCTTTTCCTTCATAAAATATACCCACAGCTTTCTAGAACAATCATCAATGAATGTGACGAAGTATGAACTACCTCCAAGAGATACATTTTGTGTAGGCGCCCAAATGTCTGTATGCACAACATCAAGGACATTTTTGCTTACATCTCTGTCATGTGAAAAGGGTTGTCTTGCCTGCTTACCAAACTGACATGCTTCACATACCTTCTGAAATTCTGCAACTTTAAATGTAGGCAAACCTGTAACCAACCCTTTGGACTGCATTAATTTCAGCCTTTGTACATTTGCATGTCCAATGCGTTTGTGCCAAATTTCAATGTCTGCAACAACACCTTTTCCTTTGGCATACATGGCAGCATTCATAGTAGGAATTCCAGCATCTAGAGTGAGCATACGTCCAACTCTACTTCCCTTTGCTACCAACCTGCATTTGACATTGAAGTCTTCTACAAAGCAGCCCTTTGCATTAAATCTGACTTGCAGCCCTTGATCTACCATTTGACCGACTGACACCAAGTTCTTTGTAATAGATGGCACATGTAATACATCTGAAAGACTCTTTGTCTTACCATCATGCAAGGACAAGGGAACTTTTCCAATGTGTGAAATTGGGTGGCATGAGTCATCACCCGTCTACACATAACCTGCATTCTGCAAATCCTGCATCTCTCCAAACCATTCTGCATGGCTGGTCATATGATTGGATGCACCTGAATCAACATACCAAACATCTTCATGTATTCCCTTTCCTGTAACAGCATTCAGCATATGCTGCATAACGAACAAACGTTCATTTTTGTCTTCATTCTGTCATGAAGACGATGCATAGTTTCCTTGCTGCAACTTACCACTGCGGATATCATCTTTCTTAGCATAACATTGGGCTGCAATATGACCTGTTTTGCCACAGTAGTGGCACACAATACCAGAGTTGTTAGAACCTCTGTTCTGCCATCCACCTCTTCCTCTAAAGCTCCCCCTGCCTCTAAAGTTACCACGACCTCCTGAAACCTGCATATCGCCAAATTGCTGATTCAATCTGTTTTGCTGGTTGTCACTACCACGTTCTGTACCACGGCCTCTTGAAGAGAACCTGCCACGTCCCCTTCCTGAACTGGAGTAGAAAGCCTGGACCTGTTCACCACTTCTTTCAGATGTCTCACTCTGCATGTTGATTTCTTCAGTGATCATTAGAGAGACCAACTCATCGAAATCTGGAAATGGCTTTTTAACATATACAGAAGTTACAAAAGACTTCCAAGCCTTTTCATTGTTAAGTCCACCCAAGGTAGACGACACCAAATCATCATCATCGGGCATTGCATCAATCGCTGCCAATGCATCTGCAATGCTTCTTACCTTCAGTGCATACTCATTGATAGACATCTTCCCTTTCTTTAATGTATTCAACTCTTGCTTGAGTTGAATCTTTCGTGCCTTTGTATTTACAGAAAACATACTTTCAAGTATGGTCCAAGCTGCATATGAATTCTCTGCATTTCTAATGTGTTGCAGCATATTATTGTCAATTACTGCAGACAACCAATACATGACCTTTTTATCCTTTGCATTCCATTCTTTCCGTGCCTTTGTCTCTTCTGCAGTTGGAGGATCACTCATCTCCGGCTCCTTTTCTTCACCTGAAACGAACTCGTAGAGGCCTTTTCCAATAAGGAAGTTCGTGACACGAAAATTCCATGATGGGTAGTTGTTCTTGTCGAGCTTCTCAATGATGGGGCTTCCACTGTTCTCTGCCATTATCACAAAATTAATACCAAACAGCAAGCAAATCTTCTGCAACCCTTGACCTGTAGTGCACAACAATACACCAGACAGCCTTTTTCACTGTCTGCTCAACAATACATGCAATCTGCAACCAGTTTGCAGATAAACCTTGTGTTTACTCACTGGTAAACACCTTTGAACTTACAGATCTGAAATCTGTAACCTGCGCACCCACGTTCGGTCAATACAGTCGAAGTCACAGTGTACCCTGAAACTACTGTCCGCAACCTTGCGGCTCTAAAACGGGCCTTGAAACGACCTCAAATGCCCAAAATAACTGCGGGAAACCCCTAAAGGGCTAATTTGCAAAATATATAGCGCTCTTCGCGCACACCAAATCTCACTGCAATCTGAGATTTTTGCTCTGCCCTGCTTTCGGTGCCTCCACAGGCACTATCCAAGAGAAGAAGTGGAAGAATGGGAGAGATTCTTACCCGTAGCTTGCTTGCTCGAACCTTGTTTCTTCTCCTTCACTTCAGCCTTCGAAATCAGCCTCTCTCAACAGCGCGGCTCTGATACCATGTCAAGAATCGCATGGTGGAGAGGGTTGCTCAAGATGCTGCGCCGAACACACACAAAATGCACAAGGAGAAGCTCACTCAAGAGACAAGAAGAGAGATGGAGGACAAAACGTTTTCTTGCTGATTTCTTCTTCTTCTTCTCTTCCACACTCTCTACAATGTACTCAAAGTATAGATAAGATACAACATAAAGGAAAGTGGCCTACTAAGTCAAACAATGCATAACCGACTACACTAGTCGACTGGCGCTATAACTATGCCAGCTGTAAATAGGTGTAACAACCTGAATATAATAAGTAATGAGTCAGTGGCCATGTGAGAGTCATAATGACCACCGACGTGCTAAGTGTAGACGTGTGGACCCATCTAACCAGGCGATCCATCATCCATGTCCACATGCGTTGAGCTTGCCATCTCAACAATATTACTATATTTTCATTTTCACATGATGTGTGCCACTCAAATCACACTTCTAGAGGGTTGTCAGTGGGTTGCAAGGGTGCTAAGAGTTGCATAGAAAAAAAACCCATGTCATGGCACATGGAACAGGCCGGCATATACAAAAAAATCCACCACTTCAACCATGTTTTTACTACCATATATAATAGTAAAAATCCACCTTTATGTTGCCCCAAATTCATCTAGAAGGGCTCTTCATATGCTTCAAGCATCAAAGTTTCATGCTTCAAATTTAGAATATCAATATTTATCCTAAATACCTTGTTTATTATAGCTCATAAGAGTCATGAGATCACTTCTGTGTTGCCCCAAACAATACCTTGAAGGTCTAAGAGTGTTCAACCATGTTTCTTCTTGCTCAAAGCTACTATTTGCATGAGAACTTACCTTCTTTCTCTTCACAAGTGGTTTCATCCCTCCCTAGATAGTTTGTGCCTAATTTGCCCATGTTAATATTGCCCTTTTGCTCCTCACTTTTCTCCACTTCATCTTGTCCACAAAAGTCCCATAAGTCTCCACTTATTCCCCTACATAAGGTCACATGAATGCAAGCTCTTGGTCTCACTGACTTACTTGACTTACCTTATCCTCTTGAGTTCAACATCATTGCTTGTGACTAAATCATTGAATAAAAACTCTGTAGTGTCTCGTGACCTTCTACAACATTATTAAATTTACACACCATAGTGAACAAAATTTGAGAAAAGAGTAGAGAATACATAACAAATATGAGAAGAATAAAAACGTCTTTAATTTCAAATAAATTGATATAAAGATGGCTTTATCCACCTATGCACTTCCAGGATGGTCTAGACAGAGGTCTAGATAGATGATAGGCAAAGAAGTTAAGGCTAGTTGAAGAAGTCTGACTAGGTGAGAGATATATTGTTGATGGCTGCAACTTGATGCATTGTAACCACTCTATCTAACCCAAAGGGTAGATCCATAGAGGTCACCTTTTTCCCATCCAATCACATAGACCTCATTTGATATACAAGTCAAGACCCAACCAATGTTTGGGTTCACACATAGCTTCTCCTCGTAAAGGGGGCCTTACAACTTAGAGCACCCTTGTTAACGATATTTTGAGAAGGCAAACTGGAACTACAAGTGCAGGTTCTCTTTTTTATGTATTAGTATTTTTGGAACTTCAATGTATTACTTTTTGAAACATTAGTATAATTGTATTATTATTGTACTCATGGACATCATCATATTATCATGGATGTATTACTTTGTGAGAGCCAAGCTCACTCCTGTGTAGATTGTATCTATCACTCACAATCGTATTTTTCGCACCCGCAAGTGTTGCATGGGTTGTGCACATGTATGTGTGATTAGATTAGCATAGGCTTGGTCTATTTAGGCCAAGGTTCAAGCACGTAATGAGGATTGGCTAGACTAGAACCCAATTAATGGGTAGGATGCCCAAAAGAGAATACAAACCCTAATTCACATTTTTGAAAACCCTAAATGCAAAAGGGGTGCAAACCCTAACCCTAACCCTAATCTTTTTTCTATATAAGGGTGAGAGGTCTCACTTGTATAGGGTTCTTTTTGGAACATCCATACTATGGAAGCTTTGTTAGTGTGACTCCTTAAGCTTTCTATTCAATCTTTCTAGTCCATCATCTTGCTTCCATTGTGTTGAGAGTGATTGAAAGGGAGAGAGTGAGACGTGTGTTGAGCAAGGAATTGAGGGAAGGTGAAGCTCTTCATCATCGTCTTGCTTTTCTCATCTTCTATACTAGCTCTTTGACTCATTGGTATGCTTGGTGGTGGATGCGAAGGATCAATATCACTGGATCATGTTGATCATGGTCGTGGAACCATCTTCAAACCTTCAAGTCATCAAACGCAAGAACATAAGTTGGATGAGTTCATTACAACGTGAGCTAGTCTTGTGTTCTTGCTTTCTTAGGTTGGAGAGGAGGATGCTTGGTTAGTTAGAGTGGAAAGTTGAGAGACAAGGTGAGAGATTGTTGCCAAAGTGAGTTGCAGTTTTTTTTTGAAACAATAGAAGTCTATTCAAAGTCTCGATTGTTGGTGCATTTGATTCAACAACCTTGGATCATTAATGGCACCTTACAAGGGTGGTGCATCGAGTGTCTCTCACAAAACTAGCTTATCATGTCATATGTATAGACCCTTGAATGCATGAAAGTTATGGGATCTCTTATGACTTCATAATATGGGCATGAAACTTTTATGATATCCACCCTGTCCAAATTTGCACATCATTTGGCATGTGTTGGACTATATTCTCCTACAAGTTTAGAGCTTTCTTCATCCATCTCTATATCATCCTCATCATCCTTCTCAACACTATCTTGGAAAGTACTAGCATCGAGCCCCACTACCTCATATGCATCAAACTCATGTCTCTTGAAGATTTTGATCCATTTCATGTAATTGGAATCCTCAAAGCTATCCCATCCAACACATTGAGAGAATAGATAGCATTATCATGCACATACATCACCACATATGGACCAAACCACCATTTTGAGACCTTCCAAATAGTGCTTTCTAGTTACCTAATCTAGCGTCATAAAATAGCACCCAGAATCCTTCTTGCATTATCCTTAGCTTGAGTCTATGTTTTTTATCAAAATTTTGTTATTGTGAAGCATTGCTACCCTCAATACTATAAATACTATTTCATGTCTTCTAGTCTCCTCTCTAGTTATCGGATGCATAGAGCAAGTTGTTCTCTCTTCTCAACCCTTCCCTCCCAAGGTAACACACTCCATGTTAAAGCCACCTCTTCAATAAGCATAATAGGCTCTTGTGTATATATCAAATCAATAGGCATATATCCAATCACTGCATTATGTGTCATTTAATCAGCCCATAATGCATTTGGTAATAACCATGGCCACTCTTTTACTCTATCTTTCCATGACTTTGCCAATGCCTTGATGATAGGAAAATGGCCCCTCTCGCTCTTTCCATTTTTCTCTAGATTACACGATGCTAAAGTTAATGCAAGCTTAATTTCTAATTGGGAGAAGAATACACAAGTCTCATATGCATCTAGTTCCCGTATGTCACAATGTACTCTTACCTACATAATCATATCAGAAAAAAATACATCTTCCAAGAGATATTTGCATAGTACCTATGTTGCCTTAGTGCATAAAGTTCTTCATTTCACTTGATTAGTTAGATCCTCATGGAAAAGCACAATGTATCTCATCTGGCAAAGTCATGTGGGCATGGTGACCAAATCTATCACTCATTTATAATGAGTAGAAAAAGGATAGGTTGGCCAACCCATCTCTATATCTCATTGTTGAATGCATTTGATGAGTCCTACATGGTTACAAAAAGTGTAACATAATTATACATTCCCTACAACCAATACCTTTACTTATCTTCTCAAATGTGCCCCAAACACCTCTATGACGGCCAACCCACAAACTTTCATGAAACTCCTTCATTACCTCTAATTGTGTATCTTTATCACTTATGACTCGTAGTGGTGCCCCTTTCTTCTTCTTTACATGTTTCCAAATATATCCATCTTTTAGAGGAAACCCATAAGCATTTCTTTAATTCTTTTGTATTTCTCTTTAAACAATTCATCTCTCTTGGATGGTGTGATGAGGTACTACCCTATTTTTAGCCATTCCCCTACATATAATTCTTTTAAGAACATGTTTAAATATAAAACATAACACCTAAAGTGTTTTTTCTCTACTCTCCAAGGTTTATCCATCATTATGCACACTTTACTTATTGTTGTATTCACTATTTTACCAGCTATCCCCCTATCAGTTCATATGCTATAGTTGTTGAATTTAATTCTATCCTTGCATTTATGAATGATGTACTTGCAATGATAGCAATTGACAATTCAGCCCTACTAGTAGTACATGTATTTTTAGTGATAATTCACCCTTTTCTTCATCCATCATCCCATCTTCACCCTCAAAGCATGCTCTACACAACACGAATGTTGCAACTAGATTATTTCTCCCTACAATGTGATACAATTCATGATTTAATAATCTTTATATGCAATGCATCTTAGCATGGAAATATTTGGTGTAGCAAAATTAACATCATCCCCAATAATGATAAACAATCCATTTCAACAACCACATGTGAACCTATAAAGTACTCTTTATCACACTTAAGGGCTATCACAATGCCCCATAGCTCCGTCTTCACTTGTGAGTACCTCCTCTACCTTTCATTTAACACTTTTGCACCAAATATGATTTCATATATGTTTTCCTTCTCATTATCTTTCCTAATTTCCCATCCAATATCAAATAGGTAACTGTCCACTGTAATGATTATAGGATTTCCCTTTGAATGATTAGCCTTTCTCAATGTTAGTGCATGCATCAATAATCTCTTTAGTTTTTTCATGGTTTTGGTGTGATTTTTGTCCCATTGGAACCTTCAAAATGCTAAAGCAAGTAACTTGCATCCTTTCAATCCCATCGACCTTTGTTGACGAAGGCTTTCTACCATACAGCCTGCACATATGATCCACAATCAATACCTCTTCAACTCTAAACATAGACTTTTGACCTGAAAGAGTCAAAAGCACTTCCTCTAAGTGAATGAAAGTATTTTCACAGTTGGCTATATGACTAGGTGGCAACAAACTCTTTGCAACCATGCTCATTCATCTCTTCAATCTTCTTGACATCATTTGCACAACTCTTTATTGGTACATTGTCTAAGGATGGGATAGGTAGCTTTGGTATATAATCCCTCAATTCCTTATTGCATTCATCTCATATGCACCATAGATTTTGTTGCACCCCGAGAAAGAGTACACATCTATACCAATCCCAAGGTTGTTTTCATAGTAACGAGATCCTTACCCTCCAATGCCAACTATACTAGTCATACCCTCAGTATAAATCCCCCAAAGAATAAATCACTCTACTAATGAATTCCTTAGCAAAATCATTGACCATAGGACTTGCACCAACATTTCTATTTATCACATTTTTTTGACTAGCTACATATCTTGGATAAATATCAATACAGCATTCTTCTTGTAAATGATAAACCATTTATTTGAGTATGGCACTAGTGATTGCTCAAAATATTCATTCTTATCTCCTCATTTAGAAATTTTGTTATTTTGGGAAAATAAACTCATGATATAGGAATCGGCCTCAAATTCCATGGAACATGTGGAATGATAAATATCACCATTGGAGCTACTCCATTCAGATCCACATATCCTATTTCACCTCGTTGAAATGCAAAAAGCCTTTCCATGTCTAGATAACATTTGCTCAAAAAATTCCCTTTCTATAGGTAAAAGAAATGCATTACATCCAATTTTCAACTCTTTCAATGTTATGGTAGTAAACTTATGCCCAATGCCCTTTGGATATATCAAACTTAGCTGTCTAGACATTAACTCATACATCCCATCATCGAGGTAGTAGAGATATAGCAACTATCGTCTACAATCTCTTGTATTTTGTTTCCATCATCGCATTAGTCTATTCTTTCAATTATAAACCTTCCTATTGAGCAAACTGCTCTATGACTTGAAACATGTCCAAAGAGCAAACTCTTATATGACTTGGAATATGTCCAAAGAAGCAAACTCTTCTATGACTTGGAACATGTCCAAAGAGCAAACTCATAATACACTATTTTTTACCATATTTTCAAAATTTATCATTACTAAAATTGTAGCCATAATGTCTACAAAAAGAGGCCCTTCATATATGCCTGAAATGCCACCACTTGCAGTAGCTAATAAACTGTACTTTTTTGGCTTTATATATGCACACTCTTTTAGCTCTATATATGGAATCCATCCGCTAAAACATCTGAAACAATTTGCCATAAACTCGTTAAAACCAATAGAAAATACATCTCTTCCCACACTAGAAGGCTTCTTTAAAACAATACTACTGTAGCCCCGCATAATAGAGTGCTATGAAAACCCAAAATTAGAAACAATTCTTTTCCATCTTTGCTTCTCACTCTAACCAATACCTTTGTTTCCATATGAATAATACATTTTTTTCCATATGCATAGATGTGATATATGGTAGTCCCAATCAATTGGATCTCCCTCAAAGTGCCATGTTTCATTTGTGGGATAGGATGTTTCACAATAGTTCAAACTCGATTGAACTCCATCCAATCAATCACAATGACACCATACACGTATATTATGGCTTTACATAATTTGGGTCAATGAAAAACTCAAAAATATTTACAATTTTAACTTTTCTTATTTAGGCAATTCTCTTAAAATTCCAAATTAAGAACTAACGAAAGCACTAACCAAGCAACATAAATAAAATTGGTCATTTTCTTATACCACCAAATAGTGCTTTCACCCTCCAAGGTGCTCAAGGGAAATTTTTTCCCAATGGTGTATTTTTTAAATTGCATTGCACTTTCTCTCTTCTCAATTTCTTATAGGCCAAAAATGACCTCAAAATCTCCCCTAATGACCCCTCAAAGAAAATCCTTTGGGATGGTGAGCAATTGAAATAGGTGTTTCATTATGATGTTACTCTTCTCCTTACCTAACAGTTTGTGCTATTCTATGAGATAGATCTTTTGTTAGCCCAATATAGGCAAGAGGAGGAGGCATATGAGGAAGATGGGGAGACAGACCAAAAGGAAGAAGGAGAGGGAGGAGGTGATGTCACAAGGACCCAATTGATCCACCTACACGATATCGTTCTAATATATACTTTTTGGTATGTATTGATTATGTAACTAAATTGGTGGAAGCTAAAGTGCTTAAGACTGATTGGGGCAAGGATGTAGCTCTATTTCTTTATGAGAATATGATTACTTGTTTTGGATGTCCACTAGAGTTAGTTATTGATTGTAAAGGGAAGAGGCCCAATTGATCCACCTACACGATATCGTTCTAATATATATATTTTGGTATGTATTGATTATGTAACTAAATTGGTGGAAGCTAAAGTGCTTAAGACTGATTGGGGCAAGGATGTAGCTCTATTTCTTTATATTATTACTTGTTTTGGATGTCCACTAGAGTTAGTTACTGATTGTGGATCTCATTTTTTGAATAATTTAATCTCTAAATTGATGGATCTCTATAAAATCAAACATCGAAAGTCTACCCCTTATTATCCTCGAGCCAACAGTGATGTAGAGGTTACTAATCATATTTTGATGACCATCTTAACCAAAACAATAGCTGAGAATAGATGTGATTGGGATGAGCACTTACCACTCTAGGTGTATCGGACTGCCTACAAGGTAACAACTAATAAGACACCTTTTAGTTTGGTTTATGGGGCTGAAGTTGTATTTCCTATTGAATTGAAAATTTCTACTTTGCGTGTTGCACTATGTAATTGTCTTGGAGATCGAGAATCTCTTACTCATTGCTTGTGTGAATTAGTTAAGCTTAATGAGGATCGTATGTTTGCTTTACAGCATATAGAGGCATGTTATAAATTACGAAAAGCCTAGCATGATAGATGCTTGAAGCTTAAACACTTTCAAAAGAATGATTTAGTTTTATTGTATGATAGTTGTCACTATAAATTTCCACGGAAACTTCGTATCCGATAGTTAGGTCCATTTTAAGTTAAAGAGATTCATGATAATGGTTCAATGAATATTCAAGACTTAGAGGCAGTACATGAATCCTTTTGCATTAATGGTCTTCGCTTGAAACCTTTTGTGACTTAATTGGGAAGTTTGGATCAAACGGGGTAGATAAAATCATTTGACTATTTTTTCTTGCTCATTTTGATGTTTTTTTTTGTTTTTTATGGGTAGGAAAGTTCTTCATGGGATGCAGGTATGGAGATTTTGTGGATGGATGCCCTCAAACCTCGCCTCGATGATGATAGTTATAATCCTATACATGTGATATTTTATAGTATTCCTCGATTTCAAATGCATGATAGGTTTTTGTATGTTCCACGGGATGAGATGTGTCGTGGTGTACATTTTGTGACTATATTTTGTTACAGTATCACCCCCACTTTAGTTGCTGACCATGTCATCAGAGGTATCTTTATGTACATGCTCAGTTACTGTGTTGGTAGGGTCGGGATATTTTCGATGGTATGGTACCATTGCCATGCAGGAAGCTATTTGTTACACTTTTCAACGTCATGATTATGCTAGTGTATTTACCCCTAAATGTGGTATTTGTTAGTACTACTGGATGGATAGGGAGCAAAAATAGTTTGCTAGATATCAAATTATTGTCTATCATCTGACTCCATCATATTTAGATATTGCATTAGATTGATAGTTGTCCTTATTGGGACCACATTTGTCAGTACATGGATGCGATGACATGCTACTCTTTGGGATCTTTACCTGTAGCACCTATGCCTTATGTTGATGATGTCACTGACATTGTGCTCTATGAGATAATAGCAAATTCTAAGTAGCGTGGATGAGATATGTTGCATTGGTGGGTATTTATATCTATCATTTGCCCATGCAGAGTGACTAATATTATGTGCTAGATTAGATTCCTCTCAAGCGAAGTTGTTGAGCTGATGTGTTTGAAAGTTCAATTTAGTGATGCTTCCTAGCCTTCTAGTTGTTTCCTTTATGAACAGAGACTTAAACTACATTAAAATAACTCAAGTTCGAAAGAGTCTATCTATTTATTCTTCCAAATAAAAGAAAAAAAACCCCTAAAGATTGAAGGGTTGAAAAGGAAAGAAAGAAAGAAAGAAAGAAAAAAAAGAAGATAACCATCACCTCTGAGGTCTTGGTAGGCTGTAGGGATTTCCTTGACGGGTGCCCTACGTCTGATGCCTTGCATCTCTTTGGGGTAGGACCTTTTGAGAAGGAGAATAAATATATATACTCTTTTGAATTTGAAAAAAAAAACAAAAATAAAAAAACTAAAAGACAAAAATAATGAAAAAAAACAAGAATAATTGGGAGTTAGGGACCATTGATTGGTTGTTCTAGTAGAACATAGAGGGTTAATAGTTAAAACCATAGGAGTTCTATTTGGTATTGTAATATTGGTTTGCCTTGTTTGGGGTTCTCTGTTAAGAATGGACCTTCTTAGTGATGCTATTTCAGAAGCAATATTTCTAGTAGGAAAGTAGCATGACATTCTCTTGCCTAGAGGGATTATTGTTGCTTAACGACTCTAGAACGCTTCCTAGTTGGTATACTACACATGTCGTGGATGAAATTATGTTATGTTGCACCTATTTCAAACTCTTTGAATGCTCTCTTTACTTCCGTTGTTTACTTTATATCCCACTCATTAGATGGCTTTTCTATCTTTTTAGTGGCTAATAGTCTTTTCGGTTTGTTGTTTTGCAGATTTCGTAGCTATTCTCGCGAGGACGCTTGTGGCTTGGAGGGGGAGAGTATTTATTTTTCACATCATAGTTATTGGCTCATTGGCTTTGAGGCTTTCATGGATGATGCCGCCATTGGAGCAATACTTTGAAGACTGCAGCTATTGTATTAGTTCACAGGAGCTCACTAAAGCTAATGAGGGAGGAATGAATTTTGAGCTATTTTTACACTATTTTTCATGAAAATTGAAGGGCTTTGGCTTTGTACTATGCAATATTTTTCATAAAAATTTAATACAAACAAGATCATAAAGTCGTATTTGGTCATGCTAAGTTGGAGTTAGAAGTAGAGAGTTATGATATTTTAGATGGGAAATTTTAGGGAGTGGGAAAAACAGTAAGTGATAGAAAGTAGATGCAGGGAAATATTTTTAGTAAAAAGCATAGACATTTTAAAGATGGGAAAAATGCGAGTATAATTTAGCATGCATACATAACATTCAGGTTGAGAAGCCATGGATGGGGTCAAAAATAAGTCTAGAGATGTGGAAGGGTGGAAGTGGGGGGTTGAGCAAAAAGCAAGAAAGAGAGCGAAAAATGGGTGCCATGTTGCGTAAAATTGTTGATCAGTTTGCTATAACATTTGGCCTCAATTTCAGCATCATATGTTGCAAATAATCCCTATTCTCATCTCCTTCCTCATCATCTCGTTCTTGAAGAGCATTCTTGGGTGTAGGGAGAGAGAATTTTCAGCAAGATTAAGGGAAATTTAGGGGATATTAGAGAAAAAATGTGAGAGATTGAGATTTGAAGATTGTTGAGTGTGAAGGGAGAGGAGGATCAAGCACTAGCATCACCTAATATGGCTGAAGATCTTCCTTTCTCTCATTAATCAGGTATATCAAGTTCTATTAAAGATTGAATGAAAAAATGCATAGTTTGAATGATTTCTTATTGAATGCATTTAATTTATGATTTTTAGTTTAAAATGGATGAAAAGAAGTCGAATGCTTGCATTAGATGGATTAAAATGATAATAAATGGTGCAAAATAGGGCAAATTTTGAATTTGCAGGTCATAATTAAGGGATATTAGGAATTATGGGTGATATTTATAGAAAACTAATTGAAAAAAAGTAAAAACATAGTAAAACAAACCTAGGGATGGATCTTTACCTTCTAGAGATGAATTCATTAAGAGACATAAGCATTTTAGTAATAAAAATAGTAGTTTTTGTTCATAATTAGGAAAATTTAAGAATATTAATAAATGATTAAGGATAAAACCTAAAAAACAAAGTTGAATTATAATATTATGGATCTCCTCATCAATTCTTAGCTTTAATGGATCTCTAAAATTAGAGATATCCAAATTTTAGTGTTAAAAATGATAGTTTTTGGGTGTTTTTAACAAGTAATTAGTAAATATTAAGAGTAAATGAGAAAATTTATTGATGCAAAATGGAAGATGGGTTGCATTCATTATGGAGAATGTCTAGTTCATACACTTTAGGTTTTTGAGTTAAAAAATAATTATTATGAAAAAATTTATTTTTTGAGAAATAATAATAAATATAAATGAATAAGTCCTGATAATGAAGGAATTAGTAAAACAAATGAAAATAGACTATAGTTTATTTTATGTTCTTAGTTTGATATTAAAATTCTACATCTAATGGAATCTATTTGAAAGTACTTTCTTTGTAAAATGCTATTTAGGACCGAAGTAATTAGTATATATTAGTGATTTTATTGAAGTATTAACAAAAATTAATGGTAAATTAAGAGTTTTTAGAAAATTTCTTTCACTTATTTAAATGCTAAGTAAAACAAGTTTGATATGTTAGGAGTTGTAGTTCAAAATAAAAGTTAAAGACTACAAGTAACTTTAAGGGGACTGTTGGGTGAGTTGTTAGTTAAACTATATAAGGGAAAGATCAAATGTCTTTTATACTGATAAGTAGGGGATAAAGAGAGCATATAACTCCACTTCCAATCCTTAGTTAACACAATGAATTCACATATAGTCATCTTGCCAAATATATTTGGGGTCTTCTTAGGGGGGCATCACATTTGGATGAGTTTGCCTATAATAAATCTACTCATGCTAGCATTGCAGTTTCACCCTTTGAGGCTATGTATGGCTACATGGTACCCCTAACCACACTTATTTTCAATGAGAATATTAACCCTCATGGAAATAAAGAATTGGAAAGAATACTAGCCCTTCTTCAACAATGTAAGATGAATCTTAAAAAAGCACAAGATTCAATGAAGGTATATGCTGATGAGAAGAGGTAACCCTTGGAGTTCCAAGAGGGAGAGTTAGTTTTATTGAAATTACCCAAGTCTCACTATTGTACTTTAAAGGTTGGATCCAAGAACAAACTTGCTCACAGGTTCTATCGACCTTAGAGAATCTTAGAGTGTATTGGAGACTTGGCATATAGATTCAAACTTTCCTCTTCCACAAAGATTCATAATGTATTTCATGTCAATCAGTTCAAACCCTTTTATGGTACCCAAGTAGAAATAGTTGATGACTACCTCCTATGGATGAAGAAGGGCTTATTCATTACATTTCTAAGGAGATCATAGGTCAGCATGAAAAGAAGCTTTGCTCTCACTCTATCATTGAGTATTTGATCAAGTGGAAGGGTTACCACTTGAGGAAGCTTCTTGGAGGTCAAATTCTATTTTGGATGAGTTTTCCTATCTACAAGATGCATTAATGGTTGAGACATAGTCAACATGGGAGCCAGTTGTGCTACAAACAAAGTCTAGATAGCAATTTTTTAAAATAAATTTTAATTTTCTTAATTTTTAAAAATATGTCACCTACATGTACTCTTCAATAGCTACATTTTGACATGTGGCATGCACACATTCCCTTTGGATACTTCTATCAAAAGATATGGCATTTTTATTCAACCTCAAGTAAGTTACTCATGAATATATGTGTGTATCACGTGGGTTCAAAATAAGGTATTTTTAAAATACTATTTTTATATATTTTTTACATATAGAAAGATGTAATATAAAGGGGTTATTTATAGATTGAATAGAAATGGGTTATATTTTATTTAGAAAATTTTGATAAATAAGGATATTTATAAATCGGCCTTGAACACACGTGATGTAGAGGATATACATATAGTAACTTCCCCGAGTATTCAGCATGGCCTATTTTTAGAGCAAGATATCTATTCTTTATAGAGTTTGTTTCTTGAAGATTTGAAGGCTCCAATTTCTTTGCATTATGTATATGGCAGAGGCTTTCCTTTATGTCTTCATTTCAACAAATAACTCTTCATTAATTGATTCACTTTTTAATTTTTATATAGCTGAAATCAAAGTGGTACTCTATTTCATCCATCCTTCTTTGCCATTGTAAATGTGTTTTTGTAGGTAAAAAACCTTTAGGCACAAGAATGGATTATAAGAAGCTAGGAAGACATGTTTTAGTGAGAGAGTTATTAATAATACATTGTCACGCTAACATAGGTATTAAAGGTATGAGACGTGCAATTTTTGATATCTTTTATTATAATACAAGTATTGTCTCTCATCTCACCTGCTTGTACTTAGCTTTCATGGCTTCCCTCTCTTCTTTCATATCTTTCTAGTATTTCTCTCTCCTTATCACCCACTCTCTCTCTCTCCTGTTTTGTCTCTTTTTTGCTCTTCTTTCTCTCATCTCTCATCTCTCAACTCTCTCCTTGACAGTGTCTATTCACGTGACTACTATCTATATTTACTGAGAAGAGAGATACTATGATTACCATGTTTGTCAAATGTGAAGAGTTGGGTTGTTCATGCAAGGAGTTGAATAAACTTTACTTAGTTATCTAAAGTGATGATAGTATTTCTTTTTATGACATCCAATATATATTTAACATTTTAGTTTTTGAGAGTAGTATTTATGTGGCATGTGTTGACTTGCTAGCCTTTTAAGTAATGGTCTTTTTTGAATTGTATCATTGTATGTTTTATGGTTTACGGCTAGGTCTAGACCCACTAAGAAGCAGTTGGGGAATTTTCATAATTTTTTAAACTATCAGATAGGACTTTTGGAGATGCCCGACAGTGGGGGACTTTGAGACAGATGTGAGAGATTTTTCGGACCTCGAATCGGACGTCAAATGTGAGAAGGGGAGTGCCTAGAGCTAAGAACCAAAAGAGGCCAAGTTAAAAAATACTCAAGAGGGGTAGAACGGTGTGACCCTTGGGGCCCCCAAAAATTTGACAATTTAGGAGGGAGTGGCCATTTTTTGGAAACGAAAAAAGAAGAAGAAAAAACTCCTCCATGGCACAGTGTAGACGAATGGAGAAAGGGGGGGCCTTAAGCCAAGTTAGAGGTTGCAAATACTCATAGCAACCGAATAGCCATGGATTGTTGATGATTTTGCCTTCCAATCACCAGTCTCCATGCTTACAATCGCTGTCTGAAGATGGAGATCCAAAAATAGTCTTTCTCTCTCCTCCCTCTCTCTCCCCTTAAGAGGCAATTCATGCCCATGAAGAGGATTGAAGACCGCTTATCCAGCATGGTACCGGATCATTCCCAGATTGGTGGAGGGATAGAGTTTGCTGTTCGGAGGTGGAATGAGCATTGAATGAGGGCTGATCTGTAGTCCCACATCAAATTTTGAAACCCGCAAAGAATGAAAAAAATCGGTAATTCTATTTTATGAAGGAAAATTGCTTATTTTTTACATTTGATTGAGTCAATGTTATTCTTATGGAGTGAAAATTGGTAGGAATGCCATTCACTGTTTTTTCTATGCTTCCATGATGAAAAAATCAGAAAACATAAAGTCAAAATATTGGAAATAATTTTTAGAAGCCCGTAAAACACGGTTTTTATGAGGAAAATGGTGTTTTTGGTATTTTCAGGTGGGATAAACCAATACATGGGATAAAATGCTAATAAAGTCTATATTTCTATTGTTCTAAGAATCAAGAGCCACAGCTCTAAAAATATATCAATTTTTAATTGGAAAAATAGAGAAAAATAGAGAAAAATGGGGAAAAATAAGAGAAAAAAATAGGAATATGGCTTAGAAAAATACGAAAGAATATAATAAGTGGTTGTGGATATATGGTGGGGCAAAGCATGAGGTTTGGCCTCAGTTTGCCCTATCTTTTTGTTACAGTGTGTGATTTATTGCTCTTTATACACTAAATCATGACAAAATAATCTCTATACACCTATATAATGAACCAAAACTTAAACGATGAGGGGGAGTAGGATTTCGTGCAACAGTTTGAGGGTTGAAATAATACAAATTTTGATTGGTTTTTTAAATGCATAGCATTTAGGAAATGGCCTATTTGGAAATTAGGGATCTAGTAGCACAAGGTTTGCCTTGGTGCTAGATTCTTACAACAAAGCATACACGTATTAGTTGAAATTCATAGAAAGATTGTTTGCATACTAGCACATAGGCTAATTTCGAAACATAATTGTTTGTGCACAATAAGACTTCCACTATTGCATTAATCATACATGTGGTATCAACTCCTGGAAATGCATAGCAATTATTTGAATTATACTTGACCTATGCTTGAGAGGGTGAGATTCCCCTTGCCGTAGGTTGGGTTAGTCATTTGTTTCTTGGGGAAAATTATTGGTAAGTAACATGATATCTCCTGGATCTCGTTGACAAAGAGAGGAGTCTTGTGCAAATGTGTTTATATGTAAAGCAGCGCATTGAGGGGCCAATTCCCAAGATGTAGGAGACTCATAGGAGAGCTGCAGTGGGGTCACGGCAATCAATAGGTGGGGTGTCTCTTATCTATGATACGTGGCACTTATTGCCAATATATGTGGGATACCCCCTTTGAGGGGTTTTGGGGAAGGTGCTGTTGGACTTTTATCTAGTTACAAATGCAATATTAGAAGTACCTAGTGTGCATTTAGTTATTACAGACGCTCCTAGACCATGAGGCTGGGTGGTGGTGGAGGTGTCTGTTGTATACATGAGGTCTGGCTAGTGCCATAGCTAGTGCCAGCCCATTTTTGATCCCATCACAGATCGTTGGAGAGAAGTTGGATAATAAGAAATTTTCATTGTGAAAATTCAAGATGAATCTTTTTTTAGTTGGTAGAGGTTTTTGGGACCTATGTACAGGTGATGAGGCTGAACCTGAATTGCCTGAGAAGAACACAACCAATGATCGGAAAAGGGCTCATAAGCTATGGATTAAGAGAGCATGCAAGGTGCTACACTAGTTTTCATTATGTATAATCAATGTTAGGGCAATATAGATCACTGGATGTGAGTCCCCAAAAGATGCAATGGGACATACTCATGAAGAACTATGGAAATATGACACATGCATGTAAGATTCACCTGAAACAACAGCTCAACAACATGCCTAGGAATGGCAGGAACATCCAAAAATATACGACAGAGGTTAAGACCATGGCTGACCAACTTTCCACCATTGGATCAAAGGTATCCGAGGATGATATGATTGCTTGAATGGACTTGGCAAGGAATACAAAGCACTCGATACATCTATATCTATTAAAGTTGAACCCCCTAAATGGGATGAGTTTATTGCTTTGCTGTTGCATGAGGAGTTAAATCTTGGATTGAATACAGGTACTAGTGCATCTTAGAGTAGAGACACTATTTTTTACTCTAGCCAGCGTGGCAGAGGTGGCAGAGGCTGTGGCTCATTTCGAGGTCGTAGTGATACTCGAAACACTTATGGACAATAGCAGCATAGTAATTGGCATGGCACAAATACACAAGGACAACGCGGATCTGGCGGGTTTAGAGGCAGGGGGAGATAAACCTGAGGTAGAGGTGGTGGATCTGGATCACGGCAGTTGGACTGTCATTACTATGGTAGGTATGGGCACATTGCAAAGGATTGTTACAAGAAGCAGGGAGATATGAAGGAAAAGGGCAAACAACATGGGCACTATGCATCTTCTAGCGGTGCTCATGATGAGTAGGTTGACAGATTGTTTGCCATGCAACATGTGTCCAAGAATGCATCTAGATAGAATAGAGATAAGAGATGGTACATTGACTCTGGAGCTTCAAACCACATGACACCTCATGGAGAGTGGTTTGATGAAATGGTTGCAGGCTCACATGGTTATGTATGTACTGGGGATGACACCTAGCAAGACATTAAACACATAGGAGTTGTTCCATTGATTATGTCTGATGGCAAGAAGAAAAGCTTGCATGATGTATTCATGTACCGTCAATAACCAAGAATCTTTTTTCTGTGGGTTAGATGGCAGAAGAGAATTTGCAAGTGAGGTTCAATAAAGATGGATGCTTCATTGAAGAATACGGAAATGGATGCAAACTAATTACCAAAGGCAGAAGGGATGGCTAGATGTTTACATTGGATGCGACCATTCCAGAACTTAAAGTAGCCATGTTTACACATGATGAGAGTGCTATTCGAGATGCTGAGATTTGGCACAAAAGGATTGGCCATGCCAATGTACAAAAATTGAAGTCTATGCAGCAGAAGGAAGTGGTACTTGGATTGCCCAAATTCAAGTACAATGATTTTGGTCATGTATGCCCTGCATGTCAGTTTGGGAACCAAGCACAATTTCCATTCGTGAGGCATGTAAAGAATAGCTTGCAACCCTTATAGTTGGTGCACTTTGATTTTTGGGGTCCATCGCATAATGCTTTGTTTGGAGGTGCATGCTACTATGTATCTTTCATTGATGATTTCAGCAGGTACACTTGGCCTTACATTCTAAAGCATAAAGATTATGTGTTTGATGCATTCAAAGACTTCAAAAAGCATGCTGAAAATGAGTTGGGATGTCAAATTTCATGTCTACGATCAGATGGAGGTGGAGAATATGTCTCTAATTACTTTGACACGTATGTTACTAAATATGGGATCAGACAACAGTTAACTTGTAGCTATACATCGTAGCAAAACGGTGTTGCAGAGAGAAAAAATAGGGTCATGATGGAATCAGCTAGAGCTATGCTGAATGAGAAGAGTCTGCCAAATGGTTATTGGGGTGAAGTAGTGACGATTGTTGTCTATTGAGATATTTGCAATCACACCTACTTCAGTCCCTTTATGAGAAGCAATGAGGGATCATGACCAGAATCCCATATGCACAGTAGGAGAAAGTCCCACCACTCAAATCCTATAAAGCATTGTCCTTGTACTCTTTTTCTAATGCAATGATAGTACTCTTTTCTTTCCAGTAAACTGTCATGTCACTGTCAATACACAAGATTGTGTTTATGAGTCCAAGTCTCAATCTTGGAACCTAATTCACTTGTGTAACAATTTGTCCTAGTCAAGGTCAATGTCTTCATGATTTTCTTTGTCCTCTTTCAACCTCCATAGCTTCCACATCTGCCATGCTCTAGATCCCACATATTTCACATTGTCTATGTGCTGAATTGAACCCCTACAATAGGGATTCATGATGTTACACCCTATGAGAGGTTATATGGTCATAAGCCTGACATTTCACACTTGAAGGTATTTGGCAACATTGCATATGTGCATATATCAGATGAAAAGAGGAAGAAATTGGATCCTAAGGTAGTAAAGAGCATGTTTTTGGGGTATGCATAGGACTGGAAGGCCTATAAGTGCTATGCATCATCTACACAAGAGACATTGATAAGCAGAGATGTTTTCTTTGACGAGCTAGCTTCCTGGTATGGGAATTTAGTTGTAGTACCTACTAATGAATCAGCCAATATAAGTAATGCTGAAAATACCCCTGCAGTTAGTACTTCCATGAGAGTGGTCAAACAAGTGATATATAATCTACAATGAGTCCTTGGTCGGGACGGTTGCACAGTCGCACTTCTATGTCCATTGACATGGACATGTCAATGAGGGGGAGAGCAGATAAGGAAAAAGAAAAAGTGTTTGAGGATGTAACAGGACCACTTACTGCATTTTATGAGTTATCCAATAGTGATAGCTTGGACAGTGAGTTGGGGATTCCATTTGTCATGACACTAGGTGCTAGGCAGAATCGTTATGTGCCGCCTCATGAGAGGCAAGCTCAGAGTGAGCCACAGATACGGAGGTCTGAGAGAATCAGGAAGCCAATTGACATGTTGACTTACATTAGATATTTATCCCATCATTATGCTTATATGACGAAGGTGACAATTTTTAAAGAACCCACTAAGTCTGATGAGGCAGTTGTAGATGAAGACTGGCATGCTACCATGGATGAGTATTCAGCTTTGGCTAAAATTGAAACATGGGATTTGGTGCAGTTGCCTGATGCCAAAATCCCTATTGGTTGGAAATGGGTGTACAAGGTCAAATGCAAATTAGATGGGTCATTGGAACACTATAAGGCCAGGCTAGTCACAAAAGGGTATGCGCAGTAGTATGGTCTAGATTATGAAGAAACTTTAAACCCTGTGGCAAAGATGGCAACAACTATAACTATCATTGCATTGGCAGCAGTTAAATGCTAGAAGTTATGGCAAATGGATGTGAAAAATGCTTTTCTGAATGGTGAGTTGTAGGAGGAAGTTTATATGGAGCAACCTAAAGGCTATGGGCATCTAGATTTTCTAACACACGTATGCAGGCTAAAAAATGCATTATATGGGACAAAACAGGCACCCAAAGCTTGGAATGCTTGAATTAGCAATTATTTACAACAACATGGGTTTAAATTGAGTGATGTAGATCATAGTTTGTTTGTGAAGAAGACAAAACATGGCTATGTGTTTCTAGTTGTCTATGTCAATGACTTGATTATTACTGGAGATTATAAAAGTGGGATTGCTGAAATAAAGTCATGTTTGCAGGTTGAATTCAAAGTCAAAGATCTTGGTGAGCTGAAATATTTTTTGGGAATTGAGGTAGTGTTGACACCTCAAGGCATATGGCTGCTATAGAAGCAGTATGCTCATGACATGTTGCAGAAGTATGGTATGGCTAATTGCAAGGCTATGGATACACCTCTAGAGCAAATGTCAAGCTACAGATTGATGTTGGACATGAGATAGAGAATGTAACTATGTACAGACAGATGGTAGGCAACTTGATCTACTTGACTATTACATGACTTGACTTGAGTTATGCTATGGGGATGATTAGCCAGTTCATGCAGAAGCCTTGTAAGCCACATTTGGATGTAGTCTGGAGAATCATGAGATATGTAAAGAGTATGATTGAATATGGGTTGTTTTATGCATATGGGAAACCCCTTGACTTGATAGGGTATACTGACGCTGACTGGGATGATTGTGCCTATGACAAGAGGTCAACCAGTGGCTATGCATTTGGATTGGGCAACAACATGATCAGTTGGTAGAATAAGAAACAGCCTATAGTTGCATTGTCTAGTACAGAAGTTGAGTACCGTGATGCGGCCTTAGCGGCTTGTGAAAGTATTTAGTTACAGAAGTTACTACATGGCTTGGGAATACACGTGGACAGCAAAGTGAAGATGTATTGTGATAATTTGAGCAGTGTTATGCTTACAAGGAATCCCGTCTATCATGCAAGATCGAAATACATTGAAGTTCATTATCATTTCATCATAGAAATGGTACTAGCAGATCAGATTGACCTTATGCATGTGAAGACTGAAGACCAGGTAGCGGACATCTTTACCAAGTCACTTGGTAAAGATAAGTACATTTATTTTAGGCAACTACTTGGAGTATTGCAGATGGTTTGAGCTTGAGGGGGAGTGTTAGAAATCAAGCTCACGTATTTTTCATATCTCTCATGTCAATGTATGAGATGAACTCCAGCTAGATACAGCTGTTCATGTGTGTGCCATTGAATAAGTCAGTGTAGGGTTAAATCTAATTATAGTCAGATGATTGGTTAGTTAGATCTAGAGTAACACTTATTCTTATCCTTCAGTCTTGTATACCTAATGTGATATAATGAAGAAAATGAATGAGAGTTGATGCTCGTTGGTTTTGCTCCATTCTGTGTCTCACTCTCCTTCTCTTTTTACACACCTACATGTACTATATTGATCAACAATATTGGTAATCCAAGTTGTTGATTTGTTGAGTACCCCATTCCCTTGTAGACAGTACAAGAGCATTATAGTAAGCATACCACTCATAGTTACATATCATATTGTACTCTCCTTTATATACCATGAAAATTTTGAGAGGAGTATTAAATATATATTTTGATAGAAAGATTCCCATCAACTAAATTTTAGAAGACTCTTGAATTCTCAAAAGCTTTTAAAAACATAGGAATGTAGCTTAAGAAGATGGCATTTGGACAAAAGATGGGCAAGGTGCCCAAGGGGAAAGGGAAAACCCTAACCCTAAAAATCTATATAAAAGGGATGAAGATGAATACAAAAGTCTATTCTTGTGTGTGCCAACTTTTTGTCCACATTCTTGCCATTTGTGAGCTAAGGAGAGAGAGCATGTATGTGTGGAGAGGGAGTGAGGAAGAGTGAGGGACCAAGGGTGAAGCCTCCTTCTCCTTCTCATGTATTCTCTCTCATGCCCCACCTCATGCATTCTCCTTGCATGTGCAGGGCCATAGAGGATGAGAGAGGAAGTGGGTGATTGCACGAATCATGGAGTCAACTAGTGCCACCTTCATGTTTGAGGGAAGGCCTGGGGGATTCACTACAAGGGAAGGACTACTTGCCATATGCAAGAGGCTAGGTGAGAGCTAGCCTATTGCATCACGTGCTCAACCTCTTGAAATAATAAGCGAGTGCCCAAGGTTCCCATCGTTGGGTGTGGAAACTCAACATTTGGTTCCATTGCCGACCTAGGGGCACATTGAGCTCGTAGTCATTCATGTGTTTCATAAAGAAAAACAGGAGGGGCACACCTTACCAAATCCAAAATGCTTGTTAGGAGGGCACTTAGGTTTAATTGTTTCCTTTTAGGTTTTATGTTGTAAACATGTATGCATGAGCAAGGTAAAGTTGTGAAAATTTGTTTGACATTAAGCACGATGATTTTTTTTTGCCTTGTTAGATTTGTGGTTAGTAAATCGTAGCTAGTTGGATTGTAACTTTTACTTACTAGGCATTAACATTTCTCTTTTCTTTCTTTCTTTATATTAATGTGGGTCCTCCTTACATTTTTACTACCGATTTTTGCCACTTCCTCTTATGCACAATGCGGCCTGGTGTTTATTAGTGCTCGAGGACGGAGCACTTAGACCAAGGTTTTTCTATTGCAGGAGGTTACTTTGAATCGCTTTTGCATGAGATTAGGGTCTTCAATATTTTGTTGCGGAAATATTACACTTTCACTAGCAAACATAGCTCTTTTTGAGGTTCTAGAGATAGTGTTGTCTGACTTTGTGGGTCTTGAACTCCTCTCCTTGAACAAGTCATCCACTCATATAGCTTCTTTTAAGAACCTAGCTAGCACATCCCTTTGCAAGTTTGAGTTGATCACCACAGCCTTGTAAAGCTCTTCACTTTGGATTCTGCTTATGAACATAGTGGAGACCACTCATTTGCTAGATTGCTCTTCTGGCTGGGATTATCTTAAAGAGACTCCACATATGGGTGACACAATCTAGATATCCTCCTTTTCCTTTTTACTGATGTTCATCAATCTAACGATGACGTTTTCAAAGTATCCTACCTCACAGAATCTCTTAATGAAGAGACTCTCAAGGTTATTGAAGTTATTGCATTCAACATTTTCTAGACTAGTGTACCATGTCCATCCTTTATCTCCTAGGCAAAGTCTGAAATCTTGTGTACATTGAGCGAGGTTTGTGAGGCCGTTTGTGCCTCACATACTTGGTCAAAATACTTCATAAAGCTATATATGTCATTGTTGGGTTGATACTTGTCGAGTTGCTTAGTAACCATAGGTATCTTGGTCTGGCTCTTAGAATTTGAGGTGATTCCTAGTCCTACTAGCACAAGAAGTTGCTAGGGTTGCTCTACTCTATTCTACATCCATGTTGTCTAAGCATCACTTTGTGAAAAGATCACTCAACATAAGATCGGCCTCTAGTTCTCTCTTTCTCTTAGTGTTTGGTCCTATCCTATTTTGATTTGGCAAGCACTAAGACATGTTGGAATTCGTGCATTTCTATGCCTTGCCTCATCTTTTGAGCTCAGTGCTCTTGGTTGTAGGCAGCTATGCCCTATAGCACTTTCCTTGCCAACATCCACTCTTTCTCAATATCCGCTATGATATCCTTGACTGGTCTACCATGATGCTCCATTTTGGTTTGTAGGTCATACCAGGTTATATTTTTGCTAGATGATGATTGGGGATTCTACCAAGCAAAGCTTGTCATTTTCAAGGTTGGTGTTGGCCCTAACATGTTGCAAATTTCTTGAGTAACTAGGGTGTCTATTAGATTGATCAAGTCAGGTAGAGTTGCATCCCTAATCATACCTGTCATTGTTGCTCCCAAAGTGGATCGATGATTCAAGTTTCTTAGCATTTGTTGATTGGTGTCCTTGGCCACTATTCGATTGACTAGGGTCTCCTCCTATTAGTGAGTTCATTTAGCTTATCTTATCTTGTGTGAATTCCTTGTTATTTAAAATAATACTTAATGTTATAAGTACTCAAATGCTAGTGGTGAGCTCCTCAAAGTGCGTGTGTGAAATCAAGCTTTCTGTTTTTTTGGTGCACGTCAAATGTTTCATTGATACAGTGTGTGAATTCAATGGAAACAATATAGTGCAGCACACTCTTGTCCTGATCCTTTCATGCAGGTGACAACCACTCTAGTTGGGTTTTTTTGGTCCCTACGGTGTTATAGACATGTGGTATAAGGGATAGCACATTAGGTCAGTTAGTCCAAGTCTCTATCAAGACACAAGGCCAGTGGTCTGTGATGACCACAGTCATTTTCTTGGATTGTTAGGCTGTGATTCTTAAGTCAATCGACTCTATGAGCCATTCTACTCATTTGGAGGTCTACTAAGGTTTTGGCTAGCTTAGGCTTAGGCTCTACCCGCCATGGGGTGGGTTTGATGTGCCACAATTTGACACATAATTTTTTATGCTGAGAAGTGCTTAAAAATAGCCAAAAATTTTGAATTTCAAGGGAAAAATAGACTTCGTCAAAGGCAGCGGTGGAAATCAGTACAATTTTAAGCGGCAATTCCTGAAAGTGCTTAAAAGACCCACTAGACGATAGTTGGTGAATTTTCATAATTTTTTGGCATGTCAAACGAGACCCTGGGAGATGCCCGACAGTGCAGGACTTCAAGATGAACTACCAAAATTTTTTCGGACTTCAAATCGGGTACCTTACGATAAAATGGGCATGCTCGGGAGGCCAAGCCCAAAATGTCAAGTGTGAATAGGACTTAAGAGAGTCCAAAAGGCATGCCTCTTAGGGGCTCCCTTTGGGAGTCCAAAAAAATAAAAAAACAGGGGGGGTGGGGGGGTGCCAATTTTTTCAGCCATGCAGATGAAGGCGCCATCATCCATGATTGAAGAGGGGGCTATGGGAGCTGAAAGCAACACCCCCAACTGATCTTAGGCCTGATCTACATTCAATCTATACTTCCAATCGCCAGTCTCTGCTCCTCCATTGGCTTCCTGGTTGTGGAGATAAAAAACCAGTCTTTCTCTCTCCTCCCTCTCTCTCCTCCATAGAGGCACTTCATCTCGCAAGAATCCAGAAGAGAATCGGGTGATGGATGCTTGTCCGAGAGGCACCAGATTGTTCCAAGAGGCTGAAGAGGCTGAAGGCTGAAGGCTGAAGATCTATGCTGAAATCCATGGCTGTTGGTCGATACAGAGTCCGAATTAAATATTTGAAAAACCTGAAACACGCAAAAAGGCGGTATGCTCTATTTTATGAAAGAATTTTGCTTGTTTTTTATCGTTCATGGTCTAAATGGTGTGCGCATGGGCTGAAATTTTATTTGAATGTTGCTTGCACTATATTTGAGGGCTGCAATCACTATTATGCAGAACGCATATTGATTTATAGTAATTATAAAATTTCAAAACTCGAAGAAACACTAATGTTGATAGAAATTGAAAGTTTTTTTATTTTAAATGGGGAAAAATGAGTGGACATGGGATACAATAAGGGAAAATGCTGAGTTTCAGTTCCAATGATCAGTCATCAGAAAAAGACCAGAAAATACCTATTTTTCATTAAAAATAAATAGAAAAAATAGGAAAAAATGGAAAAAAATGGATTTCTTCCGTTCGAAAAAAATGAAAAAATAAGATCTATGTATGTGAATGTCTAACATGGCTAAAGCATGAGATTAAGCCTCAGTTTCAACCTTGTCCTTTGTGTTAAAGTGCATATTTATTACTTTTACATACAAAAAATGACATAAAAGAACCTCTACACCTATGCCCCGTGGCAAAATTTAAACGATGAGGGGGAGGATGATGTGATACCATAGTTTAAATGCTGAAATAATTAAAATTTAGATTGTTCTCTTTATGCATAACATTTAGGATGCAGCTTATTTAAAAATAATGGATCTAGCAGCAGGAGGGTTGCCTTGGTGCTAGGTTCCTACAACGAAGCATTGCATATTAGCGAAAAATTCATTAAAAGGGATGTCTTTGCACGACACATAGGCTGATTTAATACCATAATTGTTTGTGCACAATCATTGACTTTTGCATGAATCATATACACATGGTATCTATTCCTGGCATGCATAGCAATTGGTTGAAGTATAAATGGCCCACGCTGGAGAGAGTAAGGCACTCAAGCTATAGGTCTAGACGATGGGTTCAAGGGGACAAGTAAGTGAGGACTGGTACATTCCTGGATTGATATAATATTGGTACCAAGAGTGGAGTCTATTTCCTATGTGTTATATGTGTTAGCGGCGCAATGAGGGGCCAATCCCCAGGGTGTAGGAGGGTCGCAGTGGGGTTGTGGCAATCAGCCAAGGGGTGTCTCTTATGTTGTTCTACGTGATGAATTACACCAAAATGTGTAGGGTCTCCCTCTGAGGAGTCTGAGAAGGTTAAGGGTTGGACTACAAAACACGATACAAGTGCAAAATGTACGTACGATGGCAGGGCAATGTGTCCTGTAGATGCCTCAAGATCGAATAAGAGATGCGGACGTTATTCAGATAACCTTGAATGAGCCGATAGAGCCTCAAGATCGAATAAGAGATGCGGATGTTATTGAGTTGGAGCTTGGCACGCACGCCTAATGATTCGTGGCCAATCAAATTAGGTTCCATGCTCAGTTTGGAAGAGAGAGAGGACTATGTGTCCCTGATTCAGGAGTTCCGTGACATCTTTGATTGGAGCTATGACAAACTTAGGGGTATTCCTCCTAGTCTAGCTGTGCATACCATTCCTGTAAACGAATGGTATGCACAGCTGAAGGCAGGTTTGATCTTCCCAGTTCAACATACTAAATGGTGTTCGCTAGCTGTGATTAGAAAGAAGAAGAATAATCAAATCCATCTTTGTGTAAACTTTAGAGAGCTAAATAAATAGACTGTTAAAGATTACTACCCATTGTCATTTATTGACCAAATTTTGGATCAATTGGCATGTAGGGAAATATATTCGTTCATGGATTGCTTTGCAGGGTATAACCAAATGGTGATTGTTGAGCAAGACAAGCTAAAAACTACATTTATCACTGTCTTCGATACCTTTGCGTATCATGTGATGGCATTTGGGTTATGTAATGCACCTGGCTCGTGGCAAAGAATAGCCGATAAGACCTTTGGTGACATCTCCCTAGAGGAGTTGAAAGTATTCATTGATGACCTAGGGGCAGCCACCGTAAGAGAAAGGCAGTTGATTATTTTGTGGAAGGGTTTTGAGCATTGCAGACAATTTTGCATAGCTCTCAACCCATGGAACTATGTCTTGGAGTGCCTTATGGGCTATTGTTAGGCCATGTGGTCAGTTCCATAGGGATTGTGATTGACCTTGAAAAGATAAAGGTCATAGTCGCCATGAGACCACCGCATACTCCAAAGAAAGTGCATAGCTTTCTATCATCGATAGGGTATTATCGGAGGTTTATCAATGCCCTGGAAAAAAGAACGTTCCCATTGACGAACCTATTGTCCTTTAACTGTCAGTTTGCATGGAATGATGCTTGCAAAGTATCTTTTACTATGTGAAGCAGGAGCTTGCCAAAGTACATGTTTAAAAAGCACCTAAAAGGGGCGAAATGATCTATATATTTTCAACAGCAACCATGTATAGTATCAGCTACTGCTTATATCAAATTTGGGAGGAGAAGTGGTACCATTCGATAGCTTTTGCTATCTTGCCTCTCATTTGATTTGAAGGGAAAGACTGGTCACTTAGCCCACCCTCTGTCTCACGCTCACTAATAGATACAGAGAGCAGCCCATACACATGTCCCCATCCTGTTAGGATGAAAGCTTACATCACTCAAGGGGTTGGTGATGAAGATCGTGTCGGGTATTATTGTCATCAGGATATTGAAGACGAGGCGTACCCAGGGAGGCAGCCAACAAGTCTGGTACTTCAATGATTTGTTAAAAAAAAGGTCATCTGTTAAGAAGGGTAGACAGACTGATATTGCAGAGACAGTGCACCAAGGGAGGTGGCTTCAAATTACTCACTGAAAAGGTTCTGTTGGTGAGTCAGCTATCCTGAACTATGGAGTGTTACCACCTTTTCCACAGTCATCTTCCCGCCCAAGGGTGTTTCCACCTTTCCTTGGAACGAGGCCTGTTATGACAGGGAATTTCTTCATTTCCTCTCATAACAGTTTTGTCTGTTTTTTTTCTCTTTTTTACCAACCTCGCCACCGTTTGTTGAATCAAACACGAGAAGAGAACAAGGTAGGGTTAAGAGGTATCTGTGAGGGGCTAGCAGAATGAGATTGCCTCATGAGAAAAATCATAAGGGAGGGCAATTCCAATTCAACAGGGAAGATGGCTTCTGTACCATACACCAGCTGGAAAGGGGTCTGTCCTATAACTGCCTTATGGGAGGTCCTGTATGCCCAGAGTGCCTCTGTAAGTCGATCATTCCAGTCACGATGATGTGCGGCAATTGTTCTTGTCAGGATCAAGTAGAGGATGCGATTGGTGACTTCAACTTGGCCGTTGGCTCTAGGGTAGTAAGGAGTGGATTTGCGATGGCAGATCTTATACAGCTCTGTCACCTCCTCCATGATTTTGTTAAGGAAATGAGTACCTCTATCACTTACCAGCTTGAGGGGATTGCCAAAACAGGTGATAATATTTTCGTACATGAACAGAGCTACGTTGTTACCATCGTCTCGCTTCAAAGCTTTAGCTTCACACCACTTTGTGACATAATCCGTACATACTAAGATGTATATGTTCTGCTTCTGTCTAGTGGCTGGATCAATGGGACCCACAAAATCAATCCCCCACTTCTCGAACGGCTTTAGGGGAAGAATAGGCTGCGGTGGCATGGCACTTGTTTTGATGGGTTTCCCCATTCGCTGACAAGTATCACATCTCTTGTAGTAGTCATATGCATCCTTGTGGAGGGTCAGTCCTCACCAGTATCTTGCTAACAAAGCCTTCCTGGCTGTCGCTTCTCCTGCGAAGTGTCCACATGGTTCGTCGTGGCATGCTTTCAATACTATGCCTATTTCATCTCTTACAACACATCTTCGCAATACTTCATCTTTGCCTCTCTTGTACGGTGCACCACCTAGCAAAGTGTAGGGGGCTGATTCTAATAGAAGCTTCTTCTTCTCACGGCTTGAGATGCCAGGAGGATATTGTTGCGTTGCCAGGAGGTTTCCTATGTCTGCATACGAGGGAGTAATTATTTCAACTATAAACAAGGAAGCATCAGGAAGGTCTGGATCATCTTGTTCCTCTTCTGTAGTTTGAGGAATCCATTATAGATAATCGGCTAGGACATGGAAACGACCAAGCTTAGTGACCACTTCAAAATCGAACTCTTGGAATAGGAACAACCATCTCATCATTTGTCCTTTAACATCTGCTTTGTTCATCAAGAAGGACAGAGCTTCATGATCCACGTAGAACTTGAAATGCATTGATAATAGATAGTGTCAAAACTTCTCCAGTGCAAACACCATTGCCAAGCACTCAAGCTCTGTCATTGAGTAGTTCTGCTTCCTATCAGTGACCTTTCGGCTTGCATAATATATTGGTTGATCTAATTTAGAGGGGCCCTTTTGACATTGGACAGCACCTAGCCCTTTGACGGATGCATTTGTGTGCACGTGAAACTCCTTCGTCCAGTCAGGAGGCTGCAAGATAGGTGCTTGGATAAGGCACTATTTTAGGGTATTAAAGGCTCCTTCACAGTCATCAGTCCAAAGGAAATCCACATCTTTTCGTAGGAGCTTGTGTAGAGGGGTTGTGTAGAGGGGCTGCCTTGGTTGCAAAATGTGCAAAAAATCTTCTATAGTAGCCCACATGGCCAAGAAATACTCTCAATTGCTTGAGGTTTGTTGGTGCTGACAAGGTGGCAATCTTCTCAATCTTCGCCGGGTTTGTTGCAATCCCTTGTGCAGAGACAATATGGCCCAGAAGAACTCATGATGAAATGCCAAAGACACATTTTTTGGGGTTGAGAGAAATCCCATACTCTCGGAATCTATCAAAACATTGCTCTAAGTGTCCCCAATGCTCTTGTATTAAGCTATAGACATAGAAGTCATCAAGATACACCTCAATGAAATCATGCAGATGATTCTGAAAGGTAGCCATCATTACTCGTTGGAAGGTGACAGGAGCATTACAGAGCCCAAATTGCATCACTCTGTAGGCATAGGTCCCCCATTCTCTGTGGTGAAGGTTGTTTTGGATTGGTCCTCTTCTGTGATTTGGACTTGGTTATATCCGCTAAATCCATCGGAGAGGGAATATAGCTCATGGCCTGCCACTGTGTCCAATAGTTGGTCTGTAAAAGGGATAGGGAAATGATCCTTCTTCGTATTCGAGTTCAGCTTCCACAAGTCCACACATATTTGAAGTTTCCCATTCTTCTTAGGTACTACCACAATGGCCGAAGCCCATTCATTGTTAGCCAATGGATAAATGAACTCGGCTTCAAGAAGTTTCAATAATTCAGCCTTCACCAGAGCAGAATAATTAGGATTCATATGTCTTTGTCTTTGCCTTACAGGTTTGGCATCAGGCTCTAGGTCAATGTGATGTTGGCATATTGTGGGATCAATCCCCTTTAGATCTTTATATGACCAAGCAAACACGTCTAAGTTCTCCTTTAGTAAGTCTTGCAGGACTACTAGTTCTTCTTCTGGAAGATTGAGACCCACTTTCAGGTGACATTCAGCACCGTTAGTATCCAAGAACGCCACTTGTCTTTCACCTTCCACTTCGCAGATGAATGTCCCACGGATTGCTTCTGGATAGAGGTCTGACTCTTTCAAGGATGTAGTGTCCTCGTCTGATGTTCCACTAGAACCAGTGTCCTCCTTTTGAATAGATGACTCATTTGTCTGTTGAGATTGCTGGAAGGGTATCTGAGCTTTGTTTGCTTTTGTGTGAGTGGTGATTTCTTCTAGACTTAGGGATTCATCTTCAGCGGATGCGTCTAGGAATGTCACATAGCATGGACCTTCTAGAAGCCGTGGCTCTAATGGCTCTAGCTTCTGTTAGACAAGGGGCATCATCATCATCTTTTCTTCGGAATGAATGGTCAGGGCGACATGAGCCATTGGTGAACTTAATTTGTATGCTTTTGATCCATTGCTTATGCATATTCTGCATACTTTGTGGTCCATTGGTCAGCCCAAATGGAACCATGGTCATTCCCTCCAATACCCTGAGATCTTCGGCCTCTGAGGTCTCTGTAGGGACATCAACAAGATCATCCGCTATCAGAGGATCTTCTTCATCTGCACTTTCATAACGTGCTTCATTTTCTTCCTCATCATTTTCATCCTCTTCCTCTAGAGGCTCTGTCTCTGCTTCTATAGAGGCTCTGTAAGAGAAGAACAGATCCTCCACCTCTGTGTCTACATCTGCTTCTACCTCTGTCTCTGGCTCTATCTCTGTTACTGTCTTTGCGACTGACATGTAATACGGAGAACAGTACATCCATGCTTCTATCTCGCTATTAGAGGTGATCTCAAGGGTCAATTCTAGTTGAGGCAGGAGGTATTCTCCCATAGACAAAGACTTGGCTTCCTTTGGTAGTTGGCTTACAGTGCCCACTGTTAGGGACTGTGCTTTTGTTTTCTTGGAAAAGATCTGTTTAATAGCCTCTTCGTCTCCTGATGTACCATCTATTACTTCGTTGGAGGAGTCACTTATGACTTCGATGGATGTGGATCCATTGCCTTTTTGCAATCCATACAATTTCAACACCGCTTTGTTGGGTCTTCTGCCTAGGGTTAGGGTTCCTTTGAACCAGTCCGTCCTAGCTCTCGCTTCAAAAAGACAAGGTCTTTCCAACAACAGAGGGTATGAGGTCCCATAATAATTTGGTTTAACCACTAGATAGGTCAGCCAGTAATCTTTTCCTGCAAGGGTTGTTTTTACATATGGGAGGATGCCCAATGATTTAATTCTGCTTTGGTCAACAATTTAATCTTTTCTTGCAAGGGTTGGTTTTACATATGGGAGGATGCCCAACGATTTAATTCTGCTTTGGTCTGCCACAATCCTTAGTCCACATCTTCTTGTCAAGATACTTTTGAATTTCTTTCGACAGCTGGGATACATCATCAACAACTGTCGGAATGTTAAGTTTGGTTTAAAAGTGTCTAGGTCTTTTACCAAGTTATAGTCTTTGATAAGATCCGCGGGCTTTTTCAGCCTGCTGGGGAATGGGGGTACACCCATTTTCATCTTTCCTTTTTCTTCTAGTAGTGGTAGCATCGGTACTTCCTCTGTTTCTAGAGGTGCTTCTATATCGTATATCTCCTGGGCCTGTGGTCCTATTTCTAGGACTGTCTCTGTGACTCTCCATGGCACTGCAATGCTCTGTACTGCACTGTTTTGTCCTGTACTGCTCTGTCCCTCTGTTGGCAGGTTGAACTTCACAGTCTTGGCAGGGGAGTTGTTCTCTTTCTAGACAATTGGTTCCTTCTTCTTGGCACGTGTGATAGCGACAACTTCCAACTCTACCAAATTGGAGGCAGGCTCTTGTGCCTTCTGCTGGGGGTTATCAATGGCATTGGCCTTTATAGGGGCTGGACTTGGATAGTCCTTTATAGTGTGGCCTTCTCCTTTGCATCGGCTGCATAAGGGCTTGTAATCCACAGATCTTCTAGGGTTTGGACAATTCGGGGAGATATGACCCTTTTCTCCACACCTATAACATTCCACCTCTGATCTCTGACCATCGACAGGCTGTCGTCCTTTGTAACTTTGAGAGGGAAACCTCCTTGGACCAAAATTTGGACCAAACTCCCTAGGCTTTGGTCCAATGTCCTATGTTGTCATTTTGGATTCTAGCACGTTGAATCTTGCATTTTCATCTTTCTGCCTTTGTTCATACATCTCTTTCAAAGAGCAAATATCCTCTGTATGGTTCTTCTGCAAACAGTAGGAACAAAAGGCTCTAGGAATGGTTGGTTTTCGGGTACATTCAATGGCTAAATGTCCCACTTGATGACACTTTCTGTACCATGTATTAGAACGTATCACATCTCTTCCAGCCCCCGAAGGAGTAGATATATTAGCGATATTCACCTTCAATATCTGTAGCTGCTTTGTAATCACATCCATAAGCTCTTTCTTGATACTTGCAACTGAGTTGGATAAGTAGTCCTTCAGATTTTCACCTCCTAAAGTGCTTTTAGTAGGGTTTTGTGAAGCTTATATAATTACTGCATACACTAACTGGATTGATCTAGAGGGTTCTCTATTCTGGTTCTGATTCAGAGCTCCTATTGAGACTTGGGGTTGTTGATTCCAGTTGGTAGGGTTCCACTGTTGTCGAGTCGCCATTGGAGGAAAAATTTGAGGCCATTGTTGTTGTGGTTTAACCATCATTTGAGGCACTATCGCCTGTGCCGACCACAATGGATTAGGTGCATTATATTATGATACTATTTGAATTTAGGGATAGGAAAATGAAACTGTCCCTGGGACTGCATTTGATGGGCATACCATTCCTGGCATGGAAGGAGGTAAGACTCCTCTTCCTGGAGTCATTGACAACCTTGCTTCAACTTCGTCATACAATCTTGCACCTTCCACTGTAGCTTGTAGATTGACTGGTCTTCTCAATTCCATGAACTTGCGAACTTTTGGTTGTAGGCCTCTAAGGAACACTCCTTTCTGAATGCCTTCATCCAAATGATGGTTAGTCCATCTCTTCAGGATGGATTCGATTCACGAGACATAAGCTTCTACTCTTTCTCCAGAGGACTGACTTAGGTTCATGAACTCCTCTGTATTCGCTCCTCAAAACCTTCATGCCTGAATTTAGTGAGGAATGCCAACTTTAGGTCGTCCCATGTGCCAAAAGTTCCTGCTGCTTGTCTCTCATACCAGTGAAACGCCGCACCTTTGAAAGTGGCGGGGAATATTGCTAACCAATGCTCAGGGGGTCTAGCATTGTTATCCACACATGCTACCATAAATTCTGTTACATGAAGATCAGGGTCTTCATTGTACTCTCCCTTAAAAATTGGCAATGGGACTACATTTGTTGGCCTGTCATCGATATTTCCAGAACGAATCTGACTAGGAAGGGGACCTTGAGTCGCCATGGGGACTTCTGTAAAGAGTGCTTTTAGGGCATCAAAGGAGGCTTCTACTGTGAGCTCGTTCTCAGCCTTCCTTGATTCTTGCCTTCTCTCTTCTCATGTACCTCTAGACTCGTTCTAACGCCCTCTTGATTGCGTCATTCATCAGGAGCTTGGCTCCAACCAGCTATTCAGTACTCAACAAAATGGAATCGGAGAGGGCTTCAATCTCTGGGGGATTCTCTGGCCAACATCTCTTCTACTTCCTTCTTTTCAACATCTCTGAATTCGGCTTTCAAACCACTACAGAGGGGAGATATTCCATTCTGAAAGTATCAAAATCCATTCTTCTTAGGATCATTGTTGTGCCATTATAATAATACTAACTTCTGAGGGTTTCAATAGTGTATATTGTGGAAAAACACTCTGTCTACCAACTTCCAGTGGGTTGCTAATTGGACAAACAGAAGATTTTCAGTGCACCAAGCATCCCACGTATCTTGCTATTGAGCATCCACGAACAAATTGCAACTCTTTTCCTTCTTGTTTTCGTGAACCTCCACAGACCATGACTCTTAAAGCTTCTTCACAATCTCCCACTTGATGATGTCTGGAAACTTCTCAATGAATACCAAATCTTCCATGGATAATCATTCTCTCTACTTCTGCTCTTCAGTTTGTTTCCATACAATTTGCCACCAAGATGCAAGTTTATGTTGCTTCAACAGGAAGAGGAAATAGTCCACCACATAAAGCATGCATCATGATACAACAAACATGAGGATTGCACCACCTTCTTTTTGCCTTGCTAAATGAATTAAATGCAACAACAAAACATTTCTATTGGAAAATGACAATCAATCTAATCCATCTCGCTAGAATTGACAATTGATCCACTTTATTGTTGGAAAGTGATAATTACTCGAGCCATTTCAATAAAAGTAACAATTCTAAAAATGAAAAAATGATTTTTCAAAAATATTAAAATTATTATTTTAAAAAAATTATGTAACGAAAGACTTCTCCTCATTGCTAGAGTGCACCCTCTATCCTCCCAGTAAAAGGCCAAAAAGTAACCTCAAACTCCTATTAATAGGCTTCCTATGGGTGTTTATTGTCTCCTGGTTCCTTTGGTTTCTTTGACTCTTAGTTTTCCTTCAAGTTTTTCCCTTGGCTAGACTCTTCTTGATTGATGGGTGTTCCATCTCTCTTTTTTTTATCTTCCTTCCTATTAGATCTTTCATTCTTAGGAATAATTTCTAGATGATTTTTATATTTCTACTTTTTTTTCGCTCTTGGGTGTCACCCTTTGCTCTTAAATCAACTTGCTCCTTTAGAACTTTCTTTGCAATGTGTCTAATTCTTGCCATTGAGTCTATGCCCTATGATTGCTATAGTGCAAGTTTAAACACTTGAAATCTTGCAAAATACATGCACAACAGAACTTAACCCTATATTGTGAAAAAGGGGTATTACTATGGGAATGTGTTCTTCCATGTGATAGGGTCCAAGTTAGTGGGTGGAGAGCAACACAATATATATAAACAAGGTTCCTAGTGCTTAATTTCTACTTGAAAGGATAGGGAAACAAAATCCACTATGGGAAAACATAAGATCCACTATGGGAAAGATAATTTCTTCAAAACAATGTCAAAGTTTTTTTTGATGGGTAGAAGCATCTTCTTCTTCTTCTATTTCACTCATGAAAACTGATTCTGATGGTTACCATTCTGCACCTATTGTGCTCTTTTATAGTGGAAAGATTCACCGGTTATATGGCCAGTCTTACCACAATAATGATATGTCATCCGATCTTTGATGTCGGAGTTGAATCCTTGACCTCTGTCTTTTTCTCCAACAGCTCCATCTTTTGCATTCTTGTTCTTCTGTTTATTATTTGATCAAGAAGAGAGTGCTTGATATCTTTTTGTGACAAATTAGGTACATTGTTGAGAGTAGAGACAAGACTTTCATAAGGATCCTGGTTTACACTAGCAAGGAGTACATCAATGGCTTCATCTTCATCTATTGTTTTTTTCAAGGTGGCAAGTTGAGTTTTTAGACTTTTGAATTTGTTCATATGCATAGTCATTGAAGTGTTGTTTTTTATGTTAATCTTATAGAATTGCATTAACAACTTGACCTTAGAGTTTTTGACTTGACTTCCAAAGATCCAGTCAAGCCATTTTAGCATCTCTGATGCTAGAGATATGGTGCAATACATCATTAGATAGTCCCCATGCAATGATGCCTAGAGCCTTGTTGTTCATGTTTTTTCACTCCTTTGTCTTGAGTTGGTATTCTTCAACGAACCCATCTTCATCATCTTCCTTCTTGCTATCTATATCATCCTCAAATAGGTCCTGCAAGTCCTTCTGCATAAGGTGGTAGATGGTCTTCTCCTTCCAGGCATGAAAGCCTTCTCCATTGAACTTGGATATTTGCTCAAGTTCTACCATGTTGATCAGCTTCAAATAGCTAAGATAATACTAGTGAATTGCCCAAGAGCACAAGTATATTAGTGCCAAATAACACTAGTCGAGTATCAATAGATACTATGCTTGAAGATTTGAAGAGCTTTATGTTGAGTTTGATGTTGCTGGTGGTTTCTCCCCTTCTTTCTGATTCGATGGGAAAGAAATTTCTAAAAACCAAGTGAATCACCAAATTAGAATTGAAGGAACTTCCTTGAGCTAAGAGAGGTGTGAAAATGAAGTGAAAAGAAAGCTTGAGGTGAAATGGGTATGGAGTCTTGGTCTTGTCTTGAATCTTTGTGGATGACTTCTAAGCTTACTTGGGCACTTCCAGATTTGTAGTGAGCTCCAGAGAGTGTAGCTCAGTTATTAAAATCACTGTTGATAGCTTCGGTGAGAAGAAACAATGAAAATGTCAAGCTTTGAAGCTTTGGCTATGGCTGCCCTTTAGGGTTTGCAGATAGGGGCGTGATTTTTTTCTGATTGCAGCTCATAAAGGTGATCATTGAGTGGGAGAGGGCTTAGGTATGGCTCTTTGAAAGCCATATAGTTGTAGGACATATCCCATAATGCAGGACACAAATCGACGTATGGACTAGAATCTGTGCAGTTCTGAACAACGAGCTTGAATTTTGACAATGCTAGGCCCTGGCTGGGGAAATTTGGTGTTTGATGTGCCATAGAGAAGCTTTGGAAGTCAAAAAACACTTTCCTAGAAGGAAGCACTAGAAGATATGGCTTGTGGAGAGAGATCTAGCTGCTCAAAGTAGGATAGGTACTACTTTGGCTATGGCAGCCATGAAAGCTGGAATGAAGGTAGAGGTGAAAATGAGGTCATAAGCTAGCATTGAGCTAGACTGAAGTTAGGAAATCTTGAGACAGCAAAGAGGAGAGCTAGATAAATCTGGGCCATGCTCAGTTGAGCTCTAATACCATGTCAAAAGACATGGATCTAGAGCATGGCATGAACTATGGAGGATGGAAGATGTGGATACAACTCATGTAGACATAGACAGAGACAAGAGCAACTATCATACAAGTGAATTAGGTTCCAAGATTAAGACTTGGACTCATAAACACAATCTTGTGTGTTTGACAATGACACAAATACTTGATTGAAGGACAAAAGTACTATGACATTGCATTGAAAAGTGAACCAAGTACATCATTATATAGTCTCTGACCTTTCTCCACTCTCCCCACTATGCATGTGGGATTTAGGACATCTCTTCCTGGAGCATACATCATTTGTCATTTCTCAACATATAGGAGAACCAACTCTAATATTTGGGCCTAGAGCTTAAGGCATGGAAACTATGCATTCCCAAAAGATTGACATTTGTGAAACTTTTGTCTATGCTTAGGGACCCCCTTGTGTGTTTGGACTGTGGTTCCTTGATGTGGTTGTGAAGGAACCATGGGAGTATATTGGAATATACTACCCCCTCCTTAGGGTGGACATAGGTTTAGCTACCAATGGCACTACACACTTTGGAACAACTACGGTGCCCTTGCTAAAAGCCATTCTAATATGACAGATGGCAAGGTGGATGCACTGCGATTCGTAATTAACATTACAATGGACTTTTTTTTCCCTGCAATAACTCCTTACCAACACTTTACTGTTGAGATATCGAGCTCCACTCGTGATACGCCAGGGTGACCGTTGTATATTTATGTCACCGACTTGTCAGTTGCAGACGCGGTTGGTACACCGCCCATGAATAATAGCTACATGATAGCTATCCTTATCTACTCTAGTTCGTGGCTCAGTTAGTATGCCACCTTAGTTAGTTGAGTTTGGTTTGAGACCCATATATAGGGTTCTTCTATTTCTTTGTACTTGAGTTCTTTTGGCTTACACAACTAAGAAGAGGAAAACTGTTTTCAGCCTCCACCCTTGTGTGTCTTCCCCCATTGTGCAAGCAAGAAAGCTTCAAGCGAGACTCCTTCCTTCTCTCCCACAATCTTGACATGGTATCAGAGCCTTGTTCGTGGTAAGGAGCTCAAGAAAGCAAGCCAAGCTCGCGGTGGTCTGGTAAGAGGAGCAGTGTTGCTTTCATTTCCTGTTTTGGGAGCAGATCTCTGCAGGTAGCACAGCCGGAAATTGCAGGAGTGCATTGTCTCAGGTTGAGACGCCCTTCGCGGTGAAGCAAGAGGGCAGTATATGCTGCGGGAAAGGGCTTTAGCCCTTGGCAACCTTGTTTTTTTTATTTGAGGCCATTTCGGGGCCTGTTTTGCAGACGGAAGTTTTCTGCACGCACTCAAGAAAAGGCTCAGTTTTATGCTGTGCGACCACTGTTCTACAGGTCGGTGAAAAGTTACTGTAGAAATTGCATCGTATGCTTGTGCGCAGAGACATTGGGAGTTTCAGAATCATCCTTGGTTCCTGTTTATGCAAAATCGTCACTAGGAAGTGACTGTGTGGTCAAATACCACTTTCGCCAGTTTTGCAGATTTGCCCTTGTGAGGGTGAAGCTGTGTTTTTTGCAGTGACAAAATTTCTTGCAGTATTCTGTAATGGCGTCTGATTCTCTTTCACAGATTGTCACTGAAAAGCTTGACAAGAACAACTTCCAGGCATGGAAGTTTAGAATGACGAATTTCCTTATGGGAAAAGGATATTGGGAATTTGTTGCAGGAAATGAAGAAGAACCAGTTCTTCCTGATGTTCCCAATCAACAACAAATGCAGGCATTTAAAACATGGCATGAGAGAGCCAGGAAAGTTATGTATTGGCTGTCTATCAGTATTTCAGACTCTATGATTGTGCATATTCAGGATGCAAGTACGCCAAAGGAGGCATGGGATACTTTGTCAAAAATGTATAGCACAAATACGCAAGCCAGGAAAATGCAGCTCAAGCAAGAGTTGCATAATGTGCAAAGAGAAAGTATGAGCATCAACGACTACCACATGAAGGTGAAGAAGATTGCAGATGCACTTGCTTCCATTGGGTCGCCAGTGGAAGATGATGATTTAGTTTCCGTGACCTTGAATGGTCTAGGAAAGGATTATGCACAGTTTCGGACATCCATTTCAGTTCGTGAAAGATTTCCTGATTTTGAGGAGTTGATTGCTCTTCTAATTTCTGAGGAACAGAGAAATGGTGGTGCATCTTCTTCAGGAGGAACTTCAAAAGAAGTTGTCTTCTACTCAAATGCTGGAAGAGGTAGAGGCAGAGGTAGAGGAGGCCGATTTGGAGGTCATGGCAGAAATCAGAATATGCAGCAAACTCAAGAAAACCAGTCCTATGGAGGAGGACGTGGTAACTCTAGAGGCAGGGGGAGCCAAAGAGGTCGTGGTGGATGGCAAAGAGGCCAAAATGCAAACAGTAATGTTGAATGCTACTACTGTGGTAAAATGGGTCATATGGCTAAAGACTGCTATAAAAAGCAGAATGACATCATGAATGGAAAACTGCAACAAGGGAATTATGCATCTTCTAGTAGACAGGGTGATGACAGAAATGAGCATTTGTTCATGGTGCAGCACATGAACAATTCTATGACAAGTGCAGAAGAAAGCAATGATGTATGGTATGTTGACTCAGGTGCATCAAACCACATGACAGGTCATGCAGAATGGATGGAGGATGCAAGGAAAATGGAAAAACCAGGATTTGTGGAGACTGGTGATGATACTGCACATCCTATTGTGCAGATTGGAAAAATTCCCTTGTCTATGCAGGGTGGGAAAAAGAAATACCTGTCCGATGTATTTCATGTCCCGAATATCACCAAGAATCTGGTTTTAGTTGGTCAAATGGTTGAACAGGGCTTGCAGGTCAGATTTAATCCTCATGGATGCTTTGTTGAGGATATGAAAAATAAAGGTCGCTTGATAGCAAAAGGAAAGAAGAAGGGCAGAATGTTTACATTGGATGCAGACATGTCTGAATTGAGTGCAGCAATGTTTGCACATGGGACCGGTGTAGTTGCAGATATTGATATCTGGCATAAACGCATTGGTCATGTTAATGTACAGCGACTTAAATCAATGCAGGCCCAAAATATTGTTGCAGGATTGCCCAAATTCAAGGTTGCAGAAATGCATAAGGTATGTGAAGCCTGTCAGTTTGGAAAACAGGCAAGGAAACCATTTCCTAGACATGTTCAAGAGAGTGAGAAGCCATTGGAATTAATTCACTCTGATGTGTGGACAACTAAAGCTGCATCTCTTGGAGGCTGTCATTATTTTGTCAGTTTTATTGATGACTATAGCAGAAAAGTTTGGGTGTATTTTATGAAAAAGAAAAGTGAAGTTTTTGGGCATTTCAAAACTCTTAAAGCTATGGTTGAAAAAGAAACAGGCTTGCAGATAAAATGCCTAAGGTCAGATGGAGGGGGAGAGTACCTCTCAAATGAGTTTGCAAAGTTCTTGCAGGAGCATGGCATAAAGCAGCAATATTCATGCAGTTATACCCCACAACAAAATGGAATTGCAGAAAGGAAAAATAGGCATATTGGAGAGGTATCTCGTGCCATGCTCAATGAAAAAGACTTGCCAGATTTTTATTGGGCTGAAGCAGTTGCTACAGCAGTCTACATAATGAACAGGACTCCCACTGCAGCAATACATGGAATGACTCCAGAGGAGAGGTATACTGGTAGGAAACCAGATATTTCTCATTTGAAAATTTTTGGTTGCATTGCCTATGTACATGTGCCAGATGAGCTAAGATCCAAGTTGGATCCAAAAGCTGAGAAGTGCATCTTTATTGGTTACTCTCTGCAGCAAAAAGGGTATAGATGCTATAACCCTTCTACTCGTAAGTTTACAGTGAGCAGAGATGTTGTTTTTTATGAGATGAGTAGCTGGTATAAACCAGTAAATGTGATTGATGATGAAGATGCACAAAATGGTAATGCTACACAGAATTCACAGCAGCAGTCACAAAATATTAGTGGACCTGGAGCGTCCTCTAGCAGTGGTTCACATTCTTTGCCATGGACAGGCAGATTGAGATCAGGAGAATCTTCTCAAAGCAATGCAGATAGTGGTATGCAGGTATCACGAAAAGGAAAAGAGAAGGTTGATCAGCCCATGTTTGATGTGAATGCAGGTCACTCTTATGTGGATGGTGAATCCAGTGGCTCAGAACAGAGCATTGATGATGAGTTGGGTATTCCTTCTATTGTTACACCTGGAGTAAGGAAGACCAGGGATGTTTTGAGAGCACCTGGGAGTGAACCTACTTTGTGCAGGTCTACAAGAGCTAGGTATCCTGTGGATAGGCTGAAATATGATGGATTTACAGCCATTCACTATGCATATATGGTCAAAGTGATACAGGAACCAGAACCCACATCTTTTGAGCAAGCCATGGGAAAAGAAAAATGGGAGAAAGCCATGGATGAAGAAATGGATGCCTTGGAAGCAAATGCTACATGGGAGTTAGTACCTTTGCCTAAAGGTAAGAATGCAATTGGCTGTAAGTGGGTTTATAAGGTGAAGCACAATGCTGATGGTTCTGTGAACAGATACAAGGCAAGATTAGTAGTCAAGGGGTATGCACAAACATATGGCATTGACTATGAAGAAACATTTAGTCCGGTTGCAAGGATGGCAACCGTAAGAGCAGTCATTGCTATGGCTGCATCAAAGGGATGGTCTTTACATCAGATGGATGTAAAGAATGCCTTCTTGCATGGTGATTTGCAAGAAGAGGTCTATATGGAGCAGCCACCAGGTTATGTGCATGCTTTTCATCCTGAGTTTGTTTGCAGGTTGAAGAAAGCCTTGTATGGCTTGAAGCAAGCACCTAGAGCATGGTCTGACAAGATAGGACAGTATCTTGTCACTATTGGCTTTCAGATTTCCAAGGCAGATTTCTCACTTTATGTGAGAAAAACAGAGAAAGGTATTATGCTGCTTGTCATTTATGTTGATGATTTGATTATGACAGGTGACAGTGATGAAGATATCCTTCATGTGAAAATGCTATTGAAGCAGAAGTTTGAGATGAAGGATTTGGGAGAGCTGCGTTATTTCTTGGGCATTGAGGTGATTAGATCACCAAGTGGGATACAGCTCTTGCAGAGGCAGTATGGATTGGACATGCTGTCCAAATATGGGATGACAGGCTGTAAGCCTATTTCAGTTCCTTTGGAGCAAAATGTGAAGCTGAGCACAGATGCAGGTGAGCTTCTAGAAGACCCTACTATGTACAGACGCATAGTAGGAAGTTTGATTTATATGACTATTACAAGGCCAGATTTGAGCTATGCTGTTGGATTGGTAAGTCAGTTTATGCAGGCTCCAAGGAAACCACATTTGGATGCGGCTAGACGCATACTTAGGTATGTGAAGTCCACATTGCAGTATGGACTATTTTATGAGACTGGGGTTCAGATACAGTTGCATGGATACACTGATGCTGATTGGGCTGGTAGTATTTCTGATAGACGATCTACCAGTGGATATGTATTCTCTTTTGGGAGTGCTGCAGTCACTTGGAGCAGCAAGAAACAGCCTACAGTTGCCTTGTCGAGCACAGAGGCTGAGTACAGGGGTGCAGCAATGGCTGCATGTGAGGTAGCTTGGTTGCATAAGCTACTTTATGATATGCATCAGTCTACAGATGGGCCAGTTGTCATTTATTGTGACAACATGAGTAGTATACACTTGGCAAATAACCCAGTCTATCATGCTAGAACAAAGCACATTGAGGTGCATTATCACTATGTGCGAGAGAGGGTTTTACTAGGTCTTATTGATCTAGTTTATGTCAGCACAGAGGATCAGGTAGCTGACATATTCACGAAGGCATTGGGCGCAGAGAAGCTGCGCAAGTTCAGAGACCTGCTTGGTGTGCAGGAATTGGGATTGAGCTCGAGGGGGAGTGTTGAGATATCGAGCTCCACTCGTGATACGCCAGGGTGACCGTTGTATATTTATGTCACCGACTTGTCAGTTGCAGACGCGGTTGGTACACCGCCCATGAATAATAGCTACATGATAGCTATCCTTATCTACTCTAGTTCGTGGCTCAGTTAGTATGCCACCTTAGTTAGTTGAGTTTGGTTTGAGACCCATATATAGGGTTCTTCTATTTCTTTGTACTTGAGTTCTTTTGGCTTACACAACTAAGAAGAGGAAAACTGTTTTCAGCCTCCACCCTTGTGTGTCTTCCCCCATTGTGCAAGCAAGAAAGCTTCAAGCGAGACTCCTTCCTTCTCTCCCACAATCTTGACATTTACTTGTTGGGTATCACATAGAAAATAACGGGTAGACTCTCAGTCTTGATAGAAACAATCAGTTTGCATTTTCCCAAGAGTGGATAGAATTGCCCTCCAAACAAGCTCAGTTTTTCATTGGTTGGTTGCAATTGGGTTTGACCCATGGTAGCAGTCTAGTGTTTGTCAGTTAAGATATTTGCATTGGCTCCCTCGTCAATTAGCGCATCGAGGGTGTATGCCTTTTGGGAGGTTACGATGATTTGCAAGTAGGCTGGTGCTACTATTTCCTCCTTTGCCTCCTCAAGTATTGTGATGGTTGCAACCCTCATGTTTGATGGTGGTTCTATCATCAGAGGTTCATGAAGTGAATGTGATAGAGGATAATACTTTCTAATGCAACTTTCGTTGAAGAAAACTATACCCTGTTCTTCTAGAGTTTCAAGTTCCATATTCGTTTTTCTACTAACATTGTGATTCTTGAAGGGTCCCAATCACTTGAACTTTATTTTTTACTTGTGTGACTTGATAGAGTATAGTGAGATTAAATCTCCTTGCCCAAAGTCTTGTTGCTCGATATATTTATCAAACCAACTCTTGTGGTGTGCCTTTTCATAGATTAGAGCATGGATACAATGAGACAAGTCTCAAATAGGTGTTCTAACTTCAATAACTGATTTTTCCATGCTTCTCGGCCCTCCCATCTCTCTTGGACTGCTATTCTCAAGTTGAGAATAAAGAATTCCACTAGAAAAATAGCTTCGGTTCCATAGGTCAACCTGAATGGAGTCTATCTTGTGGCTATTTTATAGGCCTGTTCTATATGCCCATATAGTTTCCATGAGATTGTTGTCCTAGTCATTGTGCAAGGCAAAGACAACTTTTGTCAAAATACCCACGAAGATCTTATTTGTGGATTCAACTTGACCATTGGCTTGTAGATAATATGGAGAGGACTTCTTGTGGATTATTAAGAAGGTGGATAATAAGTAGCGATCACTTTGTTTTGATGAAGTGTGTGCCTTGGTCACTAACCAACTCTATGGGACAACAAAACCATGAGATTACTTGCTCCCAAAGAAACTTGGCCATGGTCCTTGCATCATTTTTGCAAGTTGCTTGAGCTTCCGCTCACTTGTTGAGATAGTCATGTGGCAACAATGATATATTTGGCTTGGGAATATTGAGCTACAGGGCTGATTGGGCCAATGAAATCAATTCTCCACTTCTTGAATGGTTAGCATGCGATCATTGGGGTTAACTCCAATTTGTCCTTACGAGTAGGGACTTTAGGCCTTTGGCAATCATCACAATGTTTTACATACTTAGTTGTATCGCAGAATAGTGTTGGCCACTACAATTGGGACTGGAGCACCTTGTGTGTGGTAGTGTCTCCACTAAAGTGCCCTCCAACTATTCCACCATGTGCTTCTTTGAGCATATTATACATTTTGTGTTTGCAAACACATCTTCTTAAAATTCCATCTCATCCTACCCAATACAAGTGACCTATAATCAACTGATAAGGTTGGATCTTCAAGATTAGTCTCTTTAATCTAGCTTTCTCTATTGGTCATTCTTTTGGTAGTCCATTCTTGAGTATGTGGATCATGTTATCTGCCCAATATGGTGTGAGGTCTCCTCTAAATAACTCTTATTCACTGGACATTTTAAAAAGGTGTGCATCTGGTAGGTCGTCTCTCTGATTCCCTATCCAATGCCTCTCTTGTGGATATGTGAGACACATGATCTACCATATAATGTTTTTTTCCCTTGCGTATGACCATAGAGAAGTCAAATTCCAAAAGCAGAAGTAACCATCAAGGAATGCATCCCATTGTGCATAGTTTTTTCACAAGATAAAGCAATGCTTGATGGTCCACAAAGAAGCTGAAGGGTACCGCTAGAAGATAGTGTCTAAACTTCTTTATGGAAAACACCATGGCTAACCCTTCTCTCTCCATTTTGGAGTAGTTCATTTTTGTGATAGTGAGTTGTCTGCTAGCAAAACTCATTGGATAGTCTAGGTTTCATTCACCAAGTTGACACAACACTGCCCCCATGACAAATTTTGATGCATCAATGTATATGTGAAAGGTAATGTACCAATTCAAGACTCTTAAGATGGGAGTTGAAGTTAGAGCCTTCTTAAGCCTTTCATGGGCCTGTTGGCATTCTTCAATCCACTGAAAGACTATAAGTAGCTTATACAAGGTTCTAGCAATCAATGCATAGTTTAGTACAAATTGCTAGTAGTATCCTGTGTGTCCTGAGAAACATTGAACTCCCTTAAAGTTGGTCAGAGGGGGAAGGTCTATAATCACCTTGACTTTGGAAAATTCTATGGCTATCCCATTCCTCAACACAACATGCCCTAAGATGCAACCATGATTTATCCAAAACTAGCACTTTAAGGGGTTCATCAAGAGACCATATTGTTGACACCATTCAAAGATTGTTCCCAACTTTTCCAAGTGCTCTTCCCAATTGGTGTGGATGCATAGGTCATCAACAAAGAATTTCAACTATTTCTTGAGCATGTCCTTGAAAATGGCACACATGAGGCACTAGAAGGTAGTAGGAGCATTGGTCAATCCAAATGGCATGACTATGTAGGCAAACACCTCCCATTTGGTGGCAAATGCCATTTTTTGCTTGTTGTTTTGATGGACTTGCACTTGGTTATAGGCTGATAAGCCATCTAGAAAGCTGTAGACTTCCTCTCCTACCACTCTCTCTAACATATGCTCTGTGTAGTATGGTAGTGGATAATTGTCTCTCTTGGTGGTTGTGTTAACCTTCTTATAGTTTACACACACTTGTATCTTCCCATTCTTTTTCATGATTGTGATCATGGGTGACACCCAATCCATATGCTCTCTCTTAAATGAATCTGACCTTCGATAGCTTATCAATCTCCTCCTTTATGGCATGTGCATGCTTAGGATTCATTGCATATGGTCATTGATTGACTGGTGTTGGATCAAGGGCCATCAGGATGTTGTGAGTCATAATACTTGGATCTATTCCCTTAAGCTCATCTAAGGACCATGCAAACACATCCTCTCTCTTAAGCTCATTTAAGGACCATCCTCTCCCTCCACCAGGCTGACCTCCTTAACCTTGGCTAGTCTGTTGATGGGTTCACTAGCTTGCCCTTTCCATTTGGCCTCTATTAACTCCACTATTCTATCACCCTTTTTATGCTTCATGAAGCACTTGGGGAGGTCCTCGGGTTTCTTCTATCATTTAGCTTTTGAAGACTTCGATCGTTTCCTTTTCTCCTCCCTTAACCTTTTGCGTCTCAAGTTTACTGGAAGATCCCCCATGGTGTTTCAAGTCCGAGGTAGTCAAGGTATCTCAGGGTCACTATTAGAGCTTGCCACTAACTCAGAACTGTACTTGTGATCCTTACTATAAGAATTTGTCTCCTTGGTTCTCATAGCTCTAAAGCCGACTCTACTCCAAATAATGGTGGGGCGCATTCTAGCCAAGCTCAATTGCAATCTACCTTGGCAACTCCTTTGCTCACTCGACACATGTTGACCTCTCAAGGTTTAGTGTCCACTCTAATCACCACAATTACTCTTCCCTCCATATCATATTCTATGGTCTCTACTTCCTCTTTGCTCTCCTCATTGATGGAACAATAGTCTTTGTACTCATCGTTAGAATTCTCAAATTGGAACTGTAGGTCGCTTGCATGGTTCCTACTTCCAAGCTCTACCACAATTGTCTTGAGAGACCAATTATATGACAAATTTAGGTTGTGCACCTTAGTCCATTGCCACTCTCTGTATTCCATAAGTTCCTTGAGTACCTTTAAATTGGAAGTTGGGTTACCCCAAGCTAACTTGACAAAAGTACTCAAGGATTTTGTGAAGTTCAAGTTTGTTTGTTGGGATATGATAGGTGATTGGTGTTGGTTGACCCATGGAGCTTCCAGCCATCATGCATAAGGGTATTGTGGGCAGGTTAGTAGTGATGGCACTCTTAGGTTTGCTAGCAGAGTCTACATCATGTAGCCTGGATCCACCCTCATCCTCTGAGAATGGGAGATCGATGGTTGCCAATACATGTATCCAATATCCCTTATCCTCAGGGCAAGGAATGTACCTTGTTAGAGGTCCATAATCACTTTTAGGCCGCCCCAAATTTCCCTTTACTAGGGTAGAGATGGTATCTAAGTCTACTGGCAAGGTTTTCCATGTGTCCATCTCCACTTGGACTACCTGAGATCTATTGCACAAGAATATCATGCCATTGCCCTAGTCCTCTATCACTCTGTAATTTCTCATCCAAGGCCTACCAAGCAAGATATCATAATCCACTCCCTTCATAACTATGAAGTTCGGATTCTTGCTATCTTTAATGGCCATTCCTTTAGGAATTTGAAGGGTCTAACCTTCATTCCATTCGCTAGAGTGACATTGAGCCTTGCATTTTCCACTGGTGGATTCCCCAATGCTTGCAAGACTGTGTGGCTAAGTACACTAGCCTGTGCTCCCATGTCCACTATCCCCTTTTATGTAGTATCTCCTAAGGCAACGATAGGTAAGACTATGTGCATCTCGGTGCCCTCCCAAAAGGAATTTACTTGTGGGGACTTAGATATTGGATTCAACATTAGGCTTGGTATATGTGTCATGGCATCATGGTCTAGAAAGTCTTGTGACTTATAATCATTATTGTGTTCTACCCATTACTTCAATTCTTGGAAAAGTGCAAAGGTTTGCCTATGAAATTCTCCCAATGACAATGTCACTGGAGTTACTATGATGTGATTAGCAAGTTGCCATCCATGTTTCCCTCCTTAGCTTCATGAACTCCTTGCCAATGTTCTTTGTGTATTCCTAGTACCCCCATTCTACCCCTGCAACTGTTCACATGGTGGTGTTGTCTCTCTTGCCCTTAGATATGTGGGAGAGACTGGTGGGCTCATGGTTGAGAGTTCATTAATCTCATCCTCAAATATAGGTTTGGCATCTTAAAGGCGAGGTTGTGCTTCTTTTATCCACTCCTTCACCTTTTCCGTAGCCATCAAGTGTGCTGTTAGGGTAACAATACTCTCCAACCTTAGTGCTTCCCTTCTCTCTTATATTAGGAGCAGATGTTTCTGCTTCAGCATCCATGACCTATTTTCCCTTGGTTAATGTGGTCTCACTCTTGGTCTTGAGCAATACTTTTTCCTCAACTCTCTTTTTCCTTCGTCGTCAACTCTTCTTCCCTATGAAGGATGCATCTAGGTTGCTAGGTTTAGGTAGTGAGATATTGACATGATTTGTTTGAGCTCGTGTCATGACATTTAGGGGAATAGATGTAGCATTGTTGTCATATGACTCGACAAAAAAGAGTTCAAGTGGCATAGATGGTAAGATTGTCAAGCTAGTGGAGGGATTCTACCTAGGGCAATCAACAAACATATGTGTGACTCAGCATTTAGGGCACCTCAAATCGGCCTTCTCTCTATTTGCTTGCTCCTTTTCAGGGCAGTGAGATGATGTATGACCTAGATTGCCACATGTCCAACATGCTATGGGTTCCTAGTTCTAGGCTCCTCCTAGGCCTCTACCTCTTCCTTTCCCTAAGGCCATGACCAGCACAAATCTACAATCCATCAATATGGGATTGCATTCTTCATCATAAGAGTCATAAGGAATCAAGTAAGAATCTTCCTCCAATGGTTCCTCCACAAAGTGTAGAGCATCACTTGGTGGATGGGTTATGATAGGTGCTAGGAGTCTAGGGATTCCCATTAGGTTGATGTCCATCCTCAGGGCAGCTGGCTTTGAATTGTTAGGCATAGGGAGTGCCAAAGGGACTCCCCTTCCGCAATATGGCTGTCTAAATCTTGGATAGTATGGTTGAGTGTAAGGCTATTGGTAAGACAACCGTCTTGGCAATCGACAATGTATCATGTCATGCCGGAATCTTCCACAATTGGCATAGGGCCTTGATATGGGATTAGGGCATTTAGAGGGCAAGTGATTCCCTCCACAATGCACACACTACATGTAGGGTCACACTGGTCTTCATATTAACTCTTGCAATCTAGCCAGCTCCCATTTTAAGTCAGTTGTTATAGGTTGGCTCTGATCAACACTATTCCCTTTTTCCTGCTCACTCGGGACTACTCATTCACTAGTTGCTATATCTCTCTCAGTGTTCCTAATTGCATTACTACTGTGATACGCAGTCTGAGATTTTCTCTCCCTAAGAAAGTCGTCTACCCATATGGCTTCCTCAAAGACTCTTGCAAGAATATCGCTTTGTATGTTTGAGTTGCTTGCAAGAGCCTTATAAAGTTTCATTGTAGATCTTGTTAATGAATATAGTAGAGGCCACTCTCTCATTGGGTCACTCAGCTGTAAGTATCCTCTTATAGAGACTCCTCACATGTGTGATGTAGTCTCGTATGTCCTCCTTGTCTTTCTAGCTAACATTCATTAGCTTAACAATGAGGTTATTAAAGTAACCTACCTCCGAGAATCTCTTGATGAAGTGATTCTTCAACTGGGTAAATTCATCATGTTCATCATTGTCTAGACTAGTGAACCAAGTTTGTCCCTTGTCTCCCAAGAAAAGACCAAATGCTTGCTTATTGAGTAGGGTTCGTGAGGTTACTAGCCTCACATACCTACTCAAAATACTCGATGAAGCTATAGGGGTCATTGCCTGCCTGATATTTATCAAGTTGCTTTGCAACTATGGGTATTTTTGTTTGTCGCTTGGCATTTGGGGTAACTCCTAGCCCAGCTAGCAATGATGCCACCAAGGCTGCCCCACTTTGCTTGGCATTGGTATTATCTAGCAATCTTTTCATGAGTAGCTTGCTTACCATGAGATCAACTTCTAGGAATCTCCCTATTGACATTGCCTCCCATTTCATTCCTACTTGATATGGCTAGGATCTGACGAACGTCATTGAGCTCTCTCTCATGATACAACCTCTAAGCCATTTGCTCTTGGCTATAACTTGCAATGTGCTACAATGCCATCCTTTCTTGTCTCCTCTCTTCCTTGAGGTTAGCTATGACATTTGTCCCATCAGTATTCCATGGTGTGCTATCCTCGTCTGTTGGTCATATTGTGTGACAAGTTGTGAAATGTCATCAAGTGCTCAGCCATGTTAAGGTCAAGGTCGAAGTCTAGACTGTTCTCATTTGAGTTGGTGCCTGCCATAGTAGTTGCCTCCTCTATGTCTTTGTTATTGGTTTTTTGGGTCCCTTGTCCAAGTATTAGGGTTTTCCTCCTACTGGTGGGTTCATTTTTAGGTTAATCCCCCTTAGTGCATTCCTTGTTAATCCAATAGTTTACAAATATACAACACTTATACACTAGCAGTGTGTCTCAATGTGTGCTTTGCAAAGTTAGGCTTTCTAGCTTTCACACGTGCTTAAATGCCTACATTGCCGAGTCTAACCTCTAATAGAGTCAACTACATCAATCAATTTCCTATTCTTGATGCTTTTGAAAGGGGTTTTGATTACTCCCAACTAGTTGAAACTGGGTTCTCTACATGTTGTGATAGGTGGTTTGTTGAGCACTGTGTGACTCAACTTGGGTCTCTAATTAGGTAGTGGACAATGGTTGGTTCTCTCAGTCCCCCCAAATTGCTAAGTTGAGGTTCTTTGAGTGTGAATAGTCCTATGGTTTCATCTACTAGTTGTGCGGACTTCAACCTAGTTATTGGTCAGTTTTGGGGAATAGGCCCTAACAAGCCCCTGAAGGTCAAAATTCAATCAAAACAAGGTTTTGGACAATTGTTCCTAATCCCAGATCGACTGTATGAGTTGATGATTCCGACACATCCAAATGGTCAAACTCAGATTCGGATGAGGGTGCCTATCCAAGTGCCCGAGTGGCCATTTGAGGCCAAGTTGTCTGAGTTTGGCCGTCCAAGGCCATGTGGTTAGGTCCATTTGAGTCAGACGTCCAAGAGGGTCACTTAAGTGGTTCGAACATCCAAGCCACAGTCACTACTAGGCCATACAAGTCCTATGGTTGCCATCCGAGAGTGACATGTGAAAACCCACCACATGGTAAAGACACTCTATCTAATGACTTAATGCCCAATGTCTAAATCATCCAAGAGTCCAAATCAATGCAAAAATCAACAACAAGTATTCAAAGCATACCTAGAAGAGATGGAAGTGTTAAAGATAAGGATCGTTTGGTGCCGTCTGTGGACCTATCACTCCCTATCTCTCTCTCCAGCTCTCTCTCTCAATCTCACTGAATGCAAATGAGCTCTCTAGTCCCCTCTTTTCACCTTATGTTTTCTCTCTTTCTCCCCTTACCTTTTGTTTTTCTTCCTAGACATGCAAAATCTATTTCCTTTCTTTCCTTTTTTTCATGTTTCTTGGCTATCCAAAGAGCTATCTTTTCCTTATTTTTTCCTTATTTTCCAAACCTTAATGTCTCAAATTTGATACAAAATATACAATTTTTGCTTTGACCAATGCACAAAAATCTTCCTAACCCTAATCTAATTGACAAAAGAGATCGAATAGCCTCTAATTCCCTTGCTTCCTACCTAAAACCAAGTGATGTCTTGGAGTTGAACTACTACTTTGTTGCTCAATTTAAAGGATGTAAGCACTCAAAGCTTGAATTCGTTTGTCTCGGGCAATGGAACCAAAATGTGGGAGCTCTTGCTCGACTGCTACGACCCACGGACTACTTATTGTTTCAAGCGTTTCAAGCCTATTGCAATGGCTACCTCTCATGTAGCTATACACGCTCTCACACCTACAATTGTAGTGAGACTATCTCCATGCTCTATCGAGTTTCCTTCTTCCTCAAGCACTCTAATATTAGCTCCACAATTCAAGATGTAAGCTTCAACAAGCTCGATCCTCAAGCTCTAAGCTCCATGCTCCATTTTTGCACATGAGACAAGAGGAGAGAAGAGAAGAGAAGAGAAGAAAAAGAAGAGACGAGAATATGGAGAGCTTCTCCACCACGGTCCCTCACCCTCACACACTTACTCCCTCACTCCCTCATACTTCCTCTCTCAAGCACAAGCTCAAGCAAGCAAGAACAAGAAGAAGGAGAAGAAGAAGAGAGCTAGTTTTGGCCACACACAATAATGATATTATTCATTCACTTTTTGTCTTTTTATACATGCCCTCCTCGTCTTGGGGTGCCATCTCTTTTTACATAACCAGCCATTTTAGCCTAGATCATTTTTCCTTATTCCTTCCTATTTTCGCAGTTCCTTTACCCATGCTCGTTGGAGCCCCGAGAGGAACACCAAGGAAAAGGGAATTATCTTGCAAGAAAATCTATCTTGTAACATCAACAAGCTTGTTTATCATGTTTCATATGATCACAATGAAGAAAAGAACACCAGGCACAACAAATCTTCATGCAGCACCATGTAGATCTCCCACGGATTTAATAGAATCAGCCATATTCTTCAACATCTTCACAAAATCCATCAATAGAACAAAGAAAGCAAAGGAATACACCATCTTTGAATGGAAATACATCACATAGTATTCATCTTCAATATCTTCATAGTCTTCTCTCTCAATCTCTCATATACAATCACTCTGTTTGAGTAGAATTGGCTATCTCTGACTCTCTCTCTCACACTCCATCAATAGTACATCATATCCTCACTACAATCTCTCAAAATCACTCTCAATAATCACTCTTAGGTCGTGGATACCCCTCCCAAGAGGTATGTCTGATATGAAGGGTCACCAGAGCCACTACAGTGTCTCTTCATAGCTCACTACTGTCACTTCACTCTAGTCTTCACTTGAGTCTTCAGCAGCTACTTCTTCCACTTCTTTCAGCTCTTTTGCACTTGTATTCACCTCTTTCCAAGGCTAGAAAACTTTCCCAAAGTCACACATACATTCCACAGAACACTTACAGAAGCATACAGAACAGTCTACAGAACAGTACCAAAACAGCTACAGTACAGAACAGAACAGAAGCAGAACAGTCTACAGAAGACCTACAAAAGGTTACAGAAGGTTATCAAAACCTCATAACTCACTCTCAAACCATTTCAAACTCTCACAAACCATTCAATAAACTTTCACAATATCTCATTCTTCATCAATCAATACTCCTTCCCTCCTTACAGAAGACAATCAGAACAAAACAGACCAAAACAGAACAAAACAGAAGGTATACAGAACCATTCAGAACCTATCAGAACATCACAGAACCATCAACAAACATCATGAAATTCCAAAACACAATCAATATCATCCAAAACATTCTCAAACCACTTCCAAATCAATCAATCATCCCATAAAATCAACCATTCAGCTCTCCAAAACAACAAAAATCAGCCAAAACACAAGTCATTTCAACACTCAACATATCCCCACACTTAATAAGGAAGCGTCCTCGCGACCCAGGAAAAAGGGAATACAAGTTCATTTAAAATCTCAACTTTGATCTTCAATATCTTTTCACAAAGAATCCATCCACCATGACCCCAACTTATAACCTGTTTCTGATATAAAAAATATAAAGAAAGGAAAACCGTTTATACATTAACACCTCTTATCAAACAAAAAATCACCACAAATTTGTAAAGGATATAAGAATTTGCTTCTTCTTCATCAGCATCAGCTTCAACTCTCCGACCCATCTCTACAAATCTCCAAAACATAGCTCGTACACGAAATCCAATAGGAAACCACCACGTTCGTTTGACATAAATGAACTCACAACACAAACACTAATACACAACACAACCATGTGAATGACTTCTTCAAAAAGAGAGTTGTTCATTAAAAAGCTTTCATCATACATTGGAAAGGCATCAATGAAGATGATCCCTCTTAAAAGATTGATGTTGTCGGAATTGATCCATAGATAAGGATTCATCTACAAAGTTTTTAGGAGGATTTTGAAAAAATTGGAGACATCACATCCTTTCCAACAGGACCAAGTATCTGCTAGGCAAACAGAGGGCATGAAAATACAGTATCTCCAGCTGCTGGGAATCAATGCTAACATTGACATTCATGCACAACTTTGGAATAGGCTTTGAATCAGTATGAGAGTGCCTATGCATATACGCTAGGTACCAAGCAAAGTGAGCAGTTAATCTCACGGAGGGATCTGCAGACTGTGAATACTGTTGGGCAAAATGAACATAGTTTTGATAAGCTTGACTAGAAGCTGTCCATTCTCCTGGAATTACTCGCCAATTAATCTGTGGTCCTGTAAGGCAATCATCCGAACTCCATCCCCTTCTTCTGGAAATCTGATTATCAAAACCGTCACAGTCACTAACCAACTGAGGTGGTTGAGATATGGAAGTGTTAGGACAGGGTAGTGGAATAAGGGAAAGTGGATGAAGGGAAGGATAGGAAAAATCATAAAAGGAAGAGAAGGTTAAAGAAGGAGTGGCAGAAATTTGTAAGGAATCACTAAGGAAAGGTGTTAACTAATAAATAGGAAATGTGGAGGGTACATTAATGAGGGGTGAAGGACAGGGTGGAGAAGGGGAAAATACCCTATCCTCAATAAAGGAACAATAAGTGAAAATAGGAATTTGAGGGAAAGATGAAGGTTGGAAAAGAAGGGGTAAAATAATTGTGGAATTAGATTGACAAAGGGAAATATATATAGCATAGCGGTGAGCCATTTGTTGGTAATAGAGGAGGGTAGAAACAAAAGGTCCCAAGAGAGATCGTCTATGATAGGCATCAAAGAAGGTAGTATCAAATGGATTATGTTTGGAAAGATAGGTTAAGAGATCCATCCTCAGTTGGTTAGTACTCTAGGCAAAGGTAGGAGCTGTGTTTTGTCTTTGATTTAGGACCACCGAATCAATCATGGGATGCCACGAACTATCCTGACAATCAGCTACTTTGGAGGAATAACTCTGGAACATATCAGCTATGCGCAACTCCAAATGATTGACATATAAAACAGCCTGTAAGACCACATCCCCCACATACCATGCCATATCTACCTCATCTAGAATTAACAAATCTCCTCGTAGATACATGTATGACATCAACATGGTATCTGGCGTGACAGAATCTTCAAAGACCATTCTGACTACCTCTGTCAACAACTCAGCAGACCAAGCCCCACTCCAGCCATCCTCTGGAAAAGGTAAATCCATCGTGGAAAGCTTCATATAGAAAACCAACTTCTGTAAGTGGTAGTGGACAAAGAAAGAATGGTCGGCTAAGACATATCCCTGAAACTGCTCAAAGGTAGACCATAACAAGTCCATTCTGGACTGCAATCTTTCCACTTTATCTTGGAATAGAGGGCACAAAGTAGCCTGTCTCTGTAGGGCAGCCAAGTCCTGCTGTGAAAGAGAAGGAATTAATGGAACAGGAGGGCTTGGAGGAACAGAGCGGGACTTTGCAAGCTGATCTTGCAACTGCTGGATTTGGGAGGCTTGGTTGGCCACTGTGTCATTAGCCATCTGTAAAGCTGAAAGCTTGTCATCTAAAAGAACTTGGAATTCTTTCACTTCGCTGGACATCCTCTCCTTCTCTGCTGAAAGGTTAGTAACGTGTGACTGAGCCTCGAATAACTGGGTCTTCAAAGAAGAAATCTCATCGCTTTGAGTGGCAACCAGTTGGGTTTGTTGTTCCATTTGCTTAAATAAATCTGCTAGGGTATCCTTAGCAGAAGCTAACTCAGATGTTGCCTTATGCAACTGGTCCTTAGACTGCATGAGCTCTTCATAAAAGGACGCGTACAGTTGTTGAACACAGGCTGTCACTAACAACTCAATGGAACTTTGAATATCCTTGCAGAGGAAAGGAATGGCATCTCCTGAGATGAGACTGTTCAGGGAAGGAACTGAGATCTCCAAGGATCCTTCTCGATGTGCTCTGAATAGGTTATTACAAGTGAGATACCCAGGGAGGTCACTGCCAGAAGTAGCAGGGATAGGTACTGAGGGAAGTACAACAGGGGCTTTATCCGCTACCCTCTTCAAGCGTTTGTGTTGTATGACCAGGGGAGGCGGAGAATCATCATCCTCAATGTCAATGGGTGCTGACTCTTCTGAAGGTGGAGGAGGAGGTACTGGATCTGATGGAGGACGTGGAGGTACAGTCTTCTGTAAACCTGAATAGGTCAAGAAGGCAGACAAATATGATCCGTATGTAACATTGGTAACATTACCCCTGGTGACTTTAACAAAATGCTGATCCATTTTAGTAAGGAGGTAAGTGCTCCAATCAATAGCAACTCCTTTCAGCACCATCCTGGAAGTTGTGAAAAGCTCTTTGGACAAATAGTGGGATGGCGTTTTGGCAGGCATAAACCTGTCCTGAAGGAACTGACAGATCGTCTTCCATACGGGATCAGTGATCATAGAAAAAGAAACTCCTGAAGAGTTTATCACCTTCTTAACATCAAGGACTTCCCTTGTCTGCTTTTGCAACAGCTTGAGAATCTCTTCATTAGAGAAGAGCTGACGAGTGGTCACAAAAGGTTCTCCTTTGAAGGGTAAAGATAGAGCCTTCCCTAAGCCGCGAGATGTCAAAGTCATAGACATGCCTTGGACTACTCCTGTCTTCTTGCTGTAAGAGGCCAGGAACTCATCACATAACGACGGATCCTCTGGAAGCAATGGAAAAGGAGTGGCCACAAAAGCAGCAAGTCTTGCCTTCGTAAGAGGCTCAAAAGTAAGTAGGGAAGAGTAATCCCTACTAACTAATGGGACGTACTGGATAGGGGGAGGAGCATGAGAAGGCGCCATTCAGATGGTTACACACACACCACAAACACAGACAATCAAGGAGAATGCCTGCAAAGCAATAGACAAAAAACCAAGGATAAGAGAATTACCAATAAAACGTGACACGACCAACTAACCCCAAGCAAACCACATCCGAGAAAAAAATTGACATGACCTCGAGACAGATGCGACCGAAAGCTTCATGCGATGCATCAGACAAACACCCTGAACCCCGTATCAGGCAATAAAAGAAAAAACTGCATACCGTACCCGTAACCGTAACAAAGACATGAAACCAAAACCATACCATATCCGACACATATCAAAACTACATCTGTGATAAACCAAGACTGGACCAAGAAAAATAACACTAAGAACTGCGCAAACCCATCCCACGAAACGCTTCATTAAAAAGGGGAATTAAGTGCAGTGAGGGGGGGAATTAATTTAATGAAGGGTTGATTTTAATCAATTATTAAAAATGGGTGAATTTTTATTAGGTGATAAACCTTAACAAGAAAACGACGGTTCCTTATTAGAAATTAAATTACCAATTATTAGGTGAAACGGTGCTTTTATTCGATTCCCGGACTTCGATTCCCGACTGGGTCTCTAAATGCAATTCATTGATTACAAATTAAGGTGATGTGGAGTGCTTTTTTGCCAGCGCGTGCTCATGTGACGGCTGGTTTATTTTAATTAAAAATTTAAAGTGCCTCTTTAGTGCACGTAGCGCGTGCTAAGTGAACGGCTGGTTGATTTTAATTTAAAAAGTATGTGTGTTTAGCGCGAATGCGCGTGGAAACTGTGGGTGAATTAAAGGGTTCATTTTAACAATTAATTTGTGATTAAGGGGGAAATGAAAAATAAATAAAGCACATAAAATAAATACCTAGAAGGGGTGTGTATGTAATGCAGGAATGCGCACGGAAGAGTCCACCAAAAGAAGGGAATCCAGGAAAGGAAAAGTAAAGACCACTGATGAAACAACAATGACAACACCTTAGCGGATGGGTGGATTTGGTTTGTGTTGGTTGTTTATGTTGATTTTTATTTATTATTTATTTTTTTTGTGTTAAATTGTGATTATTTATGTTTGAATAAAGGGAAAATGATGAAGGGAGGTGAGGGGAATTTTTAAGAATTTTTTTAGAATTTTGTAGAATTTTTAAATGAATTTTCTACATTTATGGGCAATTTGGAGGGGAAATTAGGAAATATTGAATTTTTAGAAATTATAGGGTAGGCAATTGCCAGTGGACAAACTCCCAAAAATTGGCAAAAGGCAAAAAGAATTTTTAGAAATTTTTTTGAATTTTTTTAATGGAAAAATTAATGTAGTGATTAATTAAATCACCTAAATCACATTAATCAGATAAGTCAGTTAGGCATAAGTCAGTTAAGTCTGGTTAGTGGGGGTAAGTCATGTTAGTCTACCTAAGTCAAGTCATGTTAGTCAAGGTTGCTTAGGTTAGTCAACTAGGCTAGGTTAGTCAACTAGGTTAGGTTAACTAGGTAGGGGTTAGGTTAGCTAGGTTGACTATGGTTAGGTTAAAACTAACCTAGCTAGGGTTAAGTTAGGGTTAGGGGTGGGGGTTAGATTAGTTAACCTAACTCAGATTAAGTTAGGGTTAGGTTAACTAAATTAGGGGTTAGGTTAACTAAATTAAGGGTTAGTTAACTAAATTAAAGGTTAGTTAACTAACCTAATGAGGGTTAGAGAGGGGGAGGAGGAGGAGGTGGTGGTGTCGGCGGCGACCCGGCGGCAGCGGCGATGTCGGCGGCGCGACGACGGTGGAGGCAGGCTCCAGGCGGCAGCGGTGGCAATTCCACGGGCGCGGCGGCTCGACTGCAACAGGGGGGCGGGCAGAGGCGTAGAGGAGGGAGGCAGAAGGGCGGGGGGGGGAAGACGGGGAGGAGCAGGAGGTCGGGGGGGTAGGGAGGAAGGCGGAGGCGGGCTGGGGGAAGACGGGGAGGAGCAGGAGGTCGGGGGGGTAGGGGGAAGGCGGAGGCGAAGGAAACGCAAAGAGAGAGAGAAAGAAAGAGAGAGAGAGAGGAAGAAACGGGCGGTTGGAGGGAAGGGGTGGGCAGTTAGGGGAAAGGGGTGGGGGCCCATGGGGGGGCCATGGGGTGGGCAGTTAGGGGGAAGGGGTGGGGGCCCATGGGGGGGCCATGGGGTGGGCAGGTGGGGGGAAGGGGTGGGGGGGCAAGGGCGCGTACCCCCGTCCCGCGCTCGTGCACGGGGCGGGGTAAAAAAATTTACCGTGATGGGATTGAAATGACGCGGGGAAGACGGTACGGGTTACGCGGACACGACGGGGCGCGTGGAGACTCGTAAAATCGAAAAAGGGCGCGTTCACGCACAAAATGGGCGCGAGAAAAACGTAAAAATAAAGAAAAATTAATAACTCCCAATCCGGACGTCAAAACGACATAGCGTAAAAACAAAAAGTGGGCAGGACAACAGGGGGAAAACAAGAAAAATATATGAAGGAGGTTCCGGGAGGGGTAAAGGTGGTCACGTGCAAAAAACACAAAAAACGAACCAAAAACGCAATTTAAAAATTAATATCGAAAGATCCGTGCATCGGAACGAGGTGCAGAAAAAAGGAAAACTGTGCAAAAAGATGTCCCCAACAATCCTATCACATCAAAACAGAATTTCGACTGAGATAAGATGCGTTCACATGGGAAAAACCCAAAAAAAAACCCGAAAATGGAATCGGAAATTAATATCGGACAAACCGTTCACCGGAAAGACAGGCAGTAAGAAGGAAAAATGTCCGCAGGAAGGAGTGGCACAGGGTGATAACATTAAACCGCAGTTCCGGTGGAAGTAAGAGGGGTTCACATGCAAAAAAGCCAAAAATACGCCCGAAAACTCATTTAAAAATTAATAAGTAAAAATCCGGAAGTCGAAAAAGGGTGGAGAAAAAAGGAAAAAGGTAGGGGAAGGCACAAGAGACACGGCTGTCAAATCAAATTGGAATTCCGATGCAAATAGGGCAGGTTCACATCGAAAAATGTCAAAAATACGCATGAAAAAGTCGTGAAAACCCGGAAAATTAATAACGGACAAACCGTGTATCGGAATGATACGGAATAAAAAGGAAAAATGTCAGGGGAAAAGGGATTGGCAGGGCTAGGATGACAGATCACGGTTCTAAAGCAAGAAAAGCACGTTCACATGGGAAACCGGCTAATTTGCGCAAAATGGTTCAAAAATTAATAACTCAAAAACCGTACACCGGAACAGGGGTAGGTAAAAAGGAAAAATGGTCAGTGCAAAGGGAGGAACAGGGCTATAAGGTTGGATTTGAACTTTGGAAAACATAGGATACATTCACATGGAAAAACCTCAAAATCAGGGAATGAAGGAAAACTGCAAGGGAACAGCCCCAAGGGTGGATGGAACATAAACAGGTGGGTGGGAAAGGACCCCATCAAGGTAAAAGCAAGGCAAGGCATACATGCATGAGCAGGTTGAGGCATATGCAGAGGATATACAATGTAGACGCGCAGGGACGCGTCCCCACAGTTAAAACCTTAACGGATAGGGTTAACAGAGCAACAGGGACCTAGGACCACGCCACAGACCATCCACTAACTTCCCCACATTTAAAACATGAACATCACTAGGAAACAAAAGTTGTAGGGTTAGAAAAACTTGGCCCATTTTGTTGAGGATCAAAGTAAGGGTGAGTGTCGATGGCACGTCCAGTGTTGTTGTCGGCGTCTGGAGGTACCAAGGCATCTTCTCAGCACGCGTCCGTCATGGAAGGGACAACGCGGTAGCACCCAGGGAGGTAGCTGATGGAAGGAATCGCAGGAAATTCGTCGATGATGAGAGATACTACACTCAACTCACAATCACTCAATTGAAATGAAAGAACAGTCACTCGCCCCATGACTAATATCACTCGAGGAAGCATGATTAAAACCCATATCTCATACCCGATTGAGGAATCGACAAGGGGGAATGGTGCAGAAGGAGTATGCCAGGGTGCACAGTTGATGGTGCAGTAGTGCGTCCAACCCGTCTGGCATAGGTGCAAGGAGGAAGGCAAGGGAGCCTTACAGTGTAGTGTACAGAACAGGGTGATGTGTCTTGTGATGACGGCAAAAACCCATCTCGTGGGTGCACAGGGAAACGGGAACATACCTGACTCCAAGTGTCGTAACGTCCCTCAATCTCACCTCTCGGTAATTGATTGAAGAAACTCCAGTCACACTCAACCCACCCTCTGTCTCACTCTCTGTTGATAAATACAGGAGGGCAGCCTTTTCCTGAAACCCATTGATGTAATCCTCACAATCACTTGTGCAAAGGTTGTATGCCTTGTGCGCATTTGAGGGTGCAACTGTGCATCCCGCCCTGTGCCGGCATACGGTGCAAGAATGAAGGCCAGGGAGCCTTATAGTGCAGTGCACAGAAACAAATTGTGCTTTGTGCATTGAGAGGCCCATCCCGTGCGTGCAACACTTCAGTCACACTACGCACCTCTCATTTGATTTGAAGGGAAAAGAGTGGTCACTCGCCCCACCCTCTATCTCACTCGTTGTTGATAGATACAGAGGGTAACCGTACTCACTTCCCCATCCGGTTAGGATGAAAGCTCACATCACTCAATTGTTTGTCGATGAAGATCGCGTCATCAGTTGTTGAAGAGGCGTACCCAGGGAGGTAGCCATCAAATCGATTATTGTATTGGATAGGAACATGTTGTCTGCTAGAGGACAGTTAGACGCTTTGCAGAGAGACCCATGACACAGCGTACCAAGGGAGGTAGCTTCGGAATTGAATCCTAGGGATATCAATTAATGAATCCCCTTCTGAACTGCTGGGTGTTACCACCTTTTCCACAGCCAGCTTCTCGCCCAAGGGTGTTTATCACCTTTTCTTGGAATGAGGCCTGCTATGACAGGGAATTGCTTCCTTTTCTCTCATAACAGATTTGTTTTGTTTTTTTTTCTTTGTTCTTTGTTTTTTTTTTCTTTTTCTTATTTTCCCCTATTCCCGAGGGTGTTTCCACATTTTCTCGAAGAATAGGTCGACATGACAGGGACCTAAGTCCTTTTCTCCCATAACCGATATGTTTTGTTTTTTTTTTTCCTTTTTTTTTTTTCTTTCTGCAAAGTGAGCAAGGGAATGGTAGAAAAACCATGTGTCAAGACCAACCTCGCCACTGTCGCTGGTGGAAAATAGAGGAAAAGAGATCAAGGCTGGAAGGGGGGTTTGAGGGGACAGAGGGTTGCGTCCACTTCATCAGGAGTGATTGAAGAACAGCTATTAGAAGTAGCATCATAAGAAGTACAGTGCCGCGCCAACAAGGGAAAGGATCAAGTGTCCGTAATTGTCAAGATCCCCAAGGAGGGAAGTACTTCTTTAGGTGATATCCATTGATCAGAAAGGGAACATCAGAGGCATCAACGGTCTGTACTTGGACAGAGCCATTAGGGTTGACTGCAAGTACCTTATAGGGGCCCATCCACCGCTACTGGAGCTTGCCAGGAAACTTGCCAAATTGCGAATCATAGGCTAGGACCAAATCACCTGCTTTGAACTCCTTGTGCTTGATGAAACTGTCATGGTAAGCCTTACGTCGAGCTTGCGTGGCTTCCATGCACTGTAGAGCCATCCGACAAATTTCGTCCAAACATTCCAAATGCAGGAGACAGCGTTGCAGTGAATCATCATCTCCCAAACGCTCTTTGATAGCCACTCTCAAAGAGGGTAATTCTAGTTCAACAGGAAAAACAGCTTCTGTTCCATACACCAGCTGGAAGGGTGTTTGTCCTGTTGCTGCTTTATGGGAGGTTCTGTACGCCCAGAGGGCCTCTGTAAGTCGATCATCCCAATCACAACGATGTGCAGCAATTGTTCTTGTCAGAATCGAGCAGAGGATGCGATTCGTGACTTCGACTTGGCCGTTGGCTCTGGGGTAATAAGGAGTGGACTTGCGATGGCGGATCTTATACAACTCCGTCAACTCTTCCATGACTTTGTTGAGGAAATGCATGCCTCTGTCACTTACCATCTCTAAGGGACTGCCAAAACGGGTGATGATATTCTCGTACATGAACAGGGCCACGCTGTTACCATCGTCCCGCTTTAGGGCTTTAGCTTCACACCACTTTGTGACATAATCTGTACATACGAGGATGTATCTGTTCTGTTTCCTTCTAGTGGGAGGATCGATTGGACCTACGAAGTCAATGCCCCACTTCTCAAACGGCTTTAAGGGAAGGATAGGTTGCAGTGGCATGGCACTTGTCTTCGTGGGTTTCCCCATTCTTTGACAAGCATCACATCTTTTACAGTAATCATAGGAATCTTTGTGGATGGTAGGCCACCAATATCCCGCTAGCAGAGCCTTCCTGGCTGTAGCTTCCCCTGCAAAGTGACCTCCACATGGCTCGTCGTGGCAAGCCTTCAGAACAATCCCAATCTCATCTCCTGCAACACATCTTTGGAGCACTTCATCTTTGCCTTTCTTGTACAGTGCACCGCCTAACAGGGTGTAGGGGGCTGATTCTAGTATGAGCTTCTTCCTTTCCCGACTAGAAATACCATGAGGGTACTGTTGGGTTGCCAGCAGATTGGCAATGTCTGCATACCAGGGAGTTACAGTCTCTACCAAGAATAGGGAAGCATCAGGGAGGTCTGGATCATCCTGCTCCTCGTCTGCAGTTTGTGGGATACGCGACAGATGATCAGCCAGAACATGCGAACGACCAGGCTTAGTAATCACCTCAAAGTCAAACTCCTAGAATAGAAGGAGCCATCTCATCATTCGTCCTTTCACATCTGCTTTGTTCATCAAGAAGGACAGGGCCTCATGATCCACATAAAATTTAAAGTGGGTAGATAGGAGGTAATGGCAAAACTTCTCCAGGGCAAACACCATTGCCAAGCACTCCAGCTCGGTCACTGTATAGTTCCGTTCCCTATCAGTGACTTTTCGGCTTGCATAATAGATCGGTTGATCCAACTTCGAGGAGCCCTTTTGGCAGAGGACAGCACCTAAGCCTTCAATTGATGCATCAGTGTGTACATGGAACTCTTTCGTCCAATCAGGAGGTTGCAGAATGGGTGCCTCTATCAGACACTGCTTCAGAGTATGGAAGGCTTTGTCACATTCTTCTGTCCAAGTAAACTCTGCATCTTTCCTCAGGAGCTTGTGCAAGGAAGTTGCCTTTGTCGCAAAATGGGCTATGAACCTCTGTAGTAACCCACATGGCCTAGGAATCCCCTCAACTATTTGAGGTTGGTGGGTGCTGCCAGAGCTGCAATCTTTTCGATCTTTGCAGGGTCTGTTGATATCCCTTGTGCAGAGACAATGTGGCCCAACAGAACTCCAGAAGAAACCCCAAAGATGCATTTGTCAGGGTTGAGGGAAATCCCATACTCCCGGCATCGGTCAAAGCATTGTTCCAGATGTTCCCAGTGTTCACGGATCAAGCTATAGACACAGAAGTCATCTAAATATACCTCAATGAAGTCATGAAGATGATTTTGAAATGCGGCCATCATAACTCGTTGGAAAGTAGCAGGGGCATTGCAGAGCCCAAATGGCATCACTCGATAAGCGTAGGTCCCCCATTCTGTGGTGAAGGTTGTTTTGGATTAGTCTTCTTCTGCGATTTGGACTTGGTTGTATCCGCTGAATCCATCCAGAAGAGAATAAAGCTCATGTCCTGCCACTGTGTCCAACAGTTGGTCTGTGAAAGGGATAGGAAAGTGATCCTTCTTTGTCTTGGAATTAAGCTTTCGAAAATCCACACATATTCGCAATTTGCCATTCTTCTTGGGTACAACCACGATGGGTGAAACCCATTCACTATTTGCCACTGGATAAATGAACTCGGCTTCTAGAAGCTTCAGCAGCTCGCTTTCACCAATGTGGAATAGTTCGGGTTCATTCGCCTCTGTCGTTGCCGCACTGGCTTGGCATCAGGCTCCAAGTCAATATGATGTTGACATATTGTGGGATCAATCCCCTTTAGGTCTTTGTAGGACCACACAAACACGTCCAAATTCTCTTTCAACAAGTTGTACAAAGTTGACAACTCCTCTTCTGGGAGACTGCTACCCACCTTCAAGCGGCGTTCAGTGCCTTCTGAATCCACAAAGGTTAACTGCCTTTCACCTTCCACTTCACGGATGAAGGTCCCGCGGACTGCTTCTGGATACAGATCCGACTCCTTCAAGGGAGTGATGTCCTCTTCTTATGTCCCACTAGAACCAACTTCTTCTTTTGGTGGAGACTTAGGTTGCTCGTTAAGATGTTGGAATGGGATAAGAGCCGTTTCGGGTTTGGTTTCAAAATTAATTACCTCTTGGCTTGAAGACTCATCTTCTGATGATGACACATCCAGGAACATCACATAACAGGGACCCTCTGATGCCTGTTGGGTTTGTGGGACTGGTGCTTGTTGGCACGGTGCATCATCATCATCTTTCTTTGGCAAGGATAGGTTAGGACGGCAGGAGCCACTGCTGAAAGACGGCTTGCTCTTCTTAATCCATTCCTTATAAAGATTTTGCATATGAGAAGATCCATTTACCAGACCAAATGGTACCATCACCATTTTGTCCCATAGCATGAGGTCATCGGCTTCTGATGCTTCTGGAACTTCTTCCTCAAATGTATCCTCTTCAGGTGGGATAGACTCTTCCGTTTCTCTTTCAGAACCTTCTTCGTCCATTTCATATCCAACCTCTTCTGTCTCTGTCTCTGCTTCTGCTTCTGCTTCTGCTTCTGTCTCTGTAGGAGCTCTGTAACAGAAGAACAGATTCTCTGTTTCCTCTCCTGCCTCTGTCTCTGCTTCTGCTTCTATTCCTGCTCTGACCATGTAACAGGGAGAGCAGTACATCCATGCTTCTATCTCACTGTCAGAAGTGATTTCCGAAGTCATTTCTGGTTCAGGCAGGAAATATTCACCCATTGATAATGGCTTTGCCTCTTTTGGAAGTCGGCTTACAGTATCCACTGTTAAGGAATGTGCCACTGTTTTCTTGGGAAGGATCTGTTTGACAGCATCTTCGTCTGCTGATGTTCCATCCATAACCTCATTAGGGGAGTCAGAAGATAATTCCAAGGAGGTGGATCCATGTCCTTTTTGAGAACCATACAGTTTCATCACCACTTTATTGGGTCCTCTGCCCAAGGTCAAGGTTCCTTTGAACCAATCCGTCCTTGCTCTGGCTTCAAAAAGCCATGGTCTACCTAGTAACAGAGGATAGGATGTACCATAAGAGTTTGGCTTCACCACCAAATAGGTCAACCAATAATCTTTTCCAGCCACTGTAGACTTTACATATGGAAGAATGCCCAAAGGCTTGATTCTACTCTGATCCGCCAGTCTGATGAGCCATTGGGTGGGTTGCACACCTTGTAAGCCTAGATCCTTCATTGTCACATCCGTCATAATGTTTACTGATGAACCTCCATCAATCAGTGCATTTGCAATGAAGCAGCCTTCTATCCACACACCAGTCTCTGGAGTACCCGGATCTAGAAAAGCATTAGCCACATCCACTTCTTTTACAAGCTCTGGAGCCTTGTTGGACTTTGTCACTATTGAGGGAGCAATCCTTAAACCACGTCTTTTTGTCAGTATACTTTTGAATCTTTTCCGGCAACTGGGAGACAACAACAATAATTGTCGGAATGTGAGGTTTGGTCTAAAGGTATCTAGATCTCTGACCACATCGTATTCCTTAATAGGATCCACTGGCTTCTCTAACCGATTAGGGAATGGGGCAACACCCATTTTCATTTTCCCTCTTTCTTCCATCAGAGGAATTACAGGAACTTCTTCTGCCACTTGTGGCACTTCCTCCTCTTCTGTATCCTGGACCTCTGGTCCTGTCTCTGTAACTCTCTGTGGCACTGTAGGGCTCTGTTCTGTTCTGTTCTTCTAGTGGAAGATTGAACTTCACTGTTCTGGCAAGGGGGTTATTTTCTTTCTGGATAGGTGGTTCCTTCTGCTTTGCACGCGTGATGTCAGCAACTTCTAATTCCACCAAATTGGAGGTAGGCTCTTGGGCCTTGGATGGACTATCAGTAGCACTGTTTTTCACTGGGGCTGGGCTTGGACAGTCTTTTGCAGTGTGGCCTTCTCCTTTACATCGACTGCATAAGGGCTTATAATCCACTGACCTTCGAGGATTTGGACAATTTGGTGAAATGTGTCCCTTTTCTCCGCATCTGTAACACTCCACTTCTGATCTCTGACCACCGCCAGACTGTCTTCCTCTGTAATTGAGAGGGAAATCTTCTGGGTCCGAAATTAGGACCAAACTCTCTAGGCTTGGGTCCAATATCTTGTGCTGTCATTTTGGATTCCAGCAGGTTGAATCTTGCGTCTTCTTCCTTCCTTCTCCTATCATGCATCTCCTTCAGAGAGCAAATGTCCTCTGTATGATTCTTCCACAAACAGTAGGAACAGAAGGCTCCAGGGATGGTTGGTTTTCGTGTACATTCAGTGGCTAAATGGCCTGCTTGATGACACTTACCACACCAAGTGTTTGACCGCATCACATCTCTTCCTGCTCCTGCAACATTGGATATGCTAGCGGTATTCACTTTCAACATCTGTAGTTATTCTGTAATCACATCCATCAACTCCTTTTTGATATTTGCAACTGAATTGGATAAATAATCATTCAAGCTTTCTCCTCCTAACGTACTGGCAGGAGGGTTTTGAGGAGTTTCTGTAATCATTGCATAAACTGGTTGGGCTGGTACAGAGGGGTCTCTGTTCTGGTTCTGATTCAGAGCTCCTGTTTGAACTGTTGGCTGTTGACTCCAGTTGGTAGGGTTCCACTGTTGCTGCTGATTTGATAATGAAGAAATTGGTTGGGACCATTGTTGTTGTGGTTGAACCATCATTTGAGGCATGGATTGTGGCCACTGTGGATTTGGTGCACTGTACTGTGATACTGGGGACATCTGTTGGTAGGGATAGGGAACAGTCCCTGCAACTGCATTTGGTGGGTACATCATTCCTGGCACCAGAGGAGGTAGAACTCCTCTTCCTGTATTCATCGTCAATCTAGCTTCCACTTCATCGTACAGTCTTGCACCTTCTGTTGCAGCTTGCAGTGTGGCTGGTCTTTGCAGCTCCACAAACTTACGGACTTCTGGTTGTAATCCTCTGAGAAACACCCCCTTCTGAATGCCATAATCTAGATTATGGTTAGTCCATCTCTTCAGGATGGATTCCATTCGTGAGACATAGGCTTCCACTCTTTCTCCAAAGGACTGACTTAGGTTCATAAATTCCTTTCTCATCCGCTCTTCAAAACCTTCACGCCTGAATTTAGTGAGGAAGGCCAACTTCAGGTCGTCCCATGTGCCAAAAGTTCCTGCTGCTTGTCTCTCATACCACTGAAACGCCGTGCCCTTGAAAGTGGCGGGGAATATTGTCAACCAATGCTTAGGGGTTCTGGCATTGTTAGCCACACACGCTACCATAAACTCTGCTACATGAAGATCGGGGTCTTCATTGTACTCTCCCTTAAAAACTGGCAATGGGACTACATTCGCTGGCCTGTCATCAATATTTCCAGGACGGATCTGGCTTGGAAGTGGACCTCCAGCAGGAGGAGGAAGGGCTTGATGTGCCATTGGGACTTCTGTAAAGATTTCCGCAAGGGCGTCAAAGGCGACTTCTGCTGCGAACTCGCTCTCGGCTCTGATTCTTGCTTTCTCTCTTCTCACGTACCTCTGGACTCGTTCTAACGCTTGCCTCTTTATTGCGTCATTCATCAGGGGGTTGGCTCCACTATGTTGTTAGTGCTCCACAGAGGGTTAATAGAAGGCTTCACTCTCTGGAGGACTCTCTTGCCAACATTTCTTCTACTTCTTTCTTTTCAATGTCCCTGAATTCTGCTTTCATGCCACTGCACAGAGGAAGGTATTCGGTTCTAAAGGTGTCAAAATACATACGTCTGAGCATTGTGGTGGTGCCATCATCATAGTAATGCCAGCTTCTGATGGTTTCAACAGTGTAGGTTGTGAAAAACACTCTGTCTACCAACTTCCAGTGGGTTGCTAATTGAACAAACAGAAGATTATCAGTACACCAAGCATCCCATGTATCTTGCTGTTGAGCATCCACGAACAAATTCCAACTCTTTTCCTTCTTGTCTTTGTGAACCTCTACAGACCAAGACTCCTGAAGCTTCTTCACAATCTCCCACTTGATGTTGTCTGGAAACTTCTCAATGAATGCCAAATCTTCCATGGATGTTCATTCTCTCTGTTTCTGTTCTTCAGTTTGTTCCCAAACAGTTTGCCACCAAGATGTAAGTTTCTGCTGCTTCAATAGGAAGAGGAAACTGTCCACCACATAGAGCATGCATCATGATGGTGATGTGTTTCCACCATTGTGGGATGAACTTTTTGTGGAAAGTGGATTTGATTATGAGAAATTCCAACTCTTCAGTGGAAGAAGGAATTTTACAAACATCCATTGAATTCTTCTCTTCTTGGCAATGCCATTTCCTTCATTTTCAGCCTCTTTTGGTGCTTGTTGATGGCAAGTTTCCCCGGCTGCGCACCAAAAACATGGAGCCCCGAGAGGAACACCAAGGAAAAGGGAATTCTCTTGCAAGAAAATCTATCTTGTAACATCAACAAGCTTGTTTATCATGTTTCATATGATCACAATGAAGAAAAGAACACCAGGCACAACAAATCTTCATGCAGCACCATGTAGATCTCCCACGGATTTAATAGAATCAGCCATATTCTTCAACATCTTCACAAAATCCATCAATAGAACAAAGAAAGCAAAGGAATACACCATCTTTGAATGGAAATACATCACATAGTATTCATCTTCAATATCTTCATAGTCTTCTCTCTCAATCTCTCATATACAATCACTCTGTTTGAGTAGAATTGGCTATCTCTGACTCTCTCTCTCACACTCCATCAATAATACATCATATCCTCACTACAATCTCTCAAAATCACTCTCAATAATCACTCTTAGGTCGTGGATACCCCTCCCAAGAGGTATGTCTGATATGAAGGGTCACCAGAGCCACTACAATGTCTCTTCATAGCTCACTACTGTCACTTCACTCTAGTCTTCACTTGAGTCTTCAGCAGCTACTTCTTCCACTTCTTTCAGCTCTTTTACACTTGTATTCACCTCTTTCCAAGGCTAGAAAACTTTCCCAAAGTCACACATACATTCCACAGAACACTTACAGAAGCATACAGAACAGTCTACAGAACAGTACCAAAACAGCTACAGTACAGAACAGAACAGAAGCAGAACAGTCTACAGAAGACCTACAAAAGGTTACAGAAGGTTATCAAAACCTCATAACTCACTCTCAAACCATTTCAAACTCTCACAAACCATTCAATAAACTTTCACAATATCTCATTCTTCATCAATCAATACTCCTTCCCTCCTTACAGAAGACAATCAGAACAAAACAGAACAAAACAGAAGGTATACAGAACCATTCAGAACCTATCAGAACATCACAGAACCATCAACAAACATCATGAACTTCCAAAACACAATCAATATCATCCAAAACATTCTCAAACCACTTCCAAATCAATCAATCATCCCATAAAATCAACCATTCAGCTCTCCAAAATAACAAAAATCAGCCAAAACACAAGTCATTTCAACACTCAACACTCGTCTACATTTACAAATTGCACAGGAGGGAGCCTAGCACTCTTTTACAAAATGAATTACAATGCGCCCAACACTTCCCTGTTGGGGGTAAAGGCGCCTCCGCCGTGCCGCCCCGTGTATTACTACACTAACAGTACCCGCCACTGCACACTGCAGGTGGCGGGCGCCCGTCATGTCACTTTATTTTTTATTCTTTTAGTGACAGTTTGAATAAAGGAAGGCCCGGTCACACATTGTGACTGTTGGAGTTCCCATTTCTTGTCTCTCTCTTTCTTGCTCTTGCTCTCCCGCCATAGCTCGCGTGCAAGCTTCGATCCTTCTCACCTTTCAACTGGTATCAGAGCTTGGCATTCTCTTGCTCGAGCTCGACTCGGTGCTTCCCGACCTTCGCATCGACTTGCTTCACGCATTGGATCTCCATCCCGGCAGCCATATCCGATCTCCCCGAGCTCCCGTCACTCCCCAGCTTCCCGAGCACCTTCCCAGCCTATTGAGGCACCTTCAAGGCATTGATACTGAGGTATTTGATCATTCTTTCAAGGTTTTATTTCAATCTACAGGTTGCAAACAGCAAGGGCAGCCATGGCTTCAAACCCTTGAAGCTTATTCCCCTCATATTGTGCCTTACACCTATCAAGGCTCAAAGAGGCTTGTCATAGGCCTTTGATAGGCCCTTCTTGAGCCCCCCATTACCCCCTTTTTAGCCCATGTGGAGCAGCAGCAAGTTCAGCACCAACAGGGCAGATTGCATCATTTTTTTCTAGGTTGTGAGCACTCATCTACTTCAGCTCCACACTTGGCCATTGCTTCTTGCTCTCTACCTTGATCAAGAGGGCTATAGACTTCATGTTTGATGTCATTAAAGCTTTGGGCATTGGCCTTGATCATTCGGGGCTGATTTCTTCAGATTTGGGACTGTCATAAGCTGTCATAACAGGCTGAAAACAGGGCAGCACCATTGGCATTAGCATTTGTTGCTTATACTCCATTCCGGTTGTGCTATTTGATGCCCGTATGCGGTCTACATGATGCCTAGTGCCTTGGGAATGTATGCACATGATTATGCCATGATTTTGGCTTGAAATATTGGCTGATTTGGGACTATTATTTACTATTATACAGTGCTGGAAATAGGGCAGCCACACTTGGCATTGGCATTTGATGCTTATACTCTACTCCGGTTACCTTATTTGATGCCCGTATGCGGTCTACTTCCTACCTGGATGTATTGGGGATGTATGCATTTGGTTTGACCATGATTTTGGCTTGAATTCGGGGCTAAAATCTACTGTTTAGAATAGTAAATACATGCTGGAATAACAGTGGGCTGAAGGTACTTTACATGCTTTGGCACTTACCTACTGATACCGGATGTATGCTTTGAGCTTTGGCATGATGTCTCTGACATTTGGGGACGGCTTGGAGCATATGTATGAGATTATGGGATGCTTTTGAGCTTTGCATTAGCTCCGTCTTCACTGGAATTTGGACCGACTTGGCATGCTCGTGGACCGCCTATGCCTCATGTCTCTGCTTGACAGTTAGGCTTTTGCATTACATGCTTTGGTTCGTGACATATGCTATTTGGTTCGTGTATGCCATACTGACATTTGGAGCTTGGATTTGGATGTATTTGAGAATTCCCGGCTTACTTGATCACTGATCTTGGTTGCTATTTGGATGTCATTGAGTTGACCGAGAGCTTATTTGGGCTTATGTATTGCTTCATGGTTAATACGACCGGTGCTTCATGTATGTCATCCTCTCTTGGATGCGCTTGATGCATTGGTAGGGTCACTTATCACTGGTGCTTTCTCTTGGGTTGTTTGAGCTTCTGAGCTCGCTTTGTACGCCTTTTGTGCCAGTGGGAGCATTTTACATGCTTGCTTGACCTTTGATAGTTGCATGCTATTGGAGCACTTACATGTATTTGGAGCAGTTTATGTCTTGAGCAGCTACATACGCATTGAGACTTTGGGATCATACTCCGATCTTTATGGATATGCATTGATGTACTCTTGGTTCACATGATGCTTATGAGCTGAGTCTCATATTTGGATCTTTCTCTTTGAGCAGACACCTATTTGTGTCAGGTTTTGGCAGTTATAGGAACACTTTGCCTAGAGTGTTTGGGGGTGTGCCTTTCATTGGCAGATGTTATTTTGACATGCTTCGGTTTTGAGCTCATGTTCTTTTCACTGTCATTGGCCTTGCTTATGTCCGTTTCATGCCGGCTTTGGACCTAGCATTGTTTGCTTGACATTGGATCCTATTTTGGGACAGTTTGCTCTCTAGACTGCATACCTGCAATTTATTACAGCAAGTAGTTATTGGTGGATTGAGGTGTACTTTTCATGCTGAAATATCCTGATTTGGTGTACCGCACCTAGTACTAAGTGGGCAGCAACTTTTGGCACACTTTGCTCGCCCTTTGGACCCTGTTCTGGTCATTTTTGGGTAGTTTCTGCAGTAAAACAGCAAGCAGTTTTGGACTGCTTGGGCATTTTCAGCCTGCATAATGGCGTCATCTTCGCATGATAGTGCCATCTTTAACATTACAAAGTTGGATGGTACCAACTACTCTTACTGGAAGAGTCAAATTTGACAGGTCTTGGTGCAGAAATCTCAGATTAAGCCACTTCGGTTGAGTGGGAAGCAGCCTGAAACTATGGACAATGACGACTGGCTTGAACTTGATGAGCTATGCAAGTCCACGATTGTATTGTCTCTCACTGAACATGTACATTATAATGTATTTGAGGAAGCACAGAGTGCATGGGATCTATGGAATAAGATCAAGAATCTTTATGATAAGAAAAGTCCGGTGAGTCAAATGTACTGGTTGAAGCAGCTTATGGATCTGCGCATGAAGGACAATGCGACTATGTCTGCTCACTTGAGCCAGTTCCATGCTATATTGAAGAACCTAACTTCGCAAGATATCACCTTTGGAGAGGAAGTAACTCCTCTTTTCTTGCTTGGGACTCTGAATGAGTCATGGGATGTATTCCGCACTACCCTATGTGCCTCTAGTGCTACTCTAAAATTGGCAGATGTTGAGAGTGCTCTTCTTCAGGAAGAGGTGAATCGCAAAAACTTGGATGCCTCTCGTGGTAGTCATGCTTTGACAGTTAGAGGCAGGAATGACAGGTATGACCGTGGTAATGGCCGAGGCTGTGACTCGCAGAAGGATCGGTCTAAATCTCGTGGAAAGTCGCGTGGGCGCAACGCTAATGTCACTTGTCATCATTGTGGGAAAAAGGGCCATATCAGACCACAGTGTCATGAGTTGCGCAATGAGAAGCTCAAGGATAAGGGCAAAGAGAAAGTGCAGGAGAAGTCCTCTGATCGCAGCATACTGCCTGCGAAGTCCAGCATCAAGATTGAAGAAATTAATGTCATGCAGACCAAGGATTCCGATGGTAGTGATGAGTTCATACTTGCAGCTAGTTCTTCTGATGCTTCACACTTGACTGAGACATCTAGTATGTATGCACAGTGCTGGTTATTGGATTCAGGTGCGTCCTTCCATGTGACGCCTTACCATGAGTGGTTTCACTCTTACCGTACTGTATCTGGATCAGTCAGACTTGGAGATGACAGGTCTCTTGATATTGTGGGCTGTGGAGATATTCAGTTGCAGTTTTCCACTGGCAGTTCCTTTTTTCTTAGGGATGTACGTCATGTACCTGCACTTACGCGCAGTCTTATGTCTGCAGGACAGTTGGATGATGCAGGGTTTCATGTTTGTTTTGGGGATTTTGCCTGGAAGATCACCAAAGGCACACTTGTGCTTGCTAGAGGCGCCAAGGCTGGCAGCCTCTATCCTCTTGTTGTATCTGGGTCTTCTGTAGACCATGTTTTGGCAGTGGGCTCTATCCCACATGTATCACTTTGGCATGCCCGTTTGGGGCATATGTCTTTAAAGGGAATGAAAATGTTATCTGGTTTGCAGTATCTTCCGCCTTTGGATTATGCATGTTTTGACTCATGTGATCATTGTCTTTATGGTAAGCAGAATAGGTCTATGTATAAGAAATCGGGTAGGCCACGCATGAGTGAGCCCTTGGCATTGGTGCATTCCGATGTTCGTGGGCCTATGCCTTGCATGTCTATGGGTGGCGCGAAGTACTTCGTTACCTTCATTGATGATTTTTCTAGGAAAGTGTGGGCTTATCCCATAAAGCAGAAGTCCGATGTCTTGGCAGTTTTTCAGAGATGGCTTGCTCTTGTTGAGAACCAGACTGGGTATAGGCTAAAATGCCTTAGGACAGATAATGGGGGAGAATATGTCTCGCATGCTTTTGAGCAGTTTTGTGATGACAGGGGTATTAAGCATCAGTTGACCGCCCCTTACACCCCACCCCAGAATGGTTTGGCTGAGCGCATGAACAGGACTATTCAGGAGTGTGTGCGCTCTATGCTTAGCCATGCAGGCCTACCCTAGAGTTTTTGGGCTGAGGCAGTTAGTACGGCAGTGCATGTCATAAACCGATCGCCTTCCAGTGGATTGGATTTCCAGGTTGCAGAGGAAGTTTGGGCTGGTAAGCCACCCTCTTATGCGCATCTCCGTGTCTTTGGATGTGAGGCATTCTGCCATGTGCCCAAGGACAAGAGGAGTAAATTGGATCCAAAGAGCATTAAATGCATATTCCTTGGCTATGGTGAGTCAGGAGAGATGGGCTATCGCCTATGGGATCCGCAGGCGCGGAAAATAGTACGCAGCCATGATGTCGTCTTCCATGAAGATAAGATGCACAGGCAGCCTAAGAAGGTGGTTGAGATCCGCAAAGTGATCTTTCAGGAGGAGCCTAGAGCTCCAGCACAGCCAGTAGTACAGCCTTCAGCAGTTCCTCCACAGGGCCAGGGTGTTGAACATGCAATTAGACAGGCAGCAGAGCCTACGGTGAGACGGTCTGCTAGAGACAGACGTCCACCTGACAGATTTCAGCCCTCTATGCATTATGTTTTGGTTACAGATGCAGGAGAGCCTTTCACTTATGATGAGGCTATGCGTAGGGGTGACAGTCACTCCTGGGAGAGGGCTATGCAGTCTGAGATAGACTCCCTGCATAAGAATGAGACTTGGGATTTGGTTGCCTTGCCTAAGGGCAAGAAGGCTTTGCCATGCAAGTGGGTGTACAAGCTGAAAAGTACCCCTGGACACCCCAAGTCGGCATACAAGGCTAGATTGGTAGCAAAGGGTTTTAAGCAGGAACATGGTGTGGACTTTGATGAGGTCTTCTCTCCTGTGGCTAAGATGACCACCCTGCGCTTAGTCTTGGCTTTGGTTGCACAGCTTGACTTAGATCTCTATCAGATGGATGTCAAGACGGCTTTTCTACATGGGGACTTGCATGATGAGATCTATATGGATCAGCCTAAGGGCTTTGCAGAACCTGGCAGGGAGCACCTAGTGTGCAAGTTGAAGAAGAGCTTGTATGGCTTGAAGCAGGCACCTAGGGAATGGTATCATAAGTTTGATGCCTTTATGCAGTCACAGGGCTACAGCAGGAGTGCTATGGATCCGTGCCTTTACACGAAGAAAGCCCGTGATGGCAATTTGCTTATCTTGGTACTCTATGTTGATGATATGCTGATAGTAGGGAAAGCTCATGATGAGCTAGATGCTCTTAAATCTCAACTGAAGAAGAGCTTTGAGATGAAAGATTTGGGACAGGCCTCACATATACTTGGGATGCGCATTAAGCGCGATAGGCATCAGGGACTTTTGTATCTCTCACAGCAGGAGTACATTCATAAAGTCCTTGAGCGCTTCCGCATGCAGGACGTAAAGCCTATTGGCTGTCCATTACCTTCTTATGTGAAGGTATCACAGGTCGATTGTCTGCAGATAGATGAGCAGAGGGCCGAGATGGCCAAGATCCCTTATGCTTCAGCCGTGGGCAGTTTGATGTATGCCATGATAGCCACTCGTCCAGATATTGCGCATGCAGTTGGTGTTGTGGCATGCTATATGGCTACACCTGGCAGCAGACATTGGGATGCCGTGAAGGGTATCATGAGGTACCTGAAGGGCACAACAAATATGTGTATTTGCTATGGCAGCCAGGATACAGGGGTCGTGGGGTACACTGACTCCGATTATGCAGGACATGCAGATAGTAGGAAGTCCACTTCTGGCTATGTATTCACCTATGCTGGAGGGGCTGTCTCTTGGATGTCCAGGGTTCCGAAGTGTACGGCTTTGTCTACCACTGAGGCCAAGTATGTTGCAGCCACTGAGGCTTGCAAGGAGGCCATATGGTTAGGCCGTCTAGTTGCTGACCTTGGGATTGATGCTACACCTACACTGCATTCGAATTCTATGAGTGCCATTCAGTTGGCTAAGAATCCGGTCTTCCATGCGAAGACGAAACACATTGAGGTGAGGTATCACTTCATACGTGGTGTCGTGGAGGACAGGTCTGTTGACCTTGTCAAGATCTCCACTGACGAGAATCCTGCAGATCTGCTCACGAAGAGCCTCACTATTGAGCGCTTTGCCTTCCTCAGGAGGTTGATGGGCGTTGGATGAGATGTCGCCTTTCCTCATCCCTTGTACCTATGTACATTTGTACTGTCTTTTCTTTTTCTTTTCTCTCTCACTAGGGCAGATTCGCCTTTAAGTGGGAGGTTGTTGGGGGTAAAGGTGCCTCTGCCGTGCCGCCCCGTGTATTACTACACTAACAGTACCCACCACTGCACACTGCAGGTGGCGGGCGCCCGTCACGTCACTTTATTCTTTATTCTTTTAGTGACATTTTGAATAAAGGAAGGCCCGGTCACACATTGTGACTGTTGGAGTTCCCATTTCTTGTCTCTCTCTTTCTTGCTCTTGCTCTCCCGCCATAGCTCGCGTGCAAGCTTCAATCCTTCTCACCTTTCATTCCCTTGCTAGAATATTTGGTGTACTTATTATTATGTGCTTCCTTTTACATTTGAGGCTTTTCTTGTATTTGTTTGATCTTTCCTTTCTCATCCATTTTTTTCACCTTTAGGTTGTCTTCCCTTTGCAACTTTTTGGGGCTTTTTTGTCTTGGACTTCTTTTTGGGTTGTAACATGTACCACTTAGGTTTTTCAAATAGGTATATGAATATGGTACAACCCCGAAGGGTGCATTCACACCCAGTGTGGGTGTGGGCACAATGGCCCTTTATTCCTAACATATAATACTATATACCCTTTCTATGTCTCATCTAAAGTGGCACCTTGGATATTTAGGATATTGATAATTGAGTGGGTATGATTTATCTTCCATGTTACCACAATTTATAGAGAAAATCAACTATGCATGGTCCATTTCTATTCTAATTGGTTTGCTAGATATCGTAAAGATTTGTATATCTAGTATCAATGTCTGTGATTCCATCAAGGAATACACTATACTAGCACTCTTTTTATTTTTCCAACATATGAGCACATCTAAACGTAGCAAACACTACAAGGGAAGGGGAAAATAATGACATTGAGTTTCGATGCAAATTAGCGGCATCACTATGCGACGAAAATAGCGACGGTCTAGATAAAAAAACGTGGTCGAAACTCAAGCGCGCCATTTTGCAAAAAAGTTTGCAAAAGAGAGAGCCAAAGAGGGAGGGAGAGGGAGAGAAAGAGAGAAAGAGAAGGAAGGAGAGCTTCTCACTGCCACTACCGCTGTCATCGCTGCCACATCGTCGTTCGCAAAGAAGAGGAGGAAGTGTACAAAGGGCGAAGAGGAGACGAAGAATCCATTTTTGAGCCTTTGTGATGAGTACATTTCTCCTTCTTGCTTTGTTCTTGGTCTTTCTCCTTTTCTTTTGTTTGTTTTTTTTAAGAATTAGGTGCATTGAGGAAGAAAGAGAGGAAATGAGAGAGGGAGAAGAAGAAAGGAAAAGGAAGAAAGAACGAGAGAGAGAGGGAATAAACATGAAACATAATAAAGAGAGAGAGAGAGAGAGAGAGAGAGAGAGAGAGAGAGAGAGAGAGAGAGAGAGAGAGAGAGAGAGAGAGAGAGAGAGAGGGAGGGAGGGAGGGAGGGAGGGAGGGAGGGAGGATAATGAATGAGAAAACAAGAGGGGTAGAGAAAAACAAAGAGAGATTGTAGTCATGCAAGAGGACATTTCATGGTTAAAAGCTTGGTGAAAGAGACTCCCTACACCTTGACACGTCACAAGGGCCATTGCAATTGAGAAGGGGTAACCAAGTCTTCACTAACGGGAAGCTCAACTCAACTCACTTGTTTGGACACCTTTAGGAGTGTTTTGAGAGTGCTAGATAGAGGCAAAAGAGATTATGCCAACACTTTTGATACGCTCACTTCCAAAGTAAGTGCTAACGGCTCACTTGATACCTCGAGAAGTGAACTTAACTAGTCAACCTAAAACTATTATTAAGCTCACCTACAACCATTCGGTGAGAACAACTTGAGTGGAGGTAGCAGTAATAGTGATAGTCAAGCCCTTGGACCTCATGTAGCTAGGCCATCAAAAGTGACTACATCTAAGAGATGATAACCCTAAGAAGACTAGGATCTCACCTTAATTAGCCTACAAAATCACTCTCAAGTGGTTGGATCATCAAAAAGAGAGTTCACACATTGTGTAGTGTTGTAAAAATTGTGATTGAACGCTTGTTTGCATATGTCATAATTGAATTGGAAGTTTGAGCACCATCATCATGAAGATACTTGCATTTATATTGAATCTCATTGATTGTGGTACACTTGCTAGTAGAATTGCAAATTTCTAACAAAGGAACACAAGATACATAAATAAATAAATAAATAAAAGAAATCACAAAATACATAAAGAAATTTTAGAAATAGAGAGAGACCAAATATTTACTGACTCTAGAAACCCCTATAAACATAGCTTAGACAAAGAAAATACATTGTGAAAAATGGACCTTATCATAAAAAATATTCTAAATCTTATACACCATGCAACAGAGACCACATTGCTAAATGAGCCTTACTAGCCAGCAATGATAAATTAGGCAACAAGCTTTTTGACACCTAGCATATGACACATCTAACATATGAAAAATTTGGAGAGCGAGAGGTGTCTTCCTCAAAAGCCACCACTTCCTTTCCTAAACTAATCACTTATTAAGACCGTAGTCATGCAAGAGTATGTAGAGAAAAACAAAGAGAGGGGGAGAGAGGAGAATGAGTGAGAAAATGTAAGGAGGTGGATAGAAACAAAGAGAGGGGCAACAAAGAAAGAGAGATAGAGTAAGAAAGATAGGAAATGAGAGAGGTAGAAGAAGAAAGGAAAAGTAAGAGAGAACGAGAGAGAGAGAGAGAGAGAGAGAGAGAGAGAGAGATAATAAACTTGAAATACAACAAAGAAATGGGAAAAGAGAGAGAGAGGGAGGGAGGGAGAGAGGAGAATGAGTGAAAAAACATAAGGGGGTGGAGAGAAACAAAGAGAGGGGCAACAAAGAAAGAGAGAGAGAGAGAGAGAGAGAGAGAGAGAAAGAAAGAGAAATGGGAGAGAGCATAATACAAAGAGCGCAAAGAAAGGGGAAGAATCAAAGAAATGGGGAGAAAACCACGATGACAGTTTACGTTACTTTTGTTGAGTTACGAAAGAAGAAATCCCTTCTCAAATAATTTAAGAAAGAAAAAGAGAATAAGAACATAAAAAAATTGTTTGTCGTAACATAGACCAAATGGAAAATGATGAAGATTGTGATGTTCAAGATCGCTAGGCGTATCTTAATCAGTGTGTCCCGTGTCCTTGCTCTCAATGCAAACTAGCAATTAGATGAAAGCATCCCTTGTCTATAGAACACGTACAATGCTTCTCAGCGAGTTTTAATCGGAGATCATCGATCAAGAGATCTTAGACTTTGAGCAAACAATAAGAAAAGTGTGTATCAATCATGCATTATATTCGCAAACTAATTGAATATCATATACAATAACATTGGATGTGACAGTAAAATTTACACAGGGAGGTGACATATTATCCTAAGGAGGAGTGAACCTATTGCATCCCAATCCACCACTTGGAAGGCACTACCCAGTCTATACCATCAATACCAGAGGAGATAGGCAGCCCTTCAGACTTTTCTACAATCTTGGAGCCTGTTTGACGCATTGATGCCCATGGATATCAAGACATCTAATCCGCTTAGAGAGGAAGTGAGCATACCATTACATGATGGTGCCAAGTATCTTACTTGAAGATGCTACTTGTACTTAGTGATATGAGTGTGACCGAGCTATTCAAGTATCTTCTATGTACGCTTCGTTGATTTCTTTTTAGCACCATTATAAAAAACCATTGCGCTTTTTCAAAGTGTTTTATGATTTCTTTTCAGGTTGCTAAAGTATCATATATTACCACTTGGAAATACCATCTTTGAGTCTTGTGATGATGCATGATATGTTTTACGAAAGCTTGGCATGGACTACAATAGCATCCATGCATGTGTCAACAATTGCATGCTATTTTGAGGAGAGTACAAGACTATGGAGACATGTCCAAAGTGTGGTGCTCACAAGTATTGACAAGACTTGCAAGGAAAAACCATCCCTTAAAAAGTTCTTAGAAACTTTCCACTTATTACTCGTATACTTCACATGTTTTTTACGTCGGGCATGGTGAGCTTGACAACGTGGCATGTGCAGAATAGATCCACAGATGGAGTCCAATGAATTTCAACGGATTCATGCGCATGGAGCCACATTGACTCTACCATTCCAGGCTTTGTACAAGAGCCAAGGAGTCTTTGACTTGGTCTGCTATGGATGGCGTAAACCGATTTGGTCTCCACTCAACATCTTATAGTGTGTGGCCTATAGTCCTTATTAACTACAACATCCCAATATGGCTTTCTACAAAGAAATGACATATGATCCTTAGCTTGCTTGTTCCTGGCCACTACAAAGTCAAGAATATGGACGTCTATCTTCGTCCATTAGTCGATGAGCTTAAGATTTTGTGGGAGGAGGGGGTCTCTATCGAAGATATGAGCAAGCGCGATGGTCGACAATCCGCCAATATACGAGCCATTCTCATGTGGACCATGCATGACTTTCCAAGATTTGGCTAGGTAAGTAGGCTTCCATTCTCTTGGTCTTATCTATCATAGCTCATTCAAGATATTATTCATAGGATAGATGTGTTGGGACAGGTCTGGTTATCTCAGGTTATCATGCATGTCCATTGTGTGGGCCGCAGTTAGACTCCTGAAGGTCATAAACCATGAAGAAGATGGTATATCAAGGACATGCCACTTTCTTACTGGAGGATCATGAACTGAGGGAAGGTTTTCTTGGACAATGTCTAGCACGAATGAATGCCCAAAGCTGGTACGAGTTGAAAATGGTCCACACGGAGTTGCATCCAAATGGAATGTGATAGTTTTCAGTTTTCTATGAGTTGTCGTATTGGACCCACTTACAGATCAACCACTTGTTGGATCCAATGCATATTTTCAAGAATGTGGGTAGCTTACTATGGGACCACATCACAGGAAAGAGAGACATTGTAGGGGCACAAATGTATTTGAAGGAGGTAGGCAAGATGGAGGCGCTTTGGTTGCAGTCGAGGCTGTAGTTGAGTGCTGATGGTTGCTTGCAACTACCTCTCACTCCTTGGCTTTTGTCCTCTAAAGAAGAGCATATTGTAAAGAAAATTATCATGTCTATCTGCACTCCAATCGGTATGATGCATTCTCTCAAATCTATGTTTTCTAAAGATGACCAACTAACAGGGCTAAAATCCCATGATTGGCATAAGATATCTCAAGTTTGTACTATGAATGGATTGTAAGTGACCTAGTATTTCGCTTTTTGGAGTGTATTCATTGTTCATAGTGCATCTTCATTTGTGATAGTTTTTACTACCGATCACGATCGCAGAATGCCTTACTCCAGAAATGTGCGGGGTGATTTACAAGTTGTCAAATTTAGTGCAATGGATTTCACAGAAGGAGATCAAGACATCCTCTATTGAATCCGCAAGGCAGGGAGTAGTGGAGATGGTTTGTCTCTTTGAGAAATACCTTCCCACCAGCATGCTCATGAAACCCACCTCTTGGTGCATCTTGTAGACAAAGTGGAGATTGCTGGACCTGTCCATATGCGATGGATGTTCTTCTTGGAGTGTTTCATGAAAACCCTAAAAGAATTTGTGCAACAATGAGCTCGGCTAAAACGTAGCATGGCTAAAGGTTGGTTGGTGTCTGAGGTGTTAGTGCATATTTCATAGTGGCTACCAACGGTGGATTCAAACAACAATATGCTATAGTCGCTGAAGGACGATGATAGACTGACCAGAGATGTGGTGGTTGGAAATGGGGTAGAAAAAAGGATGGATGCTGCAATGGAGGAAAAAGTGAATCGTTCTTGTATGTTGCACAATGTCTCCATGGAGACGTGGCTTGCTAGGTAGGAGCAAGCCAGGAAAGATCGGGAAGAAGTGCAATCTGAATTTCGACATAGTACATGCCACCAACGGATTCAATATCCTAAGGGCATGGAGGTCATGCCGCGGTTTATGTCTATGCAATGGTTGCATGGAGCGGTGACCACATGTTTTATAAGCTATCATATCTAGATTTTATATGTGACAACTAATTAACTGTTTCAATGTACAGTACAAAATATATAGTGCGTTGTGGTCGCGCAGACAACATTTTCGTAAGCAACGTATTGACAAAATGTGCTCCACAACGGATTGTGGTGTCATGGAAAACTTCAAGCAAGAGAGCTGATGGCGAGCCATGGATCCAAACGCTATTATAGAAGAGATGGAGTATTTTGGGAAGTTGCAACGTATTATCACGGTGGATTACCGTAGCTTCTCCATGATTCTATTCGATGTGCAATGGTTCAAAGTGGTACTAGAAGGAGCCGGGGTAACTGTTTGACGAGGTCCATCTGGATTTTTCAAAATAGATTCCGAAAAAAGATGGACGGATTTGCATGACACATTTGTATTGCCAGCCCATTGCAAATATGTACATGAACTCTTATTTTTTAAAATTTTATCACGACATGGTATATGTCACAAATGTTAGATCTCTCTTGTATGTAATTTTGAACATGTAATTTTCTATCCAAACCCTCGACAACCTCGGTAGTGGTATGTCGTACCTTCAGCTTCTCGAGTGTGAGAGTATATGATGAAAGCAAAGTTCCAATCGTAGATGAGGACAATATGTAGATAGAGAGGTCAATATTGCAAGGGCTAGAGATCGCCCAAAGCTTGGAGCATGTAGAGGAGACAGAATCAAGTAACAATGTTGGAAAGACAGGAGGCCAAGAATTCTTTGAGAATGAGATGGACTCATCCTTTTGTGATGACCTTTCTATCGACCTTCCAGTGTATATGCAGTTGTGTCAGGAAATTGACATGGGACCATAGGCTACGTCATACTTGGAGCATCTACCTACTCAGTTCATTGATGAATCACTTATAAGGGTACTCTAGAATATGTGTTTTAAGTAAGATCTTTCTTTAAAGAGTTATATTACCGTGCTTTGCTTGAATCTGTTGGGGTAAAGGCGCCTCCGCCGTGCCGCCCCGTGTATTACTACACTGACAGTACCCGCCACTGCACACTGCAGGTGGCGGGCGCCTGTCACGTCACTTTATTCTTTACATTCATTTTAGTGACTAGTAAATAAAGGAAGGCCCGGTCACACAGTGTGACTGTTGGAGTTCCCATTTCTTATCTCTCTCTTTCTTGCTCTTGCTCTCCCGCCATAGCTCGTGTGCAAGCTTCGATCCTTCTCACCTTTCAATAGGTATCAGAGCTTGGCTTCCTCTTGCTCGAGCTCGACTCGATGCTTCTCTACCTTCGCATCGACTCCGTTCACGCATTGGGTCTCCATCCCGGCAGCCATATCTGAACTCCCCGAGCTCCCATCACTCCCCGGCTTCCCGAGCACCTTCCCGGCCTATTGAGGCACCTTCAAGGCATTGGTACTGAGGTATTTGATCATTCTTTTAGGGTTTTATTTCAGTCTACAGGTTGCAAACATCAAGGGCAGCCATGGCTTCAAACCCTTGAAGCTTATTCCCCTCATATTGTGCCTTACACCTATCAAGGCTCAAAGAGGCTTGTCATAGGCCTTTGATAGGCCCTTCTTGAGTCCCCCCATTACCCCCTTTCAGCCCACGTGGGGCAATAGCAAGTTCAACACCAATAGGGTAGATTGCGCCATTTTTTTCCAGGCTGTTAGCACTCGTCTACTTCAGCTCCACACTTGGCCATTGCTTCTTGCTCTCTACCTTGATCAAGAGGGCTATAGACTTCATGTTTGATGTCATTCAAGCTTTGGGAATTGGTCTTGATCATTCGGGGCTGATTTCTTCAGATTTGGGACTACCATAAACTGTCATAACAGGCTGAAAACAGGGCAGCACCATTGGCATTAGCATTTGTTGCTTACACTCCATTCCGGTTGTGCTATTTGATGCCCGTATGCGGTCTACATGATGCCTAGTGCCTTGGGAATGTATGCACATGATTATGCCATGATTTTGGCCTGAAATATTGGCTGATTTGGGACTGTCATTTACTATCATACATTACTGGAAACAAGGCAGCCACACTTGGCATTGGCATTTGATGCTTATACTCTACTCTGGTTACCTTGTTTGATGTCTGTATGCCTTCTACATGATGCCTAATGTCTTGGGAATGTATGCATTCAATTTGCCCATGATTTGGCATTGTTTTTGGGCTGGAAATTGATAGTTTTGGACTGTTTAGAGCTGCTCTACATGAGCGAGCTGAAGCTCATTTGTCACATGTATTGCTTCTCTATCGATACCGGATGTATGCTATGGGTTATGTCATGATGTATTACACTTTGGGGATCAACTTCGAACTCATGATCGTGATTCCGGAATGCTTTTGAGCATCGCATTTGCTCTGTTGTTATTGGTTTGTCAGTGGCAGTTTGGTCGACTTGACTGGCATTTGGGCCGCTTATGCCTATTGTCTGTACTTGACGGATAAGCTCTATGCATTACATGCTTTGGTCCGTGGTTGATGCCTCTTAGTTCGTCCATGCTTGACAGATATTTTGGAGCTCTGATTTGGATGTTTTGAGCACTTCCGACTCACAGGGATATTGACTTTGGCTTGCTACTGGATGTATTGACTTGACAGAGATCTTGCCATTGGGATTATGTCTTGCTTAGTGGTTGCTACATCAGTTGCTTCATGTATGTCATGCTCTTGGGAAGCGTATGACGCATTGACTTGGTCACTTGTCACTAGTACTTTGTCTTGGGTTGCATGAGCCCTTAACTCGATTGTACGCCTTTTGTGCCAGTGGGAGCATCTTGCATGCTTACTTGACCTTGAGTAGGGATTGCATGCTATTGGAGCAGTTACATGTATTGGAGCAGTCTATGTCATTGAGCAGTTACAGATGTATTGAGACTTTGGGATTATACTCCGACAATTGGATGTTGCATTGAGTATATGTCTTGGTTCACAGGATGCTTATGAGCTGAGTCTCAATTTTGGATCCGCTTTCTTTTGAGCAGACACCTATTTGTGTCAAGTTTTGGCAGTTGGTTCTACATTTTGCCTAGATTGTCTGGGGGTGTGCCTCTTACTGGCAGATGCTATTTGACATCTCTCTGTGTTATGCTCATGTATTTTCACTGTCATTTGGCTTTGCTTTGTCCTCTTTATGCCGGTTTTGGACCTAGCATTGTTTAGCTGACATTAGATCCAGTTTTGGGACAATTTGCTCTCATTATTGCAATTCTGAAATTTATTACACCAAGCATTTATTGGTGGACTGAGCAGTATTTTTAATGCTAAAATTTCCTGATTTGGTGTACCACACCTAGTACTAAGTGGGCAGCATCTTTTGGCACACTTTTCTCGCCATTTGGAGCTCATTTCAGTGGATTTTGGGCATTTTCTGTAGTAAAACAGCCAGTAGTTTTACATTGTCTGTGCCTTTCCAGCCAGCATTATGGCGTCCTCTTCGACTGATAATGCCATATTTAACATCACAAAGTTGGATGGTACCAACTACTCTTATTGGAAGAGTCAAATTTGGCAGGTCTTGGTGCAAAAATCTCAGATTAAGCCACTTCGGTTGAGCGGGGAGCAGCCTGAAACTATGGACAATGTCGACTGGCTTGAACTTGATGAGCTATGGAAGTCCACGATTGTATTGTCTCTCACTGAACAGGTACATTATAATGTATTTGAGGAAGCACAGAGTGCATGGGATCTATGGAATAAGATCAAGAATCTTTATGATAAGAAAAGTCCGGCGAGTTAGATGTACTAGTTGAAGTAGCTTATGGATCTGCGCATGAAGGATAATGTGACTATGTCTGCTCACTTGAGCCAGTTCCATGCTATACTGAAGAACCTGACTTCGCAGGATATCACCTTTGGAGAGGAAGTAACTCCTCTTTTCTTGCTTGGGACTCTGAATGAGTCATGGGATGTATTTCGCACTGCCCTATGTGCCTCTAAGACTACTCTGAAACTGAATGATGTTGAGAGTGCTCTTCTACAGGAAGAGGTTAATCGCAAAAACTTGGATACCTCTCGTATTTCACATGCTTTGACAGTTAGAGGCAGGAATGATAGGAATGAACGTGGGAATGGCCGTGGCTATGACTCTCAAAAGGGTCGGTCTAAATCTCATGGAAAGTCGCGTAGTAAGTCGCGTGGGTGCAACGCTAATGTCACTTGTCATCATTGTGGAAAAAAGGGCCATATCAGACCACATTGTCATGAGTTGCGCAACGAGAAGCGCAAGGATAAGGGGGAAAGAGAAAGTGCAGGAGAAGTCCTCTGATCGCAGCATAGTACCTGTGAAGTCCAGCCTCAAGATTGAAGAAATTAATGTCACGCAGACTGAGGATTTCGATGGTAGTGATGAGTTCATACTTGCAGCTAGTTCTTCTGATGCCTCACACTTGACTGAGACACCTAGTATGTATGCACAGTGCTGGTTATTGGATTCAGGTGCGTCCTTCCATGTGACGCCTTACCGTGAGTGGTTTCACTCTTACCGTACTGTATCTGGATCAGTCAGACTTGGAGATGGCAGGTCTCTTGATATTGTGGGCTATGGAGATATTCAGTTGCAGTTTTCCACTGGCAGCTCCTTTTTGCTCAGGGATGTACGTCATGTACCTGCGCTTACGCGCAGTCTTATGTCTACAGGACAGTTGGATGATGTAGGGTTTCATGTCTGTTTTGGGGATTCTGCCTGGAAGATTACCAGAGGCAGACTTGTGCTTGCTAGAGGCTCCAAGGCTGGCAGCCTCTATCCTCTTGTTGTATCTGGGTCTTCTGTAGACCATGTTTTGGCAGTGGGTTCTATCCCACATGCATCACTTTGGCATGCCCATTTGTGGCATATGTCTTTGAAGGGAATGAAAATGTTATCCAGTTTGCAGTATCTTCCGCCTTTGGACTATGCACATTTTGACTCATGTGATCATTGTCTTTATGGTAAGCAAAATAGGTCTACGCATAAGAAATCGGGTAGGCCATGCATGAGTGAGCCCTTGGCTTTGGTGCATTCAGATGTTTGTGGGCCCATGCCGTGTATGTCTATGGGTGGCGCAAAGTACTTTGTTACCTTCATTGATGATTTTTCTAGGAAAGTGTGGGCTTATCCCATAAAGCAAAAGTCTGATGTCTTGGCAGTCTTTCAGTGTTGGCTTGCTCTTGTTGAGAACCAGACTGGGTATAGGCTGAAATGCCTTAGGACTGACAATGGGGGAGAATATGTCTCACGTGCTTTTGAGCAGTTTTGTGATGACAGGGGTATTAAGCGTCAGTTGACCGCCCCTTACACCCCCGCCCAGAATGGTTTGGCTGAGCGCATAAACATGACTATTCAAGAGCGTGTCCACTCTATGCTTAGCCATGCAGGCCTACCACAGAGCTTTTGGGCTGAGGCAGTTAGTACAGTAGTGCATGTCATAAACTGATCGCCTTCTAGTGGATTGGATTTCTAGGTTGCAGAGGAAGTTTGGGCTGGTAAGCCACCCTCTTATGCGCATCTCCGTGTCTTTGGATGTGAGGCATTCTGCCATGTGCCCAAGGACAAGAGGAGTAAGTTGGATCCAAAGAGCATTAAATGCATCTTTCTTGGTTATGGTGATTCAGGAGAGATGGGCTATCGCCTATGGGATCCGCAGGCGCGGAAAATAGTACGCAGCCATGATGTAGTCTTCCATGAAGACAAGATGCACAGGCAGCCTGAGAAGCTGGTTGAGATCCGCAAAGTGATCTTTCAGGAGGAGCCTAGAGCTCCTGCACAGCCAGTTGGACAGCCTACAGCTGCAGCAGATGCTCATGGTCAGGGTGTTGGACAGGCAGCTGGGCAGGGAGCAAAGCCTTGGTCTGCTAGAGACAGATGTCCACCTGATAGATTTCAGCCCTCTATGCATTATATTTTGGTTACAGATGCAGGAGAGCCTTTCACTTATGATGAGGCTATGTGCAGGGGTGACAGTCACTCCTAGGAGAGGGCTATGCAGTCTGAGATCGACTCCTTGCATAAGAATGAGACTTGGGATTTGGTTTCCTTGCCTAAGGGAAAGAAGGCTTTGCCATGAATGGGTGTACAAGCTGAAAAGTACCCCTGGACACCCCAAGCCGGCATACAAGGCTAGATTGGTAGCAAAGGGTTTAAAGCAGGAGCATGGTGTAGACTTTGATGAGGTCTTTTCTCCTGTGGTTAAGATGACCACCCTACGCTTGGTCTTGGCTTTGGTTGCTCATCTTGACTTAGATCTATATCAGATGGATGTCAAGACGGCTTTCTTACATGGGGACTTGCATGATGAGATCTATATGGAGCAGCCTAAGGGCTTTGCAGAACCTGGCAGGGAGCACCTAGTGTGCAAGTTGAAGAAAAGTATTTATGGCTTGAAGCAGGCACCTAGGGAATGGTATCATAAGTTTGATGCCTTTATGCAGTCACAGGGCTACAGCAGGAGTGCTATGGATCTGTGTTTTTACACAAACAAAGCCCGTGATGGTTCATTGCTTATTTTGGTACTCTATGTGGATGATATGCTGATAGCAGGGAAAGCTCATGATGAGCTAGATGCTCTTAAATCTCAGCTGAAGAAGAGCTTTGAGATGAAGGATTTGGGACAGGCCTCTCACATACTTGGTATACGCATTAGACGCGACAGGCATCAAGGACTCCTCTACTTGTCACAGAGGGAGTATATTCATAAAGTCCTTGAGCGCTTCCGCATGCAGGACGTAAAGCCTATTGGCTATCCATTGCCTTCTTATGTGAAGGTATCATAGGCCGATTGTCTGCAGACAGATGAGCAGAGGGCCAAGATGGCCCAGATCCCTTATGCTTCAGCCGTGGGCAGTTTGATGTATGCCATGATAGCCATTCGTCCAGATATTGCCTTTGCAGTTGGTTTGTGGCACGCTATATGGCTACACCTGGTAGAAAACATTGGGATGCCGTGAAGGGTATCATGAGGTACCTGAAGGGCACAACAGATATGTGTATTTGCTATGGCAGCCAGGATACAGGGGTCGTGGGGTACACTGACTCCGATTATGCAGGACATGCAGATAGTAGGAAGTCCACTTCTGGCTATGTATTCACCTATGCTGGAGGTGCTATCTCTTGGATGTCTAGGGTTCAGAAGTGTATGGCTTTGTCTACCACTGAGGCCAAGTATGTTGCCGCCACTGAGGCTTGCAAGGAGGCCATATGGCTAGGCCGTCTAGTTGTTGACCTTGGGATTGATGCTATACCTACACTGCATTCGGATTCTATGAGTGCCATTCAGTTAGCTAAGAATCCGATCTTCCATGCGAAGACGAAACACATTGAGGTGAGGTATCACTTCATACATGGTGTCGTGGAGGACAAGTCTGTTGACCTTGTCAAGATCTCCACTGACGAGAATCCTGCAAATCTGCTCACGAAAAGCCTCACTACTGAGCACTTTGCCTTCCTCAGGAGATTAGTGGGCGTTGGATGAGATGTTGCCTTTCCTCATCCCCTGTACCTATGTACAGTTGTACTGTCTTTTTCTTTTCTTTTCTCTCTCACTGGGGCAGATTCACCTTTAAGTGGGAGGTTGTTGGGGTAAAGGCGCCTCCGCCGTGCCGCCCCGTGTATTACTACACTGACAGTACCCACCACTGCACACTGTAGGTGGCGGGCGCCCGTCACGTCACTTTATTCTTTACATTCATTTTAGTGACTAGTAAATAAAGGAAGGCATGGTCACACAGTGTGACTGTTGGAGTTCCCATTTCTTGTCTCTCTCTTTCTTGCTCTTGCTCTCCCGCCATAGCTCGCGTGCAAGCTTCGATCCTTCTCACCTTTCACAATCTTTATATTGATCATGCTAACATCAAATTTTGTTTGTGCATGTGACCTTTGTGGATATTTGGACAGCATGATGAGTCAAGGGATGAGCAACGAGGAGCTACAAGAGATATTCACACGTATGCCTCCAAATCAGATGGCTCGATTTAGAGATACGGTGGACCAGGAGCTATCTCGGACACCATCAGGCCGTTCCGTTTGATCTACTTTGGCACGCTCTGATGCTTCGATTTCTAGTAGATGAGGTCGATGCTCCAGACTTGGGCCAAATTGAGGGAATGGTTCTGGGGGATGCTGCGGAGACGTGGATGTGGTGAGCTCATGGTCGGCTTGAGATACAAGTGCTACTCCTTGCTCTCGTGTAGGTTTGAGAGAGGGTGGCTTAGGTGGTTGTTGTGGAGGTACCGAGCAGTGTCTCCGTCTCATCATTCTGCTGGATTCACGTCACCTGTGGGATTTGTCACACCAGTGGGGACATCTACTCTAGTCACTTCAGCTTTTGCTCAGTCGTTCGCAGGTGGCGCTCCTATGGGTGCTACTCCAAGAGATACCACCCCCGTGGGTACACCAGATGTACAAGAGTCTCTTGGATATGCTCAGGAGCGTGATCGCAGGTGGGAGAGGACACATCTTAGACATATCCCAGAGGGGTATGGATACCATGATAGGACAGGAGCCGTCATTATGAACGATGAGGGGAGGAGAGTGATGGCTCATATGAGAGAGTTGTGACAATAAGTTTTTTAGCACATCTTGGATCGTTGGAAGAACATACCGGAGGGGAGAAATGACTACATAGTAGCATCCTTGCATGAGGAGTTTCGAGTACCCGCCACTGTAGTAGATAGGTTCTAAGCAGGCTGGATGATAGAGTACATGTGTGTGTACATGTCACACTGACGATCGGATGCGCAAGGCACTTAAGAATGGGGCCTCAAAGCTCGAGTGGCTAGATGCAGATGACTTGCACTGACTCAAGGAGGAGGTTACAAATTCTCTAGGACATTGGAGACAGCAGCGAGGGCATGACTAGAGGCAGGAGTGGTCCATCATCTTGGGAGTGGTGGCCACGAGACTTATCTGGGGGACTTTGTAAGTTTTTCTTTTGTTCTTCTCGCTTGTTTTTTTGCAATATCGCTTGTACTGACAATCGTGTTTCTAACATTTGTATTTTGTTTCTAACACGATCTTGCAACATACAAATGCTAGAAACACGATTATTAGTAAAAGCGAGAGGACACATCTTAGACATATCCCAGAGGGGTATGGATACCATGATAGGACAGGAGCCATCATTATGAATGATGAGGGGAGGAGAGTGATGGCTCATACGAGAGAGTTGTGAGAATAAGTTTTTTAGCACGTCTTGGATCGTTGGAAGAACATACTGGAGGGGAGAAATGACTACATAGTAGCATCCTTGCATGAGGAGTTTCGGGTACCCGCTGTAGTATATAGGTTCTAAGCAGACTGGATGATGGAGTGCATGTGTGTGTACATGTCACACAGATGATCGGATGCATGCAAGGCACTTAAGAGTGGGGCCTCAAAGCTCAAGTGGCTAGACACAGATGACTTGCACCGACTCAAGGAGGAGGTTACAAATTCTCCAGGACATTGGAGACAGCAGCATGAGGCAGCGAGGGCACGATTGGAGGCAGGAGTGGTCCATCATCTTGGGAGTGGTGGCCACGAGACTTATCTGGGGGACTTTGTAAGTATTTCTTTTGTTCTTCTCACTTGTTTTTTTACAATATCACTTGTATTGACAATCGTATTTCTAACATTTTCTAACCACGTAATCCCATTGGCCTAGAGAATCTATATGCAGAGAGACATGGTCTCACTGCATTGATCGATACATTATATGCACGCAGCGGCCCAATAAGTCACTCATCTTTCTTATCTATAGTTACTAATTTTAATTAAAATGCATTATTGTATGGTGGACTGATGTGTAGTTGTTTCTTCTTTTACAGAGTTTGTTCAATGCTCCTTTGCGGTGGGACAAGCTTTCAGATGGCGAGGATCTATAGCTCGCACTTGGATCCGTGGAGCGCACATCCTCTTCCTTTTTGGTCCTGTGATTTATGTAGGCATTTTCTATGCACTATGTTATTATCATCCTTTGTATCTTGCCATGATTCCATGAGCACTTTCATTAAGTGATCTTATATTTATTTTATGTATCAATCTAGTTGTGGATTCAAGTACACTTTGCCTTCATTTTGACAATCATTGTACACCTTACTGTAATCCTTTTGTATAGCCCAAATACAGCACATAGTGCTACATGTGGCAAGGGAGCTTGCTTTCCTACCACAAATTTTCTTTTTTCTCTATAACCGTCACTATTAGGGGTGCAAATTTATTGTACGCGTTGTTATTAGCATCGTAGTTTGCATTTCAAAATGTTGCTATTTGCGTCGCAAATGCGACATGAATAACGATGTTATTTACGATGCGTAGCGATGATTCTATGGCGTTGCTAATACCGACGTATTTAGTGATGACAGAGGCAATTTTTTTTTTGAACATTTTTGTCGCTTTGAACGTCGGTATGAGGCTTGTATCTTGTAGTGAAATGAGACAACCCACTATACATAGGTAGTCCATGAGCACTTCCCAACACAAGAAAATTTGTTCCATATTCTACATTTACATGTATGATGTTAGGGATCCTATTGTGTGCAAGAAGTAGATTGCAAGTCATTTTGTAGCATGGACCCTACAATGTGTAGGGAGCCCTTTCAAGAGTGGTTAGGTAGATCCTACATAGCATTAGGTCTATGCCAGGAGCTTGTTGTGTCTATTAATGTTGCAATGTTTCTCTATTAGACATGTGTACGAAGAGTGGGGCCATGTATCATGCACATGAAAAATTATTCACCTATTAAACCATCATGATCTTGTGCTCTTTCTATTTGCAATCTATTAATGGCATCACTAGCCATTGTATTCATGAAAAGAGTGTTACTTGTTAGACATGTAGCATAGCAACCTTGAGTATGAAAGGGTGTATGTAAGGTAAGGTGTAAATGAGCTATAGGGCAAGGAAAATCCTAACCCTAGCCCACATTGAGGCTATATAAATAGCCTAGATGTCACTCTCAAATGTAGAGAGTGTACTAGTTGTACTTGTGAACAACTCATTAAGCAAGATTTCCTTCTTATACTTGAGCTCTCTCTCCCTCTTATGCACACATCCTTTATCTCTCACTCTGCTTGTCAACATGGTATCAGAGACATCTCTGATCCAACAAGCCCTCACCAGCTTTGTTGTCTTAACCTAAGTGCACAAAAAGACCTATTCTTCTCACTTTACCCTCTTCTCCACCATAGCGAGCCTTGACCACCAATCAATGGGGAGGACCTAGGTAGAGGAAAGGACATCATATTTGTAGCTAGTTTCTTCTAAATATATTTTCTCCTACTCATGGCACAGTAGCAGAACACAATAAAGCTCGACATTGTCCACATTAACGGAGGCTAGCATTGTAGCAAATGTAGGAAAAAGCATAGATTTTGCAGCATGGAGGTCAAAGCAATGGTGTGGACTAAAAGAGACGCAATGTCAGCAACCATCATGGGGGGTTTGTTAGCCCCCCAAGCAGGCTATCCTCACCCAAGAGGGTTCCCAAAAATTTCTTCATTGAAGGTCACACAGAATGAAACCACTATTGATCATTCTAAGGATGTGTGTTAAGTATAAACACATAGAGCATTTTCTTCTCTTCATCTAATTTATTTATCCAAGTTCATATCAACTGTTTTCAACTTGATTGCATGTGCTTGTAGTGCCGAACTTGTAACTGCCATTGCCATTGTGCAATCGGTAAGACCTTCCTATCATGGCCTATGTTGATGTGAATCCTCAAATCCGAAAGTTTGATGGGAAAGACTTCCACCTATGGCATGTCTTAGTAAAATATAAAATGATGGAGAGAGGCCATTAGCCATTAATCAAAGGGACGAAATCCATTGATCCATCCAAAGGCTTATGTATGTTGAAGATGATGAAAGAGCCCAAGCCATAATAATGATACGCCTAGATAAATATTTAATTCACTATATTGACTAGCTTGCAACTACAAAGAGAAGTGGGGTGAGCTTGAGAAATTGTATGGTGTAAGAGGGAAGAATCTCAAAATCTTCCTCAAAATAGAGTTCTTCAGCTTGGAATACAAGCTTAATACAAGCAAGAAGAAGACTTGGGAAAGTTCATTTCCCACATGAAGGGTTTGGTGTCTTAATTAGCTTTAGTCCAAGCTCTGGTTGTGAAGAAGATGCCATTGCCATAATTTTGAAAGCCATAAGGGAAGTACTTTCAACTCTGTCACTACCCTAAAAAATGTACCAAATCCTACACTTGAAGGTGCCATTCACTCTTGTTTGGATGAGGAGAAAAGAAACCAAATAGAAGGCAGTACCAGCTTAGCATCTACCTCAAGAAACCAACTCTTAGTCCATATTATGACTACTAAATGTTCCTTCTGCAACAAAAAGGGACATGTTGTAAGCAATTCCTAGAAAAAAATATCCCAATAAGATGAAGTGTAACAAATGTAAACAAACAGAGCATATCACAAGTAAATGTTCAAACTCTCTTGAAGTTCCCAGAGAATTGGAGGCCAACTATATCTCCAAAGCACATGATGATCAACTTTTTTAGTCTTGTACCATCTTTCCAAAAACATCATTGTATCCTATTTTATAAAGGCAATCAAGTTTACACCTACCTATGCTTTCTATGGTCTTGATCTAGAGTACATTCTATAGTTTATACTCTAGTTCTATATGCAATATCACATTGTTCGACTCTATTATAAACAAGCATGGCCATGGTTGCATAAATTTAGCATAACTTTTATATTTATATAGGAAGGTATTACTATTTTAAGTTTTCAAGAAGAAGATGTATCATATGTTCCTTACAAGTACGGATGATAATACAATTATGAATGACTAAGAAAATGAATTTCTATGATATATCATTTTTTACCAAAGTTTTCAAACTATCTATGATAACAATTTAAGTGAGAAGACATAATGTAACAATTATGAAGGAAATTGCACTTGACATTAAAAATTTGATTATGACTAATTAAGATACAAACTATTAAATCATCTTTATTTGTGATAATTGCTATTGATGTTACTTAAGCATATGCTTATGCTAACAAAAATTGGGGTGCTTTTGCAAATACATTGTTGAGAAATATTGTTATTCAAAAAAATTTCTTAAAGTTGACTTTTTGAGAAAACATATATATTGAATATTGATATTTTTCAAAAATTTGGTGTTATTACATGATTTTTAAGGGAATCTTATTAGGAGAAACATGCAACTTACCCAAAAGCTTTGCAACTATGTTTTATTATTCACTTGTTCATTGTGAGTGTGTGTGTGCTTGTTGAACCCTAACCTAACATGGCCAAGGTTGATTCTCCTTTCCACTATTGTACAAGTAGATCAAAGAAATAGAACAAGCCTTTGATATTTTGTTATCATGTTTAAGATTAGAGGACTCTGTCTAAACAAGTTTGCTTAAAAATTTTATTGGACAGCTCTAACCTACAATAGGTGGTGATCTTCCATCAAAACTATCCCATCTCTAATCTCAAAATTCTTCTTTTTCAAGAGTTTGTTAAACCACATGATAAATGGGATAGCTCTAATTGTTGTAGGTTGAAAAAATCCAATAGAAATTTCAAAATATATTATCTCTTTTAGTAGAGTGTTGAAATGGGAGGATAATGAAACATAAGCAACATTTAGGCCTTGCTTTAAGACTCTCATCGCCATATTTGGAGGCCAACCGAGATTGTCATCCAAATGAGCCATGATACGTGTTTTGGTATATATGTGTCATTCTTTCCTTGTGGGAGGTCCGCTCTTGTTGGGAGAGAGTTATACATAGCCAATATAAGCTAGTGAACTTCACAATTATTACTCTAAATACAAGGCCCTTCTCGAAATCCTTATAATTGACTCCCTTGTTGTATAGTTTTTTAGAATATGCAAGTTAAAATGTGATATTTTCCTACCATAAACAACAATGAGGAACTTGATCCAAAGGCCTTTAGGAAGGGTCTTATATTTTGATTGACCTTTATTAAGAATATCAACCTCTTCTACTAGATACAACTTAAGACTATCAACAAAATGCTTATTACACAAAAAAGCTAGTGTTTGTGCATATCTACCATTTTGATGAGTATTTAAGGTTTCCTTGGATGATAATCCCATATACTATAACATTATTGTAATGAATAAAATTACCATTACCAACTTCTAATCCTTGAGGTTGGTATTGTTTGTGTAGATTGTGAAGTGAGTGGATCGAAGAGAGAACAGAGCTTCAATGGTGGAAGCTATGTAGGTGAGAGAGAAAGACAATGGTGGGCAGGAAAGTCCAATGGTGGTCAGGTACATTGCCCTTTATTCCCAATAACTTCCCCCCTAAAGGAAATGTACCCAAAGGTAGAGGAAAAAGACTCAGCTAAGTCAAAGTATGTACAAAGTTGAAGAGACTATACTTATCCAATCCCCATTATCTGTCAGTGATGGGCAAACCTCTCTACTAGAAGACCCTTTATGAGAAGGTCTATAGGGTTATCATCAGTGTGTACCTTGACCAACTCAATGCTCTTGCTGTCAAGTACCTCTCTGATGAGATGATACTTCACCTGTATGTGCTTTGTCTTTGCATAAAAGACAAGGTTTCGTGCTAACATAATAGCACTCTGACTATCACAGTGGAGGACAGAAACCTCAGTAATACCAAGCCCAACAATCAAATGTGACAACCATAAGGCCTCTTTGCATGCCTCAGTGGTGGCAGCCACATACTCAACCTCTGTAGTAGACATTGCAACACACTTCTACAACCTAGATATCCAAGAGACTAATCCCCCATGAAGGTAAATACGTACCCTGAGGTGGACTTCCTGCAGTCTGCATGTCCAGCATAGTCTACATTCGTAAAGCCAATGATAAATGCCTTTTGCTTACCAAAGTGGATGTGCCTTTGAGGTATCTCATAATACCTTTCACTACTTCCCAATGCTTCTTGCCAGGGTTTGCTATGTACCTACTAACCACTCCCACTACAAAGGCAATGTTAGGATGTGTAGCAACCATAACATACATCAAAGTACCAATAGTTGAAGCATATGGATTCTTGGCCATTTCAGCCTTCTCATCATCAGATGTAGGACTGTCCTCTGCACTGAGTTTCACATATGGAGGTAATGGAACCCCAATCAATTCCCTCCCTTCCATATTGAAACACTACAAAACTTTGGATACATACTCCTGCTTGGATAGGTAGAGAAGCCCCTTTGGTCTATCCTTGAGTATTCGCATCCCAAGAATATGATTTTCATCACCAATATCCTTTGTGTCAAAGCTGCCATGTAGACTTTGCTTCAGAGAGTCCAAGGCATAAACATCCCTACCTACAATCAACATGTCATCCACATACAAGACCAAGATAATCAGGTTGCCATAATCTGCTTCCTTCTTCGTATATAAGCAATTATCCACTTGACTCCTATGAAAGCCCTGAGACTACATGAATGTATCAAACTTGTGATACCATTCTCATGGTGCCTATTTCAACCCATATGAACTCTTCTTGAGTTTACATACCATTTTCTCTTTGCCCTTTTCCACAAAACCCTCGGGATGCTGCCTCATGTAGATCGCCATCTAAGAATGCTGTCTTTATATCCATCTGGATGAGTTCCATATCCTCAGTTGCAACGAAGCCCAAGATGGTTCTCAAAGTAGTCATCTTGACTACAAGAGAGAAGATCTCATCAAAGTCAATCCCTTGTTTCCTGCTTGTACCCCTTTGCAAATAGCCATGCTTTCTACTTTGGCGCAGAACCAGAAGTGACTTTCATCTTATAAACCCACTTGTATGGAAAATCTTCTAACCTTTAGGCAGATGCACCAAATCCCAAGTACCATTCTTTTCAAGAGATTCCATCTCTAACAACATTCCTTTGAACTAGTTCTTACTATCATGTCTAGTCATTGCTTCCTTGAAGCATGACAACTCACCATAGTCAATTACCATGATATAATCAACAGTATACTAAGCATCAGTAATAAACCTATCACATGGTCTTGAAGGTCAACTCAACCTACGAAGTGAAGGTTCAGCATTTGCAGGCTATGGGGCTTGCAAATCTACATTTACAACTTGCTGTATTGAGAGTTCAACATGTTGTCTTGCCACATTTGGTAATCCAAACTGCATGTTTTCATACTGAGACTGTGGGGCATCATGTGTAATACCTTGCCGACCATTTTCAGCATCATTCCTTGCATTTGGAGTGTCATTTACAGCATGTATTTGCTACTGTCTACTGGGCACAATATGATGTCTAATAGGTATATCTTCCCTAAAAACAACCCTTCTAACCTCCTCTATCTTTTTGGGTTTCTTATACATGCAATCTTCACAGAAGATTACATCATTGCTACGTACTATTTTCCACAACATATACCCCATTTCACCCTCATCACCATATCCTATGAAAATGTATTTACAAGACTTTAGTTGAAGTTTTTTGCATTCCTCCTACGGAAATGCACAAAGGCCTCGTAGCCAAACACTCTCAGATGAGAGTATGAAGGTGGCTTTCCCAACCACTCTTACGGAGGGACCCCCCCCCCCCCCCCCCCAAAAGACTTATTCGGTGACAAATTAATCAAGTGAACAGTTATCATAATAGCCTCTGCCCAAAAACCATGGGGTAATGCAATGTGAGACAACATAGTACGGACCTTATCCTGAATGGTCCGATTCATACGCTCTACAACTCCATTCTGGGGTGGATTATGAGGGACAATGAGCTCCCTCTTTATCCCTTTGCTGTCACAAAATACTTGAAAGGCTTTGGACACGTATTCCCCACCATTGTAAGAGTGAAGACACTTAAGTGTCTTACCAGAGTCATGTTCTCAACCCATGCTAGAAATTGTTAGAATATCAAGCTCCCGTTACTCTTCAGTCAGTCTATCTTTATGTGTGTGACATACATTAGCTAGATACAGCTGTACATATGTGTGAAATTCAATAAGTTGGTGTAGTCAGTGACTTAACCATAATTAGCTTAGTTAGTCATACCTATGTGTGTAAGTCTCTTTCAATTAGTATGATGGAAGAATACTGAAAGAAGAACAACAATGAGCTGAGGCTCATCTTCCGCTCCACTCTCTCTCTCTCCCTCTCTTCCAACATGGTATCAGAGCTTGAACGCCTGAAGCCTAAAGGCTTGGCAGTGGCCATTTGACATCAAGACATCAGATCTGAAGAAGATGTCATCAAAGGAGATTGTGCCAGCAACCCGTTTTTTTCAGAAGCTATATCTTGCTACAGAAATGGTTTTTGGAGAAATGGCTCGCGGTTCTTGATTGTTTTGACATGTTCTACAACTTTTCAAAAAGTTTTTTCAAATTCCTCACAAATTTTGAGATATTCAACACAGACCTGTGCAATCTAACTGTTTACTGCAATAAACAGCATGTGATTGTAGGGCAGATTGTAGGGCACTGGTGGCTTTCATCCTAACAATGTATATGCCCTTATTATCATGCATTTGAGCATGATATTGGAGTGTTAAATGCTCAGTTTTGGAGCTTATTTGTAGGCTGGAAATAGTGAACTGGTTGCTGTCCTGAATTTGGAAACAATATACCTATAAGGTTGAAGTATCTATGATGCTTATTTGCTACTAATAAATGCTTGGATCATACCACTTGAGTGGTAGATGCTTTTTGAGATATTGTGAGTACTGGAAGTCCAAATTTTGGACTAATTTGTTGCTGGTTATATGAAGGTATTGATTGGTTATTATCTGCAAGAAGGATACTATCATCTTCACTTGACATACATGCAATATATTCAGACCAATTAGACATGTATCAACTCCTGCATAGAGTGGCAACTAAATGAGATGTTTTGTGGCTATTTTGAGGTCTGAATACTCTTGTTTTAACATAAAAGATATTGTTGGTTATAGTAGTGGGTTGGCTATATTTGCTACTGCTACTTGCATACAGTACAAACATTGATACTTGTATGGACATAGTTTTTTGCTGGGATGTTTTGCCACTATCATCATAGAATGTTTTGAATTGATTTGAGCTTGGTTTATGCTCAGTTGACTGTGTTTTTTCATTGTTGAAATACAGTTTACAGCAAGTAGGTTGTCAGGAAAAATGTCCTAAATTGTAGGAAACTGTCTTGAATAGCAGGAAACTGGTCCTGGACTATAGGAAAATGAGTCAAATACTTACAGGTTGTATACATCACTGAATACCTAAGCTGCAACTATGGCAAATGCTCAAGGCACTGACAATATTACTCAAATTGTGGGAGAAAAGCTGGACAACAAAAAAATTTCTTTATGGAAGTTCCATATGAAGAATTTTTTGGTTGGCAAAGCTTATTGGGACTTATTTACAAGTGATGAGGTTGAACCTAAAATACATGAAAGAAATCTGACAAATGATCAAAAAAGGGCTCATAAGCTATGAACTGAGAGAGCATGCAAGGTGTTACATTGGTTTTCCTTATGTATATCAGATGTTATGGTTATATAGATTACTAGATGCATTTCTCCAAAGGATGCATAGGACATACTCATGAAGAATTATGGAAATGTAACACATGCAAGAAAGATTCAGCTGAAGCAACAGTTCAATAACATGTCTAGGAATTGCAAAAGCATTCAGGCCTACACTACAAAGATCAAGAACATAGCAGATCAGCTTGCCACCATTGGATCTTCAGTGTCTGAGGACAATATGATTGCAGTGACATTGAATGGACTTGGCAAAGAGTACAAAGCATTTGATATGTCTATTTCTGTGAGAGCTGAATCCCCTGATTGGGATGAGCTGATTGCTTTGCTGCTGCATGAGGAAGTTAAGCTTGGACCGAATACATGTTCTAGTACGTCTCAAAGTAGAGACATTGTTCTTTACTCTAGCCAACATAGTAGAGGTGGCAGAGGCCGTGGCTCTTTTCGAGGTTGAGGAGACACTCAAAATGCTTATGGACAGCATCATCAGAATGCCTAGCATGGCACAAATACACAAGGCCAACGGGAATCTAGCAGCTTTAGAGGTAGGGGGAGATCACCCCATGGTAGAGGTGGTGGATTTGGTTCATGGTAGTCAAATGATCAGTCAAATAGAGATAAGGACTATCATTACTACGACAAATATGGACACATTACAAAGATTGTTACAAGAATCATGGAGATATGAAGGCAAAGGGCAATAGCATGGGCATTATGCATCTTCTAGCGATGCTCATGATGAGCAAGTTGACAGATTGTTTGCCATGCAGCATGTGTCTAAGAATGCATCTAGAAAGAATAGAGATGAGAGATGGTACATTGATTCACGGGCTTCAAATCATATGACACCCCATGGAGAATGGTCTGATGAGATGGTTGCAGGTTCACATGGACATGTTTGTACTGGGGATGACACCCATCATACTATTCAGCATAAAGGAGTTGTACCTTTGCTGATGCCTGATGGCAAGAAAAAGAGCATGTATGATGTACTACATGTACCTACAATAACCAAGAATCTTTTGTCAGTTGGAAAAATGGCAGAGTAGAATCTGCATGTGAGATTTAATAAAGATGGATGCTTTGTTGAAGAATATGGTAATGGTTGCAAATTGATTACTAGAAGCAGAAGAGATGGCAGAATGTTTACTCTTGATGCGTCAATTCTAGAATTAAAAGCAACCATGTTTGCACATGATGATGGTGCTATACAGGATGTTGAGATATGTCATAAGTGGATTGGCCATGTGAATGTACAAAAGCTGAAATCTATGCAGTAGAAGGAGATTGTGCTTGGACTACTTAAGTTCAAGTATCATGACTTTGGACATGTATGTGATGCATGTCAGTTTGGAAAGCAAGCAGGGTTTCCATTTATGAGACATGTATGGAATAGCTCACAACCCTTGTAGTTGGTACATTCAGATGTATGGGGTCAGTCTGATAATGCTTCATTTGGTGGTGCTCGTTACTATGTATCCTTCATTGATGATTTCAGCAGGTATACTTGGCTTTACATACTGAAACATAAGGATGATGTGTTTAATTTATTCAAGGACTTCAAGAAGCATGCTGAAAATGAGTTGAGCTATAAAATTTCATGTCTTAGATCAGATGGAGGTAGAGAATATGTATCTAATTACTTTGATAGGTACCTTGCTAAACATGGGATCAGAAGATAGTTAACTTGCAACTATACATTGCAGCAAAATGGTGTAGCAGAAAGGAAGAATAGGGTATTGATGGAATTGGCAAGAGCTATGTTGAATAAGAAGAGTTTGCCAAATGGTTATTGGGCTGAAGCAGTAGTGACTGTTGTCTATGTGTTGAATACAACCCCTACAACAAGGATTCATGATGTAACTCCATATGAGAGGTTGTATGGTCATAAATCTGACAAGGTATTTGGCAGCATCGCATATGTGCATGTTCCTAATGAAAAGAGGAAGAAATTGGATCCTAAAGCTTTCAAGAGTGTGTTCCTTGGTTATGCACAAGACCGGAAAGCTTACAAGTGTTATGTACCATCTACACATGAGACATTGATTAGCAGAGATGTTGTTTTTTATGAGCTGGCATCGTGGTATGGCAATCCTATTGCAGTGGCTATTGATGGATCAGCTAATGAGTGGTTCTACAAGTGATGGGTCACCTACCGTAAGTCCTTGGTCAAGACGCTTGCGGAGTCATACTCCTACATCCACTAGCACGGATATGTCAGTGAGGGGGAGATTGGATAAGGGAAAAGGAAAGATGCTTGAGGATGTGACAGGTCCACTTACAACATGTTATGAGTCATCTAATAGCGACAATTTGGATAGTGAGTTGGGAATTCTGTCTATTATGAGTCATCTAATAGCGAGAGTTTGGATAGTGAGTTGGGAATTCTGTCTATTATGATGCCTGGAGCAAGGCAAAGTCGTTATGTACCACCTCATGAGAGGCAAGCTCAGAGTGAGCCACAGTTACGAAGATCTGAGAGAGTTAGAAAACCAATTGATAGGTTTACATACACTAGTTATTGAGCTTGCCATTATGCATATATGGCTAGTGTAACAGGTTACAAAGAACCTACAAAGTTTGATAATGTAGTTACAGATGATAACTGGTGTGCTGCCATGGATGAGGAGTATGCAGCCCTAGCTAAAAATGAGACATGTGAATTGGTTGAGTTGCTTGAAGGTAAAGTCCCCATTGGTTGCAAATGGGTGTACAAGGTTAAGTGCAAGTCAGATGGTTCGTTAGAATGCTATAAGGCCAGGCTGGTTGCAAAAGAGTATGCACAGTAATATGGCCTTAACTATGAGGAGACTTTTAGTCTAGTGGCTAAAATGGCAACATCTAGAATTTTCATTGCTTTGGCAGTGTGCAAAGGCTAGAAATTATGGCAAATGGACATCAAGAATGCTTTCTTAAATGGTGATTTGGTTGAGGAAGTATATATGGAGCAGCTTGAAGGCTATGTTCACCCGGACTTTCCTACACATGCATGTAAGCTGAAAAAGGCTTTATATGGACTGAAATAGGAACCTAGAGAATGGAATGCTCGGATTAACAGTTATTTATAGCAACATGGATTTAGATTGGGTGATGTAGATCATAGTCTGTTCACGAAGAAGACAGATCATGGATATGTGTTTCTAGTGGTTTATGTAGATGATCTTATCATCATTGGAGATGATGAAAAGGGCATTGCTGAAATTCAATCATGTTTACAGACTGAATTCATAGTCAAAGACCTTGGTGAGCTAAAGTATTTTCTTGGGATTGAGGTAGTCTCTACGCCTCAAGGTATATGGCTGCTACAAAAGCAGTATGCTCATGACATGTTACACAAGTATGATATGGTTGAATGCAAGCCTATGGAGACACCTCTTGATCAAAATGTCAAGCTACAGATTGATGTTGGAAATGACATAGAGAATGTGACGATGTATCGACAGATGGTGGGCAACTTGATATACTTGCCTATTACCTATCCTGACTTATGCTATACAGTGGGGCTGATTAGTCAATTCATGCAGAAACCTCGCAAACCACATTTAGATGCAGTCAGGAGGATCATGAGATATGTAAAGGGTACTACAGATTATGGGTTGTTTTATGCATATGGAAAATCTCTTGACTTGACAAGGTTTACTGATGCTGATTGGGATGGTTATGCCTATGACAGGAGGTCAACCAGTGATTATGCATTTGGATTGGGCAACAATATGATCAATTGGCATAGCAAGAAACAGCCTTCTGTTGCATTGTCTAATAGAGAAGCTGAGTACAGAGGAGCTACCTTAGCAGCTTGCGAAGAAGTTTGGTTAATGAAACTGCTGAAAGACTTGGGAATACATCTGGAAAGCAGAGTGAAATTGCATTGTGATAACCTCAGCAATGTTATGTTGGCTAGCAATCCTGTCTACCATGCTAGGTTCAAACGTATTGAGGTTCACTACCATTTTATCAGAGAAATGGTTCTTACAAGGTAGATTGACTTGATTCATGTGAAGACTAAAGACCAAGTGTAGCAGACATATTTACCAAGTCACTTGGTAAAGAAAAGTTCATTTACTTCAGACAACTACTTGGAGTTTATTAGATGGTTTGAGCTTGAGGGGGGGTGTTAGAATATCAAGCTCCCATTACTCTTCAGTCAGTCTATCTTTATGTGTGTGACCGACATTAGCTGGATACAGCTATACACATGTGTGACATTCAATAAATCGGTGTAGTCAGTGACAGTTAGTCTTGGTTAGTCATACATATGTGTGTAAGTCTCTTTCAGTTAGTATGATGGAAGAATAATAAAAGAAGAACAACAATGAGCCGAGGCTCATCTTCTGCTCCACTCTATCTCTCTCTCTCTCTCTCTTCCAACATGAATTTCTTAAATTTGTTAAGAACCTTAGTCTTACTACCAATAGGGTACACCCAGACTTTCCACGTAGCATAATCAACAAAGGTGAAAAAGTATTTCTTTTCCCCTAAAGATAACCTTGGCATCTGACATACATTTAAATGTACTAACTCTAAAGTCAAAGATTTCAATAAAAGAGACCTTTTATGTGAAGTCTATGCATGTTTACCATAAACACAATGATCATTGTGCTCAAATCAACATATGAAAGATGAGGCAAATAACCAAACGAGTAAGTACTTTCATTGCAATCTAACTCATGTGTCCCAACCAACCATGCCACAAGGAAACACTTGCCAGCTCGATCACAACAACAACATGGTCATGCACACTAGATACATGTAGTGGATACAAAGTATCACTTTTTGAGCCTTTGACAATAACCCTAGATCCCTTACAAATCTTCCATTTCCCATCACCAAAGGTCATATGAAAACCATCATCTAGCTACCTAGTACTAATCAAGATCTTCTTAAGCTAGGGTACATGCCGTACATTCTAAAGAGTAAAGACAAATCCATGCTAAAACTACAGCTACACACTGCCAATGCTTGCAATGTCACATGCATAGTTGCCCCCTCCAAGTGTAGTATGAGAACCACTCACGATGAGGAGTGACATGAAATGAGGCACCTGAATCCAAGATCTAGGTATGCATATCATCTTCCGTATATGCTACCAAGGCATGTGCACTAAAGCAAGAAGAGACAAGGAGTACATCATGAACACTGCGGCTCTCACTACATTCACTTCTTCAATCTTGACACTGCTCTTCTTAGTTGGCTGACTGTCCTTCTTCTCATCCTTGCTATCATCAGACTTCTTACTCTTTCTTCCACTTAAAGCATTCCCACTTAAAGTGTCCTTCCTTGCCACAATGGTGGCACTCCACATCTTTCCCATGAGATTTACTGTGTCCTTTGCTTTCAGATTTCCCTATCTCATTAGGAAAAAAATGAACTCACAAATGGGCCCTTAAAAATAATATAGTTTAAGATGTGGGCCTTTTGGATTGTCCAATAGGAAGGCTAGATGTTGACATCCATGGAGGGTGAATCTTCTCTCTCCAAATCTTGGGTTTTCTATTAAAAAAAGGGGTAGTGGGGGATTAAAAAAAAGGAGAATGAATAGTACACAAAATTTGAGTTTGTCTCACCTCGTATTTCCCCCCTTTTTTGGAGAATTTTCAATTTTGGTTTTTTTTTCCCTCTCACAAAATCAGTTTGATCCAAAATTTGAGCAACAGACCAATTTCCCTCTCTTCTCTATACTCGTGAATTTTCGTCTCCATTGAAGCTCCCTGCTGAGAGTAATTAGGGTTTTGAGCATTCTGCTTACCTCTGCACTTTCTTCTCCATGCAGCTCCAGATTTTGGGCAAAACACAGGTGCCCATCTCTCTTTGCATTTTCTCTTGTTTCCTATTTTTTCAATAGGGTTTAATGTAGTTTCTTACTATTATTGTTGTTTTATTGCAGAGGTTGTTTGGGGCAAGAGACAAAGGTGCTCACCTCTCTCTCCTTTCTTTCCCCCCTCTCTCTATGTGTTGTTTCTCTTTTATGTTGTGTTTTCAATAGAATTTGATGTTGGTTCTAATTGTTGTTTTCTTGCAGAGTTTAATTGGAGCAAGAGGCAAAGGTGTTAATCTCTCTCTCTATTTGGTTTTTTTTTTTCTTAGATCTTTTCAATACAACACAATGTTAGTTCTAACCCTTGTTGTTGTTTTATTGCAGAGATCATTTTGGGTGACATTGCATAAGTGCTTATCTCTCTCTTCCTCTCTCTTTCTCTCTCTATGTTTCCTCTTTTCTATTGTTTTTTCAGTATACCTTCATGTAAATACTAACTCTTATAAAATTGTCTTTTGTAGAGATAAATTTGGGCAAGATTGGATAGGTGCTCATTTCTTTCTCTCTCCCCTGTACTCACACACACTCTCTTTCTTCCTCTCTGCATTATCCATTTTCTACTATCTTTACAATAGGGTTTGATGCTAGTTCTAACTTAAGGATCAATTGTTGTTGCAGCACTTAACACAAGGTAGAGCAAAGATTCTGTAGCTCAATTTATAGGTAAATCTGCCATATTTTGTGGTGCCAAAATTTATTCATTTAATTAGTGACTTTTATGTTTGATGGGATTGATGTTTTCTTATGTCCATCATTTGCAGTGGGTTTTGATTAGCAATGATTCAATCTTATCTTCAGCAGATCAGCTTATAGGTAAATTGGCCATGTTTTGTATTGCTTCTATTCATGCAGTTATCTAGATATTTTTTGCTAAAAGGAATTTATGCAAGTATTTTTGTCAAAAGAGATTCATGCAGGTGTTTTTTTGTAAATGTAGGTATTGTACAAGGTTTAGGTGAAGCATATAATTCTCGATAAACTATTTTGATGTGGTGAGTGATTCCTTTGTGTTGAATGATATGGATATGTTGGAAGTCGATGGTTCAAAAATCCTTTGCTTTATTGGTCCCATGTGTCCATTTGGATCTCCATGCCAATTGGCAATGATCCATGAAACTCTTATATCATATCATCCATATAACACACAATGTGTTGAGTCTTAGAATATCTCAGGTGTCAATCCAATGTGCCTATTAAGATTTGCATGCCATGTGGCTGCTATCCTTGTAACAACTACTCTATAATACCCACATTTCATACAATGTATTGAGTCAAATTAGACTCCTCTTCATTATAATAAAATTTATTTTGGTGAAATTCTATGAGTATTCTTATGCTATTCTTTTCATTATATTTCATGTAAATGGTATGATTAAAGTGATGTCTTGAAATTAAATCTATACTTTGTGTTGATGTATATATCCACATGTGTTTCGATATCTATGTTTATGTCTATTTACAAAAGTGTAAATATCTCTTAATGCCATGTTGATTTGTATGGCATATTGGTGATTACTGGACAGACTTAAAATTCTTATTATTTAGGGGTTAATACATACTTCTTTACATCTAATGCATAGGTTATAATGCCTGAGAGAAGAACAAGCATTCTCTCGATAAAAGTACATAATAGAAAAGATGAAGAAGGGAATTGGATCACTGATACGTATCATTGCTCGTCTTGGGTACATATGCATCCAAGTAGGAAGGGAGCTTTCAGGGTGAAAGCATCCGCAATTGCAGATGTATCAAAGCACTGGAACGGTAAAATTTTAGCTCTCATACAAAGGAATGTTGATTCTCACCTTGTAAGAGAGGCGTTTGTACAACATGTATTCATGCAAAAACAAATACATATTGCGCCCGTGCCCTTTCAACGAAACATTGCAAACAATAAGTATTTGCAACTCATTGAGAATGAGAAATTTCATGATACCTATGTAACATCTTGTCTCATATTTACAGAAGTATACCCTTCGGATTGCTGTGAGTGGCAAAATGTTGAGAGTTTCGCTGGTTCTTTTAAGTGTTACCACCTCGAAATTGGTAGATTGCTCTTTGAGGGGCATACAGCTAAGCAACTCACAGAGGACCTTGTTTTTTTCTATGACTGCAAGTACATATTGCCCAAGGGGAGTCGAGAATATAGAACCTTGAGTCTATGCACATCAAATCTCAATAGCATAGAATGGCCATTGTGTAGTAGTGACATTTTGCACATGTGTAGCACAAAAATTTCAGCAGACATATTGAATTCTATGAAGCCAAGCACCGGCTCAAAGAATGTACATCTAAGCTGGTTCATACCGATTGCAATTTTTGCACACATGTTCAAGGAATGTAAGGGTTTGAGACGTACCAAAAGCATGTACGTCATAAAAAATACATTAGAGGATTATGTAACAAGGGTTCTAGGCAAAACTTGGATATCAAAAACAACTCACAGTCCTAACACATTGGAGTTTCGAGTCACAACAAGGGACATGGCTTTCAGGTAAAAACTTTCTCTCTTAGTTGACTATTATCTTACTTTGGGATGAATCGGCTAACTTTCCTTTCCAATTACAGGTACTTTGTCGCACGACAAACTTTATGCCTAGTGTTCAAGTATCATAGATAGAGGATACTCAAGGGTAAATGGTTGTGCCTTGATCAAGACATGCATGAAAGTGTAGATGTAGATGTTACTATCATTTGTGAGGGCCGTGAGCCCCAAGTGTTGCAAATGGAGGATGATTGGCCTTTGAATATAATGCGCCAGGAAATTACAATGTTAATGCAGAATCCACCTGTTAGCTTCTATTTTAAACTAGATGGTAGGAAAATTCGAAACTGAGCTGAGGATACTCTTACAGCGGAAAAGTGTGTGGCTCCACATATTTTAGAAATTGTAGAGTCTCCCTAAAAATCCCAATACCACAAGTTGTAATATCCAACACCTGTAAATTTTTGGATTTTTTTTGCCAATAGAATATTGTCGCTTACAAACTTGCAATATTTAAAAGTTATGGTATTTATGCAAAATCATACACTTGTTATACACTTTCCACATCAACACATTTACATATGCATGTAAACTTTACAAAGATGTAAGTAAAGCCATAACTAAATATCGTATGCGAACAACCCTTAAAGGTTTAAAACTTAAGGTTTTTAAGGTAGAACTAGTTTTGTTCTTGTTTCATTGTTTCATTTCACACTTTCTCTCTTCATCTCTTTATATCCACCATATCCCTTCTACCTACTACGATGGATGCTTGCGCACACTTTGATGAGTGGATCCATGAGACTATCTTTGCCAACTAGGGTGACGAGATATTTCAAGTTTCTCTAAGAACTTCAACCTTGAAAGCGTGCTCTCATCGTTGGATCCCCCCCTTCAGGTTTTGGAAGACTTTGTGAGCACCATTGCTACATGCACATACTCCATCGAGGGATCCGACATGACTTGGGTGCCTCTGAAAAAGCTCGTGGTATTTCACGTAGGGAAGAATCACCAAAAAGTGGTGAATAGGTGTCTGGCCCATGTGGATCCTTCGCATAGAGTATGCACTGTTCCCATGGGAAGTGCACTAGGTACATCACCTTTGGATCTCATGGAGTGTGATTGCGCATTGGCAATTTACCTCCTTGCATTGGATATACCCTTAGAGGAGGAGAGCGATGAAGATACAACTCCACAGGTTGTTTCTATCATCACATACACGGGAGAAGAACCGATTGAAGAGCTCATAAATGTTGAAGAGGAACATCGAGTGGTGCCAAAGCAAGGGTTGGCTCTCATGGTGCCATCTTCTTCAAAACAGCCACAAGTCGACAAACCCAACCTTGCCTCCTTGACACCCATTGAAGTAGGTGTACAATATTTGCTTCTATCAGATGTACTGCAATACTTGGAAATGAAGGAAGAAGAGTTGTTTTCTATCCTAGTCAAGGATTCAATGGAAGACCTGATCGATTATGATTATATGGATGTGCATCCAACAATGGCAGAGATTGGAAGATATAATGGCACAAGCTTAGATACTGCAAGTGCGATCATAATAGCATAGGAGCAGATTACCTCAATTGAAGAAGATTACCTTGTGCCCGATGCTGAATTTGAAGCACTACAGCATGATTTGTTCATGCCAAGGCCCTAGCTTCCTACCAAGGAGTTTGTAGATCCCTCTGCCCAAAGAGGTGCCTCCCTGACACACAAGGAAATGAAGATACAAGATGATTTGGAGAAGGTGAGATTTCTAACTACCATATATTTTTATGCAATGAAACTTGGTGGTAGGGTGCGTCAGGTCCCTTGGAGTCCACTGGTGAAATCTTGGCCAAAAATGATGCCCGCAGCTACCTTGACCGATTCACCATGGCAAAAAATGATGTCTGCAGCTGCCCTGTGGCCCAGACACCAGACTTCGGATAGGACAGCTATAGGCATAAGTGGTGCCAGATGCCAAACTTCAGACAAGGTAGCTTATCATCAAGTTTCACCGTGGGACTCCAGGGGACCTGACGCACCCTAGCATCAAGTTTCATCGCTTTCTGATAACTCTAGGTTAGTCGCTAAATATGTTTTTTGATTTGACTTTGTCATTCAGGACATACTGTATATAGATGAGTTTGCATCAAGGCAAGGAGGAGCTCGACATGCGGATCGACGCAAGGATTTAGCTCTTAAGGAGTATATCGGTGACCTTGTTGCAGATTTGGTGGTCTTCCATATGAAGTGCTCACCAGGAGGGCAAGAAATAATCATGAAAATTTGATCTTTGACCAAGTTTGGACCTTTTCAAGTGATATCTGTGACATCTAGCTTGGAGAAGGTGGTGCTAATCAAGCGGTCAAAGCTTCTTTACTTATTTGACCAAACGCGTGGTGGAGCAATGTGTGTGTTTGCGACATTAGGCGACCTCGCTAAAGTGTCAAATCCGCTTCTCCTGGAGAAAGAGCTGAAGGGGAAGCACATCATTTTTGAAGCAAAGAAGGAACTTATATTTTCATCGAAAGCTGGCCCCTCCTCTCCACCGATAAAAAAGCCAATGAACAATTGAGAGTTCTTGTTGGCTATCGGCTTTTTGTATCTACCATCACTAACAGTCATCACATGTATTTGTCTTAATGAATATAAGATACTTTACTTTTTCCTTACAAATAAATATTTATTAAATAAATGTGTGGTTCATATAAGTGTGACGATAATGTGTGGTACATGAATGACACATTCGCATACGTTAACATAATTTAAAGCGTAATACTGCACTTGCGATTGTGTAAGTGTGACGATAATGTGTGGTACGTGAATGACGCATCCACATATATTAATGTAATTCAACATGTAGTACTGCACTTGCGATTATACATAAGCAATAACGTAACTTGTATCCATACGTATTACTACTTTTAATGCATTCGTACATTAAATAAAAATTAAGAGTCATGCGTTTCAAGAAACAAAACAAAACAACTTTACTCAATTATTTGAATTCAATACACATCGCAAGAGATATTATATATATATAAATAAATATTTCAATGTGGCAGAGTATACAAATTTTTTTGGGCTTTCAAGATGTTATGGCGCTGTAACACTCATTACAAACCTTGCATCATTAATCTAGTAAACTATGGCGGAGTCCCCTTGCCGTGTCGAAGCCGAATGATAAAGTTCATGTCTTTATCTATGATTGTGACACGCTTTGCATGGATGGCCGCAAGCTGTGTATCATCAAACAAGTCGATGAGAAACCCCTCTGCAGTTGTTTGCAGACGGAGAAGAGACAGAGGTTGGGGATGTGAAAATCGAGGAAGCAAAGAAATCAAGATGTGAAAATGAGAAGAAGAATGAACTTTTAACCCATTTAAACCCCAAAACTGGGTTAATGCAGCTTCATACACACTGCCCATCGTGTGATCGTAAATCCATAACCTTTTATCGGAATGCGACGAAACTTCACATGTGCAGTCATTAGGTGAGGAATGTGGCTCCAAATGCCAGAATTTGGACCAGGGGTCTGCAAGCACTTTTTTTTAGAAAAATAATAATTTTGAACTCTTGGCCACTTAACAAGTGCGCTTGCGAAGTTTCGTCGCATTCCGATACAGTTTAGTATTTTATAAATTATCCCACACCAAATGGATGGATTGATAATTGAGAAATCAACATCGTGACTACCGGCCCTTAGAAACTTTGCACCACATAGACTATACAGAGGCATTAGGAGTAAAGTCTACAACAAGAAATGGCAAATTTTTGCATGTTATTCCTATTGAAATTGACAGTTCTAACAAAAACTGTAAGTAAGAATTGAAAATACAGCGAAGATGCATAGTCAAAGTTGAGAGCAAAGGACAAGTGTAAAATTTTAATTCATATTTTAAGGGTGCATACAATAGTTTTGCACTGGGACATAGTCATATGTCCAATGCACGAGAATAACACTATGCCAAAAAAGATAACATTGCAAACTGTGTTCATGTCAAGATTGTGAGAGAGAAGGAAGGAGTCTCACTTGTAGCTTTCTTGCTTGCACAATGGGGGAATACACACAGAGGTGGAGGCTGAAAATAGTTTTCCTCTTCTTAGTTGTGTAAGCCAAAAAGAACTCTAGTACAAGGAAATAGAAGATCCCTATATATGGATCTCAAACCAAACTCAACTAACTAAGGTGGCATACTAACTGAGCCAGGAACTAGAGTAGATAAGGATAGCTATCATGTAGCTATTATTCATGGGCAATGTACCAACCGCATCTGCAACTGAAAAGTCGGTGACATAAATGCACAACGGTCACCCTGGCATATCACGAGTGGAGCTCGATATCTCAACACTCCCCCTCGAGCTCAATCCCAATTCCTGCACACCAAGTAGGTCTCTAAACTTGCGCATCTTCTCTGCGCCCAATGCCTTCGTAAATATGTCAGCTACCTGATCCTCTGTGTTGACATAAACTAGATCAATAAGACCTAGTAAAACCCTCTCCCGCACATAGTGATAATGCACCTCAATGTGCTTTGTTCTAGCATGATAGATTGGGTTATTTGCCAAGTGTATACTACTCATGTTGTCACAATAAATGACAACTGGCCCATCTGTAGGCTGATGCATATCATAAAGTAGCTTATGCAACCAAGCTACCTCACATGCAGCCATTGCTGCACCCCTGTACTCAGCCTCTGTGCTGGACAAGGCAACTGTAGGCTATTTCTTGCTGCTCCAAGTGACTGCAGCACTCCCAAAAGAGAACACATATCCACTGGTAGATCGTCTATCAGAAATGCTACCAGCCCAATCAGCATTAGTGTATCCATGCAACTGTATCTGAACCCCAGTCTCATAAAATAGTCTATACTGCAATGTGGACTTCACATACCTGAGTATTCGTCTAGCCGCATCCAAATGCGGTTTCCTTGGAGCCTGCAAAAACTGACTTACCAATCCAATAGCATAGCTCAAATCTGGCCTGGTAATAGTCATATAAATCAAGCTTCCTACTATGCGTCTATATATAGTAGGGTCTTCCAGAAGCTCACCTGCATCTGCGCTCAGCTTCACATTCTGCTCCAAAGGAACTGAAATAGGCTTACAGCCTGTCATCCCATATTTGGACAGCATGTCCAATCCATACTGCCTCTGCAGGAGCTGTATCCCACTTGGTGATCTAATCACCTCAATGCCCAAGAAATAACGCAGCTCTTGCAAATCCTTCATCTCAAACTTCTGCTTCAATAGCATTTTCACATGAAGGATATCTTCATCACTGTCACCTGTCATAATCAAATCATCAACATAAATGACAAGTAGCATAATACCTTTCTCTGTTTTTCTCACATAAAGTGAGAAATCTGTCTTGGAAATCTGAATGCCAATAGTGACAAGATACTGTCCTATCTTGTCAGACCATGCTCTAGGTGCTTGCTTCAAGCCATACAAGGCTTTCTTCAACCTATAAACAAACTCAGGATGAACAGCATGCACATAACCTGGTGGCTACTCCATATAGACCTCTTCTTGCAAATCACCATGCAAGAAGGCATTCTTTACATCCATCTGATGTAAAGACCATCCCTTTGATGCAGCCATAGCAATGACTGCTCTTATGATTGCCATCCTTGCAACTGGACTGAATGTTTCTTCATAGTCAATGCCATATGTTTGTGCATACCCCTTGACTACTAATCTTGCCTTGTATTTGTTCATAGAACCATCTGCATTGTGCTTCACCTTATAAACCCACTTACAGCCAATTGCATTCTTACCTTTAGGCAAAGGTACCAATTCCCATGTAGCATTTGCTTCCAAGGCATCCATTTCTTCATCCATGGCTTTCTCCCATTTTTCTTTTCCCATGGCTTACTCAAAAGAAGTGGGTTCTGGTTCTTGTATCACTTTGACCATATATGCATAGTGAATGGCTGTAAATCCATCATATTTCAGCCTATCCACAGGATACCTAGCTCTCGTAGACCTGCGCAAAATAGGTTCACTCCCAGGTGCTCTCAAAACATCCCTGGTCTTCCTTACTCCAGGTGTAACAATAGAAGGAATACCCAAGTCATCATCAAAGCTCTGTTCTGAGCCACCGGATTCACCATCCACATAAGAGTGACCTGCATTCACATCAAACATGGGCTGATCAACCTTCTCTTTTCCTTTTCGTGATACCTGCATACCTCTATCTGCATTGCTTTGAGAAGATTCTCCTAATCTCAATCTTCCTGTCCATGGCGAAGAATGTGAACCACTGCTAGAGGACGCTCCAGGTCCACTAATATTTTGTGACTGCTGCTGTGAATTCTGTGCAGCATTACCATTTTGTGCATCTACATCATCAATCACATTTACTGGTTTATACCAGCTACTCATCTCATAAAAAACAACATCTCTGCTCACTGTAAACTTACGAGTAGAAGGGTTATAGCATCTATACCCTTTTTGCTGCAGAGAGTAACCAATAAAGATGCACTTCTCAACTTTTGGATCCAACTTGGATCTCAACTCATCTGGCACATGTACATAGGCAATGCAACCAAAAATTTTCAAATGAGAAATATCTGGTTTCCTACCAGTATACCTCTCCTCTGGAGTCATCCCATGTATTGCTGCAGTGGGAGTCCTGTTCATTATATAGACTATTGTAGCAACTCCTTCAGCCCAGTAAAAATATGGCAAGTCTTTTTCGTTGAGCATGGCACGAGATACCTCTCCAATATGCCTGTTTTTCCTTTCTGCGATTCCATTTTGTTGTGGGGTATGACTGCATGAATATTGCTGCTTTATGCCATGCTCCTGCAGGAACCTTGCAAACTCATTTGAGAGGTACTCTCCCCCTCCATCTGACCTTAGGCATTTTATTTGCAGGCCTGTTTCTTTTTCAACCATAGCTTTAAGAGTTTTGAAATGCCCAAAAACTTCACTTTTCTTTTTCATAAAATACACCCAAACTTTTCTGCTATAGTCATCAATAAAAGTGACAAAATAATGACAGCCTCCAAGAGATGCAGCTTTAGTAGTCCACACATCAGAGTGGATTAATTTCAATGGCTTCTCACTCTCTTGAACATGTCTAGAAAATGGTTTCCTTGCCTGTTTTCCAAATTGACAGGCTTCAATACCTTATGCATTTCTGCAACCTTGAATTTAGGCAATCCTGCAACAATATTTTGGGCCTACATTGATTTAAGTCGCTGTACATTAACATGACCAATGCGTTTATGCCAGATATCAATATCTGCAACTACACCAGTCCCATGTGCAAACATTGCTGCACTCAATTCAAGCATGTCTGCATCCAACGTAAACATTCTGGCCTTCTTCTTTCCTTTTGCTATCAAGCGACCTTTATTTTTCATATCCTCAACAAAGCATCCATGAGGATTAAATCTGACTTGCAAGCCCTGCTCAACCATTTGACCAACAGAAACCAGATTCTTGGTGATATTCGGGACATGAAATACATCAGACAGGTATTTTTTTTTCCCATCCTGCATAGACAGATGAATTTTTCCAATCTGCACAATAGGATGTGCAGTATCATCACCAGTCTCCACAAATCCTGGTTTTTCCATTTTCCTTGCATCCTCCATCCATTCTGCATGACATGTCATGTGGTTTGATGCACCTGAGCAACATACCATACATCATTGCTTTCTTCTGCACTTGTCACAGAATTGTTCATGTGCTGCACCATAAACAAATGCTCATTTCTGTCATCACCCTGTCTACTAGAAGATGAATAATTCCCTTGTTGCAATTTTCCATTCATGATGTCATTCTGCTTTTTATAGCAGTTTTTAGCCATATGACCCATTTTACCACAGTAGTAGCATTCAACATTGCTGTTTGCATTTTGGCCTCTTTGCCATCCACCACGACCTCTTTGGCTCCCCCTGCCTCTAGAGTTACCACGACCTCCTCCATAGGATTGGTTTTCTTGAGTTTGCTGCATATTCTGATTTCTACCACGGCCTCCAAATCGGCCTCCGCTACCTCTGCCTCTACCTCTTCCAGCATTTGAGTAGAAGACGGTTTCTTTTGAAGTTCCTCCTGAAGAAGATGCACCACCATTTCTCTGCTCCTCAAAAATTAGAAGAGCAATCAACTCCTCAAAATCAGGAAATCTTTCACGGACGGAAATGGATGTTCGAAACTGTGCATAATCCTTTCCTAGACCATTCAAGGTCACAGAAACTAAATCATCATCTTCCACTGGCGACCCAATGGAAGCAAGTGCATCTGCAATCTTCTTCACCTTCATGTGGTAGTCATTGATGCTCATATTTTCTCTTTGCACATTATGCAACTCTTGCTTGAGCTGCATTTTCTTGGCTTGCGTATTTGTGATATACATTTTTGACAAAGTATCCCATGCCTCCTTTGGCGTACTTGCATCTTGAATATCCACAATCATAGAGTCTGAAATGCTGATAGACAGTCAGTACATAACTTTCCTGGCTCTCTCATGCCATGCTTTAAATGCTTGCATTTGCTGTTGATTGGGAACATCAGGAAGAACTGGTTCTTCTTCATTTCTTGCAACAAATTCCCAATATCCTTTTCCCATAAGGAAATTCGTCATTCTAAACTTCCATGCTTGGAAGTTGTTCTTGTCAAGCTTTTCAGTGACAATATGTGAAAGAGAATCAGACGCCATTACAGAACACTGCAAAAAATTATGTCACTGCAAAGAACACAGCTTCAGCCTCACAAGGGCAAATCTGCAAAACTGGCGAAAGTGGTATTTGACCACACAGTCACTTTCTAGTGACGATTTTGCATATACAGGAACCAAGGATGATTCTGTAACTCCCAATGTCTCTGCACACGAGCATACGATGCGATATCTGTGGTAAATTTTCACCGACCTGTAGAATAGTGGTCGCACAGCATAAAACATGGCTTTTTCCTGAGTGTGTGCAGAAAACTTCCGCCTCGAAAACAGGCCCTGAAATGGCCTCAAATCAAAAAAACAGGGTCGCCCAGAGCTAAAGCCCTTTCTCGCAGCATATATTGCCCTCTTGCTTCACCGCGAAGGGCGTCTCAACCTGAGACAATGCACTCTTGCAATTTCCGGCTGTGCTGCCTGCAGAGATCTGCTCCCAAAACAGAAAATGAAAGTAACACTGCTCCTCTTACCAGAACACCGCGAGCTTGGCTTGCTTTCTTGAGCTCCTTACCACGAACAAGGCTCTGATACCATGTCAAGATTGTGAGAGAGAAGGAAGGAGTCTCACTTGTAGCTTTCTTGCTTGCACAATGGGGGAATACGCACAGAGGTGGAGGCTGAAAACAGTTTTCCTCTTCTTAGTTTTGTAAGCCAAAAATAACTCTAGTACAAGGAAATAGAAGATCCCTATATATGGGTCTCAAACCAAACTCAACTAACTAAGGTGGCATACTAACTGAGCCACGAACTAGAGTAGATAAGGATAGCTATCATGTAGCTATTATTCATGGGCGGTGTATCAACCGCATCTGCAACTGACAAGTCGGTGACATAAATGCACAACGGTCACCCTGGCATATCACGAGTGGAGCTCGATATCTCAACAGTTCATTCCATTGGAATGAATGCATCCTTCAGTGCTTGAAGATTTCTTATAAGTTGGAAGTCCTTGGGAGTTACAGTGATGCGCTTTGCATGTATTGCACAACATTGAGCATTAGTCAGAAGTCAAATAAAAAGGCCTTTGCAGCACACTGTAGAGCATGAAGACATTCTTTTGTGAAGTGATCAAGTCTATCCTGACCTTGTGCCAAAAACCACCTCCTGCTTTCTGTGCAGTAGAGGTCTTGCATAATCTCGCAAACAAGTCTCGAGAAGCTTGCCTTCGGAATGATGAGATCAAAAGATCGTTGATACCTTCTAATTTCTCTCAAGGCCATTGTACTTGGCTTCCACTTGCGTTTCTTGTGGGGATGCTGAGGAGGACCCTTTTGAGGGCGACTTGAGGAAGGTGGATTAGGTTAAGAAGGGGGTGCATTTGAGCTAGTAGATGCTCCAAGGGGTTGAACACGATATGGGGCTCTGAGCGGAAGCTTATTTGCAACTGCCTTAGACCTAGCCATCTTTCCTGCACAAGAGATGTGAGAACTCAATGAATAAGATAGAAAATGAAACCCTCTTTTATATAACCCTAAACTGTGAGACTCATTCATATAGATGCATAATCTCTCTTTCTCTCTTAATTTTTGAATTGCATTCACACTAACTCACATTGTTCATCTTACTATCTTAGCTCTTTTCGAACCCATTTGCTGCCTTGTCGAAGCCTTGTTTCTAGCCACTTGGCACGGTTTTCTTTGACACTTGAGGCTTCATAATGCACTCTTTTAGTGACACGACGTGATTCCATCACGTCTGCAGCCTAATTCATTAGCACTTTCATTTGCTCTCTTTTGCGAGAGTTTAGCTTCATGCACCACGCGCTATCCAATGTGAATTTTCCATCCCTTGTATGGATCAAATTCTGATGCTTCCCTTTTCTACAAAGTATGGCCCATGTGCCTCAAGGATATGCTACAAAGACACATATCACACATGAGTAAAACTATGCTCAATAGTTTATACAATTCATATAATTTTAAAATATTAACTTAGTATGCACCATGTAATGTGTGATAGAGCTTTTGCCCCATGCTTCCACCATGTTTTCGTAGAAGCTATGCACAGCATTGATAAATTATTACTTATCTTCATTGTTAAACACCATCTTGTGAAGTAAGGGAGCCAATTTGTTAAGACTTATCCAAACCTTAGCTTTGACCAATCTTGTTTTTCCTCCATTACTTCGATTAGAAATTGCAAAATGTAACTTTTTCCACCCATCGTAGTCCTGCAGCCTACGAACCATGGCATTCCCTTCCTCATTGATGGGTACTGAGAGAAACTTCCTAGCCTCTGCTCCTCCAAAGCAAGGATTTTCTGGCAAGTTACCAGATTTTCCTGATCTCTTCTCATCTTTTTCAATCGTCACTTGATGCTTGTGTAGCCCAATTTCTGATAACACTCGCTCCACATTCCTACATGTTGTAATGGCTTCTTTTTCTGGTTGCATCCTATAAGCAAAGAAAATGTATTTATATACAAGTTTCTCCATGATTTTGACAAAAGCATGCAATGAACAAATGTGAATACGATCCAAGGGAATGTTGAAGATGGGCTTCCAAGTGGGATCTTCTCTATTGCGCGTCGGTGTAGCACTTGTCACCTTTTGCTAGTTCTTCTTTCCGTCCTTTCCTTCCACCCTCTCTGTCAAGCAATATAGGCATGGATTCTTTGTATTTGCACCATTGGAGATTCCACACATGCATTTTAAAGTTTTCAAGTCTCCTGCAAGATGCCATTCAACCAAGTATTGACCATACCCTTCAACCGAGAGCATCTCACCATGTTCCTGACGATCGATGATGCTTGGAATACTTATGTGAATAAAGAATAGTTGCAACACCTCAAATGTTTCCTTAGGAACTTCAAATGCAGCAAGCCACCACACACGGCGCTCAGATTGAACACGTAAGTTCCTTAGGTTGTTCTTGTCGAATTGTAAGGCTCATTCATCAGAGTTACACTAACTCTTTCAAGCTTTACTCCTTTGACGACCTCACTTTCATCTAATTTTATAACAAACTGCAATTTACCATTACATTCCTCAACAGACATATAGTAGTACATTACCATTGCAAATCTAAATAGTAAATTGTTGAGTTCGGTGAACTTCACCTCGTATGCATTTTTTGTCCCAACCTTTAGTATTTCCACACATTGAACATGCATGGGATCTCCTATCAACTCCAAAACCTTTATATTAAGTTGCCATCGGGCCTCTATTAACTTTGAAGGTTGAGGAAGAGGCACGATTCTATTTCTCTTCAGCACACGACCAAACCCAACCTTCACACCTTTGAATATATTTGAGTAAGTCGTTGTGCTAATGCTGGCCCTGTCACAAATAGATTGTGCATCCACAGCTGAGAACTCATTTGACACATCTTTTAATGTGCACTCAATCACGTTTTCCTTCACAGCCTTAAACTTACGATTGCTCAAAGCGTTTTCCAATGTGCTTGCCTTCAGCAATCTACTAATACATGATCCAACCTCATCGTCACGTAGGTTCTCTTTCTAAGCTACCTTACATGCTTTGATACGTTGCTTCCACTAGCCACTATTCACAATTAACTCATTGATTGGCTTCTTCTTTCATTTGCGCTCATGTGGTGTTAGCTTGCTATTGATCTTTCTCAAGTCGTCCAATTGTGCCTTTGCCTCCTCATATGAGATACCAATGTCATGGATAGTGTCATGCATTGAAATAATTTGATTGTTTTGTTGAATTACAGTGTCATTCAGTTGTACCACTTGTCCTATGAGCTGTTGTATATGAAGTTGATGTGCAGCGATCACATCATGGCAATTTTTTATGGTTGCTTGGCAAGTTGTAAATACTTTAAAGGCCTTATCATTGAGCCGCCTAGTATAACCAAGTAACCCATTTTCACCCTCGCACATATACTTCAAAAAAAAAATTATTCCTGAGAAAGTTGGAGGTCTATTGTTTAAGGGGTCAATTGGGTAGATTCCCCCATCAAATGACAAATCCACATGTTTCAATCCTATTTGCTTGTAACTCTGCAAAACCTGAGGGTTGACACTGGTACGCTGGGTTCTTTTGAATAATGGGGCATATTCAATCTCTACCTCAATATGCAGCTCCTTCTTTCTTGTATTCATTTTACTATTAATAGAAATGGGGAGCCTACTTGGTTGTCACAAGAGGTAGAGTGGAGATGCACAGAGAGGCACACAAAGGTGCTAAGGGAAAGGAGGGTGTAAGTAATTCACTCTATTAATGAAGGTTGCATAAATACAGAGAAGAGGTCACCATAGAGCTATGAGAGAGTATAGATATGGGGGGAAATAGCTCAGAGGGTAGGGATGTCCAAGACTTTTCGTATTTTAGATATTTCTATTTTGCCTCCAAAAACATCTCCAAAAAACATGAAATTTGACTAATTGGGTTGTTTTTTGACCAAAAGCTAGGATATAAAAAATCCCCAAAATATCTTAAAAGGAACTTCCGAATTTTCATTTTCCTTGTTCTCGATTAAAAAATCTATTACCTCGTATCTACTAATCATTTTGCATTGAAAACGAAGCACTACACTCCTGTAACTAACTCCTTTTTTAATATAAAATTTGGTTGAAAAAGACTTCTTGAATGATGAGAGAGAAGGAATCTAAGTATATCTTTGTAGATAATATAAAAAAGGCAAAACGAGATTGCAAAAGTGGAGAGAGAGGAGGATTATTTTACTATTCTTCTCTCATCTTTTCATTGTTTTAAGGAGGAGAGAGAGGGGGGCTAAAAGGCCCATTTGTGAGTTCATTGTTTTCCTAATGGTTGAGGCCTCCTCTAGTATGCAAAGCACTGGAAGACTTTTTAGATGTATTGTTCTGCCAATTCATCTCTTCCATAAGTAGATAACTCTCTACATCAGAGTACAACAACATAGCATTCGAGTTGCTCATGGTTGCCCTGAAAGTATCCCAACTTTTAGGTAGAGTACATAACAGAAAAGTATCCTTGAACTCATAATTGATATTGAACTTCAAGGCAACCAGCCGACTGAAAATGGAATTAAACTCACTGAGGTGTACATACATGGTTGTCCCCTCCTTCATGCATAAATCCATCAATTTCTTTAGCCAATAGACTTTACTTGCAACATTCTTCTGAGCATACAATTCCTCCAGCTACTTCCAAATGGCATAGGAAAAATCGAGTCCTTTTATGTTGAAAAACAAAGCATTAGAAACTAAAAGCTCAATGGTCAAATGAGCTAGCTCATTCAGCTCATCCCAATCCTCTTGCTCTATGTCTGTTGGTTGTGCTCCTTATAATTTGATAGGCTTCACCTATTTCTTTTGCACAGGACATTGTAGCATTGCTTTTGCCAAATTGCAAAGTTATGTGCCCCTTCAAGCTTCTTGATGTGCATAAGATGACTACTATCACTACTAGCAGCGATTATTGCAGCTCAAATGACAATAAGACAAGCCAAATCTGTCAAAAAATAAGTGACCAAGAAGAGATGCAAATCGACCAGCAAGATCTCTTGTTCACTTTAAAAAGCACCAAAATGCTTGCATAGACTGATCTATTTCAGCCTAAAAATGAGGCATAAAGCATGTGCACCTAATGTCCAAGCATATGTCAAAAATATCATTATCGAATCAATACATAAGGACCTCAATGGGAACCATCCATTTGTCCAAAATACACTCTCTGTTATGGTGCTTGCAAACTATAAATTTCCAGCCAAACAAAACGTCCCAAGTTCAAAACCAAGCTCAAAGCATCCCCAAAATTATTGCCAAGTATATGGCATCCAAGATAAGCATCTAGACATCACTTTGAGTACTTGAGATAGTGCCTACAACCAATAGGCATGTCATTCATTGACAAAATTGCATTCATCCCCTGCTATTACAACAATGAATTCATTGTTAAAATGAGGAATGACAATGCCAAAGTCAACTCCAAATCAATACCAAATGGTAGGCATAACATCCCATGACAACTAGGTATCCATTTGGGCATGTATAAGCATCAAACAACCAATGAGTAAAATACTCCCAATGCCAATGCCAAGCTCGAATCAAATGCCAAGCTCAAGAGTGAGCTCTCAAGTATCTAATGATGGTCTTGGAGTTTCCAATGATGAAGGAAATCATCAAGATAGTGGGTTGATCTGCCTGCAGCCAATATTTGTATACATTGTCCTAAAAAAATAGCCTTTGTGTTTTCAATTTTAGACATACATATACTCCAAATCAATAAACAAGGTCATTTACAAAGTTGTAGAGCTCAAAACGAGCTTTGTTTTCATTAAAAAAAGTTTTTGAATCTACTTTTTCTAGCTCAAGTTATGAGAAAAATAGTGACATGTAGTCAATCTATCTAGAATTGAGACAGACTCATGGTTGCTGACGTTATGGTGCCTTGCTAGTTGGGAGGGTTGGAACGCTACAATGACTCAATGCTAATGTGGGGGGATCCCAAATTACCCTCCCAAGCTCCCTCTTGAAGCTTAGAGGAAATGGTAATGCTCATGCTTCACAAGAAGCAAAGAGACATGGTATCCTGTTTCCAGCTCAAAGTACTCTTCCAAAAAAGCTCAAGACACACTCAATAATGCCCCAGCTCTGCCCTAATGAGATTCAGAGGTGCCTTGATAAATGTCAAAGAAAATGAGATCAAGAGAAACCTCAATGAAGAGTTGTCATGGTTGCCATAGCTATGAGCTTTCAAGCTGACTGATACTCCCTTGCCACGCAAGCTCTTGCTCCCAACTCCTGAGCTCTGATACCAGTTTGAAGTGTGTGGATCGAAGAGAGAACGGAGCTTCAATGTTGGATGCTATGCATGAGAGAGAGAGAGAGAGAGAGAGAGAGAGAGAGAGAGAGAGAGAGAGAGAGAGAGAGAGAGAGAGAGAGAGAGAGAGAGAGAGAGAGAGAGAGAGAGAGAGAGAGAGAGAGAGAGAGAGAGAGAGAGAGAGTGAGAGTGACGGGAGGGCAAGCCCAGTGGTCAAGTACATTGCCCTTTATTCCCAACAGATTGAGGAAACTCTTAACTAGACTTATGATTTATGTTGCTCTTTATTATTGTATGGAGTTTAATTTGTACATTTGTTTTCAATTGTCTATTCATTGCATCAAGTAGCCTTAGATCTTTGAATTCTTATGAATTGTATTGAAATCTTGCTTTAAGGATTGCAACATGGAGTGCACACAATTTAATAAATATTTATGGGAGTCTTTTTCATGTGATCTCTATTCCATTATCCCTAATTATCTCAATCAAAGGACTTGACAATAGACTTGGTTACTTACAACTAAGGAATTCAGATTAAGCAACTACTATAGAATCTGAAATCTTGCTAGTTAAGGCCCTACCACATATTGCCAATAATATTGGCAAGGCATATTCAATGTTGCATAAGCTAAACCCTCATTTGGGCCTCATCAATGTGCTATTTGAATAAGACTAAACTTGCCATGTGAGCCTTATCATGGATCATTTCAATACCGAGATCCCCATCCCTTTTATCCATTGTAAGTGTGTCCCAACTAATTTGAGGGATCGTCTTCACATTCCCTTGTGACCAAAGGAAGCTACTAGATAGCTTCTCCACCTTATGCCATGAGGCCTTATTGAAAGGAAGCATAGATCTAACAAAGGAGGCTGAGGTTGTGAGGATGGATTCAACCACAATCCTTACCTCCAAAGGAGAGGAACATGTTGTCACTTGGACACCTCGAAATGCACCTTTGCAAAGAAACCAATCAAACTAATGAATATATTTTAATTAGAAAATTGAACACTTTTCACACCCTCTTTTTCCAATTCAATTTCTTATAAAGCAATAATAGTAGGTTTGCTACTCTGAATTAAGCCCTGAAAAACTTGATTGAGTCATGTCCTTTTCAAGATATTTAACATTCCAAGTCACCATAATGACTTTGGAAGAGCTTTTGCTTCTTTGAATAGTGTTTGATGGTATCATAAAAAATTTCACCCATTCCATCAATTGGAGGACAAGAATTGTGGTTCACCAGAGCAACTCTAGGCAATATCTTAAGGGATGTTTTTCCTCCATCTTTGAGCAGCTTCCCTTTACTTGTAAGGAACCATGTTTTCTTTCTACACATCAACCTTGAGGCTTTCATTGGATTTGTCCTAGTTGGATGGAGCCTCCTTGGTTCTCTATGAAGTACTTGTTTGTTGGTAGCCTTCACAAGAGCTAGAGGCTTTAGTTACTATCATGTGCTATAGTTTCACATTCTCCCCCCAATTTTCATTTGTCTCTACTTTTTATTGTTCATTGTCATGAGCTTCTTTAGGGGGTCTGAGTTTCCTCTAGTTCATTTATAGAGTTCCTCTTCAATCATGCATTGGCAAAGTTCTCATTCTCCTTGCAATGATAATAGACATTAGGGAAATCAGTAGAAAATTAAACCTCAATAACAATTTTAGTTGGTAAGGTCCAAATAGTTAGGGGGTTCATTTTCGTTATCCTATAGGATGTAGGCGTGTGGTGTTCAAGTTTGAGTTTGCCCATAAGAGAAGTAATAGCAGGTATGTGAATCACCTTTCTTAAGGATCGAGCAAGTTTCTCAACTTCATTATCAACCCATACTTATACATCCACAAACAAAATCCATACTAGACACTCATGGTGCAAAATACCTTCTACAAAGAAGCTGGAGCTCCAAGGGAACACGTAACAAGGTTTCCTTTGTGGCTAACCACCAAAGCACGGATGACTCATGTCCCATTCGCTTGAAGGGGACAATGACTAGATAGAAACCACACTTAGCAAATTCATATTGCATCAAGTTAGCTTTCTTCTTATATGTGATGAGTGAACCATTTGACAAACTTGTCCTCAATGTTTGAGCAACCAAGGAAATAGAAAAACATGTCAGTATTAACTAGCTTAGTATACATTTGCTTAACATGATTAAGGGCAACTGACATAGATGCTCTGTGTACCTGTTTCCCTACCTCGGCAATGGTTACTTTGCACACCTCATTGTATTGTTGCTAGTACACAACAAGTTGCTTCTCCACATCAATCATATCCACCTTACATGCTTTAGCCATCACTTTGATTGCATTAGAGCCACTTAGCCCTTAGCTGGCTCACTCTTGCATGCATGTAGGTGAGCCATGCGGTGCAGTCAACGCTAGAGTCGTATGAAGTTAAGGTGCATTCAATCCTCCTAGTCATAAGAAGCTAGATGGTCTAGCACTGCAAGTAAAATTTGTATATTGTCTATTGGCTCTTGTTTGGCTTGTATTCTTAACTATGCGTAAAAGGTGTTTCTCTTTACTACATGCTTTAAGAATCCTATTATCATTATCATCTTTATTAGTCTTCCTAAAACATTTTCTAAATCACAAAGAGATCCTATTATCATTATCATCTTTATTATTGGTATTTCTAAACCCTTTTATAAATGATAGAGATTTAAGGAATACTTCGAGATAATTACCTTGTTTGCAATTGGATGGGCCCGCCGAGAACTGCGGAGCACATGGGCGTGGGAACTAACACATGAGTTGTGATGTACATTAAATGGGGAGAAATGCTATAACGGGAAAGAGCCTCCTACTACGCGCACAAATACAGTACAGTAGCACTACTAATGTATTGGAAACAACACGAGATGCATTGAATTATGGAGAATCCAACTGCGTCGCTCCTGCGAGCACAACCCCAGAAAAGGAAAGAAGATATGCGAGAGAGATGGAGCTCCACCATGGCCTATCCTCTGTACGAGTCTACTTTCTCTCGTCACCGTCATGTCCTTCATTCCTCGTTCTGTGATTTCTTCCTCGTTCAAGCTCACTGTCGCCTTCTTCCTTTCTCGCCTCTCTCCAGTCAGGTCTGTCGAGATAGGGGAAGTCGAGGCAGCTGGCTTCTCTAACTGTCTTTCACCCGGGCTTGCTCGGGTGGGGCGCGCGATGGGAGCAGTCCGCTGCTTCTTGGCCTGCTCTCGCCACCACCACCACCAGCATCCTCAGCCTATCAAAAACGAGGCCGATATTCATAATCAGCCTGAAGCCGCCATTGCTAACGATATTGCTCGCGTCGATGACAGTATCGTCGCGGCAGGCCACAGGGTCCCGCTAGCAGCATCAGAAGTCATCAGACGATCGCAAAGACACGAGGCAGGAGCAGATCAAGCGACATCGGCATCTGCAGGAAATGGTGGTGGTGATGATGATGATGATGGCGATGATGATGCTCAGGTCGATAATGCAATGTCGATCATGGTCGCTGCAGAGCTTCGCGCAGTCCTGCGGCATCTCCAAGTGAGATGGCAGCTTTTCAACGAGTCCCTCGCCAGGTTCCACGACCCCGAGGCGATGCTTGCAAACTGCACAGGTCCATAAAAACCCTAGTAAGATCGATCCTTATTGCATACATGGGTCACATAACTGAAGCATTTGATAGAGAGCCATCCATCATCTTAATCAGAGAAGCATGAAAGTATAAGCATTCTATAGAATGAATGGTTAACCTCGATTTCCATTATAGTATTGGAATCAGATCCATCAAAATCTGATTATTTTCTACCTTTTGGGGGGCAGATAATGTGACATGGCAGACTGCAGGAGGTGAGGTTTTCCATGGAAAGAGCAAGCATCTGCTGTCTGTGCTGCAGTGCCTGAGTGAGCGCAACTTGTCTCTCTACGTGAAGATCGAGAGGCTGACGAGGGTTACACCCGCAGGCACTCTGGATTTCTCTTTGGACTGCAGGAGTGGGAGGTGCATGATATTAGGAAATGGCTGCCATGTGTGGAGGGTTATGAGTACTGCCTTAGAAACAATGTTAAGCCTTAGACATCATCATCATCCTAACGCTCACAATGGCAACGATAACGATATTGGTCATAATCCTCCTCCTCATCATCATCTTAATGCCGGTGCCTCATCTTCAGATAATACAGGAAGACAGTTCTGGATTCTTGCAGATGACAATTACATCCTTAGGGACATTCATGTAAAATCTCTCTCTCTCTCTCTCTCTCTCTCTCCGGTCGCGCCCCCCCCCCCCCCCCCCCCCCAAAAAAAAAAAAACAACTTAAACTTCTCTCATATAGTGATACTTTATTATGACATCATGCAGGGTGATGTTGTAGAGGATGGCAAGAGAGCAGTCCTATGGGAGCAACACTCTTCCACGTGGTATATTCGAGGATATCTAAGCTATCCACCGAAAGGCAGTTGAACTTCACTATGTGGTTTGCAATGGGGTCTCTACAATGTTTTTGATTCTAGGCTTGAAGTATACCCTAATGCCTTTAAGTGGGATCTCTAAAAAAAAATTAATTCTACTAGAACTATAATCTAAGGCCTTTAAGTTGCCGAGCAAATGGCTTTGTTATATTTAAATGGTGGGTTCCTAGAAGCCCATTTTTGAGCGATGCCTTAAAGGGCTTTGGCGTCCACTTAAATGCTTCGAGTTTTCTTTATCTTGGAGTTGTCATGCGTCTTCATTTTGCGATAACCACATCAATTGCTTGCTATCATTAATTTTCAAAAGTTTTAAGAGAAAACCTATTTAAAATTGAGTCTTATTAAGAAGCATCATTTCATCTAAAAGCATCCGCTCTTTTCACAAGTTCTTTCCTTGTATCGTTCATGTCTAAAGTGTCATGGGTTGTTTCCATGTATCATTCATGTTTGACATGCCCTTAGTTTTGTTTGTGCAATGTGAAAAACGGGGTATGCATGTTAATCTCTTGAAATTGAGGTTGGGTATGGCCATTACTATGGTAAAGCATATTGGATATATGACTCTAGTCATACATGTATTAAAAGCAAAATATTGAATTCAAAATAGAGAGCTCTCTTTCTAATCTTCACTAATGCAAATTTCCATAAACTGGCAAAGAATAAGGAATAAGGCCAGTACTTGGCATGAGAGATGTATGCACACTTGCAATTGGAATACAATAGTGCCAATTTGGTGCAAGTAAGAATGTAGATATTAGTTGGATATTGATGCTAGTGTGTAGGGTATACCATTATTAGTTCATTATTACTCTATTCTTGATATTCTATAGAACTTGCATTAGAGTATGAAAATAAAAGTAAAGCTAATACCCCAATCTGCATTGTAGGCTTATACTGGAGATGGGATCTATGATCTCATGTTTGGGAAACCTTACTCAAGGAGGCTTAATTTATAACAAGAAAGATAGAGGCTTGACTATATTGCAAGCTTGATTACATAGCAAGATCCGAGCTTTCCTAGCTTAAATCAATATATAAATAAATACAGTAACTTTAGACACTATAGATTTTAAACTTCTCCTTAGGCAAGATACATGTCTCCCTTGTCAAGTGCACATTAGGGGAGCATTTTTGCTCTTTGGCACCAGTTTTTCTTGCACAACACATTTATTCCTCCTTTCATGACTTGAATATAAGCTAAGATTGTAAAACTTCTACATAATTGTGTGTTCATTATGTTCCTCTTGAGCTCTCTTCCCACCACAATTATGCAATGCAAGCTCTCTTAAAGCTTTCTTTTTCACCCTTCTGATGGGGGTTTTTGCATTTCCTTTTCCTTGATCCATGTTAGATTCTCCCTATAGATAAGCATGCTTGCCAAAGTTACTCTATTTCTCTCCTCTACTAGAAATTGAATTTGAAACTCTTTTAGCTCTATTATACACTTAATCAATCTCTTCGACTTCTTAGCATTGTTTGTCAATTATGGTAATAAGATAAAGTGTAAGGATACAAAGGTTTATCTAATGAAGTATAATTTCTACTAGGTATCTTGTTTCCATGATAGTCATTATTGTGTTCATTGTCACATCCTCTCCATCATCTTTACTTATTTCTTGCATGAATATATCAGTGTTGTAATGTACACAATTTCATGCAATAAAATACACCTACATTTTTACCACTAACTCTTAACCATGTCTCAAGAATTGGACACTATAACAAAAAGGCCTCATAGACGCACTTTTAGACGTGATTTTTGAATATAGAGAAAATCTTATGGGCGCGTCTATCCGCCCGTTTATTTACGCGTTTACAGCATCGCGTCTATAATCGCATGTATGAACGGATTTACACGCAAAAATAGACGCGCAATAGACGCACATATACATGCGTGAATACAAGCGCATAATAAACCAAAATTGCTATTTATTTAATTTATTCTATGCGTCTATTAGCACGTCTATCTGGCAGTTAGACGAGCATATAGACACGTCTGTAGACGCGCTTTTACAAGCACTCATAGACGCGAACGGAAAACAAAAAATCTTACTTTTTAAAAAAAGATATTTATTTTTTTTAAATTTGAATTATCTAGCTCGTGTATAAGCGTGTGTGCTCTGTATTGTAGACACGCTTATAAACACGCATTTTCTGCAATTTAAACGCGTAGATAGACGCGCAAAACAAAACTGGAAAAAAAAACCAGAGAGCATGTGTTGGTTTTTTTTCCCCCCTCCTATACATCAGATTGTGCATTTGGAAAAAAGACAATGGATTTAAAAGCACGAGAATTGAAAATAAAAGTCCATGTATTCATTATAGATCAAAAGTATTTACATGGAAAATTTAAGTGCTTGCGACCTAAAGCGTGGCCGCAAGCAATAGGCTCAAAGATGGATAATACATATACAAGAAAACAAGGCCATAGAGGAGGTATGGCGCTCCTCTACGAATATGAAGAAGAAACATCTTCGCTAGTACCACCATGGCTACTAGCGTCGCTATCCCCCTCGTCGTTATGCTCCACATTCGGGTTCGCCTACACACATGAAAGATCAAGGTTGCTTACGTAGACATAGTGGAGAAAAAGTTATAATTAGCTATACTTTTAATAGGAAAGTAAGAAAAACATACCTCATCTGGTTGTCGAATCCTCATAGCCCGGTTGTATTGGTCCTCAGTGATGAGACCCTTCTCATAGAAGTGAAGCCATGTGGCTGCGCGGTAATGGCATCGATGGTAACCTACCTCTCTAGGAGTAGGTATTCTACCAATGATAGTAGTCTGCAAAACAATTATGATATATACAAACAATTATGAGACACAATGTATTAGAACAAATTATATAAAGAATTGAAAGAAATATAAATTTTAAAAAACTAGAAATCAAAATATACTTACAAACTCTGCCTCCCACGACTCTTTGCCGCTCGATCCATAATGCGACGATCCCATGGTTTCCATTTGGATCCGCCGCGCCTCTGCGTGCTGGCGACTCTTCACTTTCTCTGCTGCTTTCTTCTTGGTTTTCTTCCACTCTATGCGATGGCACATAGGTGGTTGGTTATAGGCTCCACGCCCCTCCTCCTACCTCCGCAGTGAGTCCCTGGAGCGTGTTATGAGGTGAGATCTTTTGTTGTGAAGCAAATCTCTCACTTTTGTGTATCCCCAATCATCCAAGAATTGCTGACCCTCAGGATTTGGGTACCTCCTATGGACTGCCCTCAACACCTCCTACCACAAGCCGCTTTTCCGATTTTTGAAGAAGATGAAACAATCTTTATACGTCGCATGCACGACGCTCCTCATGTACGCTATTACATCCCTTCCTTCATCATCATGGAAGATGCCACCAGTATCTATAACTCTATAGTATTGGCGTACAGACTCCTCTATATGATCTACTGGTGAGGGTGATCGCATGCCACCTCCTAGGCAACCCCCACACAAGCCTCGTCCTCCCCCTCAACTCTCCCTCCTCCCTCTCTGTCGACTACCCTCTGCCTCGCTGGATATATGTGCTTCTGCAGATGCATGTGCGTTGACTGACGCTTGTGCTTCAACCGATGTATGTACAGATACTGCACGTGGAGTACTTGCATGTGGAGTACCTACAATTGGAGTTTGGGAAGTAGTGCTAGGCAAAGACGTCAGAGGCGTTCCAGACATGACGTTGAACACCTCGTCTGCTGTGGGAGAGCGGCCAAGGTGTTTGGTCATCTCTCCCATGAAGTCTTCCCTACTAGGAAAACCTCCAAAAAATGCATTGACCCCCCTGTCGAACGAGGCCAATGTATCATTCATGCAATCCAAATCCAGGTCATTGCTAGATGAACCAGGATACGACATCTGCAAAAAAAACACAGAAAAAATACAAATTTGTTTGCATACAAAAAATCATATATTACCTTCATCCATACCTAAACATTTTCAAAGAGCTTTCTTTAGACATTGAGCATAAAACTTAAGTGCTAATGTTTCTCATAAACAAGAAAATTGATAAACACAAACATGGGATTGGTCACATTCATCATCACAAAAATATATTATTTTTTATCAGAGCTAGGAGAGCTGGCACGTGTATAACCGTGTCTAAATTGCAGTTTCGACGCGCTCTCAGACGCATTCCTAAAGTCAACCCTCTGTCCAGTGCATCTATATCCGCATCTGAGATGCAGTATAGACACGTTGTCAGACGCATATTCTAGGTCAATGCTCTAGCGCGTGCATGTATCATCGCGTGTAGACTGCAGAGCACACGCGCTCTGAGACACGTCCTCAGACGCAATGAGAGAAAAAATTTCTTTGTGTCTATACCTGCGTCTACACTGAAATGTAGATGCGCTGGCAGACGTGCTCAGTCGGCTGATTTTAGTTTGACGACCGCCATTGATTTACAAAATGCAATACATAATGGAATCAGAAATCCTAATACACAGACAGAGCAGAGAGAGAAAGAGAGGGAGAGAGAGAGAGAGAGAGAGAGAGAGAGAGAGAGAGAGAGAGAGAGAGAGAGAGAGAGAGAGCGAGAGAGAGAGAGAGAGAGAGAGAGAGTCACCTTGGGTGTTTGGTGTGGCGAGTGGTGGCACTTCTTCCTTCTCATTCTTCCTCTCCTTGGTAAGTTACCCTTCCTTAATGCTTGCTTGCTGCTTCTTCTTCTCCTTGTTCTCTTGTTCTCTTGTTTTCTCTTTCTTCCTCTCCTTGGCTTTCCTTTTTCCCTTCTTGTGTGTTTGAAATGAAAGAAGAGGTGAGTCATGAGGAGGTGAGGCATAAAGAGACTGCATGTCGGCTAAACTCAAGCTTCAGAATTGCAAAAAACGCAGGAAAGGAAAGGCGCAGTTTGAAAAGAAATGATTTAAGTATGGTTTGAATTTTGACGTGTGCGTCTATTTTGGCGTGTATATGTGCGTCTAAGGTTCATGTAAACACGAGTATAGACGCGAACATAGACGTGCAAATAGACGCATACGTAAACGCGAATATAGATGCACATTTAGGCTTTATCATAATTTTTTGTTTTTAAGATAAGTTTTGATAGTGAATTCTTATCATAAGTTTTAATATATTTATGATGAGTTTTGTGTAATTAAAATTGAGATCTTAGAATAATTAATACGCTAGCTTGAAGTTTTTATGTAAATATATGAATGACAAATATTTTAATGTTATCATAAATTAGGTTTAATCATGTCGTCGTCATTACCTAGTGCGGTGCATGCTAATGAGTCAACGAGCACATCCTCAAGTGAGGATGAAACATTACGTTTTCATAATCGAGATGCATGGCTACGATGAAAAATTAAATGCATGTGTGATCATTGTCGAGGGTGTATTTTTCGAGCACGTCGAATTGCAATGTCACACCTCAGCTTGTATGGAGAATGGGACCAAGAAAAATCACCGGTATTCATTGTTTTTTTTACCACTAAGATTGCTAGTCTATGTTACTAAATATATATCAACGTACATGAAACTCTCTTTTGTGGTTGAGCAGGATGCGGTGCCACATTCTCAGATGCTCCCTCCCGGGCGTCGAGAGGCTGCAAAACATCGACGTGAGGAGGCAGAGTCTTCAAGAAGAGTAGAGACTCACGACCATGATAATAGCCGTCATGAAATGCCCCATCAAGTCGTAGAGGATGAGATTTTGGACAACATGGTACACCATCTATTTTCGCAACTGGTTCAGGGAGAAGGTCACTCTACGAAGTCAGATGATCCACTATATGTAGCATCATCTACTTCGTTGTATGAAGGTTGTACGTACTCCGTTTTTCGTGCGTCCCTCAAGATACTTAACTTGCAAACAATTTATGGATGGAGTAATGTCAGTTCGGATGCGTTATTGAAGTAGGTATCAATTCAGTTTGGCTAATGAATCATAATATTAATTGTTCTATTTTAAAATCAGATAGAAATATATGTTGGTGGTTTTTTAACTCACTTTTAAAAATATATATAAGTTAATATTATCACAAATGCTTCCAAAAGAAAATAAATTGCCAACTAAGAGAGAGCAAGCAAGATATTACTTGACATCTCTGGGAGGCCTCGATTATGTCAAGATCCATGCATGTGTCAATGATTGTGTCTTATTTCGTGGGATTCATGAGTTCGCACGACAGTGTCCTGTTTGTGGCAAATCAAGATACGAAGTGGAGATGAAGTCAATGGATGTACCTCGTAAGGTTTTTGCGACATTTTCCGATTTAGGGTTTCAGGCCGAGTGGGCCGAACGAAAGAGGGTCGAGGGCCGATTCTGGGACTCGGCCCAGAAGCGACCACTCGGACGGGCTGAACACGGCACGACGACTACAGCGAGAGGTTGATTTTGCTCAATTCTTGCGATTTAATCAATTATAGCAAGTATAAACCTCCAGATCCTATCTAGGGAGATAGGGGAAGGGATTAATATACTTGAATAGAGCAGTAGGCTCGTCGATGGTGCGATCAGATTGAATCGTGTGATGGCTCTCTCTCTCTCTCTCTCACTGAAATGGTCACAAATGAGCTCTCCCTTGGCCTCTTGGCTCTTATACCCCTTCCCAGGTATGGTGTTGATGCCCCCATTCACTCACTTGCCGATCTTAGGCATCACAAGCGAGCTTTTTACCACTTTTTGCACGATTCTTGCCCTATTTTGCAATAGTAAACCCTACCCTTCTCTGGTGTGATTTCCTAATCCTAACCTATGCTAAATGCAACAAGAATCGAAAGCAAAAAACTGAAATAATTTCTCCATGTTTCCCAATCATCAAACAAACAAAATATCCCAAATCACTTACTTGTTTTGAATATCAAAAACACCCAAACTTCCTACCTATCTCAAGCTCCATTTCGGGGATGAATCCCCTACTTCGATGCTCGATATGAGGTGCGCAAGTGCTCAAGCTTGAATCCTTGGTCTCGGCAATGGAATCAAAATGTAGTGGGAGCTCACGCTCAATCGCCAAGACCCACGGATCACTTATTGCTTCAAGCGTTTCAAGCAAGCTCTAATGGCTATCTCTCACCTAGCCGACGCATCGTCGATCCTATGAGTGTAGTGAGCTTACCTTGATGCCGATACAAGTTGCCTCCTCTCTTGCACACCCCAGTAGCTCCACGATCCTAGATGCGAGCTCAAGCATCCTCAAAGCCTCCTCCATCTCCAAGATCCATCCTCCATAGCCGCGCGCGCGAGAAAAGAGAAGAGAAGAGAAGAAGAGATGGTGAAGAGCTTCACCCTCTTGATCCCTCACTCTCACACACTCACTCCCTCACACTCTCACACTCCCTCTCTCAAGAGCACACACAAGCAAGAAGATGAGGAGAAGAGAAGAAGAAGAGAGCTCTTGTTAGCCACACACCAAAGAATGAGCTTCCATTCATTTTTTGAACTTTATATACAAGCCCTAAAATCCCATGGATACCCATCCCTTTTTTACATGACCGGCCATTGTGGCAAGGTCATTTTTCCATTTCCCTCTTCTAGCCTTATGCCTCTAGCCTACACCCGTCTAATATTTTACAATTGGGATAGGAGGGAGCCTGGTGCTCTTTTATAAGAGTTTTCTAAGTTTTTTGAGGCACCTTTTATTTAAAATTGCACTTTTTGCCCCGGCTTAGCTTTGGAGGTCGTCTGCGTGTCTTTGCTCTTTTTCCATGTTTTTTTCTGCTTTTTCCTTCCTTTTTCCGCCATCTCGATTTGGGGTTAACAAGAAGCCATGGAAGCTTGAGAAGGTGAAAAGAGAGTTTCTTGATAATTTCTGTAATGCCTCAAAATACCCTCTTACACCTTATATACCGTTAGTGTGATTGGTATGTTTCCCCATGTTCCCATAATCCCCGCTCATTACAGTAGATGTCTACCCCTCTAATATTGAGAAATGGAAACCTGTTGAGTCTATTGTTGATGTTATATTGATGTTATGCATGGTTACATTGGAGAAGAAATGTATAAAGGTAGAAAGAAGATAGAGCTTGCAAAGAATGGAATATTATTTTATGACCATTCTTATATTGTCCCCATGCAATGCAACCAATGGGGATCAATATCTCCCATTTCTTCGCTGAATTTTTCAAGCTTTTAGTGGCCTTTGCTAAGTCCATCTACTAGTGAGGGCTATAGATATAAAATATTTTCAGAGATACAAAGAGCATTAAAACCTATTATCTCAAGTTAGATAAGCAAAGTTACTTTATTTTGTACCTATTTTTTTATTTGTTGATTTCTTTTCTAATATTGAGATAAGAAGATCAAAGGCTTTCAATGAGAGACTAGCATATGATCATGTCATACAATTTGTTGATGAAGGATGGGACACTAGGACAAAAGAAAAAGTTATATGTAAGATAGATCAAGACTCTATAGCTTGTAAATATATGGTTTTCACTCAAAATTTCATCCTTAGCTTTTATTATAGTAGATGGCATTATGTTGATGGTAGTTTGGTTGCTTTAGACCAAGATCTTGATAATTTTAGCAAAGATCCTATAGTGGATCTTGATGTTTGGTTCAATGAGGACATTATTGCAATCCTAAAGATTATATAATCATGTACACTACATCAAGTGAGGATGGATATATACAATGAAGATATTGAACTACCATGCTAATTTGTGTTCCAACTTAATAACAAATGAGTAAGTTTTATATCATATTATATCCACTTAGCTGTATATCTGATTCCGCTTCCTGATTAACAAACATTTATAACATATTTTTTATAAATATCAAAATGAGGAGAGAGAAGAATATACAATGCAAAGATATTAAAGAAAAATTTCTCTTTACTATCAATATAAAATACATATACAAATTTTGTGGCAAATTTTTATTAGCCATCTCTAGGACTTATACACATAAGGGCTTACAAGCATTGAGACAAAACTATTTCTTAGGAGAAGGGTCAATCCTTTTGACTTTCTTTGATGCTTTGGTTGCCTTAGGTGTTGAAGGTATAGCTTCACCTAGAAACAAAAAAACTCAAAATTAGGATAGCCCCAAGTCAAATAAGAAAAAGGTTGATATATCCAAGGATCTTATGCATTCGCAATTGTTAGCTTGATGTATGCCATAGTTGCTACACATCATGAGACACTTGAATGACACTAGTGTTTGCTTCAAATTGCATGAAAGATCAGTTGCATAATCATCACACTATGTTCTACTGGTGCAAGCCTCCCATGGCCAAAAATGTAGCCAAGAAAAAGCTTTGGAGATGCTTAGTCAGTCTATTACCACTCTTACTATGACCCATCCAAATTTTCCCAACCCCAATCCAAGTTCCACACCCTACTTCTGTAGTTAAAGTTTTTATCTCAATAGAAATTTACCCCAAAATTTCCCAATAATGCCTCATGTGGTGGCAAGAATATATTGGCACAACGGGCTCAATAGCAAGTTCTCAAGATTTGAAAAAAAAAGAAGTAGGTGTGGTAGGAGAATATGGCTATCTAGGCCCAAGTTCCACATCACAAGGTAGAACTCTAGGAGCAATAATAAAGGAATAGCATAGAAGAAGCCCACTCTACAAATCACAAAGATTGATAGTAACATAAGGAAAAGGCACCTCCCTTGACATCAAGTTGTGCTCCAATCTGACATATGAAATGCAAACTGAAGATCTCTGCATGAGAGAGAGAGAGAGAGAGAGAGAGAGAGAGAGAGAGAGAGAGAGAGAGAGAGAGAGAGAGAGAGAGAGAGAGAGAGAGAGAGAGAGAGAGAGAGAGAGAGAGAGCATTTTCGCATTTCATACATCTAGAAACAATTTTGAAGAAAATTCAAAGAAAACAATTTCAAAGAAAATTCGTAAATGAAAAATTATACAGAGCTAGCCAATATCTGTTAAAGGAAATTACATCACTATAGAGAAAATCACATTACTTAGAGAAAATGTATTCTTCTTAGCCCAAGACTATAGTAATTATTGTCCATTATGGAACCTTATTTGTGATGAAATCTTACCTTGTGTGCTGGGTGTTGAAATTTTTTGAGTTGTCATGAAGCTACCTCACACCATTGGTGAATCAGAGCAAGAAAAGTTCTTAGTGGTTCAACGATTCGCTTTGTGGTTCAAAAATTCTTTTTAAAAGGACCTTTCCTCAAAGTATAATAAGCAATTTACTTCACACGTGTGGTGAATATACCGTTGTCACATTGGAACTTATGCCATGTGTCACTGACCTTTCTAGATATTATGGCACTTTTATAGTATTATTTTTCAAGTGAAAGGGAAGATTTCTGGGCCTTCTTTTTCTAGTTTAACTATAGCCTTTTTAAATTAGTACATGGTACCTTTTGAGCAAATTCCAACATGACCATTTATAAATAAATAGTGTTTCCAAGTCAAGCTAGTTTTTACACAAACTTTCCTTTTACACATTTTTAAATCTGTCCCTCAACTAGATACTTTGTGCATCACAAGCTAAGAATATTTGTGCTCTTGACCAAACTTGTTTATGCTCACAAAACAATACATTTCTAAGATAACAAACTTCTATTGGTCATTTTTCTTATTCATAGGCATTGCGATTTATTCTTAATTTTATTGAGAGCAATATAAATGATTGAATCAATTATTTGAAGATGTCTGTTTTTACTTGAGTTAATTTTCCCCATTGCTAAATTATAAATTTTGCCAAATGAAACACGATAAGGCTCCACAAAGCCCCTCTTACCTCCATAGTCACATATAATAAGTTGTCAAGTTATAAATCACAAATGCTCAATGAAGCACGGAAGGTGATACCATGGTTCACCACTTGAATACTCAACTTGCATTTTATAAGTCTTTTTGAAGGCAATCCTCTTTTGATTTCTTATTCTAACTAATTTCATTGAGTTTGATTAAGGATACATGCAATCCTTTTCTTAGCCCTTGTACTATTCATAAAGCTTAGGCTAACTCGATTTTTTTCTTATCAATGTTATCTTGAGTAGTCATTTGATGTCCTTCTAGGTTTCAAAAGACTTTAATTTCTTGATTTCCTTGTAGGTTTCAAAATGAGTAGTCACTTGATTTTCTTCTCAAAATTTTGGCTTACTAGCTTTACCTTGAGTAGTCATTTGATCTTCCTTGGGGTTTGAAAATGAGACCTAGCTTCCTTCATAATGGATGTAAGCATCATTGGGGATTAGATAGTCCATTCCTAACAAACACTCATAGACACCCAAGTTTGTGACATGGAGCCTTACACTAGTGGACTCATTCCCTAGATCAAAATCCACATTCCTAGTTTATTGTGATAATGCAGCTTACTTTCCAAAACTTACACAAATTTAAATTACTTATATAGATGCAAGAAAATGTGGATTGATTCTTTGTATTCCTAAACTTGTCTTGTTGTTTTAGAATTTGGTTATGTGAGTAATCAGCATGACTAAAAGTAAGATTTCTGTAGAGAGAATAGAGGAAGAGGATCTGGAGGATACGTGTGATAAGAAGCTTTTTAATTTTCTCCATGCAATTGGAAATTCATCCAGATTCATTAGAGATATACTCAATGTTCCCTTTGATTTGCAAGAGCTCTTGAAGGATCTTGAAGACAAACTAAAGGAATATAGGGAGTGTTATGATAGACATGTGTAGGCCTAGATATTGAGGGATTTGTCCATTATAGTGATGTAATGAAAGCTACCGATGCTGTTAGAACAACCTTGCAAACAAGGTTTAGCCTCATTGATGAGGAATTCAAGGAGTGGGAAGCAGATTGCCCTTTTCATTAGAATCAACATCAATGTCTTCTTGTCCACAAGGATGTTAGATTTCTTGTATATCTTCAATATATGGACAATTACAATACAAGAGAATAAGACAGATGATATTGCAAGTAGAGGCAAAGAGGTTGAAGAGAAGGAAGAAATGTTTCAGGAGGATGTTGAGAACCAACTAGTACACGGATTAGATATTGCTTTGTTTAAAAGTGAGAACATTACAAAAGTGAAAGAAAATGAGATAAAGTTAAGTGCAGAGGTTGAAGAACGTCCTCTTAATTGTGCCCCAAAATTTCTCACTTACCTCATCAACAAAAAGATATATGTATTGCTAAATGATATTCAAAACCTTTTTGATCTTAGAGAAGATTAATGGTGTCCTAGATTTCTAGAATGTTTGATGTGACTACCAAAATATCATGACAATGACTTATTAAAGATTTTTGATATATTTACTTACCAAAATACAAAATTTAAAAAAATATAAAAAATATTTTTATTTTCTAAAATATTTTCTCTCTCTAGAATCACTTACGTGGCATTTTGGAGACAAGTATGACATCCAAGAGAAGGAAGTACTGATGCCATCTACTTCAATATGTATCAAGAAGGCAAGGTTGGATTTATTGACTTGTGGCTCTTCTAAAGAGGATGGCACCGTGAGCCAACCATTGCTCTGCCACACCACCCAACATTCCTCTTGAACATTTATTGACTCTTCGATCAGTTCTTCTCCCTTGTATGTGATAGCCACAACCTATGGAGTACTATCTTCACATTGCTTTCCTTCTCTAAGGGTGTATCCAATGCACATAGGTAAATCGCCAATACACAATTAGGCTCCATGAGCTCTAAAGGTGCTATACCTAGTGCATTGCCCATGGGAATAGTGTATACTCTGTGTAAAGAAATCGCATGGACCAAACACCTAGTCACCACTTTTTGGTGGTTCTTCTTTACTTGAAATACAATGACTATTTTGGAGGCACCCAAGTCATGTCAAATCCCTCCATAGAGTATGTATAGGTGACAATACTGGTCACAAAGTTTTCCAAGACCTAAATGGGAGGATCCAACCAATGAGAGCACATGTTCAAGGTTGAAGTTCTTTGAGAAGACCTCAAAGTTCTCGTCATGCTAGCTAGCAAAGAGAGTCTTATATGGAGCCATGCCTCAAAGTGTACGTGAGCATCCATCGTAGCAATAAGGAGGAGGGATGTGGTGGATATAGAGAGATGAAGTGTGAATACGTGAAATGAAACAAAAAGCAAGAACTAAAGTAGTTTCACCTTAAAAACCTTAAGTTTTAAACCATTAAAGGATTGTTTGCATATGATGTTTAGTTATGGCTTTACTTGACATATTTGTAAAGTTCACATGCATATGTAAACATGCCAATGTGGCAATTACACATTGTATCATCTATGATCTACAAGGCCCTCCCTCTCTCCTCATTACGTAGGTGTGCGTGTGTATATCAAATGTCAATAAAAGGATGTTATAAATATTCAAAAATTTCATTATAAATTGCAAGATTACACATGCACTCTATAAACTAACATGGAAATCAAGGCATCTTCTTTCCATCCCTAAGGGGATACTTAGATGTATGCATATTCAGGTAGGCGTTTCTCTCCCCTAGTGTGTAGTTAAACGTATGCATCTTATCTTAAAATTTAAAATACGTATCCATATATACATATTCTAATATTTTTGAATATAATTACATAAATATATGAAATTAAAAATTAAATTTAAATATTACAAGTGAATACTTTTATAAATTGATAATATTCCATCAACAAAAAAAAATTGAAAGTTTACAAGTGTTGGATATTACAACTTGTGGAGTTGGAGTTTTAAGGAGACTCTACAATTTCTAAAATATGTGAAGCCATTCACTTTTCACTGAGAATAGTACCCTCAACTCAACTTCAAATCTTTCTACCATCTAATTTAAAATAGAAGCTAGTAGGTGGATTTTCTATTAACATTGTGATTTTTTGGTGCGTTATACTCAAGGGCTAATCATCCTCCATCTATAACACTTGGGGCTCATGGCCTTCATAGGTGATAGTAATATCCACAATTGTAATTTTATGTGTATCTTGATCAAGGCACAACCATTCACCCTTGAGCATCCTCCATCTACAGTGCTTAAACACTAGACATAAAGTCTGTCATGCAATAAAGTATCTACAATGAGAAAGGAAAGTTAGGAGATCCATCCCATAAAGTAAGAAAATAGTCAATCACCACGAGAGTAAAGTTTTACCTAAACTTCATGTCTCTTATTGTGACTCAATACTTTACTGTGTCAGGAATATGATTAACTTTTGATGTCCAAGTTTTGCTTAGAATCCTTATTACATAATTCTCCTATGCAGTCGTATGTCTCATACCCTCACATTCCTTGAACATATGTACAAAAATTGCAATTGGTATGAATCAACTTAGGTGTACAGTCTTTGAGCCAATGCGTGGCTTCATAGAGTTTAATATGTTTGCCAAAATTTTAATGCTACACGTGTAAAATGCTGCCACTACACAATGGCCACTCAATGCTATTAAACTTTGGTATGTGTAAAGACTCAAGCACTCTATATTCTCAACCCCCCTTGGACAATATGTACTTGGAATTGTAGAAAAATACAATATTCTATGTGAGCTACTTGGCTATATGTCCCTCAAAGAGTAGTCTACCAATTTCGAGGTGGTAATACTTAAAAGAACATATAAAACTCTCAACATTTTACCACTCATAGCAATCCAAAGGATATAGTTTTGTAAATACAAGACAATTAGTTACATAGATATCATGGAACTACTCATTCTCAATGTGATGCAAAGACATACTATTTGCAATGTTTCATTGAATGGTTACAATGGGTGCAGTATATATTTACTTTTATATGAATACATGTTGTACCAACACCTCTATGTTACAAAGGTAAGAATCAACAGTCCTTTGTCTAAGAGCTAAAATTTTACCCTTCAAGTGCTTTGATATATTTGCAATTGTAGATGCTTTCACCTTGAAAGCTCCCTTCATACTATGTACCCAAGATAAGTAATGATACGCATTCGAGATTCAATTCCCTTCTTCATCTTTCCTATTATGTACTTCTATAAAGAGAATGCTTGTTCTTCTCTCAAACATTATAACCTACTTAATATTTGTAAAGAAGTATGTGTTAAGCCTTAAACAGTAAGTATCTTGGGTTCCCAACCAATAATCACCATACAGATCAACATGGCATTAAAAGAGATGTTTACACTTTGGTAAATAGACGCGAACATTGATATCAAAATGCATATAGATATGTACATAGATAAAAAGCAAGGATTCAGTTTCAAGGCATCACTTTAATCATACAATTTATATGAAATAGAATGGAAATAATACAAGAATACTTAGAGAGTGTCACCAAAAAAATTATATTATAACAAATAAAAGACTAATCTGACTCAATACATTGCATAAAAACATAAGTATTAAAGAGTAGTTAATACAAGGATGGCAACCACGTGGCATGCAAATCTAAATAGGCACATTGGATTGACACTTGAAATATTTTATAACTAAGCACATTATGCGTTACATGGATGATATGATACAAGAGTTTCATGGATTATAGCCAATTGGCATGGAGGTCCAAATGGATATATAGAATCAACAAATCAAATGATTTTTGAATGTCGACTTCTAGTATTTCCATATCATCTAGATGTTAATAAGTGACAGACTGAAAGAGTAGTTTCGACTGTATTCATTAGCGGAATTTGAGGCGAGGAGTTATATAAGGCTTTGACAGGCAATTTGAGCTTGCAGCGAGACATGCTAGCTAGAGTGTTTGAGGAAGCCATCAGAGTCGATGATCAGCTGAAAGAGCGGAGCTCCAGGAGCTCGAACCTAGAAGAGACCAACTCGGGAAGCACAGAGAGAGCGTCAGCCTCTAGTGAGCGATCAATCCCATCATCCCAAGATAAGGGGAAGGCCACTGAGACAACCAAGACTTGGTTGATGTAAAGATGGATTTAGCCAAGTTGCAAGACATGTTGAGATGACCAACACACCCACACATCCAATGCGTGTACTGTGGCGGAAACCACTTGCCAACCGAGTGTCAAGACCCTAGGTCAAGACCTTGTGCCAACTGCGGTAGGTTCGGTCATGACGTCGCGCATTGTAGATTACCAGGAGCGAACAGGCCGCAGCCATTCTTCGAAAGGGGAGCCCCATTGGCCCTTCCTGCGCCTAACGACATTAAACCAGCTGTTCCTAGGATGGACATAAACCCTACTGGCATACCCAGACCACCTGGTCCTTACGTAACCCATCCACAGAGAGTGATGATCCAGTCCACTACGTGGAAGAACCAAATGAGGAAGAAACTTATATATGCCCTTACATCTCGCATGACGATGAGGGCAACGCTGTCCTCATGGATTATCGCACCGTGCTGGCGATGACATTAGGAAGAGGAGGAGGTAGAGGCCTAGGAGGACAGATGTAGGATCCAATCACCTGTTGGACTTGTGGTTACCCAGGTCATGTCTCATTACGCTGCCCTGAAAGGGAGCATCAAAACAGAGACAAGGCTGACCAAAGGTATGCTGAGTGCGGAATCACTCATCTCTTCGTCGATTGCCCAAAGTGAAAGATATCTTCTAGCTTAGCCAACGTACCATCTATCCCATTGGGGCTGTTTGGTGTCGAGAACCTCGATGGAGAGGCTACACCTATCCCATTGCGGGTCATGACCTGTGCCCAGACAAAGCAGGCCGACATATCACTACTAGGACCTAGCAACCTTGACGCAGCTTCAATAGGGAAGAAAAGTCACAGGCGGAAGAAGAAGAGGTCGGAAGCCAAAATCACACTAAAAATGGAGAGTGCTACAACTTTGCATGTTGGAAAGAAGGTCTCTGACGCAGAGGCAGAGACTTCAGCCCCTAAGATGGCCGAAAAGGGAAGTGCTAAGGTAGGGGAATACTCGCATCCGAAGCGATAGTTAGAGGCCATAGAAAAAGTGAAGGAATGGGTGAAGGAGGCTCAAGAGCATCTAAGAGACGTTGAGCCCATCATAGAGAACGAGATCGATGATCTCTCCAGCATAAGCACGCCAATCTCACCTCCTCAACCAAAGTCGAGGGAAGCAACTGCACCACAAGCAGTGCTGCTAAGGCCAAGCCTTGATGCTATAGGGCCGCATATCAGTCAAATAGCCATTGGCCAATACAATCTAGGTTAGAAGAAAGACGAGCACCCAACGATCTCTGACCACGTTGGTGACTACCCCTGTAACACTTAGCCTAGGAGATCTGCTTAGGCAGCATCCCATCCTATGGCAAGATATTAAGCAGTGGGTTGAAGGGTCACGAGAGTAGGTCACGGCAGACCTTCATGACCATCATGAAGTGACGCAAATAATGAGTTTGACGCTGCACTCTATGCCTAAATCCTTACACCACGTCAATGCCTTCTGGGAAGGTTCCGAGATGCATGCAGTCTTATCGGTTCTAGCCCTAGGGGATACAACGAGAAAGGGAATCGTGGACACAGGAGCTAGGGTTAGTGTGCTTAGCCATGCGGTGCTTTAGACTTGGGGAAACCCACCTATCAAAACTGCTAGGTTTAATGTCACATTAGCAAACGGGGTGCTTAAGAATTGGCCAGTGAAGATCGCAGGTGTCCAATTCTCTGTGGACTTTATAGTCATGAAGGGAGTGGACTACGATATCCTATTAGGCCGACCCTAGATGCACAACGCTAGAGTCGTCGAAGATTGGGGTAACAGCTTGATCTTCCTTGGCAATAGAACGGATGCCTAAGAATAGAGATGGACACTTGGAAGACCTCACCAGTCGACTTAGATACCATCTCTGCTATGCTCAAGGGTAACACCCAGGTCAAGAAGTCCTATGGGCCCTTGACCAAGTATATCCCATGCCTAGAGGACGAGCGGGATTGGATGCACGTCCTTGCTACAATCGACCTGCCGTTCTCAGATCATGAGGCGTATGAGCAAGCCATCAAAACAATCAGCAAGTCTAATGATACATCCACTGTACCAGTCTGCATGATGGCAGGAATCCTTCGTGGGAAACCTAAGCCTGTCAAATTCCAAGTACCAACCAACAAAAGGGAACTCCAGGAGATACTGGAATACTTAACGGACAAGCTAGCTGGCAATCCAGCTGTAAACTTCAAATCACTCTAGGATCTCTTAGATGAATCCAAGTGGCAATGGACCAGAGTGCATGACTTAAACCTCATGTATAACTGGGCCCTAGTTCCTGATCAATGACAAGAGATATACCAAGCCCTAGGAGATGATGAGCAGTCTGATGAAGAGGATTCTAATGACAAATACAAAGACTGTCAATCCTTTAGTGAGACAAAAGTGGGGGTGAGGTAGATACCGTGGAATGTAACACTGAAGAACAAGAAATAGAGTAAATACGAGCAGACTCCAAGCCGTAGAAAAAGAGTATCTTCAGGATAGAGCGAGGAGTCATGCGCATGGAATGTGATCATGCCTGGTTGGAACACGTAGGAGCCATAGATCTTGAGCAAGCAGGCCTAGCCCAGCTAGGAACGACATCAGTGCTTAGGACAGAGTCGGCGCCCGAACTGTGCCCACCAGGAGAGACCACCTCTTCTAGCAAGGATGGGGAGTTCGACTCTGAGTCAGAGGTTAGTTCGGATAGTGATCCAGAAATCCCTAGGCCGCCCATGGCTAGATGCACCAAGGGGGACCTACCCATCCACCTAAGGCACAGACGATTAAGGCAAAAAAAGGCAAAACAACCCAGGGATACACGAATGGAGGAACAACGAAAACTGCAGGACCTCCCTAAACAATTTACGAAATTCAAAAAAGGGGATAGGGTAGTAGTTCTGTTAGGTGCCAAGCATCAAGGGCAAACAAGCGAACCGATCAAGGGACTAGCCGAAGGAGGTGAACCTAGCCCAGGAAGGGGAAACACCCCGACCAGTCTTCATTGCCGATGACTTGATTGAGGAAGAAGAAATGAGTCTTGTCACTCTCTTGCGAGAGTACATAGACATGCTCGCCTAGTCCTTAGAAGAGCTTAAGGGGGTAGATCCGAGTGTCGTGACTCACAATATACCCATGATGCCAGATGCAATGCCAGTCAAGCAGCGACCGTACCCTATGAATCCAAAACATGCTCATGCTACCAAAGAGGAGATTGATAAGCTGATGAGAGCGGGATTCATTTACGAAATTGAACACACAAACTGGGTATTGCCCATTGTCATCGTGATGAAGAAGAATGGAAAAATCTGAGTGTGCGTCAATTAAAAGAAGGTGAACGCTGCTACTAAGAGGGACAACTATCCATTGTCGTACATCAAGCACATGCTTGAGAGAGTGGCAGGTAAGGAAGCCTACAGTTTTCTGGACGGGTTCTCAGGATACAACCAGGTGCAAGTGCATCCTGCAGACAAGCACAAGATTGCCTTCGCCACCACTGAGACTGGGGCGTCTTTACTTACATAGTCATGCCCTTCCAGTTGACTAATGCCCTTGCCATCTTCCAATGCCTCATGTGCATCATCTTTAAAGACATGCTTCGCAAGGAGTTGGAATTCTTTGTCAACGACCTCTGTGTCCACTCGATCTGGATGGAACACTTAGATAAACTCCACGCAGTCTTTGAGAGGTGTCGCTTATATTCTCTCTCCTTGAACCCCTTAAAGTGCCAGTTTTGGGTAAAGCATGGATGCATCTTAGGGCATGTGGTGTCGAAGAACGGCATTGCCACTGACTTCTCGAAAGTCAGGGTTATTGTTAACCTTCCACCCCCAATCCACTACAAGGGAGTTATATGCTTCCTAGGCCATAGGGGGTACTATCAATGGTTTGTACTGAACTATGCATTGATCGCCAGACCTTTGTACAAGCTGCTAATCATCTTTGAATTTACCGAGGCATGTCAACAAGCATATGAAGAGTTGAAAAAGGCTCTAACCACAGCACCAATTCTATGAGCCCCATATTGGACCATTACTTTCCATGTGCATATCGATGCTTCTAAGTTTGCCGTGGGGGCAGTGTTGTGCCAACCTGGTGAACATAACTTAGACTATCCAATGAGCTTTGCTAGCAGGCAACTCACTGAGACGGAAATGAACTACTCGATGACAAAAAGAGAAGGATTAGCCATGGTGTTTGCTGTGAAGAAATTCTGGCACTATCTATTGGTAACACCTTTTACCTTTTTTGTGGACCATCAAGCCCTGCTCTATCTAGTAAACAAACCTTGCGCTACAGGACGCATAGCTCGGTGGCTCCTTTTGCTCTTGGAATTTGACTTCTCTATGGTTGTACGAAAAGGAAAGCAATGCTACATGACTGGCCATATGTCACGCATTCCCACGGGAGAAGCTGTTGGACAAGGCATTGTTGACGAATTACCCAACACCCATCTATTTAACCTGTCCAGCGAGAGACATTTATTCAAGGCTGATCTAACACCATATTGGGTGGATGACATAGTCTAAGTGCTTGAACACGGGCTGCCTGATCAACTGATAGAAAAATCCCGACTTAGGCGATTAATCCTTGAGATCCAGCCCTATCCGCTAATCGTAGGCCAATTCTATAGGCTGGGGCAAGGTGGATTGTTGTGCAGATGCGTATGCGAACATGACATGCACAATGTGCTCTCAGAGGCACACATCGACATTGCTAGAGGGCACTTTAGCGGAGATATGATAGCATGAAAGGTGTTGCAATCTCAACTGTGGTGACCCACGCTTTTCCGCGATGTAGCGCGATTCGTCAAGTATTGTGACGAGTGCCAACGGAAAAAATTCCCGATTCGCAAGGATCAGATGGAGTTGACCCCAATTATTGCATGACAACCCTTCCAAAAATGGGGAATTGACTTCATAGGACCCATTAGTCCTGCAGCATAGTATTCATAGGCCAAGTACATCATTGTGGCCATGGACTACCTCATGAAATGGACAGAGGCAAGAGTGACACGAAAAAACAACGCTAGGACGACTGCCAAGTTCTTATGGGAGCAAGTGATCTTGCAATTCAACTACCCCATCAAACTGGTCAGTGACCAAGGCACATACTTCATCAACGAAGTGATAGCGCGTCTCCTGTCCACCGTTCTCATCATCCATCGCAAATCCTCACCATACTATCCTCAAGCAAACAATTAGGTGGCAGAATCCACGAATAAGATTCTTGTCAATGTCGTGACCAAGGTGGTCTCAGCCTCATGCAACGACTGGGACAACAAGCTGACCGCAGCTTTGTGGGCTTACTGCACAGCTTATAAAATGGCTGTCGGTCAAACCCCCTTCAGGATAGCCTATGGAACTGAAGCGGTTCTACCATTAGAATTCTTCGTTCCTAGCGTGAGAATAGCACTTCAAGAATGATGGGAAGGGAAGGAGGCATGGACGCAATGCCTAGTTGAACTCGAACGCCTCTCAGAGACTCGCCTTCTAGCCACCCCATGCACTTATATGTGAGAAGGCCCGATGCAAGAGTTGGTTTGACAAGCATGTCAAGCAATGCGACTTTGAATAGGGCGAATTAGTGCTCCTCTACTCAGTTAAGGGGCATAAGCAGAAAATGAAATTTAGAGGTCTTGGACCTTTCAAAGTTCGTGCGATCAGCCGCACAGGCAATGTCGAGCTCGAGACCTTAGACGGTGAGGGCGTAGGCTTCTTTAATGGCAGTCGTGTCAAGAAGTACTACCCTCCCACCCATCCTTTGCACGAGCCCCCGATGTTAGAACCGCCTGTCAAGATACAAGTGGCCACAATCACTGAGATTGATGATGAGGATGAGGAAGCCATAGAGCCTGCATACCTCCATATCACCGTCACTGCAAAACAAACATGCACTTTCAACACTTTGATCGACGAGGGAGCAGACTTCAATGTCTTAACTCATGATCATTGGACTCAACTTGGCAGACCACCGCTTCAACCCACTAATGCGAAATTAAGCCCATATGGGGCCCATTCCTATGCACTTCTCGGCAAGTGCAAAGCCGCCGTTTCTATCGAGTCTGAGACTGTGAGTCTGAGACTGTCCCAATGATTTTTTACGTGTTTCCAAATGCTAAAAACATAGGCATGGAGTCGCTGCTGGGGCGAACTTTCAAAAAGCAGACTCAGTACAATGTTGATTATGAGTCGCAGCGCATCCACCTTGCAATAGGCATCATTCGCATTGTCACAGCTTTCAGCAAGGGCTGCACGACCTCATCATTGTCTGCAACACCACTGATAGAAATATCCATAACCAAGTCCAAGGAGGGGGGTAGTGCGTGGCTGCCACCTCCCAGATTTCATGAATCACAACCCACAACAGCAAAACCTAAGGTCCAACAGCCTAGATTTCAATGGCAGCCTAAGCAGCCACAATCGCCGCCTAGGAGTCGACGCTCCTATCCTCATAAAACCAAAAACTCTAAACCTAGATGGCCAAGACGCAGTCACAAAAAGCACCGCATGATCAAGAAAAGATGGGTCTCTAAAGCCCTCTTGCATGCGCAAGGCTACTATGTGGGCAACACGTGACTGTGGATCCCTAAGGCCTACACGGCCAAAGGCACTACTCATTCGCCGCCCTCAAGCTTGATCAACCCAAGTCCCATAAACCCTCCAAACCATAAGCCACAATGCTCTCCAAAACCACAGCCATCCGACTCATCCACGCCTAAACCCAAGAGAGTTACACAAGCCTATCAGCACAAACAACGACTCCGTCACAAGAGTCATCACCCAACCAAGTCAATCCGACTCCCCAAATCCAACCTAAATGCAGCAGTCCGCTGTCCGTCGTGGCTCCTCCTAATCCACCCATAATCCAAGCAGCCCAACCGCAGACTCAAGAACACTCCCAACCGTAACTCTTCATTGTCCACAGGCTCTAGTTCTAGCAAACCTCGACCACCTGCTGTCAGCCTTACGCCCTCCTATGAATGTAGATCCTTTTTAGTGCTGGCCGGAGACCTCATTGAGGACACCGGGAATGACGTGGTGAAATGCATTAAAAGACTAGACACCACCTTCATGTCGCTGGCACTAAGCTACGACCGCTTGGACTTAGGACTATTGGAGGAACCCTTTGCAACTGAAGTTAAAATGATGCCATGCTCCTAGGAGACCTTTGAATTCGCATTCGCAAAAGCTTCTCTCTCCTATTGAATTGCTCAACAGCGAGATCTCCAAGAAGCAAGCCATCAAAGAGCGTCTCATCACATCATACAATCAGCGAACCACTTCTGCTATCACTGATCAAGAAATCACAGCATTATCAAAGCTCGCTGATTTTGACTCCCCATTCTTGAGGCATTGGTACACTCTTAGGCTGTAATGGGAAGTTGAAGGGTGCCGCATAATGACCAACGCCGAGCAACACCACGCTATCAAAACAACGGAATACGACCCCACATATGTCACACCAACCTCGTATAGAGTGTTAACCACTCTTCGGGGCCAACCCATGGAAGAACACATCAAAGGACACCCCTACCTCGATCGCTTGTTGATTGAGGAAGTGTGTAACACATTGCTAGCCATGTCAACTCTGGTGACTTCCTAACATATGTTCTCACATACATCACGCAAGTGGGGATTTGACCCTTTGATCTGGACCGTGAAGCTCACTTCAAATACAACCCCAATTCTCTGATTGGCTCCTTCACAAGTAACTCCTACACCACCATGCCAAACGCCCTTGCAATTCTGACCCTAAATCCTAGGAAGGATTCTTCTCAAGCTAGAAGGGGAGGGGGTAAGGTGAATCAAATCAGGCCAACCAAATCAAAATTAGTGAAACACATAAACATATATTATGAAAAACGGATGGGGTAGGAAAAAGGGTATGGAAACTTTGAAGTAAAGGGCAAAAAGTCAAAGTCTGAAAAGGAAAATCTACATTGGTTCTTAATGAATTCTTTCAAAAAGCAAAGAGTTTTTCTTTTTCAGCAATCAGCAAATTACTATGTGGAAAGCACTAATGAAAATTACAGTTTATGACAGGAACATAAAATGTCGCAACAAGACCGTGCCCACCGACTCCCGTTCACGGAGGAGGAAAGAGCGCAGTATGGCATATCCTGAGAAAACCGCACCTACAATCAACTGAAGTTTTAGACCATGCGGAACATCGAAGAAGTAGTGTCGAAGGAGGAAGCAGCCAAGAGAGTCATCGAGTAGTGCAACCTCACCAATTACCTGGAGAAATTTGCACAAGAGCCTGACCACACGAAGCGTGTGGAGTTTCTAAGGACATACGACCCCAACTAGGAGTGCGGCACCGTGATGGTGGGAAGGGGAGAAAATGCTAAATAGATACAAGTGCACTTGAACCCAGCCTTGGTGGAGAAGGCATTGGGATTGGAATCAAAGATAGAGAAAAAACAGAAAAGGGATGTCTACACCATGCTGAAAATGAAAAGAGAGGAGGTGCTAACCAATGACAATATCAGCATCCACGACATCCCTGATGTTGAAGCCATCAAAGCTAGTGCACACGCTCTTCTCCAGCCAGCGCTACAATGCCTTAATACATCAAATCAGCGTGCCTGTGCTAGAGAATGTAGCAGCCCATACCTTAGATGAAGTCAACTAGAATGGGTATGTCCTCAAAACCATCGACCAGGCGGCTAAAGCACTGGCTTTGGGAAGTACGCTGGCATGTGGAGAGTCTCCAGCTTCCAAGGCCATAGAAAGGAAGAAGGCCTCATCCAAGGCCTCATTTATTGGCTATGGAAGCATTTTGACTGCGCTCATTCAAGAGGCAATAAAGAAGACACAGAATGCAGAAGAAGAAGAAGGAGAAACGCTGGATAGGTTGCCCCCTCACCAGGACAAAGAAGGGTCCACCGACAGAATCGAGACCAAGGAAGAAGGGGAAGAACAGAAAAGCAAGAAGATGACCAAGAAACCCAAGAAGAAAACAACCCAAAGGAAGAAAGAGGATGACGAAGGCCGCAAGAAGGAGAAAGAGGACTTGGAAAGGGCCAAAAAAGAATCCCTTAAGGAGGCCAAGGAGAGGGAGAAGAAGAAGAAACAGGAAGAAGAAAAGGAAAATGAGGAATTACAGAAGGCAAAAAAGGTGTCAAAACAGGAGACTGAGGAGAGAAAAAAGAAGGAAAAGGAAGAAAAAGACAAAAAGGAGGAAGAACGCTGAAAAACAGAAGCGGAAAGGCAAAGAAAAGCCCCGCTGAGGAAGAAGAGGAACTAAGAAGAAAGGAGGAAGAAGACTTGGCTGAGGCTACACACCAGTCTATCGAACAACAAAGCAGGGCAGATGAATTGGGAAATCTGAGCCCGCAAAGAGAAGAAGGGCCTGGTTCTAGCACATAGGCGCCGAAAATCGTGCCGCCCACTGTCATTGAGGGCAAGGGCAAAGCCCCAATTCACCCGATTCCTCCCCTAATGGTGCCTCCCATCGAACCAACCACCATCACCCCCAGCATCCCGACCAGTGCCGATGTTTTGAATTTCATGGCATGGATGCAATACTTCATCAACAAAGAAATGGCCCAGGGACAAAGCACCAAAACTACGGCCACAGGGAAAAAGAGGCTAGCCACTGATGCAGAATCAAGGCAAGACTCTAAATGGTAGAAGGTAGAAGCCTCGACATCACCAATCCACACAACGATGACGCCATCAGCTAACTACGACGAGTACGTCACCGAGCTACTCTCCCAATTGGAGAAAGCTAAGGAGGAATGAAAGATAGCTGTGGGGCTGAGTTGGCAGCTGAAAAAGAGTCAGTAGCTACCTTCCAACTCGAAAAAACTAGAATGATAGCCATGCAGTAAAGGAAGATCTCGGATCTCAAGCAAGAAGTGAAGGCTAAGGACGATAGGGAAGAGCATTGGAGGCAGCTACTAGACAATGAAACACAAGAACTTGTGAAAATGTAGAGAGAACACAAGCTCCTGATCATGCAGTACGAGGAGCTCATTGCAAAAACCGCCAAAGTCGAAGCGCTCATGGGCTGAGCTCAATGCCAAGTACGAGGAAAAAAAATAGAACATGGAGCCACAGCAGAATGAGATCGAACGATCAGCTAAACTCCAAAAAAGAAGAACAGGAGAAACTCGTCAGAGAACGCGAAGACCAAGAACAAAGGCTCACGACCCTGGCTGTAAGGCAAGGAGAGAGCCTAGAAGAGATGAACAAGAGAGTAGAGGAGTGGGCCATGCAGAATGAAAGAAGGGTGAAGACACTGGCACGACGCCTTGCTCTGGTGAAAAAAGAGAAGATCATCGTAGAGAACAAGGCAGAAGCCGCCCAGGTGGCCTTCGATACCCAACAAAAGGCCTTCCTCAACACAATCATGGACACCATCCGCCTAGAAGAGGGAGAATCATTGGAGGTGGCACAAAAGAAGCTTAACATTGCATGCAGAGCCCTGCATGCAGGACTGCAGATGCCACCCCAACGTGTGGAGGTTAGACTGAGCTTGGAAGAGCAAAGGAAATACCTATTGCTGACTGGCCTAACCCCCCAGGAAATAGATGCCATAGGATTTGAAGAGGGAACACAACAAGGAGACCGACAAGGAAAGAAAGCAGAACTCGAATTTGATATAGGAAAATTCAGAGAGGATGTGATCCCACAACCCCCCTTGCCGCAATCTCAAGAGGAACAACAGGAGGACCCATCTGCGGAGAGACAAGCCACACTTAAAGAGAGACACAGGAAGTTAGTCAAAGAAGCCACGAATTAGTTAAGGGCCAAGCTAGCCGTGCAACTGTCCTCACCCCTCCCACCTTGCCTTGATGACATCCCAATTGGATTCCACGCAGAGCTAGTGGTTTGGGAGAGACAAGAAAAAGAAAAGGATCCATTCACCTTTAGCTTTCTCCTGCCCAATAGCCTGTGGAGTGTCTTGCCACTTAAGGTGATGGAGGAGGTGATCGCAATTGGTGGACGACTAGGGCAAAAGTGGCTAGAAGAGAGAGACAAGACCCCCACCTCTTGGGAAACTAAAGAGGCCGACTACTGGCAAAACAAAGCTTTATAAGTTCCACATACAGTATAGGGCTATAAAAGCCAACCCCTGTGGAGGAGGCAAGTATGCAGCATTAGTATGCTCGCCTGGATGATGTTTTGTAACATGCTGCCCTTCGAGAGGAACAACCCCACATACATGGCATACCCTCAAAGGGTAGGTGTGGATTTTGATGCCACCCTCCACAGGCGTTACAACTTTCCCATTATCTATAACTCCAATGTAGTATCCTTCGAACATGCCCTCCTCTTTAACTCAGAAAGCCTAGATGACTCTATGACGTGCTTCGTCGTAGATTTCTCTTCATGCCCCGATCTAGCTTTTGTAACTACATGTAACTACCTTAGATTACTTAAGCTATTACTTAAGCAGGACCCGACTCCACAAGAGCGCGGCCTGCCTCCCCTCTTCTTCGACCCTAACGACATTGGCAGCTGTGCCATGGCTCGTCTAATGATGAGGGCTAGTCTCCTCCCCTCTTTTTGCCTAGCACTCCTAGAAGACATGAATGACAGCCAGTTTACTAGATGCAATCACCCTTTCCTCTCCACCACCTCTCTCCACGTCCGCATGAATCTGAAAGGATACATGCAAAGGTACCAATTTTTGAGCAAATCCATCCAACCCCCTTCCCCTCCTCATTCAAATGAAGAGAACTAGGCCCTGGCTGTCATTTCACTACTGTAACTTCAAAAAAAAAGAAAAAAGGTAAAGTAAAGTAAAAGCGAAGAAAAGAACAGCATGAAAGGAAAAGCACGAAAAACACTCTCCACCCCACTGACTGGACAACATAGCCCACTTGCAGAAGCATTTACCACCACATAAAGCACGATCACTGCACCTATGGGTTCTCAAGTTAGGCATGCCTGGTGGCTTCGGTTGATGGGCTCCACTCCTAACCCCCTAGCCCTTTTGCTCCCCCACTTCACGCTTAGGGCACATCAAGGGCAGGGCATACCTAGGGAGGTAACACTCGCCTATGGTTAGACCTATCACCTTAAGCCACTTGCACCGCACCTCCCTTGGCACAAATGGGGTCCTCAAGTGTGGGACATCACCCAAGCTTTCCTGCGGTTAGACCCACCTCCCTATTCCACTAGCACCACGAGCACAATGCACTAACACAATGAGGTAGGCATTCCCCTTAGGAACAGCACCGCACCTTCTCCTTTCAGGCATCACAAAAAGCAACAAACCACCAACTTTGAAGGCCCCCCGTCAACCACGCAATATCCATTTGGCTTCTCTGACAAAAATAATTTCGCAGCTTCCACAAGCACCCGAGTCTCCAAGTGGCCCTCACCTTTGCACCACTTGGCCAATTGCATGCCAACCTACAATAACACAGAAGTGCCATGGGACTGGCACCCGTCTAGGAGGGGCTAATGTTAACCCCAAGTCGAGATGGCGGAAAAAGGAAGGAAAAAGCAAAAAAAAACATGGAAAAAGAGCAAAGACATGCAGGCGACCTCCAAAGCTAAGCCGGGGAAAAAAGTGCATATCTTTAATGAATCTAGATGAATTTCCAATTGCATGGAGAAAATTAAAGAGCTTCTTATCACGCGTATCCTCCAGATCCTCTTCCTCTATTCTCTCTACAGAAATCTTCCTTTTAGTCATGCTGATTACTCACATAACCAAATTCTAAAACCACAAGACAAGTTTAGGAATACAAAGAATCAATCCACATTTTCTTGCATCTATATAAGTAATTTAAATTTGTGTAAGTTTTGGAAAGTAAGTTGCATTATCACAACAAACTAGGAATGTGGATTTTGATCTAGGGAATGAGTCCACTAGTGTAAGGCTCCATGTCACAAACTTGGGTGTCTATGAGTGTTTGTTAGGAATGGACTATCTAATCCCCAATGATGCTTACATCCATTATGAAGGAAGCTAGGTCTCATTTTCAAACCCCAAGGAAGATCAAATGACTACTCAAGGTAAAGCTAGTAAGCCAAAATTTTGAGAAGAAAATCAAGTGACTACTCATTTTGAAACCTACAAGGAAATCAAGAAACTAAAGTCTTTTGAAACCTAGAAGGAAATCAAATGACTACTCAAGATAATGTTGGTAAGAAAAAAATCGAGTTAGCCTGAGCTTTATGAATAGTACAAGGGCTAAGAAAAGGATTGCATGTATCCTTAATCAAACTCAATGAAATTAGTTAGAATAAGAAATCAAAAGAGGATTGCCTTCAAAATGACTTATAAAATGCAAGTTGAGTATTCAAGTAGTGAACCATGGTATCACCTTCCGTGCTTCATTGAGCATTTGTGATTTATAACTTGACAACTTATGATATGTGACTGGGGAGGTAAGAGAAGCTTTGTGAAGCCTTATCGTCTTTCATTTAACAAAATTTATAATTTAGCAATGGGGAAAATTAACTCAAGTAAAAACAAACGTCTTTAAATAATTGATTCAATCATTTCTATTGCTCTCAATAAAATTAAGAATAAATCGCAATGCCTATGAATAAGAAAAATGACCAATAGAAGTTTGTTATCTTAGAAATGTATTGTTTTGTGAGCATGAACAAGTTTGGTCAAGAGCATAAATATTCTTAGCTTGTGATGCACAAAGTATCTAGTTGAGGGACAGATTTAAAAATGTGTAAAAGGAAAGTTTGTGTAAAAACTAGCTTGACTTGAAAACATGTATTTATTTATAAATGGTCATGTTGGAACTTGCTCAAAAGGTATCATGAACTAATTTAAAAAGGCTATAGTTAAACTAGAAAAAGAAGGCCCAGAAATCTTCCCTTTCACTTGAAAAATAATACTATAAAAGTGCCATAATATCTTGAAAGGTCAGTGACACATGGCATAAGTTTCAATGTGACAACGGTATATTCGCCACACGTGTGAAGTAAATTGCTTATTATACTTTGAGGAAATGTCATTTAAAAAAAGAATTTTTGAACCACAAAGCGAATCGTTGAACCACTAAGAACTTTTCTTGCTCTGATTCACCAATGGTGCGAGGTAGCTTCATGACAACTCAAAAAATTTCAACACCTAGCACACAAGGTAAGATTTCATCACAAATAAGGTTCCATAATGGACAATAATTACTATAGTATTGGGCTAAGAAGAATACATTTTCTCTAAGTAATGTAGTTTTCTCTATAGTGATGTAATTTCCTTTGACAGATATTGGCTAGCTCTGTATCATTTTTCATTTACGAATTTTCTTTGAATTTTCTTCAAAATTGTTTCTAGATGTATGAAATGCGAAAATGCTCTCTCTCTCTCCCTCTCTCTCTCTCTCTCTCTCTCTCTCTCTCTCTCTCTCTCTCTCTCTCTCTCTCTCTCTCTCTCTCTCTCTCTCTCTCTCTCTCTCTCTCTCTCTCTCTCTCTCTCTCTCTCTCTCTCTCTCTCTCTCTCTCATGCAGAGATCTTCAGTTTGCATTTCATATGTCAGATTGGAGCACAACTTGATGTCAAGGGAGGTGCCTTTTCCTTATGTTACTATCAATCTTTGTGATTTGTAGAGTGGGCTTCTTCTATGCTATTCCTTTATTATTGCTCCTAGAGTTCTACCTTGTGATGTGGAACTTGGGCCTAAATAGCCATATTCTCCTACCACACCCACTTTATTTTTTTTCAAAGCTTGAGAACTTGCTATTGAGCCCGTTGTGCCAACATATTATTGCCACCACATAAGTGAGGCATTATTGGGAAATTTTGGGGTAAATTTCTATCGAGATAAAAACTTTAACTACAGAGGTAGGGTGTGGAATTTGGATTGGGGTTGGGAAAATTTGGATGGTAGTCATAGTAAGAGTGGTAGTAGACTGACTAAGCATCTCAAAAGCTTTTTCTTGGCTACATTTTTGGCCATGGGAAGCTTGCACCAGTAGAACATAGTGTGATGATTATGCAACTGATCTTTCATGCAGTTTGAAGCAAACACTAGTGTCATTCAAGTGTCTCATGATGTGTAGCAACTATGGCATATATCAAGCTAACAATTGTGAATGCATAAGATCCTTGGATATATCAACCTTTTTCTTATTTGACTTGGGGCTATCCTAATTTTGAGTTTTTTTTGTTTCTAGGTGAAGCTATGCCTTCAACACCTAAGGCAACCAAAGCATCAAAGAAAGGCAAAAGGATTGACCCTTCTCCTAAGAAATAGCTTTGTCTCAATGCTCGTAAGCCCTTATGTGTATAAGTCCTAGAGATGGCTAATAAAAATTTGCCACAAAATTTGTATATGTATTTTATATTGATAGTAAAGAGATATTTTCTTCAATATCTTTGCATTGCATATTCTTCTCTCTCCTCATTTTGATATTTGTAAAAAATATGTTATAAATGTTTGTTAATCAGGAAGTGGAATCAGATATACAGCTAAGTGGATATAATATGATATAAAAATTACTCATTTGTTATTAAGTTGGAACACAAATTAGCATGGTAGTTCAATATCTTGATTTTATATATCCATCCTCACTTGATGTAGTGTACATGAATATATAATCTTTAGGATTGCAATAATGTCCTCATTGAACCAAACATCAAGATCCACTATATGATCTTTGCTAAAATTATCAAGATCTTGCTCTAAAGCAACCAAACTACCATCAACATAATGCCATCTACTATAATAAAAGCTAAGGATGAAATTTTGAGTGAAAACCATATATTTACAAGCTATAGAGTCTTGATCTATCTTATATACAACTTTTCCTTTTGTCCTAGTGTCCCATCCTTCATCAACAAATTGTATGACATGATCATATGTTAGTCTCTCATTGAAAGCCTTTGATTTTCCTATCTCAATATTAGAAAAGAAATCAAGAAATAAATTAAAAGGTACAAATAAAGTAACTTTGCTTATCTAACTTGAGATAATAGGTTTTAATGCTCTTTGTATCTCTGAAAATATTTTATATCTATAGCCCTCACTAGTAGATGGACTTAGCAAAGGCCACTAAAGGCTTGAAAAATTCAGCGAAGAAAGGGGAGATATTGATCCCCATTAGTTGCATTGCATGGGGACAATATAAGAATGGTCATAAAATAATATTCCATTCTTTGCAAGCTCTATCTTCTTTCTACCTTTATACATTTCTTCTCCAATGTAACCATGCATAACATCAATATAACATCAACAATAGACTCAATAGGTTGCCATTTCTCAATATTAGAGGGGTAGACATCTACTGTAATGAGTGGGGATTACGGGAACATGGCATGGGAATATACCAATCACACTGACAGTATATAAGGTGTAAGAGGGTATTTTGTGGCATTACAAAAATTATCAAGAAACTCTCCTTTCACCTTCTCAAGCTTCCATGGCTTCTTCTTCCTCTTCTTCTTCTTCTTCCCTTTCCTCTCTTTCTCTCTCTTCTTCTTGTCTTTCTCTCTCCTCTCCCTCTTCTCTTGCAATCCTTCTCTCTCTTCTCTCCCTTAGTTAGGACAGTTAGGTCTCTTTCATTACAAATGGTATCAGAGCTTTGTCCTTGATCCTTCTCTTTTCCTATAGATTTAGTGCTCTCACAATTTTCCCACAGTTAGAAAACCCTAGTTACATCTCTCTCACAGGTACATAGGAGTACTCAGGCAGGCTGTCAACCCTCTTGAAGACTATGGCAGCCTTTCTTGGAACTTTCCCAAGAACCATGGACACATCTGGAGGTGGGCAGACAAATTTGACAAGTCGTCACTAATTTTCATGTAAGTTTCTTGAGGGTTTTGGGCAAAAAGGAGTGTAGCACTGCTAGAGAAAACCAAAAGACAGGACCTTCTCTCTCCTCCTTCCTTCAAGCTGCCATGGAACGTTCAGCCCAAGAATCTTAGAGATCTTGCTCCCTCCTCTTCCTCAGTAGGAATGGTTGGTCCCAGTGCCTCCCCTTCATCTTGCTCAGCATCTAGAGTAGCATTGAGCCCTGCCTACCTTGTCTGGAGACTCTAGGGAGCAGCCCAAAATGCGGCGCATTTTGTGCTGGTCTTCCTGGCCTACTCCCTCTGCTCTAGCTCAGTCTCAGCCCTCCCTTGCTTCACTTCTCAGCTTTGGCACACCCCTGGGCAAGCTTGAGCATGGGTATTGACCCCCCCATCTGTTATTGGCAACACCTCAAACCCTACTGTGAACAGTAGCCATGGCAGCCATGGAACCTTCAGCCGAGCTCATAACGCACTAAATCCCCTTCAATTTAACCTTCCCAAGAGCCTTGGGAGTAGCCACAAGCTTCAACAAGTGAAGATATATGACATTGAAGACCCCCCATACAACCACGGGCAGCAAGAAGATGGGCAACCACAAAGCTCTTGAAGGAGGTAGCCAATAACTCTTCCCCACGCTTGAACAAGGTATGTCAATTAATTCTTCCTCTCTCTTTTACATCCAATTGTTGAGCTCAACCACTTGATGAGAGAGATGGAAGAAATGCTTGGGTTGAGATTGCCAATGGGATTCCCACCCTCAGCCCACACCCTGGGAATGCATGCATAGCTGGATAATCTTCAATTTCTTTCCCATTGATCAATATTTTACTCTAATCCTTATACGTGCTCTTGTTTGATTCCTATTGATAAAAAATTTTGTAAGAAGGGTAAGTCATGCAATCAATGAGTCACTAAATTGCAGAGGTAACCCCTTCCCCATCCCATTTCCTTATTGATCATGCATATCATGAAAGGCCCAATCTTCAATTTGTAAATGCATATCATGCTGGTTACTTAATAATAGATGCTTGCCATGTATATTCTGGGTGAGGAAAAGCCCGATGCCAGGTGAAGTGGCAAGACAAAAGAGGGGTGACCCCCCCTTGCCATCAAAGACCTTGAAGGGGTGCACAACCCGGCCCGGGGGGAACTTTGCCCACCTCCCGGTGATCCGGAGCCCAAATATTATTGCAGGTGCAGGTACATTTGGTGGAATAGCCAAGCCCTGGTCATTTGATTCTACAACCCTCTACATGCATTGGTAATGTCATGTATCACTTGGAAATGTATTGTGGATGCATGCAAGAAGGACAGGGTATGCAATCATGGAAATGGTCTCAGCAATAGAACTACAGATGCAAAGGATGTATGGCTCTATGTGGCATTGAGAACCACTGTTGAGGCCCTGGATGCCTGGAATAAGCTCCTCACCATTGGGATAAGGTATGCTCCTTGAGGGAGTCTTTGCAGGGTATTGCAGACAGTCAATCCCACATAATCATCCCGCAAAAGTTGATTACAGCAAAGCCTTCTTTTGTGACTGAGCGCAGACTCTATAGCTTGATTTGGCATTTCCCCCTTTGATCTGAACTAAAAACCTCCCCATTCCACCCTACGGTTTGGGAGATACGCTCAGTTTTGGGCTCAGAGGTATTGTGGGACAGGCAGCAGTCCTACACAGTCAGCCCGCAAAAGCCTATTATAACAAAGCCTTCTTGTGTGATCAAGTGTGGGCCCTATGGCTCAATTTGAAAAGGGCATCCCCCTCTTTGATCTAAACCAAAAATCTCCCCATTCTGCCCTACGGTTTGGGAGATAAGCTCAATTTTGTGCTCAAAGGTACTATGGGACAGGCAGCAGTCCTACACAGTCAATCCAAAAAAAGTGATTACAGCAAAGCCCTAATCATTTACTGTCAGATATATTTTTACATAGCCTCATAGAGGAGATTGAGGGATTTCATTTGAATCAAAAATTTTGGCGATCGTAGCTTCCTAGCTCAAGATATTGTCAGTTCTGTAACAAGGGGTCTGGTGGACTGCACTTGGGATGGCAGGCCACAAGGGTAAAGCAAAGGCCCATGAGGACTTCTAGCATGAAATACGGGACTCCCGTGCCTCAATGAATGATCCTAGCTCAGCCCAGGAGGATCGTGAAGACATGTTTGAAGAGGGTGCCTCGGAGATGGACTGCTTATCTATGGTCAACCAAACCCTATGCCAACATGAGACCCGTCCTGCTAAACAACATTGAGAGATGGAACAACGCCATAGGGAAATGGAAACCTGCCAAGATAACCATCATTCTGAGATGATGGCCAAGATGGACTTACTCATAGAGCGCATGGCGCCGTCATCCCTACCATTGCCCCCCCTCGGATCGACCCAAGGAGTATGTCCCTCCCCATGAGGCTAACCGCCCTCCCCCCTTGGAGACCAGGCGTAGCCCACAAGGTCTTGGTGGTACCCATGGCATTCCCCATAGCACTTATGAGATGGGTGAGCCTTCAACCCGGCATGATGAACCCCTCCTTCCCTCCCCCATTAGAATCCTTCAAGCCCATCCTTGGCACCACAACTCCCCCGTAACGGAAGCTATATGCACACTCATGGGAATGGCTCCAATGCAAATCTTGGGCAACATGGAATGCAAGGAGTACATGGGCAGCTTGCACATGGAAATGGGCAGCATGCATATGGCAATGGGCAGCATGCACATGGCAATGGGCAGCGTGCATATGGCAGTTTTGGGCAGCATGGCCATTTTGGACAGCAAGGTCCTAATGTGCAATTTGGTTCTCATGTAATGCATGGACAGCATGGTCCCCATGGAAAATTTGGATAGCCAGGGATTGGACAGCAAGGCATGTATTGTTAGATATGATCAATGCCCCACCCTCATTAGGTGCTACCAATGATCCATGGTGCTCAAAGTTGTAAGGCCCCCATTATGAGGAGAAGCCAAATGTGAGCTCGAACATTGGTTGAGTCGACTTGTATATCAAATGAGGTCTATGTGATCGGATGGCAAAAAGGTGACCGTTGTGGGTCTAATCTTTGGGTTATATGAAGTGGTTAAGTTGGTAGCAACTCGAGGCCCGATGGTAAAGGGAATATTCCCTGGCCGACTAGTGGAGGCTCATATGGTAGGTCAGGTCAGTAGGCCGACCTAACGACCTTCGCGGTCTATAAAAGCTAAACCCCTTCGCAGCCATCTCTCACTCATCTTTCACCCAGTCAGAGTTGTTATTCCAGCTAGCCTTAAGCTCTTCACCTATCTTCTGTCTAGATCGCCATCTAAGCTTCACACAGTGGAAGTGCACGGGTGGACAGAGCCATGTTTGTATCAGTTGTTTGGAGTTAAAGAATTTACTGATTCTCCTCTTATCTATTGTGTACTCTCTATCTCTTTCTCAGATTCTGTTCGCTGCACCGTGTAATATTTTACATGGTATCAGAGCCCAAGGGGCTCTAGAGATCGGAGAGTGTGCAAGAGGCAAAGGCTTCAACAGCAAAAAGAAACTATGTCGACTTTCGGAACCGGTTCTCGCGCATCAGGAAGCGGTGTAGGAGGTGGTGTTGTTGTACCGGTTATTCAAACACTGAGGATTCATCCACCAACCTTCAGTGAAGGCAAGTTAGATGGTACAAACTACACCTTGTGGAAGTTCAAAATTACAACTATCCTTGATTCTTATGAGCTTCTGGAGACTGTGCTGGGGACTAACGCAGAACCACAGCCTACCCCCGACCCATCAAATCCTAGTGTGATGATTCCTCCGAATGCAGATCTTCTACAAGCTTGGAAACGAAGGAATGCAGATGCATTGTGTGCCTTAGTTACAAGCTGTTCTGACAGTGTTCTGACTTTGATTCAGCATACAACCAAAGCGTCAGAGGCTTGGAATGTACTAAGGAGTCAGTATGAAACACAAAACCAAACGAGGATTCAAAACTTGGAGAATCAACTAGCAGCGGAGAAGTTTGCTAAAGGAGAGACGGTTGAAGCATTCATCACTCGGATTAAGAATCTGCACGACCAAATGGCTGGCGCTGGGATACAAAAGACTAGCGAAGAGCTAGCTCGGAGGTGTCTTCGGATTTGTCCACAAAAGTTTGATGGACTAGTAACTGCCCTTAATACTCAGGTGAGACCTCAAGCTTTGAATTTTGAGGAGTTTTGTGCATTATTAATGGAGGAGGAGTTGAGGCTGAAAGCCCGAGAAGGAAGCAACAATGAAGATGCTGCATTCTCTGCCAATGCAAAAGGCAAAGGTGGTTCCTCCACCAAAAATGATGGTGACAAAAAGAAGAAGGGCGGAAAGAAGAAGTTTCAAGGAGAGTGCTTCTATTGCAAGAAGAAAGGACATGCAATTGCAGATTGTCGTGTCAAGAAGGCAGATGAAAAGAATGGTACCCTTAAAAGTAAAGGGAAAGAGACAACCAATACGGCTAGCTGGAATTATTCATGGAAACCATTGAGGGAGTGTGCTCCTCAGCGCAAGAAGAATCTACCACTGACTCATGGGTGTTGGATAGTGGGGCCTCCCATCACATGACCAACAAGAAAGGTCTATACAGTTCTATGCAGCCTCTACAAGAATCCATCACTGTGACGGTTGGAAATGATGCTAAATGCCCTGCTGCGGGCACAGGTACTATTTCTTTTGTTGCTACAAATGGTGAAGTCAAAAAGCTTTCAAATGTATTGTATGTTCCCGAAATCAGGAGAAATCTATTATCAGTTATTTCTGCCATAACTGATCTTGGTCATGAAGTGAGATTCAAGAAAACATGTGCAGAAATTATTGATAGTGCTGGCACAATTGTTGGCAAAGGAGAAAGAAGGAACAACCTGTATGAGCTAAGTGCTCTTATAGCCACCGCTGGAGTGAGCACAAGTAAGCTTTGGCATGAAAGGTTTGGACACATCGGATTTGCAGTATTGAAGGAGATGCAAAAGCAAGGTATGGTTGCTCACCTACCTACAATAACTGAATTGAAGGAACCATGTGAAGCTTGTATGATGGGCAAGCAACAGAGAAAGGCATTTCCATAAGAAAGCAAGAATAGAGCACAGGCTCCTCTAGAGTTGGTGCATGCTGACTTGTGTGGTAAGATGCCTACACAGGCCTTGGGGGGATCTTCTTATTTTATGTTGATTGTCGACGACTACAGTAGGAAGATGTGGGTGTACTTCCTTCGTGATAAGGCTCAAGCTTTTGGTAAGTTTAAAGAATAGCTAATACTTGTTGAGAATGAAACAGGGAAAAGTGTGAAGAAATTTAGAATAGATGGTGGCGGTGAGTTCAACTCAAAGGAGTTTGAAGGCTTTTGCAAGAGCAAAGGGATCAAGCGTCAATTGATGACGCCTCACACACCTCAGCAGAATGGTATTGTGGAACGCAGGAATCGCACCATTTTGGAGATGGCAAGATGCATGCTAAAGGGCAAGGGATTGCCTAACCATTTTTGGGTTGAAGCTGTTAATACTGCAGTCTACATTCTAAATCGGAGCAATACAAAGGCTCTCAAGGGAAAAACACCTCATGAGGCTTACATTGGTAAGAAACCATCTGTCTCACATTTCAGAATTTTTGGATGTGAATGTTATGCACATGTTCCAGATGAGAAGAGAAACAAGTTACAACCAAAAAGCAGAAAATGTATCTTCCTGGGTTATAGTGATGAGCAGAAGGCTTACAAGTTATATGACCAAGAGGCAAAGAAGATCATCGCGAGTCGTGATGTGGTGTTCAAGGAGGAGCCGCATATAGTGGAGGAGGAGAAGGCAAGTTCTTCCACTTTATCATCAAGCGAAGAAGTAGTCCACTATGAACTTGTTCCGAGAGCTATCCCTATCCTTAAGGAGGAGGAAGCATCATCTTCAGATGATGAGGAAAAAGTTCACCAACCTGACATCACCCCACCGGAAAATCCATTGCCGCGCTCGGTGAAGAAGCTCTATGACCACAATAATCCTATGCCTACATATGTTGAGGAGAAGGCAGATGGACCAAGGAGGTCTCAGAGAATAGAGGAGCAAAGGAGGGCTTCTACTCACATAGTCAATATGGCCTTGATGGTTGAGATTATGAGAGAAGTAAAGGAGCCAACTGACTTAGAAGAAGCACTTGCAGATCAATCATGGAAGGCTGCTATGCAGGCAGAGTATGACAGCATAATGAAGAATGACACTTGGGAGCTAGTGGATCGACTAGCAAAGCGGAAGGTTATTGGCACCAAGTGGATTTGGAAGGTAAAGTACAAGGCTGATGGTACCTTAGAAAATTACAAAGCTAGATTGGTTGCCCAAGGATTTTCACAAGTTGAAGGGTTTGATTTTCAAGAGTCATTTGCCCCAATTGCCAGAATGACCACGATTCGCACGGTACTTGCAGTGGCTGCCCACAAGAAGTGGCTAGTGTACCAAATGGATATTAAGTCAGTGTTCTTAAATGGTGACCTCAAGGAGAAGGTGTACGTGGCTCAACCACCAGGGTTTGAGGCCCCCCATTCTCAGAACAAAGTGTGTAAGCTAAAGAAGGCATTGTATGGGCTGAAACAAGCCCCCAGAGCATGGTACCAGCGGATAGATAGGTTCTTTTTAAACCTAAACTTCAAAAGATGTGCCTCAGATGCTAACTTGTATGTTTACAGGGATGGTAAAAAGTCTATAGTGATTGTCCTATATGTGGACGACCTTCTTATTACAGGTGACTATGAAGATATGATCAACCAAACTCGAAAGGCTTTGAGTTTTGAGTTTGAAATGACAGACTTAGGCTTGCTGCACTATTGTTTGGGGATTGAAGTCTGGCAAGAGCCAGGAAAGATCTTCATCTCTCAGAAGAAGTATGCATGGGAGATCTTGAAGGCATTTGGCATGACCGAGTGCAAGGAGATAGCTACACCTATGGAGGTGAATGCAAAGTTATCCATCGAGGATACATCAGCACTAGCAGACATTGGGAGGTATAGGATGTTGGTCAACAGTCTAATGTACTTGTGTAACACCAGACCAGATATCAGTTTTGCTGTTGGTGTTTTGAGCAGGTTCTCAAACAAACCTCATGAGAGTCATTGGAAGGCTAGGATGCGGGTGCTGAGATACTTGAAGGAAACTCTTGACTATGGTATCACATACAGTTTCGAAACTTCTCTTGTGGGGAACTGTGACTCAGATTGGGCATGAGACATTGATTCCAGGAAGTCAGTTTCTGGTTATTGTTTCTCTTTGGGTTCAGGAATCTTCTCTTGGATTAGTAAGAAGGAACCAACAGTGGCATTGTCTTCTACCGAAGCAGAGTATAAGGCAGCTTATTTTGCTGCATGTGAAGCTGTATGGTTGAGAAGGATTCTATGCCATATGGGAGTGCAGGATGAAGAACCAACTGTGCTGAGATGTGACAATCAGAGTTGCATCGCCATTGCCAAAAATCCAGTGTTTCATGCACGCACCAAACATATAGAGATCCAATATCACTATGTGTGTGATTTGATGGAGGATGGGATAGTGGAACTAGTCTACTGTCCAACAAAGGAGAATGGAGCAGATATCTTCACCAAAGCACTTATGAAGGATTTGCTTCAAGTTCATCTTCAGAGACTCGGCATTGGGCCGAGGAGATAGTTCACCTATGGGTGGACATTGAGGGGGGGGTGTTAGATATGATCAATGCCCCACCCTCATTAGGTGCTACCAATGATCCATGGTGCTCAAAGTTATAAGGCCCCCATTATGAGGAGAAGCCAAATGTGAGCCCGAACATTGGTTGAGTCCTGACTTGTATAACAGATGAGGTCTATGTGACCGGATGGCAAAAAGGTGACCGTTGTGGGTCTAATCTTTGGGTTAGATGGAGTGGTTAAGCTGGTAGCAACTCGAGGTGCATTGCATCAAGTTGCGGTGTAAGGGAGTCAAAAGGGGCCCCTATTGTGGGGTTCGGGGGCCGTGGAAGCGGCGCCCCTGGCTGGGGGGTCCCAGGGGGGCCAGCGGCCCCCCTGGCGGGGGTCCGGGGGCAGTGCCCCCGGCCCGATGGTAAAGGAAATATTCCCTAGAATATTCCCTGGCCGACTAGTGGAGGCTCATATGGTAGGTCGCGGTCAGCAGGCCAACCTAACGACCTTCGCGGACTATAAAAGCTAAACCCCTTCGCAGCCATCTCTCACTCATCTTTCACCCAGTCAGAGTTTGTTGATATGGCAAGCTCAACACATGTGGACATTGATGATGGACCGCCTGGTTAGATGGGTCCAGTGTATCTACACTTAGCACGTCGGTGGTCATTATGACTCTCACATGGCCACTGACTCATTACTTATTATATTCAGGTTGTTATACCTATTTACAGCTGGCATAGTTATAGCGCCAGTCGACTAGTGTAGTCAGTTATGCATTGTTTGACTTAGTAGGCCACTTTCCTTTTATGTTGTATCTTATCTATACTTGGTGTACATTGTAAAAAGTGTGGAAGAAGAAGAAGAAACCAGCAAGAAAACGTTTTGGAATCCATCTCTCTTCTTGTCTCTTGAGTGAGCTTCTCTTTGTGCATTCTGTGTGTGTTCGACGCAGTATCTTGAGCAACCCCCTCCACCACGCAATTCTTGACATGGTATCAGAGCCGCGCCATTGAGAGAGGCTGATTTCAAAGGTTGAAGCAAAGGAGAAGAAGCAAGGTTCGAGCAAGCAAGCCACGGGTAAGAAGCTCTCCCATCCTTCAACTCTTTCTCTTGGATAGTGCCTGTGGAGGCACCGAAAGCAGGGCAGAGCAAAAATCTCAGATTGCAGTGAGATTTGGTGTGCGCGAAGAGCACTGTGTATTCTGCAGATTAGCCTTTTAGTGCTTTCCCGCGGTTATTTTGGGCATCTGAGGCCGTTTCAGGGCCCGTTTTAGAGCCGCAAGGTTGCGGACAGCAGTTTCAGGGTATACTGTGACTTCGACTGTATTGACCGAACGTGGGTGCGTAGGTTACAGATTTTAGATTTGTAAGTTCAAAGGTATTTACCAGTAGTAAACACAAAAACTGGTTGCAGATTGCATGTATTGTTGAGCAAACAGTGAAAAAGGCTGTCTGGTGTACTGCTGTGCACTACAGGTCAAGGGTTGCAGAAGATTTGCTTGCTGTTTGGTATTAGTTTTGTGATAATGGCAGAGAATAGTGGAAGCCCCATCATTGAGAAGCTCGACAAGAACAACTACCCATCATGGAAGTTTCGTGTCACGAACTTCCTTATTGGAAAAGGCCTCTACGAGTTTGTTTCAGGTGAAGAAAAGGAGCCGGAGGTGAGTGATCCTCCAACTGTAGAAGAGACAAAGGCACGAAAGGAATGGAATGCAAAAGACAAGAAGGTCATGTATTGGTTGTCTGCAGTAATTGACAATAATATGCTAGGATACATTAGAAATGCAGAGAATGCATATGCAGCTTGGATCATACTTGAAAGTATGTTTTCTGTAAATACAAAGGCACGAAAGATTCAACTCAAGCAAGAGTTGAATACATTGAAAAAAGGAAAGATGTCTATCAATGAGTATGCACTGAAAGTAAGAAGCATTGCAGATGCATTGGCAGCGATTGATGCAATGCCCGATGATGATGATTTGGTGTCGTCTACCTTGGGTGGACTTAACAATGAAAAGGCTTGGAAGTCTTTTGTAACTTCCGTATATGTCAGAAAGCCATTTCCAGATTTTGATGAATTGGTCTCCCTTATGATCACTGAAGAGATCAACATGCAGAGTGAGACATCTCAAAGAAGTGGTGAACAGGTCCAAGCTTTCTACTCCAATTCTGGAAGGGGACGTGGTAGGTTCTCTTCAAGAGGCCGTGGTACAGGACATGGTAGTGATAACCAGCAAAACAGATTGAATCAGCAATTTGGCGATATGCAGGTTTTAGGAGGTCGTGGTAACTTTAGAGGCAGGGGGAGCTTTAGAGGAAGAGGTGGATGGCAGAATAGAGGTTCTAACAACTCTGGTATTGTGTGCCACTACTGTGGCAAAACAGGTCATATTGCAGCCCAATGTTATGCTAAGAGAGATGATATCTGCAGTGGTAAGTTGCAGCAAGGAAACTATGCATCGTCTTCACTACAGAATGAAGGCAAAAATGAACGTTTGTTCGTTATGCAGCATATGCTGAATGCTGTTACAGGAAAGGGAACACATGAATATGTTTGGTATGTTGATTCAGGTGCATCCAATCATATTACCAGCCATGCAGAATGGTTTGGAGAGATGCAGGATTTGCAGAATGCAGGTTATGTGCAGACGGGTGATGACTCATGCCACCCAATTTCACACATTGGAAAAGTTCCCTTGTCCTTGCATGATGGTAAGACAAAGAGGCTTTCAGATGTATTACATGTGCCATCTATTACAAAGAACTTGGTGTCAGTCGGTCAAATGGTAGAGCAAGGGCTGCAAGTCAGATTTAATGCAAAGGGCTGCTTTGTAGAAGACTTCAATGACAAGTGCAGGTTGGTAGCAAAGGGAAGTAGAGTTGGACATATGTTCACTCTAGATGTTGGAATTCCTACTATGAATGCTGCTATGTATGCCAAAGGAAAAGGTGTTGTTGCAGACATTGAAATTTGGCACAAACGCATTGGACATGCAAATGTACAAAGGCTGAAATTAATGCAGTCCAAAGGGTTGGTTACAGGTTTGCCTACATTTAAAGTTGCAGAATTTCAGAAGGTATGTGAAGCATGTCAGTTTGGTAAGCAGGCAAGACAACCCTTTTCACATGACAGAGATGTAAGCAGAAATATCCTTGATGTTGTTCATACAGACATTTGGGGGACTACACAAAATGTATCTCTTGGAGGTAGTTCATACTTCGTCACATTCATTGATGATTGTTCTAGAAAGCTGTGGGTATATTTTATGAAGGAAAAGAGTGAAGCTTTTGAGCACTTTAGAACTTTCAAGGCTGCAGTTGAAAGAGAAACAGGCTTGAAAATAAAGTGCTTGAGGTCAGATGGAGGGGGAGAGTACCTCTCCAATGAGTTCAGTGATTTTCTGAGGTCTCATGGGATAAAGAGATAGTTCACATGCAGGTATACCCCACAGCAAAATGGGGTTACAGAAAGGAAAAATAGGCATATTGCAGAAGTTGCACGTGCCTTGATGGCTGAAAAGAATATGCCTAAGCATTTTTGGTCTGAGGCTGTTCATACTGCTGTTTATATTATGAACAGAACTCCCATAGCTGCAGTTCATGGTATGACCCCCGAAGAATGTTTTACAGGTAAGAAGCCTGATGTTTCACACTTGAAAGTATTTGGCTGCATTGCGTATGTTCATGTGCCAGATGAGTTGCGGAAGAAACTGGATCCAAAGGCTAAAAAGTGTGTCTTTATTGGATACTCTTTAGAGCAGAAAGGGTATCGCTATTACAACCCTGTCACATGTAAGTTCAGAGTGAGCAGGGATGTCATCTTTGATGAAATGAGCAGTTGGTATGCATCTAGTGGTGATGCATTGGATGATGATGATGATCATGACACTCATGTGCAGGCTGAAAAGCAAGAATCACGAACTCTTAGCGGACCAGAGACATCATCTGGTAGTCCTTGGTCTGGGAGACTAAGGAGTAGCTCTACATCTTCGGGTGCATCTAGTAGCACTACAGGTAAAGACAAAGGAAAGAATAAGGTATCAGAAGGCATTGATGTAGTTCTTGATGGAGACTCCAGTGGCTTAGAGAGCTTGGATGATGAGCTTGGCATTCCTTCAGTGAGGACTCCAGGTGTGCAGAGAGCACGCGTTAATGCAAAGACTCCATTGAGTGATCCAGTGGTACGCATGTCTAGCAGGGTGAGATACCCTGTTAAAAGATTTGGTTTTGAAGGTTATGCAACTCACCATTATGCTTATATGGTGAAACTAGTTGAGGATGTTGAGCCCACATGTTTTGAGGAGGCTGTTGGTCATGCTCATTGGGATGCAGCAATGGATGAGGAGATGGCTGCATTAGAGGCCAATAAGACTTGGGATCTAGTTTCATTGCCGAAAGGAAAGAAAGCTATTGGATGTAAGTGGGTTTATAAGATTAAGCACAATGCAGATGGTTCTATTAGCAGGTACAAAGCTAGGCTGGTTGCAAAAGGCTATGCCCAGACATATGGCATAGATTATGATGAAACCTTCAGTCCAGTTGCTAGGATGGCAACTGTCAGATGTGTTATTGCTTTGGCAGCAGCTAAACGTTGGAGGTTGCAGCAAATGGATGTAAAGAATGCCTTCTTGCATGGTGATTTGCAGGAAGAAGTGTATATGGATCAGCCAGCAGGTTATGAAGATTTAGAGCATCCCACGTATGTGTGCAGGTTGAAGAAGGCACTCTATGGGCTCAAGCAAGCACCTAGAGCATGGTCTGACAAGATTAGAGAGTATCTTGTCAATATTGGCTTTTATATTTCTGATGCTGATTACTCACTTTATGTGAGAAATGGAGATGCAGGTTTGGTTATCATAGTCATCTATGTGGATGACTTGATTATTACAGGTGATAGTGATAGTGGAATTGCTGAAGTCAAGGGCTGTTTGAAGATGAAGTTTGAGATGAAGGATTTAGGTGAGCTAAGGTACTTCCTTGGCATTGAGGTGATCAGATGTGATGATGGTATATGGCTGTCCCAAAGACAGTATGGCTTGGATATGTGTTGTCCAAGTATGGTATGACTGCATGCAAACCACTTTCAGTCCCGTTGGAGCAGAATGTAAAGCTGAGTGCTGATGTTGGGGATGAGATAGAAGACCCTACTATGTTCAAGAGGATAGTGAGGAGTTTGATCGACATGACCATTACAAGGCCAGACTTGAGCTACGTTGTTGGTCTTGTGAGTCAGTTTATGCAAGTACCTAGAAAGCCACATTTGGATGCAGTCAGACGCATATTGAGATATGTGAAGTCCACATTACATTATGGACTTTTCTATGAGGCAGGTACAGATGTACAGGTATTTGGATACACAGATGCAGATTGGGCTGGTAGTATGTTTGATAGAAGATCTACCAGCGGATACATGTTCTCTCTTGGTAGTGCAGCAGTTGCATGGAGCAGCAAAAAGCAATCTACAGTTGCTTTGTCGAGTACAGAGGCTGAGTATAGAGGTGCTGCTGTTGCAGCATGTGAGATAGTATGCCTGCAAAAGTTATTGGCTGATTTGGATGTCTAGGTGGAAGGTCCAGTTGTCATTTATTGTGACAACATGAGCAGTATACAGTTGGCTAGGAACCCTGTGTTCCATGCCAGGACAAAACATATTGAGGTACACTACCACTTTGTGAGAGAGAAGGTACTAGCAGGTGAGATTGACTTGGTGTATGTCAGCATACATGATCAGATAGCTAATATCTTCACGAAGGCATTGGGTACAGAGAAGCTTCAAAAGTTTCGAAGCTTACTTGGAGTTGCAGAGATGCAGTTGAGCTTGAGGGGGAGTGTTGAGATGGCAAGCTCAACACATGTGGACATTGATGATGGACCGCCTGGTTAGATGGGTCCACACGTCTACACTTAGCACGTCGGTGGTCATTATGACTCTCACATGGCCACTGACTCATTACTTATTATATTCAGGTTGTTACACCTATTTACAGCTGGCATAGTTATAGCACCAATCGACTAGTGTAGTCAGTTATGTATTGTTTGACTTAGTAGGCCACTTTCCTTTTATGTTGTATCTTATCTATACTTGGTGTACATTGTAAAAAGTGTGGAAGAAGAAGAAGAAACCAGCAAGAAAACGTTTTGGCCTCCATCTCTCTTCTTGTCTCTTGAGTGAGCTTCTCTTTGTGCATTCTGTGTGTGTTCGGCGCAGCATCTTGAGCAACCCCCTCCACCACGCGATTCTTGACAGAGTTGTTGTTCCAGCTAGCCTTAACCTCTTCACCTATCTTCTGTCTAGATTGCCATCTAAGCTTCACACAGTGGAAGCGCACGGGTGGACAGAGCCTTCTTTGTATCAGTTGTTTGGAATTAAAGAATTTACTGATTCTCCTCTTATCTGTTGTGTACTCTCTATCTCTTTCTCAGATTCTGTTCGCTGCGCCGTGTAATATTTTACATGTATGGGTAGCATGTAACACATGGCAATCATGGATAGCAAGGCCCAAATGAGCTACATGACAAGATTATGTTTACTAAATTTAATGGCCAGTCCTCATCCCCAGCTGAATTAGAGGAATGGACCCCTAAATTGGAAGCCTATTTTCTCATCTACCCCTGTACCGATGAGGTGAAGATTATTTTTGCCTCCCTTCATTTAGAAGGTTTTGCCCACACATGGTGGAGATTCGTTCAAAGAAAAAATCAATAGTTTCGTGATTGGGAAGAGTTCAAGATGCATATGATCCAAGTTTTTATCTCCCCGGTAGAAAAAGAACGCTTGGCTAGGCAATGGTATCAGTTTGATCAGCAAAATCTCACCGTGAGGGAGTACACCAACCAGTTTATGAACCTATCCATGTATGTTGAGGCAGTCAGAGGCCAAATTGCATAAATACATTTATGGGCTAGATGCACATCTTTCAGCTGATGTAATGGCTCAAAAGCCAACCACCCTGTTTGCTGCCATAGAATTGGCTAAACGCTATGGTCGAAAATACCATCGTAATGAGGGTATGCAGCCCATTGCAGGACAGCAAAGATACCCTATCAAGCAACCCCCATATGCCGGTAATTATTGCAGCAATAATGTAGGGAATGGCAGCCCCAAAATCCCCACTTACCCCACTTTTAATGCTGAAAGGAAATATGGCAGTTTTGGGACAGCACCCCCCTCCAAAAGTGACCCAAAGTATGCTGAAAATAAGACATGGAATGGCTTCAGTCCTAACGGTAAAAAATTCATTCCTCCTGAAGTTGTGAAGGATCGCAAGGCTAAAGGCTTGTGCTTTAAATGCAGGGATAAGTACACGACTAATCATGCATCCAAATGCCCCTTTAAGAACGCCATTGTCAAGTTTAATAACATGTATGTGCTAGAAGATAGTGACAAGTTGGAAGAGGACTTGCATAACAACTCTCCCATGATGACACTTGCTGAAAAATGCTGAATATAAAGAGGATATTGACACCGATTAGTTTTATGACTCACCAGACGAGTTCCCTTTTGACCCCGGTGGCTGGCCCATCGATGACATGCTTGGGAATGACCCTTTGCACCCCTCATTCACCACTATATCAGCTTGCTCAATCTCCATGGATGCATGGACCCGCTATAGGAGCTTGAACACCCTATGAGTACATGGTAACATTGATGGCAAGAGTATACATTCTCATAGATAGTGGCAGCATACATAGTTTTGTGAATAAATCGACTCTTGGCCGTTTAACATGTGTTCCTACTGAATTACAGCAACCTCTTAGGGTTTAAGTGGCTAGGGGCTCCCATGTATGCACACAAGTGTCTCTAATGCTGGACAAAAATTATACAGTAAAGGTGGAATTAATTACCCTTGATATGGGCCCTGTGGATGTTTTTTTGGGATGTGATTGGCTTCAGCAGTTGGGAAAAATCTCTATGGACTTCTCTCAGCTGTATATGGAGTTTGTAATGCATGGGTAGCTTGTACATGTGGAGGGAATCAAAGAAATTGCAGATTTTCAACTTATAACAGCAAGACAAGTCAAAAAGGAATTCAAGAAATGCTCCCAGATCTTTGTCTTGCATTTGCATAAGGATAATGATGACCAGCACACCTTGGGGAAGCAAAATGCAGCACTAAAAGTGCTTTTGGCTGAATATGAGGACCTATTTCAGCCCCCCACCACCCTCCCTCCTCAAAGATCAATGGATCACCTGATTGACTTGGAGCCCCATGCCAAGACCATCAATAAACCCCCATATCGGTTCTCTAAATGTGAGAGAGAGGAAGTAGCTAAGTAAGTCAAGGAGCTCACTGAAATGGGATTCATAGAGCCTAGCTCTTCCCCTTATGCCTCCCCAGTTCTATTGGTTAAGAAGAAGGACGGATCCTTCTGGTTGTGCATTGACTACCGTGATCTCAATAAAATCACCGTCAAAAATAGATACCCCATCCCTTGGATTGATGACTTGCTTGATGAACTCAAGGAAGCACACTACTTCACCAAGATTGATTTTCCATCCGGTTACCACCAAATCAGAATGAGGGTGGGTGATGAAGTCAAAACAGCTTTTCGGACTGACCGTGGCTTGTACCATTTCCTTGTCATGCCATTTGGGCTCAATAATGCACCCACCACGTTTCAGAGCTTAATGAATAAAATATTGTAGCCATGGATTTTCCAATTTGTGTTGGTTTTTTTTTAATGATATACTCATTTACAGCAAGTCACTACATGAGAATTTGAAGCATGTCAAACAAATTTTTGATGAACTAAGAGAGCACCGGTTATTTGCCAAAGAAAGCAAGTGTGTCTTCATGCAAATAGAGGTTGAGTACTTGGGACACATTGTTAGTGAAAAAGGCATCCAAGCTGATCCTAAGAAAGTGCAATGTGTCCGGGATTGGCCCACCCCCACTACCACTACCTCCTTACATGGTTTTCTTGGCCTCTCCTCTTTTTATCGGAGATTTATTCGTCATTATGCCACAATTGCAGCCCCATTAACAGACAAGCTGAAAAAAGAGGCTTTCCTATGGGATGATTTGGCTTATCACAGTTTTCAGGAGCTAAAAGACTTGCTCACTTCAGCCCCCATCCTCGTATGCCCCGACTTTTCAAAGGATTTTACCATCCAGTGTGATGCTAGTGGACGGGGTATTGGTGTAGTCTTGCTGCAAGAACACGGGGTAATAGCATTTGAGAGCCGAAAATTGGAGGATAAAGAGAGAGAGTTGCATGTCTATGATCAGAGATGTTGGCAGTCATTCATGCTATTAAAAAGTGGCATCACTACTTGTATGGTAGTAGATTTAAGGTGAAAAATGACCATCGTGTGCTCAAATACTTCTTGACTCATCCCAACCTCACTCCCAAATAATGTAGATGGATGGCTATCCTACAAAACTATGACTTTGAGATTACCCACATCTATGGCAAGGAAAATGTAGTGGTGAAGACCCCTTGACTTTCAAGAGGGTGAATTGGTACTCCTCAAGGTCCCCAAGTCCCGTTATGCTACATTAAAGGACGGTTCTTGCAACAAGTTGGCACACCGTTACTATGGGCCCTACACAATCATTAAGAAAGTCGGGGACTTGGCTTACTGTCTCCAACTCCCTCCCACTACTAAGATCCATAATGTCTTCCATGTGAGCCAATTGAAACCTTTCATTGGCACTCCCAAAGATCATGTAGAGGAGCTACCCCCCTTAGATGAGGAGAACTTTATCCAGTATATTCCTGAAGTGATCATTGGGCAACATGAAAAGTAACTCCGCACCCGTTCCATCCATGAATACCTGATCAAATTGCAAGGCCTACCAACATAGGAAGCTTCTTGGCACCCAACATCTATCTTGGATGAATTTCCACACCTCAAGGAGGTCGTATTGGTTGGAACTTAACCATGACACATGTTTTAGGCTGCAGTCTGCGTCTGGATAGCCACCTATTTTGCACCAATTTTGGTCCTGCTCCATTTTCAGCCCCATCTCCCATACATGTCAAGATTGTGGGAGAGAAGGAAGGAGTCTCACTTGTAGCTTTTTCACTTACACAATGGGGGAATACACACAAAGGTGGAGGCTGAAAACAATTTTCCTCTTCTTAGTTGTGTAAGCCAAAAGTAATCTAGTACAAAGAAATAGAAGAACCCTATATATGGGTCTCAAACCAAACTCAACTAACTAAGGTGGCATACTAACTGAGCCACGAACTAAAGCAGATAAGGATAGCTGTCATCTAGCTATTATTCATGGGCGGTGTACCAACACTACAAGATATAGACCTTATAGCGACGTTTAAAGCGACGAAAATACAAACAACAAAATTTGCTCCCGTCGTCGCAAAAAACGTCGTTATTGACGACGCCATAGAATCGTCGCTATAACCGTCGCTATATGCGTCGCTATATGCGTCGCATTTGCGACGCATATAGCGACGGTTACAGAGAATTTGCGACGCTGATAGCGACGGCAATAGTGACGCGTGCAGTAAATTTGCAACGCAAATAGCGACGGTAATAGAGAAAAAAAAAATTTGTGGCAGGGCAGCAAGCTGCCCTGCCACATATAGCACTGTGTGCTGTATGAGAGCCATACAAAATAGTTTCTGCACTGCTTCATACAAAGCGTTTGCAAACAAAAAGAATGTATACTGAAATCATAAAACTGATGGATGAAATAAATACATGATATCGCATAAAATGCGATTGGTACAATCATAAAACAATATCACTAATACATAGAAAATGTCTGCATAGATCGGGCGACTAAAAACTAAAGGTATGTGAGCTCTAAGGATCCAAGGGTGAGCTACAAATCGTCGTCCCCCGAAAGCTCTTCCCGCTGTAAAGGAGTATCAAACGGATTCTGCAGAAAAAGAAACAACATGTCAATCCACCATACAATAATGCATTCAAATATCTCATGGTAACTACGGACAAGAAAGATGAGTGACTTACTGGGCCGCCGCGTCTATACAATCGGTCGATCAATGATCTGAGACCGTGCCTCTCCGCATATCGAGTCTCAAGGCCTTGCGGATCGCGATTTGTAATGGAGTGCTGCAAAGAAAACAAAATGCTAACTGTTAGAAACATGATTGTCAGTACAAAGAATATCTCAAAAAAACAAATAAGCAAAACAAAAGAGAATCTTACAAAGTCCTCCAAATATGTCCTGTGGCCGCCACTCCCAAGATGATGTACCGATCCGGCCTCGATTCGTGCCCTCGCCGCCTCCCGCTGCTGACTCCAACGTCCTGGCGAATTTGTAGCCTCCTCCCTCAGTTGGTGCCAGTCGTCTGCATCTAACCACTCGGGCTTTGAAGCCCCACTCTTGATTGCCTTGTGTGCGTCGGATCGTCTATGTGACATGTATGCACGCATGCAATCCATCATCCAGCCCGTAGAGAATCTATCCACTGTGGCTGGCACCGGGAACTCCTCGTGCAAGGATGCTACTATGTACTCCTTGCTCCCCTCCGGTATGTTCCTCCAATGATCCAGGACATTGTGCCGAAAAACTTGTTGGCACAACTCCCTCATGCGAGCCATCACCCTCCTCCCCTCATCATTCATGATGATGGCTCATGACCTGCCATCCACTAGGTATCCATAATCCCTAGGAGTGTGCCTTGTATGGGCCCTCTCCCATCTCCGTCCACGCTCCTAGGCATATCCAGGAGACCCCTGAACATCCAGTGTACCGACGGGGGTACCCTCTCCCGGAGTGCCACACAAAGGGGTGCCGCCAGAGGGTGTGCCACCAAAAGGAGTGCCACCAGAGGGGGTGCCACCAAAAGGAGTGCCACCAAAAGGCGTGACATCTGCCGACGGCTGCGCAAAAGCTGGAGTAACTGGAGTGGACGTACCCACAGGTGTGACAAATCCTGGCGGTGACTGAGCTCCAGCTGAATGACGAGACGGAGACACCGCGTCCGTGTCTCCACAGCAGCACCCCCCTGATCCTCCTGCAGTCGCAGTCCCTCCCTCTGGCCCAAGTCGCGAGCGTCGAGATCGTCTACTCGAAGCTGAAGCATCTGATCGCGCCGAAGCTGATCTAGTAGAGCGCCCTGACGAAGAACGAGACAGCTCCTGATCTGCTATCTCTCTGAATCTCGCGAGCTGATCTGGAGACATACGTGCCATCATCTCCTGAAACTATAGTGTCCCTATAGTGTCTCTCTTTCCTGTGATGTGGTCCCATAGCAAGCTGCCCACATTTTTGAAAATATGCATGGGATCCAACAAGTGGTTGACCTGTAAGTGGGTCCAATATGGCAACTCGTAGAAAACTGAGAACCGCCGCATTCCATTTGGATGTGAATCCGGGTTTACCATTTTCATCTCGTACCAGCTTGCAGCGTTCATACATGCTGGAGGTCGTCCAAGAAAACCTTCCCTAAGTTCATGATTCTCCGGCAAGAAAGCGGCGTGTCCTTGATATACCATCTTCTTCATGGTTCGTGACCTTCGGGAGTCTAACTGTGGCCCACACAATGGACATGCATGATAACCTGAGGTAACGAGACCTGCAAGGCGATCCACGACCTAGTGAATACTTGATTGAATGAAATAAAATATAGATATTACCGGCGAGAACAAAGGTCTGCTCACCTGAGCACTCTCCCAATCCCGGAAAGTCATGCATCGTCCATATGAGAATGGCTCGAATGTTGGCTGACCGCCGACCATCGCGCTTGCTCATATCTTGCACCGTGACCCCCTCCTCCCACAAAATCTTAAGCTCATCGACTAATGGACGAAGATACACGTCCATATTTTTTACTTTGTAGCGGCCCGGGACGAGCAAGCTAAGGATGAGATGTCCTTTCTTCGTAGAAAGCCATGGAGGAATGTTGTAGTTGACAAGCACTATAGGCCACACACTGTAAAAAGTCGAGCGCAGACCGAATGGGTTCACACCGTCCATGGCGAGACCGAGCCGAAGATTCCTTGGCTCTCGCGCAAAGCCTAGGAAGGTAGAGTCAATGTGGCTCCATGCGCGCGAATCTGCTGATATTCGTTGAACTCCATCCGTGGACCTATTCTGCACATGCCACGTTGTCAAGCTTGCCATGGCAGACGTGCGAAACATGTGGTTAATGCTGGGGATGAGCGGAAAGTGTCTGAGGACTTTTTGAGGGATGGTTTGCCCTTGCAAGTCCTGTTGATACCTGTGAGCACCACACTTTGGGCATGTCTCCATAGTCTCGTATTCATCTCGAAACAATATGCAGTCATTGATACATGCATGGATGTTATTGTAGTCCATGCCAAGCTTCCGTAAAACATGTCGCGCATCATCACGAGACTCAGGCATGGTGTTTGCAGGTGGCAATATATGATATTTCAATAACTTGAAAAAATCATAAAACACCTTGAAAAATCTATCCATGTTTGCAATAATACTGTTATAAAAAAAAAACAATGAAGTCTGTGTGCAAGGTACCTGAATAACTCAGTCACACTCGTATCGCTCCAACCGTATTTTGCTTGCACACTTAAGAGTGCAAGCAATGTCTTCAACCGAGATACTCGGCACCCATCATATAATGGTATGGATGCTTCCTCTCAGAGCGGGTCAGATGTCTCAACATCCATGGGAATCAATGCATCGATCATTGCCTCCATCTCAGGCTCCAAGATTGTAGGCAAGTCGGGAAGGTTGTCTGTCTCCTCTGGCATTGACGGTATAGATGGGCCTTGCGAGTGGTCGATTGGCTCCTGCAATCCATCCATCGCACGTCCATGAACTCTTCTAATTGGCCGCAAAGGGTGCACTCCCCCTTGGGTCGAGATATCACCCCCTGGATACAAAATTTACCAACAAGACCCAATCTTATTGTGTATGGTTTTCAATTAGCTTGAGAGTACAATGCATGAAAAATGCTAACTTCAAATTACCGTTTGCTGAAAGTCTGCAATCGCCTGATCAATGATCTCAGATTGAAACTCGCCAAATCGTCGTACGTGTTCTATAGACAATCGGTGTTTTCGTCTAATTGCCAACTTGCATTGAGAGCAAGGACATGGGACACGCTGATTAAGATACGACTCGTGGTCTTGAACAATAGGACCTTCTTCGTTTGCCACCTTATCTACATTACAGCAAACAAGGCTTAAATGGATAGCTTTATGGAGATGTACGTCAAGTTGCAAGTTGACCATAAACCTTGCATTGTATATAGTAGTCGAGAGATTTTCCGATGTTATATCTCGGCCTTGTATCATGCTCAACGATTTGTTTGTCCCGGTAGATAATTTTTTGTTATATCTCGGCTTTGAGTATAAGTAATCCATTTTAAAATTAATGCGCGCCATCTATGAAATTTTATAACTATAGTAATAAAATTTATTTCAATCAATTCTACTCATAGTCATAAGCCCTGAGAGAAATTATCCTATACTCAATTTAAGGGTTTCTTTTTCTATAACAATAATTTTGGGTTCATTTTGATGAAGTACGTGGCCGTATGCAAAGCACATTGCATACCATTATCAATACGTATATTATCTTAAATTTCCTTCCCTTCCCTCTCCCTCTCTTTCTCTCCCTCTCCCTCTCTTCCTCTCTTTCTCTCACCCTCACCCTCTCCCTCTCGTTCTCTTTCTCTCCCTCTCTCATTTCCTCCCTCCCCCTCCCTCTCCCTCTCCCTCCCTCTTTCTCCCTCTCCCTCTCCCTCGCTCCCTCTCCCTCCCTCTCCCTCTTTCTCTCCCTCTCTCATTTCCTTCCCCTCCCCCTCCCTCTCCCTCTTCCTCTCCCTCTCCCTCTCTTTCTCTTTTTCTCCCTCTCCCTCTCTATCTCTCTTTCTCTCTCATTTCCTAAACAAGCAAAAAATAAAGTGATTTAAACATCCTCCAAGCAAAAGGGAGAGGGAGAGATACAATGCACTCTCCCTCTCTTTCTCTTTCTATCCCTCTCTCATTTCCTTTCCCTTCCTCTCCCTCTCACTCTCTTTCTCTCTCATTTCCTCTCCTAAACAAGCAAAAAATAAAGTGATTCAAACATTAAACAAGCAAAAGGGAGAGGGAGGGAGAGAGAGAATGCACTCTCCCTCCTTCTCCCTCTCTTTCTCTTTCTCTCCCTCTCCTATTTCCTCCCCCTCCCTCTCCCTCTCCCTCTATTTCTCTTTCTCTTTCTTTCCCTCTCCCTCTCCCTATCCCTCTCCCTCTCCCTCTCTTTCTCTCTTACTCTCTCGTTTCCTCTCCTAAACAAGCAAAGAAGAAAGTAATTTAAACATTAAACAAGCAAAAGGGAGAGAGAGAGAGAATGCACTCTCCCTCTCTTTCTCTTTCTCTCCCTCTCTTTCTCTCCCTCTCTCTCCCTCTCCCTCTCCTTCTCTTTCATTTCCTCTCCTAAACAAACAAAAGAGAACGATTTAAACCTTCAACAAGTAAAAGAAAGAGAGAGGGAGACTCACCAATGAGATATGGCAAGCGTGGGCGGCTTCTCTTTGCAACGAGGGCTCCTCCTCTCCTTCACGAACAACGACGATGGCGGTGGCGGCGGCGGCAGCGGCGGCAAGTCTCTTCCTCCTCTTCTCTCACAAAGCCTTGGCTCTCTCCCTCGCTCTCTCCCTCGCTCTCGCTCTCAAAAGGCAAAGAAAACAAAATGAAAACGGCACTCTGGTTTCGGCCGCGCTTTTTTTCCCTGCGGCGTCGCAATTGGTGTCGCTATATGCGTCGCTATTTGCGTCGCATTTGCGACGCAAATAGCGACGCATATAGGACGCCAATTGCGACGCATATAGCGACGCCTATAGCGACGCCGACATCCACCGTCGCTAATCGGCGTTGCTATTGCCCCATTCCCTTGTAGTGCAACCGCATCTGCAGCTAACAAGTCGGTGACATAAATGCACAACGGTCACCCTGGCATATCACGAGTGGAACTCAATATCTCAACACTCCCCCTCAAGCTCAATCCCAATTCCTGCACACCAAGCAAATCTCTGAACTTGCATAGCTTCTCTACGCCCAATGCCTTCGTGAATATGTCAGCTATCTGATCCTCTGTGCTGACATAAACTAGATCAATAAGACCTAGTAAAGCCCTCTCCCACACATAGTGATAATGCACCTCAATGTGCTTTGTTCTAGCATGATAGTCTGGGTTATTTTCCAAGTGTATACTGCTCATGTTGTCACAATAAATGACAACTGGCCCATCTGCAGGAGGCTGATGCATATCATAAAGTAGCTTATGCAACCAAGCTACCTCACATGTAGCCATTGCTGCACCCTTGTACTCAGCCTCTGTGCTCAACAAGGCAACTGTAGGCTGTTTCTTGCTGCTCCAAGTGATTGCAGCACTCCCAAAAGAGAACACATATCCACTGGTAGATCGTCTATCAAAAATACTACTAGCCCAATCAGCATCAGTGTATCCATGCAACTGTATCTAAACCCCAGTCTTATAAAATAGTCCATACTGCAATGTGGACTTCACGTACCTAAGTATGCGTCTAACAACATCCAAATGTGGTTTCCTTGGAGCCTGCATAAACTGACTTACCAATCCAACAACATAGCTCAAATCTAGCCTGGTAATAGTCATATAAATCAAACTTCCTACTATGCGTCTGTACATAGTAGGGTCTTCTAGAAGCTCGCCTGCATCTACGCTCAGTTTCACATTCTGCTCCAAAGGAATTGAAATAGGCTTACAGCTTGTCATCCCATATTTGGACAGCATGTCCAATCCATACTGCCTTTGCAAGAGCCGTATCCCACTTGGTGATCTAATCACCTCAATGCCCAAGAAATAACACAGCTCTTCCAAATCCTTCATCTCAAACTTCTCCTTCAATAGCATTTTCACATGAAGGATATCTTCATCACTATCACCTGTCATAATCAAATCATCAACATAAATGACAAGTAGCATAATACCTTTCTCTGTTTTTCTCACATAAAGTGAGAAATCTGCCTTGGAAATCTGAAAGCCAATAGTGACAAGATATTGTTCTATCTTGTCAGACCATGCTCTAGGTGCTTGCTTCAAGCCATACAAGGCTTTCTTCAACCTGCAAACAAACTCACGATGAACAGCATGCATATAACTTGGTGGCTGCTCCATATAGACCTCTTCTTGCAAATCACCATGCAAGAAGGCATTATTTACATCCATCTGATGTAAAGACCATCCCTTTGATGCAGCCATGGAAATGATTGCTCTTACGGTTGCCATCCTTGCAACCGGACTGAATGTTTCTTCATAATCAATGCCATATGTTTGTGCATATCCCTTGACTACTAATATTGCCTTGTATCTATTCACAAAACCATCTGCATTGTGTTTCACCTTATAAACCCATTTACAACTAATTGCATTCTTATCTTTAGGCAAAGGTACCAATTCCCATGTAGCATTTACTTCCAAGGCATCCATTTCTTCATCCATGGCTTTCTCCCATTTTTCTTTTCCCATGGCTTGCTCAAAAGAAGTGGGTTCTGGTTCCTGTATCACTTTGACCATATAGGCATAATGAATGGCTGTAAATCCATCATATTTTAGCCTATCCACAGGATACCTAGCTCTGGTAGACCTGCGCAAAGTAGATTCACTCCCAGGTGCTCTCAAAACATCCCTGATCTTCCTTACTCCAGGTATAACAATAGAAGGAATACCCAACTCATCATCAATGCTCTATTCTGAGCCACTGGATTCACCATCCACATAAGAGTGACCTGCATTCACATCAAGCATGGGCTGATCTACCTTCTCTTTTCCTTTTCGTGAAACTTGCATACCACTATCTACATTGTTTTGAGGAGATTCTCCTAATCTCAATCTGTCTATCCATGGCGAAGAATGTGAACCACTGCTAAAGGACACTCCAGGTCCACTAATATTTTGTGACTACTGCTATGAATTATGTGTATCATTACCATTTTGTGCATCTACATCATCAATCACATTTACTGGTTTATACCAGCTACTCATCTCATCAAAAACAACATCTCTACTCACTGTAAACTTACGAGTAGAAGGGTTATAGCATCTATACCATTTCTGGCTGTGCAGAGAGTAACCAATAAAGATGCACTTCTCAGCTTTTGGATCCAACTTGGATCTCAACTCATCTGGCACATGAACATAGGCAATGCAACCAAAAATCTTCAAATGAGAAATATCTGGTTTCCTACTAGTATACCTCTCCTCTGAAGTCATCCCATGTATTGCTGCAGTGGGAGTCCTGTTCATTATGTAGACTGCTGTAGCAACTGCTTCAGCCCAGTAAAAATCTGGCAAGTCTTTTTCGTTGAGCATGGCACGAGATACCTCTCCAATATGCCTGTTTTTCCTTTCTGCAATTCCATTTTTTTGTGGGATATGACTGCATGAATATTGTTGCTTTATGCCATGCTCCTGCAGGAACCTTGTAAACTCATTTGAGAGGTACTCTCCCCCTCCATTTGACCCTAGGCATTTTATTTGCAGGCTTTTTTCTTTTTCAACCATAGCTTTAAGAGTTTTGAAATGCCCAAACACTTCACTTATCTTTTTCATAAAATACACCCAAACTTTTCTGCTATAGTCATCAATAAAAGTGACAAAATAATAACAGCCTCCAATAGATGTAGTTTTAGTAGTCCACACATCAGAGTGGACTAATTCCAATGGCTTCTTACTCTCTTGAACATGTCTAGGAAATGGTTTCCTTGCCTGTTTTCCAAATTGACAGGCTTCACATACCTTATGCATTTCTGCAACCTTGAATTTAGGCAATCCTGCAACAATATTTTGGGCTTGCATTGATTTAAGTTGTTGTACATTAACATGACCAATGCATTTATGCTAGATATCAATATCTGCAACTACACCGGTCCCATGTGCAAACATTGCTCCACTCAATTCAGGTATGTCTGCATCCAACGTAAACATTCTGCCCTTCTTCTTTCCTTTTGCTATCAAGTGACCTTTATTTTTCATATCCTCAACAAAGCATCCATGAGAATTAAATCTGACCTGCAAGCCCTGCTCAACCATTTGACCAACAGAAACCAGGTTCTTGGTGATATTCGGGACATGAAATACATCCGACAGGTATTTCTTTTTCCCATCCTGCATAGACAAAGGAATATTTTCAATCTGCACAATAGGATGTGTAGTATCATTACCAGTCTCCACAAATCTTGGTTTTTCCATTTTCCTTGCATCATGCATCCATTCTGCATGACCTGTCATGTGGTTTGATGCACCTGAGTCAACATACCACACATCGTTGCTTTCTTCTGCACTTGTCACAGAATTGGTCATGTGCTGCACCATAAACAAATGCTCATTTCTGTCATCACCCTGTCTACTAGAAGATGCATAATTCCCTTGTTGCAATTTTCCATTCATGATGTCATTCTGCTTTTTATAGCAGTCTTTAGCCATATGACCCATTTTACCACAGTAGTAGCATTCAACATTGCTGTTTGCATTTTGGCCTCTTTGTCATCCACCACAACCTCTTTGGCTCCCCCTGCCTCTAGAGTTACCACATCTCCTCCATTGGACTGGTTTTCTTGAGTTTGCTGCATATTCTGATTTCTACCACGGCCTCCAGATCGGCCTCCTCTACCTCTGCCTCTACCTCTTCCAGTATTTGAGTAGAAGACAACTTCTTTTGAAGTTCCTCCTGAAGAAGATGCACCACCATTTCTCTGCTCCTCAGAAATTAGAAGAGCAATCAACTCCTCAAAATCAGGAAATCTTTCACGGATGAAAATCGATATTCGGAACTGTGCATAATCCTTTCCTAGACCGTTCAAGGTCACAGAAACTAAATCATCATCTTCCACTGGCGACCCAATGGAAGCAACTGCATCTGCAATCTTCTTCACCTTCATGTGGTAGTCATTGATGCTCATACTTTCTCTTTGCATATTGTGCAACTCTTGCTTGAGCTACATTTTCCTGGCTTGCGTATTTGTGCTATACATTTTTGACAAAGTATCCCATGTCTCCTTTGGCGTACTTGCATCCTGAATATGCACAATCATAGAGTCTAAAATACTGATAGACAACCAGTACATAAATTTTCTGGCTCTCTCATGCCATCCTTTAAATGCTTGCATTTGTTATTGATTGGGAACATCAGGAAGAACTGGTTCTTCTTCGTTTCCCACAACGAATTCCCAATATCCTTTTCCCATAAGAAAGTTCGTCATTCTAAACTTCCATGCTTGGAAGTTGTTCTTGTCAAGATTTTCAGTGAAAATCTATGAAAGAGAATCAAACACCATTACAGAACACTGCAAAAAATTATGTCACTACAAAAAACACAGCTTCAGCCTCACAAGGGCAAATCTGCAAAACTGACGAAAGTGGTATTTGACCACACAGTCACTTCCTAGTGATGATTTTGCATCAACAGGCAACAAGGATGATTCTATAACTCCCAATGTCTCTGCACACAGGCATACGATGCAATTTCTATGGCAACTTTTCACCGATCTATAGAACAGTGGTCGCATAGCAAAAAACAGGGCCTTTTCCTGAGTGCGTGCGGAAAACTTCCTCCTCCAAAACAGGCCTCGAAATGGCCTCGAACCAAAAAAACAGGATAACCAAGGGCTAAAGCCCATTCCCGTAGCATATACTGCCCTCTTGCTACACCGTGAAGGGCGTCTCAATCTGAAACAATGCACTCTTCCACTTTCAGGCTGTGCTACATGCACAGACTTGCTCCCAAACTCGAAAAATGAAAGCAATACTGGTCCTCTTACCAGAACACCGCGAACTTGGTTTGCTTTCTTGAGCTCCTTACCACGAACCAGGCTCTGATACCATGTCAAGATTGTGGGAGAGAAGGAAGGAGTCTCACTTGTAGCTTTCTCACTTACACAATGGGAGAATACACACAAAGGTGGAGGCTGAAAACAATTTTCCTCTTCTTAGTTGTGTAAGCCAAAAGAACTCTAGTACAAAGAAATAGAAGAACCCCATATATGGGTCTCAAACCAAACTCAACTAACTAAGGTGGCATACTAACTGAGCCACGATCTAGAGTAGATAAGGATAGCTATCATCTAGCTATTATTCATGGGCGGTGTACCAACCGCATCTGCAGCTAACAAGTCGGTGACATAAATGCACAACGGTCACCCTGGCATATCACGAGTGGAGCTCGATATCTCAACAATACATAGGCTGAAAGTACACCTCGAGGGCTCTGCGCCAACACCTCACTTGCCCCGATTGGAGTTTCCTAGAGGAAGTTATGGCTATTTTTCTCCAGCCATACCATCTAGGATAGTACACTAGTAACTCCTGGACAGCCCTCTATTTTGCAACAGTTTTGGTCCTGACCTAATTGCAGCCCCACCCCACCCACATGGGCTGAAAGTACATCTCATGGGCTCCATAACGACACCTCAATTGTCCCATTCATGGCTGATTTCCTACAGCACACCCTTACAGGACAGGACACCACCCCTTGTTTTTTAAGACAAAAACTTTATGAGACGGAGTGTAAGTGTAATCATAATATGTGGTACATTAATGATACATTCACATACGTTAACATAATTTGATTTAATTATGTCAATAGGTAGTAGTATGTATACTCGTATCGTACATAGGCGATAAGGTAACTCATATCCATATCTATTACTACTTTTAATATACACATACATTAGAGAAAAGTTAATCATCATGCATTTCAAGAAACCAAAAAAAAAATAAAAAAAATTAAGCTAATTAATTTGAGTACACATCACATGAGAAAAATATGTATATATATTTCGATGTTACATAGTATACAAAATGTTTTGGCTTTTCAAGTATGAGGATTCTATAGCACTCTCAACAAAACCTATGGAGGAGTTTCCTTTTCATGTTGAAGCCAAATAATAAATTTTATATATTTATCTATGATTGTGACGTGCTTTGCATGAATGGTCACTAGCTATGTATCATCAAATAGGTCGATGAGAAATCCTCATGCAAATGTTTGTAGGGCCTCTATGGCTATAGAGCAATCCACTTGTATGGAAATGGGCCATCAGCCACTCATGCCAAAAACCTTCCAAGCCCTTTTAGCCACATGCCCTGCAATCTTGAATGACCTTCTACAAGGAACTTTTTAGGATGAGAAGCTCATATCCATGATGGATTCTCCTTATCTCTCAAAGGAAAGCAGTCGTTGGTCTCCATCTCCTCTTCTTCTACAATGCTCTTTGTGGTCAAGAGAGGGACCACAAACTATTGCACTAGAGGAGGATCCACCTTGTACTCCAAGCATGGCCATGGTATTTAATGGACAAAACAATGAGCGGCTTGCTTGATACATGCCCTGCAAGCTCAAGGAAGGTGGGGTAGAGAAGAGACAAAGGTTGAGGATGTGAGAATGGAGAAAGTAATGAAAACAAGATGTGAAAATGAGAAGAAGAATAATTTTTTATTCCATTTGAACCTTAATGCAACTTCATACGTATGGTCCATTGTATGATCGTGAATCTATAAATTTTTATCAAAATGCGATGAAATAAAAAAGTGACTTTAGACGCAAAGAGATCTCATGGTTTTTCTAAAACAAAAAAAATAGCTCTTGGGGCCACCTAATAGATGGGCATGTGAAGTTTCATCACATTTCAGTATTTTAAAATTATCTTACACAAGAATTGTAGATAGATTGATAATCAAGAAATGAATCTTACAATTGTGAGCCCTTAGAAACTTCACATCACATAGACTATATAGAGGTATCAAGAGTAAAGTCTACAATGAGAAATGGAAAATTCTTTCATATTTTTCCTATTGAAATTGATAGTGCTAGCAAAATCTATAGTGAAGATACACATCATTAGGAGAAATATGTACTCTCTTTTTTGCCCCTTCAAGAGTGAATAAAGAAATATAGGCCTAACCAATGAGAGAGTTGGGATTCCAGATTCATGTAACATGAATCTTCTAGCCATATCTTGGCCCAAATCTTCCCTCAGCAATAAAATAAGGGGAAATGTGGGGAATACAATACTGACACTTATTGGAAGTTTTTGACCCGAATTTTCATTTTCTTATTTTTAATGTTTGACTTTTCATTTCTCCCCTTTTCAGTTTTCTCCTCTTTCTTAGGCGGATCTCAAATTTATTATATCTCTTTCCCCGCTTCTTCTTTCCTGATGAAATCTTATAGCCTCATTGTTGCTTGCCCTATCTGTAACCCTGTGAAATTTCATTTCCTCTACACAAACACAGAGTGAGTTTCACAAGTTTTATGAGAGCAAATCTTGTTCAACCAAAGCCCTAAGATTTTCTTCACTAAACTTTATAGGCATATTGTTCTTTTCCATGGATATTCTATGGTAAAGTTTTATCTCATTTGGACAAAACCTGTGCAAGTTATGTGCATTCTCTAACATGTAATTTCTTTCATTTTGGTACTCTAGGAGTCTCTTACAGTCAAGAACAATGACCTTTTGAACACTCAACTTCTTCTTCAACATCTTATGGTTTCTTTGTAAACAAAGTTATAAGTATGTTGTCTTGTTTTTTTGTTGATCCATGGTTAAATTTTATCTCGTTTGGACAAAATGTATGCAAGCTATATGCATACTGAGTTTTCCTTTGTTTTTTTACTCCCAGAGTCTTTGAGGGTGGAGAACAATGATTTTTTAAAAACTCAACTTCTTCAACATCTTTGGGCTTCTTTGCAAAGAGAGCCACAAGTATATTTCCACTTTTTTATGTTGCTCCATGGTTAAGTTTCAACTCATTTGGACAAAGCCTATGTAAGTTATATGTATGCTTTGACTCGATATTTCTTTTGTTTTTGTACTCTAGGAATTTTTTTGTGAAGGAACAATGGTCTTGTTATAAGTCAACTTCTTGTTCAACATCTCTAGGCTTCTTTGTGAAAAGAATTGCAGGTACAATGTTTTTTTTAAATTGCTCCATTTAAATTTCATTTCATTTGGAGAGAACATTTGCAAATTATACACACATTGATGGGTAACTTTTGTACTTGGTTACTATAGATGTCTTCACGAAGGAAAAACATCAGTAACATACTTGCAGTGGAGGTCTTCAATAGGAAAGATAGTGTCGGTAATTGGATTTGTGATAAGTACTATAAGTTGGATTGGATTTTGATGCACCCAAGTACTCGAGGGAGTTTCAAGGTCAGTGGTAAGGATGTTGCAAACCCTAACAAACATTGAAAAGGTAGAATTTTAGAGTTCAGAGAAGTGTTCAATGGAACAAGTATAGTAACAAAAGTGTTGATCCAATATGTTTATACTCACAAACAAATCTCTATACACGACAAGAACTATATGGAAATTTATAAACAAAATAGTAACTTTTTAAATTTTATCATTATTTATTCTTTTACATCAGAGTTATTTTTAAAAATCTTTGCAGTGTTCTAATTCAATCTTGTTTTACTGACAGCTCCATATCCATCAACTTTGCATGAATGGCAGAATGTGGAATGTTTGAGCGGCAAGATACATGTTTGGCATGAAGACATAGGTTCTTTGATCTATGATAATAACTCTGCAAGTCAACTTGCAACTCAAAATATCTTTTTTTATAATTCATTATATGCAGTAGAAAACAAGAGATTGCAACATGTCCCATTGCCGCCACTATCTAGTGGTAAATGGTTGATTGCTAGCTTGGAGTTGTCACAAGCATGTAAATCCAAGATAAAATCTGGCATCAATAGTGCTATGAAACCCACCACAAGCTCCAAAGATGTGCATCTTAGTTGGTTTATTCCATTCTCATTGTTTGCACATTTGTTTGGTTCATGTGATATTCTGAAGAAAACAAAGATTACTCATCAATGCAAGTGTCCATCCGAGGAATGGATGAGTCAGCTATTGGGTGAGTCTTGGCAAGTCAAAAGAACACATTTTGATGAGACGATTGAATGCAGGGTCAACCAATCTATTCTCACATTCAAGTAAGTCTTTTTTACTACTTTGAATGCCTTGATTTGATCGATATAGGTCTTGCTTAGATGAATTGTTGTGTTATTTGCATTTACTTACCATTATTTTTGTTTTTATTGAAAGTATTTTATCGCTAGACAAACTCTGTGCATTCGCTTTCAATATAGAAGATGGTGACTTTTGCAAGGGGAGTGGATCAGCTTGGATCAAGATACCCGAGATGAGACACATACAACTCTCATAGATGTGGTTATCTTGTGGAATGGTCATAATCCTTTTGTGGTCAGTGCAGAGAGCCATTGACCCATTTATTTTTTGAGACAAGAAATCCGATTAATGTCCAGTGAGTCCCTCTGCAGCTTCTATTTCAAGTTAGATAATAGAAAGGTTAGGATTTGTAGTGAGCAATCCATGACATGTACACAATGGGCTTCTCCACATATCCTTGAGATAGTGGAATCTTTGTAAAATTTTTTATATAAAGAATGAATATAAACATTTTTTAAACTTCTGAGTACTTTCAATTTAGATAATCTTAGTTTACTATGATCCAAGCGTGCGATAATACATACTGTAATTAGTCAATCATGCTGGTTAAAATCATATTTAAATTGCAGGCTGGAGTTCTATAATCTATACAATATTGTATTTGCATAATGATACATTATAGCTCATCTCTTCTACTTATTTCTTAAAATTAAATATTAAATTGGATCCAAGGGATTTTGAAGGCCTTTCATATTTCTTTTCTTAAATTTTTTTTATATTTTCTGTAGTTGGACTTGCATATACTTAGGGATCCAAGTATATTCGAGGATATAATAATGTAGAATGAAGCATTTATCTGTATGAGTAATTTTAACAGTTACTTTAAAGTATTGAAATAAAGAAACTAAGGTAAGAGTTTTAATTTAAAACTTTAGTGTTAAAAAAGAACCTTTATTTAAAACCCTAGACACATAAAAGCTATAACTCTAAACTCATTTTCACTTTCATTCTCTACTTTCCTACACTTGTGCTCTCCTCCTCTCTCTCTTTGTGTGCCATGGCTACCACTCCCACCTTCGTCGCATGGATTAGATCCACATGCTATGCACACATAGGAGACCAAATTTACCCTAGGTTTTGAGCGACCTTGAGTCTAGAGATCTTGCTTTTCACCGTAAACCCTAGCTCTAGTATACTGGCATCGTTTTGTGATGCGACAAACCCTCTCACTTGCTCTATTCCGAACTCTGCTCTTAGATGGGTCCCCATAGATTTCCTATATAGTTTCCATGTTGGATCAAGCCATGCAAAGGTAATAAATCGAGCCCTCATGCATGTGGGGTAGTATCTCCGTGCCAAAGCAGTGCCCACCTCATCCGAGGACCATGCCACGATGGATCTCATCGAGCGTGATGCAACATTTGCCATATATGTTTTGTGCACTGAGGTGCGAGAGGACAATGAGGAAGACATCGATACACCTTCTCGGCCACAACTAGAGTATTTTGAGAGGGAGCATGAAGGGATCACATTTGATTTGAGAGTAGAGGCAGCACAAATCTTAGCCATTGTGCACCCACCTCCTTGCCTTGTTGAGATGCCGACAAGCAATGAGCCACCCCTCACTTCTCTCCATGCTATCATCATCGAGGGGGTGGAATATTTACTTAGGATGTACTAGAAATTTTGGAGCTAAGGGAAGAAGAGCTATATTGTGTGTGTGATGCATTTCTGATGATTTTATAGATTTTGATATACAAGATGTGCTAGCACATGTTGATGAGATGGCTCGATATAATGGCACAAGTGTCAATAGCATCTCTACCATTGTGAGCATCCAAGAGTAGATTGAGAATGCGGCGCCACAATATGAGATCTCGCATGAGGAGTTCGAGCGGTTGCAAGAAAGCATTTTTGGACCTCGACCCAACTACATAGTACCTTCCCAAGAGAGAGACGAGGGTGGCCCAGCTATAGGAGCACACCTGGATGCTCCATTACAACAACAGATAGATTATGCAGAGAAGGTAATGTTATCGGATTAATGTTATCGAAATTCTGTCATGCAGATTTAGGCCCCTAGACAAGATCCTCCGGCCAGGGCAGCTCTGGGGGCCCGATCCCGACAATGTGCACACTCCCGATGCCCTAGGGGCCCTGCTATTAAATTTTGATGCAAATCCGATGTATATATATTTACCACAGTCCATGCATAATGAGTTTGACACAGTGAGTCTGACAATGAACTTGTGTGATGCACAACATTGTCTATATAGATGAATTTTCATCTAAACAAGGTGGCTGATCTGGTAGCCAAGGAAGGGTGCAGGACGACTCGGCATTGAAGGAGTATATTGGCATAAGACATGCTCTATGGCTTTTTCTGAGAACTTCTTGAAGTTGAGGGCACTAAAAAAGGCTGGGCCCTTTAAGATCATCCCAACGAACTCTAGAGAAAGTAGTGTTTCTTTGACGTTCGAAGCTCCTCTACTTATTCTCTAGTACTAGGTCTGGGCCACTTTTTTCCATGGTGGCCCGTAGCATGGTTGTTGGTGTTGAAGACCCCAATGTCATTAGGCAAGAACTACTAGGGCAAAATGTGTTGCTGCCTATGATCAAGAATAGCTCTGACCATGGGCAGTCTAGCTCAAAGAAGCCTAGGAGAGAGTAGGTGTACTTAGTGCCAAATGATATCTCATCACCAATGTAATATAATTTGTAATCTTCTCTTAAAGTAATGAAAAATGATATTTGTTGGATTTATGTGCAATATAGTTTATCATATGCATCATTTATTATTGTTTTTTACTTGAATATTATGTTTATTTATCATATTTATACGCAATACGATTCGTACCCTAAATTTAATACGTAGTGCTTTATCGAGTTTGTGCACAATATGTATTCGTTCGAACGCATGTAACCATAACTCAAAGACATAAATAAAACAAATAACAAGTGAATAAACAAAAATAAAATGCACCAAAAATTTGTATTCATATTCATAACATTCTACATAGGATCCATTACAACTAGGGTTTTACAAAATCTCTTTGAAAGCTACATTCTGTATATGTTTTGGTAGTACACCCCTATCGTTGTTGATCTCCGCAAGGACTATCCTTCCATCACCAGAAGAACCTCACTATCCGCAAATCCCTATTGGTGACGGTGACTCTCCTTGCATGTACTGCTGCATAGACGGAGTCTCCGAACAAGTCGATGGCGTAAGCTTCGGCAGCTTCCTGTAGTGCAAGGAGGGCTTAGGCAGTCCATCGATCGGGTTGTTGTAAGTGTGTTCCATCTGGGAAGTGCCTCCTTCTGTTCTTAATGAGTATGCCATCCATAATCTCACGCACTACCTTCTTGAATGGAGCCTTTGGTATCAGGAGGTGTGTGGTCTTCTGGTAATGGCGAATCTCACGAAGATCCATTATGCATGGCTTTCATCGACACTTGCGATGCTGCCATCATGGTGGTGGTGGTGGTGGTGGTGGTGGGGGAGGTGACCTCTGCATAGGATTTCTAGAGAGTGTCTTTGGGCCGCTTGCTTGGTGCGTGCCATGTCTTCTATGAGAGAAAACCCAAAACTCAAAAGTGAAATGTATAAAATGAGATGAAACTTTAAACTTATGGCAGAACTTTCAAAAAACCCTTAAATCTGAAATAATGTATCCAAGCTTTGGAAAAATATGACCAGTGATCCGATTCACGTGAAATTTTACTTGTGGACTCCTCTAGGGTACATCAACTACTACCAAAAAAAATTTGGCCTCATCAGAAGTCTCTAGGACACCTGTCCGAAGGCTAGCATCTGGGGCCCTAAATCTGGGTAGACGCCAGCCTCCCAGATTCAGGGCCCCAGTCACTAACCTCTAGAAAAGTGTCCTAGAGACTTTTGATGAGGCCAATTTTTAAATATCCATAAGGTTTTATGATGCTCGGCATGTGGGTGAAGTTTCACCAGATTTTGATTTATAAAATTGATGGTTCAATCATTTTTTGTAAATGCATTAACAAGATTATACTTCACTGATAACAGGAAAACTCACCACCGCACCGAGTGTACGCAACTGCATACTAAATGTGTTGTCAACCAAACTATGTGAAATATTAAAAACTTAAAAATTCACAAAAAATAAGTCATGGGTCAAATGGAATATCGCATATCAGATATAGTGTTTCCAAAAAGCTAAATACAATAAAGATATAGTGCATCGACCCATATACAACTAATCACTGATGTGTGCATGATTGCACATTGAATTTATCCTTAACAAAACTACTTTCAAAATTAGAAACTTGGAAATACACACAATGCAAATCATGAAAAAATAGAATAACAAATATCAAATTTGGCATTACGAAACCATGAAATACACAACAGATAGTGCATTGCATGAAGTACAACTAGAGCTAGGCAAAATTTAGCTCCATTTTGTAGACCACTACTATCAAATACTTGAAGGTCTACTGGAAAGATAAACCAAAACTAAGCTCCTTACAATCTACAACCAAACCTGAGCTAAAAACATAAATCCAATTACAAGGTAGTTTCTCAAAGCATATTGTTTATATTAAGATTAAATGCATCCTTGTTGTTGCGGATCCTATGAACAATAACCATATCTATGGGCTTAATAGTGATACGTCGGGCATGAATGGCTAAAACTTGAGAATCACCCATTAGATCAATCAAGTAACTTCCAGCTGCTTCTTGGAGAGCAAGCAAGGCTTGGCTTGACCATCGCCCCACATTCCTTGCTTGGTTCCTTGAAAAGAACTTGTGATGATGCCCTAACTACACATCTTGCAGTATTTCTCGCACCAACCTAGAGAATGGTGCCTTAGGAATAATCAAGTTGACACTCTTCTAGAATTTCCTTATCTCACATAGCGTAGCTGTGCCTAGTCTCCATCTTCACTTCTTATGTGTTGGAGGACATGTATTACCAGCTGGAGCAGTAGTGGGAGGTGGAGCAACTGGAGCACATAGACTACCATTTCTGGACAATGGCGAACCATCATTATTGACCACACTAGGGCCACCATTGTTGGACATAGTAGCACCACCATTATTAGCTCTGCAGTAGGGCCACCATTGTCAGCCACCAAGGGACCTTTGTCACTCACAGTACGCTCACTAGATTCAGAAGAGTGTTGAGCTCTTGTTCTTGCAGGTGCCTTCTTGATAGGAAGCTTGGAACGTGCCATGGTTGTGATAATGAAGGATAAAAAGGTGGAGGGTAGAGTGAAGAGTAATGGGAAAAAATGAAACCAGAGACTTGACCTAAGTACGAAACTTTTAAACTTACTATAGTGTAAATGAACTTTACAATTAAAAAACATAGTTCAAAATCGACTTTGAAAAACATAATGACAAACCTTCGAAATTCTAAATAAAATTTTCAAGACATCTCATGTTAAAGATAGGAGTATTGATGTGTCATATCCTGGGTACCTATGCTCTCTCGTGGACTCTAAATGCATCAAAAGTATTATCTTTATCTAGGTCTCCATTTCTTGCCATCTCTCTCTTGGGTTGCTAACCATTATGCGTGGCATTGTCTAGCTGTGTTGTTTTCATATCTTGCTTTTCTCACTTCATATATTGCCCTGCTTATAAATTCTACTTGAGAGGTTTTGGACTTCTTTTCTTTTTCCTCATATCGTATCTCTAGTCTCCTATACCACCATTGTAATAATTGCCTCATAGAATTGGAATTATTGATGCCACCTCCATGATGAGTTGCCTTTTGAAAAGCATAGCGAGCTTGCCAATGAGATCATTCCATGCCTTGAGTTGACCATACTGCCAAACTTTCTTGATCTGCAAAGTATGGACCATGTGCTTCAAGTATATGCTGCACAAGAAGAAATATTAGAAACACAAAATAATTCTAAATGATGATTTTTTTTGTAATGATGACAATATTGACCAAGTGGGATATTAGATCACCAAGTGGGATATGGCTCTTACAGAGGCAGTATGGATTGGACATGCTGTCCAAATATGGGATGATAGGCTATAAGCCTATTTCAATTCCTTTGGAGCAAAATGTGAAGCTGAGCGCGTAGATGCAGGTGAGCTTCTGGAAGACCCTACTATGTACAGACGCATAGTAGGAAGTTTGATTTACATGACTATTACCAGGCCAGATTTGAGCTATGCTGTTGGATTGGTAAGTCAGTTTATGCAGGCTCCAAGGAAACCGCATTTGGATGCGGCTAGACACATACTCAGGTATGTGAAGTCCACATTGCAGTATGGACTACTTTATGAGACTGGGGTTCAGATACAGTTGCATGGATACACTGATGCTGATTGGGCTGGTAGTATTTCTGATAGATGATCTACCAATGGATATGTATTCTCTTTTAGGAGTGCTGCAGTCAATTGGAGCAGCAAGAAATAGCCTACAGTTGCCTTGTCGAGCACAGAGGCTGAGTACAGGGGCGCAGCAATGGCTGCATGTGAGGTAGCTTGGTTGCATAAGCTACTTTATGATATCATCATCCTACAGATGGGCCAGTTGTCATTTATTGTGACAACATGAGTAGTATACACTTGGCAAATAACCCAGACTATCATGCTAGAACAAAGCACATCGAGGTGCATTATCACTATGTGTGGGAGAGGGTTTTACTAGGTCTTATTGATCTAGTTTATGTCAGCATAGAGGATCAGGTAGCTGACATATTTACGAAGGCATTGGGCACAGAGAAGCTATGCAAGTTCAGAGACCTGCTTGGTGTGCAGGAATTGGGATTGAGCTCGAGGGGGAGTGTTGAGATATCGAGCTCCACTCGTGATATGCCAGGGTGACCGTTGTGCATTTATGTCACCACTTGTCAGTGCAGATGCGGTTGGTACACCGCCCATGAATAATAGCTAGATGACAGCTATCCTTATCTACTCTAGTTTGTGGCTCAGTTAGTATGCCACCTTAGTTATTTGAGTTTGGTTTGAGACCCATATATAGGGTTCTTATATTTCTTTGTATGAGAGTTCTTTTTGGCTTACACAACTAAGAAGAGGAAAACTATTTTCAGCCTCCACATCTATGTGTATTCCCCCATTGTGCAAGCAAGAAAGCTACAAGTGAGACTCCTTCCTTCTCTCCCACAATCTTGACATAAAATTGCTCCATTATTTTGCTGTTGAATAACACTGGGTATATTAGTGAGGTTAAAAAAAACTTTAAGTACTTCATGGTCCTCCTTTGGTACTTCAAATGCTGCAAGCCACCATATTTCATTCTCTGAATGTACACTGAAGTATAAAGGATGGTTTTCATCAATGTTGGGATCCCATGCTCAATTCATAAGTGTTATACTCACACATTCAAGTTTTTGCCCCTTAATAATCTCACTCTCTTCAAGTTTGAGGACAAACTTAAGTGCCTCTACATTCTTCCATCGACATATTGTAGAACTTGACCATAGCAATCTAAGCCCTACATATCTCCAATACAAAGTTGTTGGATGCATTCAATACAAATGCAACTTCTTTGGAACCATACTTCAATATGTGTGTATTTTCTAGATGCATTGGCTCACCAATTAGTTCTAAAACTTTCTCATTTAGTTATTTTCGAGCCTTCTTCATGTGAAATGGTTTTGGCATAGGCATTACTTGCTTAGTTTTGAAGACTTGCTTAAATCTTGTATCCAATAGTTGATAGAGCATACTATATGACTCAGAACTCATTCCCACCTTATCACATAACCCCTGAGCATCTGTAGCAGTAAACAAGTTGCTCACATCCCTGAGATGTTCACTTGCGACACCATCTACAATATCCATGAATTTATGATTTTCCAATGCATTTTTTACCATATCCTTGTTTACGACTTTGGCAATAGTATCATTCTCTGCATGAGGGAACATATTTCTCATTGTAGCAGATTGAGCATATATCCGTCTATGATATTGTCCATTTCCTTTGGTTAATTGGTAAATTGGTTTAACTAATCGGATGTGCCAACGTGCTTCTTTGGTTTTTAAAGTGGGCCCAATCTCCAAAGTTTTTGTGAGCTTCCTCTTTATGTTTGGATTCTCCTTATCCAAGTACATAACTTCAGACTGTAACTCCCTATTTTGCACATGTGTAGCCTACATAGCATCTTCAATGATAGACATTGCTTATTGTAGGCTCTAGTTCTCCCTATCCTTCTCAGCCAATAATCTATCCTTTTCCATCAAAGACTGCATATTCCCTTGTAATCTTGTTTGCATATTTGTCAAGGCTTGATGAACCCCTGCTAATCCTTGTGTGACAAGTCTACATGTGTATCCGTACAATCCTTCATTGCCTTCACAAACGAACTTTACAAATTATGTAAGCCCTTCAAATTGTGGTGGCCTTTGAGTGACTGGATCGGGTGGATAAATGCATCCATCAACCCAAAGGTCCACGTTTTTTTCCTTGCATTTCTTTCTTGTTGCATCCTGTATCTTATTGCATCATCCCTTTCTGCAGTTCTTTTGAACATTGGTGCATATTCATCCTCCAATTGAAAGTGAATATCTCTCTTTCTCTTGGTACGTCCTGCACCTCCACCTTGTAAAGAAAAATATATGCCAATTTTAACATTACACAATTACACCCCTTTGATTAATAGTTAGCTAAGGAGTCGATGCCAATTTTCTGATCAATTGCAAGAATGTCTAAATATCTGGGAGTAGTAGGTTAGTATCAATCGAGCATCATGCAACTAATTCTAGATTGGCTCAAATCACACAAGTACACCTCTTTGATTTACTATATCTGTGTTCTTTTTTACCCACTTGGATCTTGTCTCTTTCTCTTTATTTCAATCATGATAGACCCTAATCAACCCCTAATCTGCCTATAATCTTAGCTTTTGATCTACCTCTAATCAACATCCAATCTTATCTTCTGTTTTATCCAAAATTCTCTCTCTCTCTCTCTCTCTTAAGAAGAATTGATCAAAGATATTTAAACACATTTATACAGGAGCTTGGCTAGTGGAGAACAATAACATCATCTTATCTTCTACCCTAATTTACTCTCTGTCACTCTATCACTTATTTTCCTAGTTCATCTCACACTGTCCTCTCTCTTCCCCCCTCCCTGCTCCCTCTCTCTCTCTCTCTCTCTCTCTCTCTCTCTCTCTCTCTCTCTCTCTCTCTCTTTATGAATTGACACTTAAGGATTAAACAACAACTATGAAGAACAATAACATCATAGGGATTAAAAAAATAAAGATACCTCCATTATCACTTGATTGCTTACAGTATAGAGTGTGGAAGAGGAAGATATCTTATAGCATAGTACTGAGGAGGGAGATTGCTTGTAGCAGGGTAGAGAGTGTTGTAGATAGAGACTATTTGATTTCAGCAAATGCTTTCAAAACCACTCCTGAGATTACTTGTAGCAGGGTAGAGAGTGTTGTAGATAGTACTGAGTATTGCTTCAGAAGAATTCGTATGCAAGAAACCATATTTTGGAGGGAATGAGAAGAGTACAAAAAATTTCGGACAAAACTAGAGCTTTAAGAGGGAATGGGAAAATGCCCAAAAATGGGCATATACTTGTCCAAAAACAATAAAAATTTACAAGGAAAATCTCGAGTCAAAAAGGTGTCTCTGGGTTAAAAATAATCTTAAAATATGATGTGTATGTTATTTTATATCGTTTTTTAACTTCCGCCCTTTTAAGAAGCAAGAATGAGAATGATTCTAATATATTTTCATGTTGAAAAGTCATGAGGATGTTAAAGAGTCGTATATTAATTATTGGCTCCATTTGTACAAAAAATAGAATTGTATTTTTTTAGTTATGAGGATTTTGAGAAAAAGTGACCTTATCCTACATTTTGAGAATAAAATAATAAGAGAAATCTATTGAAAATACAAATACGAGATTTGCTTGATTGTAGAAGATTTTTTATTCTAATATTATTTTGGAATCTCTTTTTAGAGCGAGAGAGGTGAGAGAAACCCCTTAAGGGGCAAAAAAGAGAGTCCATATTTCTCCTAATGTAAAGTTGAGAGTGAAGGATGAGAGCAAAAACTTAATTCATATTTTTAGGTGAGCACAATAGTTTTGTACTAGGACATAGTCACATGTCTACTGCTGCACAAGGAGAATACTATTCCAAAATAGATAACATTACAAACTATATTCATTCCATTGGAACGAATGCATCCTGCATTGCTTAAAGATTTCTTATAAGTTATAAGTCCTTTGGAGTTACCATGATACACTTCACATGTGTTGCACAACATTGAGCATCAGTTAGCAAGCCTACAAAAAAGGCATTTGCAACACACTGCAGGAGCATGAATACATTCTTTTGTAAAGAAATCGGGTCTATTCTAACCTTGTGCCAAAAATCACACCTTACGTTTTTTACATGGTAGAGGTCAGCACAATCTCATGAATAAATCTTGAGAAACTCACCTTTGGAATGACAAGACCAAAAGAGCACTAATACTTCTTGATTTCTCTTAGGGCCACTATACTTCCAGTTGTGTTTCTTGTAGGGATACTAAGGAGGACCCCTCTTAGGGTAGCTTGAGGAAACTAGGTTAGATTGAGAAGGGAATGGTCCATTCATAGGCTATGAAGTGCCGTTGCCTAAGACTGTATTTGAGCTAGTAAATACTCCATGAAGCTAAATACAATATAAGGCTCTAAGGAGATGCTTCTTCATGGCTACCTCAAACCTAACCATATTTTCTACGTAACAAAAGATTTGAAATCTCAATGAATAAGATAGAAAGGGAAACTCTCTTATATAGTGCTTAAACTTTAAGACTCATTCACATATACATACTCTCTCTTTCTCTTTTAAATAATGAATTGCATTCACATTGAATGCATTCTTCATTTTACTATCTTAGCTATTTTCAAATCCATTTAGTGCCTTCTTGAAGCCATGTTTCTAACCACTCGGTATGGTTTTCTTTAACACTTGAGACATCATAACACACTCTTTTAAGATGATATGAAGTGATTCAATCATGTCTGCAACAACCAATTCATCAACACTTTTATTTTCTCTCTTTTCTATGAGAGTTAGGCTTCATTCGCTACTATGATCTTGTACCACCAAGATAGAAATTGGATCATTGGATTGTTACCATTCACCTCTCCACTATGATCGAATATAGGACATTGTATCCAGTATGAATTCTTCATCCCTTTTATGGACTAAACTCCGATACTTCCCTTTTTTGTAAAGTATGGCCCATGTACCTCAAGGATATGCTACAAAGACGTATATCACACACAAGTAGAAATATGCTCAATAATTCATACAATTCATACACTTTTAAATTGTTGACTTTAATAAGAATCATGTTATGTATGGTAGAACTTTTGTTCCATGCTTCCACCATGTTTTCGTAAAAGCTATATGCAATACCAAAAAACTTTTGCTTATCACCATTATGAAACACTACTTTTGAAGCAAATGAGTTAATTTATTAAGACTAATTGAAATCTTGTCTTTGGCCAACCTTCTTTTACCTCTAGTACTTCAATATTAAGGAACTACAATATGCAACTTTTTCCACCCATCATAATCTTGCGACCTATGAACTATGATATTTTCTTCCTCTCACAGATGGGTACTGAAAGAAACTTCTTAGCCTTTGCTACTCCAAAATAAGTTTTTTTGGCAAGTTATCATTTTTTCTTGATCTTCTCATCTTTTTCAATTCATTACTTGATGCATTAGGAGAAATATGGACTTTCTTTTTATACCCCTTAAGGGGTTTCTCTCACCTCTCTCTCTCTCTCTCTCTAAAAATAGATTCCAAAATAATGTTCTAATAAGAGATATTCTAAAATCAAGAAAATCTCGTATTTGTATTTTTAATAGAATTTACATATTATTTTATCCCCAAACTGTAGAATAAGATTACTTTTTCTCTAAATCCTCACAACTAAAAAAATAAAATTCTATTTTCTCCAAAAACAAAGCTAATCATTGACATGTGACTCTTTAATATCCTCATAACTTTTCAACATTATAATATATTAGAAGCATTCTCATTCTGGCTTCTTAAAAGGATTGAAGTTTAAAAACGGTATAAGCTGACGTACACATCATATTTTAAGATTATTTTTTTATCCAAAGACACCTTGTTGACTCAAGAGTTTCTTTGTAATTCTTTATCCCTTTTAGACAAGTATATGCCTATTTCTGGGTATTTTTTCATTTCCTCTGAAAGCTCTAGTTTTATCCCATTGCAAATTTTGTGTACTTTTTTCTTTCTCTCTAGAATATGGTTTGTTGCATATGAATTCTTTTAAAGTAGCATTCAGCGGTTTTCATGCCATTTGCTAAATTCAAATATTCTCCATCTACAATACTCTCTATAGTACTACAAGCAATCTCTCTCTTCAACAATATACTATAAGAAATCTCTCTCTTCAATAGTCTATACTACAAGCAATCAAGTGATAATGGAGGTATCTCTATTTTTTAATTTGTGTGATGTTATTATTCTTCACAATTGTTGTTTAATCCTTAAGCAACAATTCATGGAGAGAGAGAGAGAGAGAGTATTTGATTGTGTGAGATGAACTAAGAAAATAAGTGATAGAGTGGCAAAGAGCTAATTTGGCAGAAGATAAGATGATATTATTGTTCTTCACTATCCAAGCTTTTGTATAAATGTGTTAAATCATCTTTGACCATTTCTTGTTGAGAGAGTGTGTGTATGTGTATTTTGGATAGAACAGAATATAAGATTAGAGGCTAATTAGGGGTTGATTTCAAGCTAAGATTAGAGACTAACTAGATGATTGAAATCAAGTGAAAGAGTCAAGATCTAATTGGGTAAAAAAAATACAGATATAGTGAATCAAAGGGGTATAATTATGTGATTTGAATATTAATCCAAGTTAAATTTATCATGCATTTTTCTTTACAGAACACAGATGCAAGACATACTAAGAAAAATAGAGATATTCACTTCCAATTGGAGGATGAATATGCACCATTGTTCAAAAGAATAGTGAAAAGAGATGATGCAATAAGATATAGGATGCAACAAGAAAGAAATGCAATGAAAAAAATATAGATTTTTGGGTTGATGGGTGCATTTATCCAACTAATCCACTAACTTAAAGGATACCACAATTTAATGGGCTTATATCATTTGTAAAGTTTGTTTGTGAAGGCTATGAAGGATTGTATAGATACACATGTAGACTTATGGCAGAAGAATTAGTAGGGTTTCATCAAGCCTTAACAAATAAGAAAACAAGATTACAAGGGTATGTGCAATCTTTGATGGAAAAATATAGATTATTGGTGGCTGAGAAGGATAGGGAGAATTTGAGCCTACAAAACAAGCAATCTTTGTCATTGAAGATGTTGTGCATGCTACACAAGTATAGAATATGGAGTTATAATCTAAAATTATGGAGTTGGAGAAGGAGAATAGAAACAAAAAGAGGAAGCTCATTAAAACTTTAGAGATTGGGCCCACTTTATAAAACCAAAGAAGCACATCAATGCATCTGATTAGTTAAACAAATTCACCAATTAACCAAAGAAAGTGGTGAACAATAACATAGAAGGATATATGCTCAATCTGTTATAATGAGCAATATGTTTTCTCATATAGAGAATGATACTATTGATAAAGTCATTAGGAAGGATATGGTAAAAAATGCATTGAAAAATCGTAAACTCAGGGATATTGTGGATGGGATTGCAAGTAAACGTTGTCAAAGAGTTTACTGTCCATGATATAAATCATGGGAATTCTTATGAACTTAGAAGAGTTTCACTGGGAATTATATGAGATATTTTCAGGCATTGTTATCCAAATATCTACCTTAGTTATACAAGTTCTTTTATATTTAGCATATAATTTGCAGATATACCATGTACATTTATGAAAAATAAGTCTATGGGAACCTAAAACTTGGACATCTGAAAGTAATTGACAGTCTGCTGGATAAATCACATTAATTTAGGTACAAAAATATGGACAAAAACCCAAAAATGTTGCCAAAAACTGTCAAAAGTCCACTAGGTCCACACGGGACCAAAAGTAACTGACTAAGGTGACCAGTAGGTGACCTAGGCTGGTCAAAAAGTGACCAGGGTTGGAGCAGAGAACAACCCGTGATTTTCGACGCAAAATGCGGGCCGCTCTACCTGAGGGAAACTGGGAGAAAGCTGGAGCTAAGATGCATGGAATGGAGCATGCAAACTGAAGATTAACAGGCCAACAAACTGAAGATGATAACTTGGTGAGAGTTCCACTTCTCTGCCTCTTTGGTCTGACGAAAATGCATGCTGAAACTGTCTATAAAAGAGGGGAAATCTGAGAGAAGAGTATTCAGCCTGCTCTTGTGCACGACTTCTCTCATCTTCTCTACCTTATTCTTGGTCCAATGAAGCCCGACTTGAGCCCAAGTACTTGAGTGACTTTGGGGCAAGCAAAGGGTGAGGATATTGAAGACTTATGGATTGTTATGGGCTGAAATAACTAGTCATAAATAGGGCAGCCCACTATTTTGATCTATATTTATGAGCAAACATGGGTTTTTTATGATTGTAATAGAGGAAAATGACCTCTTCTCTTCAGGACATTGTTCATAGATGATCAAGAGTGCTTCTTCTTGAGTTTATGTACTCATTTTGAATTTGTTTATGGGCTGGAATTTTCTGTTTTAAAATAGGGCTGAAGCTAAAATTATTCCTTTTCAATCCATTTCATGTATCTTTGGTCCAAATCTTGGTTGTATTTGATTCTAGCATCAATATACTTAACCCAAAGGATTGAAATCCATCTTTGTACATAAAATAAATACCATTAGAAGCTTGACTTTGACATTCATAAATGAATTGGAAATCTAAAAATATCCTTTATGAAATGATGTATGCATCTTGAAGCATTTGATGTAATCAAGTTAGTCTTAATCCCTCTGTTCAAGTATGCTAAGTACAACGTGAGAAGGCTTGAATTCCTCTTCCATACCTAAATTATTTCTAATTCCCAAATCTTATCAAAACCCAATCCATTTATCCTTTCTGAATCTTGAATCCCAACCCTTCTTTTGCACTAAGAGCCCCGGTGGTAGACCTTCAACTCTTAACGCGATGACAGTGGTGAACCCGACGTGAAGGTCTGCTGCAGAAGAAGAAGTCCAATGGGAGAATCATCAAGCTGAGGAGAAGATGCTTTGCAACAGTTGGTTCGTCTAATGCAAGAGAGCCAACAACAACAGCTGCAATTTCAACAGCAGTTGCAATTGCAACAACAACGGAGACAAGAAGAAGAACAGATTGATGTTGATGCCATTAAGGCCTTAGAAGCGGTTGGGCATGAGCTCAAGCAATTTAATGGGCAAAATGTGTCCTCTTTTATCCATCTCTACACTGACAAGAGGGTCTTCTTTGGATTTCCTCAACATGCCTGGAGCCGTTACTTTGCCCGCCTGGCTGTGCATGGCCTCCAGGACCGAATTCACGGTCTTTCCCAAAAAGATGCTGGATGGACTGTGTTCAAGAAGGCTCTTCGAGAAGAATTTTTCCTTGAAGATTATGGCCTTATGACAAAGAAAATCTTCACCGAATGGGTTGAAAGGCCCAATAAGGTTCTAACTGCTACTGCTCTTCATCCAGAGTTTGAAAGCAAATTTTCCCAACTAGATCCTGATGACCAACAAGGTATGGAAAGTCAAAAGATTGAGTTATTTTTAAAAGCTACAGATTCTTCTCTTCAGGAGAAATTGACTGATCGACTTGAAGACCCTGACTCTGAGTCGGGATTAAAGACTATTTGGAGTGATGTCACTGAAGCAGTTAATATGATTGCTCGAAGAGAGCGATTGCACCTAAGATGGGGTTCAACCCCTGTAACAACTGAATCTATGAAGGAGCATGTTCAAGCCTCTCGACCTCCTGTCTCTATGGCCGAGCAACCAAGAAATTCTGTTGTTCCTTCTCCAAAGAAGGATGTCATGGATGAGTTAATTAAAAGCATGCGGAATCTCCATCTAAATTTAACAGAAATTAATTCTAAAGTAGAAAGGCTTGATGTTAAAGTAGAAGAAAGGGGTCGGTCATCCACCCAAAGACCTGCACGAGAAGGCTTTAAAAAACGTTGCATTTGGTGTGATAGCCTTCAGCATGACAAGGGGGAGTGTGGAGCATTCCGTGAAGCCGAAGCACAAAAATTAGTCTTTTGGAAGGATGGCAAAATTCATGCAACCGAAACCGGGCTTCCTCTTGAGCCAAACTTCGGTAATGGCGGCATGAAGAAAAGATTGGAGGATTTGGCAATAAGAACAGCCTATGCAGCTGTTGATGTTGCAACTTATGGATTGCAAATTGAGCCGACTAATGAAATTGTTAAAGCATGTAAAACTAATGCAAAATCTAAAGTGTGGACGCAGGCCTTGGAACGCATGGAGCAAGGCAAGGCAACTAAGGATGATTTAACCCCACTGCCAGCCAATGCATTCGAGGAAGAACCGGATGGTCCGAGCCTGTGGATTCATTTTTAGCTTTTGCTCGACTAGCTGAAATTAATAATCAAGAAGCCATGATAGAAGAAAAGAGAAGAAGATGTTGCCGGTCCTTCTTCTTCAGGACTGACTAAACGCATAACAAGAAGCAAACCAGACCAACAGAAGATTGCTGAAAATCTGCCACCACCAGAATTTGACATGGGAGATGCCCCTCAAGCAAAGAAGACAGAAGGAAAAAGAAAAAGCAAACATCCCAGTTACAAGTTGCAGTCAGATATAGAGACTGCAACAGATCTTAAACGGATCCTAGAAGAAAGGATTCTTGGAAGTAGAATTGAATTTACACTAGGTGAAATTCTCGGTATTGCAAAACGAGGATTTCATGATGTAATAATTGATGTAATTAAATGAAAAAGACAATATGTTGGTGAGGAAACTGAAGAATCTGTACATGCTTTTTTGCGAGTACTTCATGTGTATTTGCAGGATGAAGAGAAACTGAAAACTCAAGGGATTCGATTGGAGGAAATCAAAGAATTGATTGCAGCCATAGAAGCCAAAGATGAAGACATTTATGAACCGGAAGCTGAAGAAGCCATAATGGTGGAAACTTCTCAATCTAAAGTGCAGCCCATGCAAAAGAAAGAGACTTTTCTTCACAACATGCAGGAAGAAAGTGAAACTCACTTTATTCCAAGTAGTTACTATTCCCGTACCCATTGGGTAAGGGTGACTACTGAAACTGTTGTTAAAATTGGTGAGAAAGAAACTCCATGCATTGCCCTTATAGACCATGGTTCAGAAATTAATGTAATGTCAAGAAGTCTGTATGAGAATGGTGGATGGCCCATTGACGTGGACCCAGGGTGGCACATGAAGGCAACCAATAACTCTTCTGGCGATCTTTATGCAGCATGTCCTTATGTACAAGTTACTATTGGTAACGTAAAAGATGAATTTCATTTCTTTGTTCAATATTCTTGCAGTTATCCAATCATTCTTGGACAACCATTTATTTCCGAGTCTCGTTTAGAGACGAAGGCTCTTGATGATGGTTCATCATACGCTCGGATAAGAAGCAAGGATAATGACAAGGCTGTTCAGTTCCTAACTGTCTGTGTTAATCACCATCGGAATAGGGATCGATTGAGAGATCATCCCGTTCCTCCTAATGCCTGAGAATTTAAGGGTTTTCGGGTAGCGTTGCTATAAGTGGAGGCTATGGCAGTGCATCATGTCATAAAAAATTGCCTCCACATATGAAGGAGGCAAGGTCTAAAGCTGATTTGCAAGTTTTTTCAGCCAATGGAGTGGGCTGTCATAAATAATTTTCAGTCATGAACAGGACTGAAAGAAAGTATTTGAGTCATATGGAGCAAGAACTGAAGCAAATTGATGTTTTACCTAAAGATGAAGAAATTTCAGGTCTATTTTATGGAATTATAATGATACAATGACTGAAATTTATACAGCCATTCATGCAAAAAATAAAGCTGAAAATCAGTCCATACAGGTATGTACAATGGATATATATGACATAATTCAAGAATTTGCAGATTATGAAGCCTTTGGACAGCCAAACAAGGATGAAGCAAGAGTAGAAACAAAGTATAAAACAGTTGATAAGAAGGTCAAGCAAGTAGCTACTCCTCTACCACCTGAAAGCGAAGGATTGGCAGAAAGGGTATCCAAACAACCAAGCCTTCGTGATCCTAAAGATATTGGTCATCGATTTACAACTAAAAGTCTTCAAAAGCTGAAAATTGGTGAAGACTCTTTCCTTTTGCTGACTGAAAAACAAATCTTCATGCAAATGTTAAAGAACCATGGTAAAGCCTTTTCATTTCATCCGCATGAAATCGGCTGTGTGGATCCAAGCATTGTGGCTCCAATGGTAATATTTACGGTTCCACATGTGCCTTGGAATCTTAAACCAATTCCAGTTCCAAGGGCTCATTTGCCTAAGTTATTGGAACTTTTAAATGAAAAGATAAAAATACGAATATTGGAGCCATCTTCAGCTCCATATTCCAACCGATGGTTTACCGTACCTAAGAAGAATGGATCTTTACGATTCATTCAAGATTTGCAATCCGTTAATAAAGTCACTATTAGAAATGTTGGATCAGGACCAATTGTGGATGAGTTTGCTGAAGCTTTTACAGGAAGGGCAATCTATTCCATGGGAGACTTATATTCAGGCTACAACCAATTTCAACTTGCTTTGGAAAGCCATGACATTACTACAATGAAGACACCTCTTGGCCTAGTCTGCATGTGTACTCTACCTCAAGGGGCTACGAATTCAGTAGCTCACATGATGAATGCCACACATAAAGTATTGAGGGATTATATTCCTCAATTGACTCTTCCTTTCCTTGATGATGTTCCAATTAAAGGATGTGAAGTTCATGAGAAAAATGAAGAACTCAATGAACTTGGATGTCGAAAGTTTGTTTTTGATCATATTAATGATTGTGCTCAGATCCTGTCTAAATTAAAAGAAGTCTATATTACTCTTTCAGGAGCTAAATCTGTTTTTGGAGTTGAAGAAATCTTGTGGTCGGTCATATGTGTGGTCCATATGGCCGAAAGCCTTCTCCATCTAAAATAAATGCAATCAGCAAGATGCAAGAAGAATGTACAAATGTTTCAGAAGTGAGAAGATTTCTTGGTGCATGTGTCTTCTACCTTATTTGGATACCACATTTTGCTCATGTTGTTGAAAGTCTTTATCGGCTTCTAAGAAAGGGCCAAAGGTTTCTATGGACAAAAGAACACACTCAGGCTATTCGAAAACTGAAGAAAATGCTGACTTTGGCTCCCACTTTAAAGAGGGCTAACTACTCTAATGGACACCCCATTATACTCACAGTGGACACAAGTCCTATTGGAATAGGATGGGCAGTTGGTCAAGACGACCTTGAAGGCAACAGATATGTGATCCGCTTTGGAAAAAAGGTTCTTAATGAATGACAAAGAACGTATGCTCAAATTAAAAGAGAGCTTTGGGGAGTAGTAACTGCATTAAAATGTGACAGGGAGTACTTCATGGGCGCACATGTTATAGTTGAAACAGATTGCCTTCCACTCTTGGGCATGATAGCCAACTGTTCCACTCCTGACATAGCCATATTAAGATGGATAGCCTATATTAAATCCTTAAATCCCGATTTGAAACATATTGCAGGTAAAGAAAATCCAGTTTGCTGACATGCTTTCATGTGCTAGATATATGGATGATGATGAATCAGAGTTTATAAATGAAGCTGTTAATGCATGTACAACAAAAAATACAGCAAGAACAACAGGGACAGATGATAATACAACTTTTACATAAGCCAGGATGGATGCATCAACTAACGAAGGACAATGGACAACTAGTAAACAGCATATTCCATGTTTTGTTATGGTTTGTTCACACTTTAAAGAAGAATATTATGCAGATGATTGGCTAAAAATTGGCCAACTTTTTAGCACTATGACAAAGAAGGAAGAATCGATTCATGAAGAGTTCAAGAGAATTAAGAGATAAGCCTATGGTTTTTTTCTTAAAGATGGCTATCTTTGGAGGCATGCGAAAAAGAAAGGAAGAGCGCCTGTTCGTGTCTTAGGTGACAAAAAGACACAAAGACAGGTCATGCAAGAATTCCATGAAAGCCTATTGGCTAGTCATAGAGGCATATGGGGTACTTTTGCCAAAATAAAAGAAAATTTTTGGTGGCAAAACATGTATAAAGACATTGAGCATTTTGTTGAGTCTTGTCATGCTTGTCAAATGTATTCCATGGTAAAACATAGAGATGGGCTTCAGCCTACCTATCCTTTGTCTATTCACTATAGATGGGTTATTGATTTAGTAACCATGCCTATAGGAATTTGGAACATGAGATATCTAGTACTTGCTAGAGAAGATCTCACAAATCAAGTGGAAGGAAAGGCCTTGTCAACAAAGTCCACTCATGCTGTTTGCAGATTTTTACTTGAAGAAGTATTTTGCAGGTATGGATGTGTTGCTAAAGTAACTGCTGATAGAGGAGAATTGGATGCTGAAGAAGCTCGCCATTTCTTTGCTCAATTGGGGATTGAGCTATCTCTTACTTCAGCCTACAACCCTGAAGGCAATGGTAAGAGTGAAAGAGATCATCAACCAATTATTAAAGCTTTAGCAAAATCATGCAAAGGAAAGTTGAGGGAATGACCTAAAATGCTACCATTCGCATTATGGGCTGATAGAACAACCCATAGTGCAGTGACAGGATATATGCCAGCTGAACTCATGTATGGACAGCCACCTATTATGCCTATTGAGGAATCCATTGTCACATGGAGTATCTTGCCTTGGGATGAAGGCATGAATAGGGAAGAATTGTTGACTTTACTCATAAGGCAACTTGAAAGAAGGCCAGAGGATGTTAAAATAGCCATTGAAAGGCTAAAAATAGCAAGATTAAAGAATAAGAAGAGGTTTGATAAGCACCATCGACTCCGTCCAAGAGCTATTCAAGAGAATGACTGGGTTCTTGTTTATGATAGCAGCTTGGATAATCAATATAGTGCTCAAAGGAAGTTAGCCAAGCAATGGTTTGGACCATATGTTGTAAAAGTAGTAGATAATAATGCTACTTACTCTTTGGCTGAAATGTATGGGACCATGATAAAGACTCCAATAACTGGGAAACGAATCAAACTCTTGAAACGAAGAGAATCTTCAACTTATGAACTTGATGACTTTGATACAAGCCCTTTACTTGAAAACATGCAGGAAGACGAAGACTTATAGAATGAAGAAGAAGAAGAAGAAGGCCCTCCTCGACCTGTAATCTTATGAAATGGCACATGCCGGAGGATGTGCAGGTTAGGAGGGGGTGAATGCCAAAAAGTTTACTGTCCATGATATAAATCATGGGAATTCTTATGAACTGAGAAGAGTTTCACTGGGAATTATATGAGATATTTTCAGGCATTGTTGTCCAAATATCTACCTTAGTTATACAAGCTCTTTTGTATTTAGCATATAATTTGCAGATATACCATGTATATTTATGAAAAATAAGTCTATGGGAACCTAAAACTTGGACATCTGGAAGTAATTGACAGTCTGCTGGATAAATCACATTAATTCAGGTACAAAAATATGGACAAAAATCCAAAAATGTTGCCAAAAACTGTCAAAAGTCCACTAGATCCACACGGGACCAAAAGTAACTGACTAAGGTGACCTAGGCTGGTAAAAAGTGACCAGGATTGGAGCAGAGAATAGCCCGCGATTTTCGGTGCAAAATGCAGGCTACTCTGCCTGAGGGAAACTGGGAGAAAGCTGGAGCTGAGATGCATGGAATGGAGCATGCAAACTGAAGATTAACAGGCCAACAACTGAAGATGATAACTTGGTGAGAGCTCCACTTCTCTGCCTCTTTGGTCTGACGAAAATGCATGCTGAAACTGTCTATAAAAGAGGGGAAATCTGAGAGAAGAGTATTCAGCCTGCTCTTGTGCACGACTTCTCTCATCTTCTCTACCTTATTCTTGGTCCAATGAAGCCCGACTTGAGCCCAAGTACTTGAGTGACTTTGGGGTAAGCAAAGGGTGAGGATATTGAAGACTTATGGACTGTTATGGGCTAGAATAACCAGTCATAAACAGGACAGCCCACTATTTTGATCTATATTTATGAGCAAACATGGGTTTTTTATGATTGTAATAGAGGAAAATGACCTCTTTTCTTCAGGACATTGTTCATAGATGATCAAGAGTGCTTCTTCTTGAGTTTATGTACTCATTTTGAATTTGTTTATGGGCTGGAATTTTCTATTTTAAAACAAGGCTGAAGCTAAAACTATTCCTTTTCAATCCATTTCATGTATCTTTGATCCAAATCTTGGTTGTATTTGATTCTAGCATCAATATACTTGACCCAAAGGATTAAAATCCATCTTTGTACATAAAATAAATGCCATTAGAAGCTTGACTTTGACATTCATAAATGAATTGGAAATCTGAAAATATCCTTTATGAAATGATGTATGCATCCTGAAGCATTTGATGTAATCAAGTTAGTCTTAATAATCCTTCTATTCAAGTATGCTAAGTACAACGTGAGAAGGCTTGAATTCCTCTTCCGTATCTAAATTATTTCTAATTCCCAAATCTTATCAAAACCCAATCCATTTATCCTTTCTGAATCTTGAATCCCAAACCCTTCTTCTGCACTAAGAGCCCTAGTGGTAGACCTTCAACTCTTAACGCGACGATAACGTCTTAGGGATATAAGCAACTTGTTTTACTACTACAGATGCTCAGGGATCATGTGACAGGGTGGGAATGAGTTCTGAGTCATACAGTATGCTCTATCAATAATTGGAGACAGGTTTGCATGTCTTCAAAACTAAGGGAATAGTGCCCTATCAAAACCATTTAACATAAAGAAGGCTCAAAAACAACTAAATGAAAAAGTTGTAGAACTGATTGGTGAGCCTACATATCTAAAATACACACATATACTGAAGTATGGCTCCAAAGAAGTTACCTTTGTATTATTGAACACATCCAACAACTTTGTATTGGATATATGTAGGGAGCAGGTGGCTATGGTCAAGTTATACAATATGTCTATGCAAGAATATAAAGGCAAGCTTAAGTTTTTCCTCAAACTTGACAAGAGATCAAGGGGCAATTGTCCTCAAACTTGACAAGAGATCAAGGGACAAAAACTTGAACATGTGAGTATAACACTTATGAACCGAGCATTGAATCTTGACATCAATGAAAACCATCCTTTATACTTTAGTGTGCAGTCAAAGAATGAAATATGGTGTCTTGCAATATTTGAAGTACCAAAGGATGACCATGAAGTACTTATAGTTTTTTTAAACCTCATAATATACCCAGTGTTATTCAACAACAAAATAATGGATCAACTTTACATGTTGATGGATTTGGGGAGTATCAAGTTGAATGGCATCTTGTAGGTGATCTAGAAACAATGAAGTGTACATTTGGTTTATCAAATGTAGCAAATGTAAAAATTACATGCATATACTATAAGCAAACTAGGAAAAAAGAAAAAGATGGAATGATAGAATGGCTTACCAAGATAGGACAACAAGGTGCTCCAACAGCTTGGTAGGTGAATTGGGTAGTCGGTCTCTAACAACCCCCGAGACAACACCACATGATAAAGACCGAGGATCTCACCTCAATAAAACCCACGAGACATCACCACTAAACACATAATAAAAAATTCATGATCACTCACTCCTCACTGAGACTTCAACTCAATAACTTGATTAGTTTAAACCTTCAAGCTCAAAATTACCATTTTTAGAGAGAATCTAATGTTGCTGAAACAACCATGGTAGAGACTTTGACAACACGAGCTTTCAGATTCACACAACTCCTATTTTTAGGGATGGAAACCCCATGTAACAAATTGCCCCATAAAGCATGATTGCTTCAAGTAGTACAAAATCAATTGTAGACCCTCTCTGTTATTCTTTCCTTAGAGCACACATAAATACAAACCAAATACATAGGTACTCAAAGCTTTATACGGACAACTTTCTTGCCAATTCAGTCTCTATAAGCATTTCATTGCTATGGACATTCCATTACTACATCAAAACATAGTTTACATTGATATAGAAATGGATAATTCATGATGACTTTCATGAGAAACCAAGTTGGTAACATAGATGTTGCTGAATTCACATGTTTTCTCATAGAGTAGAGAAATTGCCTCATGGAGCATTACACAGAATAGTTCATAACCTTCTAACTAGACCTCGAACACAATATTAGTGAGTTTGGGAATCTCCCAATTCCCATTTTTTGAATACTAAAAAGGTGGCACACGGATAACATGCCCATAAGTTTCTCAAAACCATATGATGTGACCTATCATTGGAAAGCGCTTGAAAAATGGAATCTATTGAGCTATAGAGCACTTGATTCGGAGTTATAGTGTTCAAGTTATGATAAATCCAAAGATTTGACCACATGTCCCAAACTTATGGGAAATTCCCATATTCTCCAATATGGTGTTCTCGGATCACCGAGAGATTCAAAAAGGAAAGTTGTAGCTCTCTTTTCAATCTATAATTCTTCAGAACAGCTCAAAGTTAAATTCCTTGATTTGTTGCCTTGAAATAGATCTGCACAGTCTGTAGTCCTAAAAGTCCTAAATTCCTACATGCTCTATACAATAAACACAACTTCTTTGTTCCAAAAGCACAATCTTGCATTGATGAAGAGTCATGGGAGCTTTGAAATTTACAAACTCTAATCCATTATTTTCTTGGTTGCAAATCCTTTCAGATTTTCAATAACTTGAGTTCGTGCATTCAACACCTAACCATAATGCATATTCCCTGCTACATACCCAGTTTCAGATGTAGAGACCCTTCACTTTCATTCTTCTCTGCTAACGGGAAGCCTCACTCAACAATTAACATGCATCACTCTCAACAAGATAAAGAACAACCCTTTGATGTCTTTCACTCATATCCATACATCAAAAGTGATCTGCAAACTCTCTGCCCGATACAACAGTAGAAGAAAACAAGAAAAAAGGAAAACTCTTATTACCATCATTTGAAAACTAAGAGCTCGCATTAGCCCATTGAGTTTAGCAGCCCTGCCATCCTGCTCTACACAGCTTCAATAACTTCAGCTTTATGGTCTCTTTCTTTTGACAATTTGTTCTTCTTCTTCTGAGCTTCAGATTTCTCCCTTCTTCAGCCTACAAGATTCTTCTTCTCCCCCTCTCTCTCTCTCTCTCTCTCTCTCTCTCTCTCTCTCTCTCTCTCTCTCTCTCTCTCTCTCTCTCTCTCTCTCTCTCTCTCTCTCTCTCTCTCTCTCTCTTATTGTCTTGTGTCGAACACTTCTCTTTTTCCCAAAAAAACTACTTATATTTTTTCTTTTTCCCTTATTTTACTAAGTTGCCCCTTGCTTCCCCTTAATTGTTAGATGGCAAACATGCCCCTTACCACCTAAAAGCCACTCGTGGACTCAAAATTAGAAGCGAGAACACATTTTCTCCTCTTCTTACATGAGGTGTGTGCCTCAAAACTGAAATATCACAACCACGTGTTGAACATGCATGGTACCACTTGGGATTTCCATTTATCAACCCGACTCCCGCTATGGGTAAGTGTTAGAAAGATTAAAAAATGATATTTGCATGTGTTAACCCCACTTGACTTCACATAGCACCATGTCCTTGGTCGCTCATTTTCACTCACCAATGTTATTAGAAAGTCATGAGAAATGGAGTGCTAGTCCTAGTGGATCCAAAATGGCACCCTATTTTGGAAATACCATTGACAAGGATTCACTTTTGTACATTGCATTATTTGGTTAGAATAATTGAGAAGCTAGTATATGAATATGTATGCTTTGCATACAAGATGTAGCTTGTGTCAGAAACTAATGCTACATGCAAGAAGGTAGAACAAGTCTTCTTGAAGTTGAATTGCACAAGGGCTAAGTAGAGATAAAAAAGGACGCGGGCAAGAGTGGAAATATCCCTTGCAAACCATGCTTTGGAAAAACCCAAGTGCCCATGATTTGCATTATGTGAATTTTCAAGTTTCCAATTTTGTAAGTAGTTTTGTTAAGGATAAATTTAATATGCAATCATACACACGTCGGTGAATAGTTGCACTTGGACCGATGTACTATATCTTTATTGCATTTTATGGTTTTCCAATGCTATATCCAATATATGATATTCCATTTTGACCATGATTTGTATTTTGTGAATTTTAAAGTTTTCAATGCCGCACGTAGTTTGGTCAAGAGTATATTTAATAGACAATTACACACACTCAGTGAAAATTTTCTATTCTCAATGAAATATAATCAATTAATGCATTTTCCAAAAAATATTTAACCGTTAATTTTATAATTGAAATCCGGTGAAACTTCACCCATATGCTAGGTTTCATAAGAACTCATGAAAAATAAAAAATTGGCCCCATTAGAAGCCTTTGGGACACCTAGTCAAAGGCTCATGTGTGGGGTTCTGAATCCCTACACGCAAGCCTCTAGCTAGGTGTCCCAGAGGCTTTTGATAGGGCCTTTTTTTGTGGTTCATGTGTCCTAGAAGAGTCCACAGGTAAAGCTTCAAGTCAATCTAATCATTGGTCATATTTTGTTAAAATCTAGATACATTAATTCAAGTTTATGGATTTTCAAAAAGTTCGGTTATACATTAAAAGTTTCACCCCATTTTACACATTTAAGTTTTGTGTTTCAAGTTCTCACTCCTAGAAGACATGGGATGTACCAAGCAAGTAGCCAGAGATTCTCCCCAAAACTCTCGCATATAGAGGCAACCTCTCCCTATTCCACCACCACCACGCCACCATCGCAAGTGTCAATGGAAGCCAAGCAACCTCCGAGAGATCTATCCTTATCAGAAGACTAGGCATCTCTTGATACCTAGGCCACATTCCAAAAGATGGTATGGGAGACAATGCACAACACATTGATAACAAATTTAGAAAGCACTTTCCCAAATAGTTCAACCGTGGATCAACCTGATCGATGGACTATCCATGCCCTCTTTGCGCACTACTACAGGAAGCTGCTGAAGGCTTCCTCAAAGACTTGATCCATGTAGCAGTGCATGCAAGGAGGGTCATCGTCACTAACAGGGATCTATAGAGAGTGAGGTTATTTTGGTGATGTAGGGACAGAGAGTAGTAATAATAGGGATCTACTAGTGAAATGTCTATGAAATCTTGCTTCTAAAGTGATTTTGTAGAACCTTGCTTGTATTGGATCCTCTATAAATTGTTATGAATATAAATACAATTTTTTTTGTGCATCTTATTTTTGTTTAGTTGCTTGTTATTTGTTTTATTTATTTATTTAAGTTATCCTTACATGTCTTTGGATAAATAAATATTGTGCACAAATTTGATAAAGTGTTGTGTAGTATTGAATTTAAATAACTGATCATATTACATATAAATCCAATAAATAAACATTATATTTAAATAAATAATAATAATAAATGACACATATCATTGACTACATTGCACACAAATCCAATAACATCCATTTTCATTAATACAAGATAAGATTACAAATTGTATTACATTGCAAAAGAGACATCATTAGGTAGTAAGTACATCTAATCTATCATATGCTTCCTAGAGCTAGGCTCCCCATGGTTAAAGCTACTCTTTATCATAGGCAACAAAACATTTTGCCCCAAAAGTTTTTGCCTAATGACAGTGGGGTCTTTAACTTTGACAATCGTATAGTGGGCCACCATTGAGAAAAGTGGGCCAAATCTAGTACTTATGAGTAAGTAGAGCAACTTCGAATGTCAAAGCAACACAACTTTCTCCAAGCTGTTGGAGTTGGTCGGGATGGTCTTAAAGGGGCCAGAGGCTTCGTCAATGCCCTTAGCTTTAGGAATTTCTCAACAAAAGCAAGAGAACATGTCTTATGAAATACTACTATGTCACCAACAAGCTGGCCAATGTACTCTTTCAATGTTGAGGCCTACACCCTTCCTTGACTACCAGATCACCCACCTTGCCTAGATGAAAATTCATCTATATAGATAATGTTCTATGTCACACAAGTTCAGTATCAAACTCACCATACATGGAGAGTGTTAAAGATATATACTTCAGTTTTGTATGCAACTTCACCCATAGGGACTCTAGGGTATGTGGACCCACAACATGAATTTTCAATCGAGATTGGACCCCGATAGGAGCCTAGGTTGAAGGCTAGTGTCTAGGGACATAAATCCCAAGGCTCCCATCTAGGGGCTTGAATCTGGCACAACATGAATTTCTAATCGAGATTAGAACCCTGTAGGAGCCCTGGTTGAAGGCTAGCATCTAGGGGCATAAATCCCAAGGCTCCCATCTAGGGGCCTCCTATGGGTGAATCGTGCAAATGGGTCAGGGTGACAAGTCTAACCATAGGCGAGGCAAGCTCCCTAGGTATGTCCTACGCCCTTGATGTGCCCTGAACAATTGTGGGTGGTGCTAAGGGGCTAGGGGACTAGGGACGGAGCCGACGAAGGTCACTGGATGTACCTAATTTGAGGACCCCTAGGTGTTGTGCTGTGATCATGGGTGCTTCGTATCTTTTGATTTTTTTTTTGCCGTTCTCTCTTTTGTTTCCTTTTCTTGTGCTTTTTTTTCTTTTTTCTTTTTTTGGATCTGCCTGAGTACAACCATTGCAATATGTTGAGGCTATCAGTCTTTCAAAGGGTTGGGAAATTTCAAGCTTCGAAGGCTCAAGAAATGGATATTACAGTGATGATTGTGTCCTAGCCTTGTTGTTAGAGAAGCAGTTGTTGAGATGGAGAGATACACTTGAGATATTGCAACCCTCTTTGGAATGTACGATGTTGGTACAATTGGGGTAACAACTGCCATGAGTGCCCGGCGTAGAGTGTAACCCAAAAAGAGGAAGTGGTTAAGATCATGCGTTGGGCCATGCGATGTGGGCACTCACACGGGTGATCTTTGCTTTAGGCAGCATGGCTTTGTCACAGCTCTTTGTGGGGTCGGTGGACTTGCGATGACTTAGGCATTGAACACTTTTGCACAAAGACTTGCATCATCCTGCATCCACTTGTCACTTCATGAGAGTACATGCACGGCATATGCCACAACTATAATAAACCAGTGTAACACAAGGAGACGTCACTTATCTGAATTCCATGGTGTTGACTTAGATACTTATCACCTACGCTTGATTAGCTTTTTTGATCGCTAAAGACGTGAAATATATTAAACACATATATGAAAAGTTCATACAATTGGGGAATATGTCAGCATTTAACCATTTAAAGACAAAAAGTCATGGCCATGTAGCATTTGATAAGCCTTTTATACAAGGTGGGGCGAGACTGGATGGTCGGGCGACTAAGGCTGTGCTAGTGAGGGGCTCTTGTGAGGCTGGGTGGGGAAAATTGGCTGGGACCCAGATGGTGTAGTCCCTGGCCGCAATTGTCTTTAGAATGCTTTTAAACAATGTGTCAAATTCCTGCTTGTCTCGAGCTGCCCTCTCCTCTTTTGAGCACTTGGTGCCCGAGCATCTAGTGGGAACCTGCATGACCGGTGTTGCCATGCCCCATGTGCTCCCTTGAGATTCTATTTCCCTGGCCTTGGGGATTTTTGGCCTACATCCGAGGCGGTGTTGCTTAGGGCCTTGTTTCTTTCCATACCTTTTAAGGGTAGGTACATAGCGTTCTGGCAAAGGAGCTTGTGCTACATGCTCCCTTCGACGGAAGATAACGTCCTTGCAAGCCAGCTGCACTGGGTACTCCATGTCGCCTACCGTAGGGGGACCTGCAAAATGCAAACCAAGGATTAGGCCTTGAGGCAAGATAAAACTATTCTTATGGAAGGGATTATACAATGGGTTATCAAGCACATATGATGAGGAGGGGAGAGGGGAGGCATGCAGTGTTTGCTAAGTTGCATGGACTGGTTGTCATGGAGTGGGGCAGGGCTCATCCTCGGAAGGATAGACCGGAAAGGGGAAAAGGTGTATAGGAAGGGATGTTACCTTGTCTACACCATTAGAGATGTTGGTCAGGGCTTCCTATGGTGGTAATGAGGGTTGCATGCCCTCCACCTGGATGCGGGAATGGTCACACAACTTCTAAATGTGTGGTGAGAGGAGGACCTGAGGATCTTAGCCTATTGAGCCCAACTCTTCTCCCTACGCTTGACTATCATTGCTTGTGTGTGTTGATATTGTCTATACAAGGTCACAAAATTCATTGTTTATTTTTGTACATATTTACGAATCCATCTCACTTCATGAGGATAAAAGCCAATTGTAGATGACACTAGGCAGGATCACTATGGATTTCTCACTTCACAAGGATAAAATCCACTCTTGATTAGTCAATGCGAGTTCTGTTGTCGGTGGATTGAGTGTTGCAAGCAACCGTTGATGGTAACAACTGCTTTGATTTTTCAGAGCACACGGATGTGTTTGACGTTTCACCTCTATTAGGAGAGGCATCAATGGGGTCATTGGTGGATGGACTCGATGCTTTATTCCTCAGCTCTCCAGCGCTCTTGGTGTCAATGTCCTTGAGGTCCATAACCACCTGTAATTGCTGTTGTTTTCATTGTTTTCTCCTCTTTTTTGTGGTCAGTGAAGGTGCATCTCTCAATGACTCAGGACCCTGGACTAGGTCAACTGTTGATGCGCTTGGTTGGGCCTCGGCATTCTCTTTCTCTAGTGTGTCCTTATGGGACATAGCCGTGGCCTGCTGAATAGCCTCGCTAGGTTGTGTGGGTACAACTGCCTCCCTTTTTGGAGAGTCTAGCTCTTCCCTTCTGTTTAACTCCTCCAACCTAGACTTTAGGCGCTTTGGAAGTGCTGGAGTTGTCAATGAAGTTGGTTGCAACACCTCCTCCATAGGTAAACTACTAAGGACACGTTCCGCAAGGGGCATTGTTACGGCCAAGGGCTGTGACTGCTATGATCCCTGATTGGAAGTAGTAGCAGCTAGTTCAGTGGACTTGCTATTATTGGTGGATTGCAGTGTCAAGTCCTTAGGTTGATTGAAAGTGGTCATGTCTTTTGTTGCCCTTAGAGCATTCACTTGCGTAGATTGAGTATCAGTTGAGCTAGCCACGGTGGATTGCATAGGCATATCCTTAGGTTGAGAGCTAAGGGTGGTGTCGTGTCGTGCCTCTTGGACATTTGGAAGCTCTGATGTAGGTAGAGATTGGGATTGAGTAGCCGCACTTGAATAAAGAAACACAGGATCAGCCCAATAATTCAACAAACCATCCAGCCTTGACAGCTCTTCTTGAGGAGTATAGAGATCTGTTTGAAGTACCTACTTCATTGCCTCCTAAGAGAGCAGTGGATTACCCCATTGATTTGGAGCCCAACTCAAAGAAAATCAATAAGCCACCTTACAGATTATCAAAGTGTGAATGAGAGGAAGTAGCCAAGCAAATCAAGAAACTTCTTGAAATGGGATTCATTGAGCCAAGTTCTTCACCTTATGCATCCCCAGTCCTGTTAGTAAAAAAGAAAGATGGATCTTTCAGAATGTGCATTGACTACAGGGATCTCAATAAGATCATTGTGAAGAATAGGTATCCTATACCCAGGATTGATGATTTGCTTGATGAGCTTAAGGGGGCTTAATTCTTTACGAAGATTGATTTGAGGTCAGGGTATCATCAAATTCGCATGCGAGAGGGTGATGAAGTCAAGACTGCTTTCAGGACTAATCATGGGCTCTATCATTTCTTAGTGATGCCATTTGGGCTTACAAATGCTCCAGCTACCTTCCAAAGCCTGATGAATAAGATTTTACAACCTTTCCTCTTTCAGTTTGTCTTGGTGTTCTTTGACGACATCTTGATCTATAGCAAGACTTTACAGGATCACTTGGCACATATGAGGAGGGTTTTTGATGTATTGAGACATCATAGGCTTTTTGCTAAGGAGAAGAAGTGTTCTTTCATGCAGATTAAAGTGGAATACTTGGGACATATTGTCAGTGAAAAAGGAATACAGGCTGATCCCAAGAAGGTGCAATGCATAAGAGATTTGCCAACACCTACTACTACTACCTCTCTTAGAGGATTCCTTGGTTTATCTTCATTCTATCGTTGATTTATTAAGCATTATGCGGCAATTGCAGCTCCTTTGACTGACAGGTTGAAGAAGGAGGCTTTCTTTTAGGATGCTCTTGCAGATAGCAGCTTCAACTAGTCAAAGGAACTCCTTACCTCTGCTCCTATCTTGGTATGCCCGGACTTCTCCAAAGAGTTTACTATACAGTGTGATGCTAGTGGCCGTGGCATTGGGGTTATTTTGCTTCAGGAGCATGGAGTAATTGGATTTGAGAGCCGTAAGCTTACAGATAAAGAAATGGCCATGAATGTTTATGACCAGGAGATGTTGGCTATCTTGCATCCGATCAAGAAGTGGCACCATTACTTATATGGCAGCTGATTCAGAGTACATAGTGATCATAGGGTACTTAAGTATTTCCTTACTTAGTCCAATCTTACTCCAAAGCAACATCGTTGGGTAGCTACATTACAGAATTATGATTTTGACATCACTCATACAAGGGGCAAAGATAACATAGTGGCTGATTCTCTTTCTCGTATGTGGGCCTGCAAAGTTTCAGCTATGACAGAATTACATAATGACTGGATTGAAGAACTACAAGAGGCCTATCTTCTAGATGAGGAATTCGGTCAAATCTTTCAGAAATTACAGCAAGGTCTTATGGAAGAAAACTCATATTACCAACTTAAAAATGGTCTTATTTGGTGGAAAGGCAAGATTGTTATTCCCTCTACTTCTTCTTTTAAGCGGAAAATTATGGAGGAGTTACATTCTTTGCCTCTAGCTGGACATTTAGGAGTTTTCAAGACCTATGACAGGATCAGTAAAAGCTTTTATTGGAAAGGACTGTGGAAAGATGTCAAGGACTTTGTTATGAAGTGTATGCCTTGTCAGCAAAATAATGACAGCACCCATAAGCCAGGAGGTTTGTTATAGCCATTGCCTATTCCTACGGGTAAATGGACTCATATTACTATGGATTTCATTACTGGCTTACCTACTACCAAGAAGGGATGGAATAGTATTTATGTGATGGTAGACAGACTCACCAAGGCAGCCCATTTTATTCCAACCAAGATTCAGTTTACTACTTTTCAAGTGGCCAGCCAGTTTATGGAGTATATTTTTAGACTACATGGATTATCGCAGGTGATTGTCCATGATAGAGACTCAAAGTTTATGAGTAACTTTTGGCAGGCGATATTTACATCTATGGGCACTAAATTGGCTCCATCTATGGCTTATCATCCTCAAACTAATGGACATACAAAAAGAGTTAATAAATGGTTAAAGACTTATCTTCGCCATTTTTGCTATGATGTCCAAACCTCATGGGATTCTTGGTTACACTTGGCTGAGTTTGCTTATAACAATTCCACTCATGCGAGCATAGGAGTTTCACCCTTTGAGGCTTTGTATGGTTACAAGGTGCCCTTACCCACAGTCATGTTTAATGAAAAGATCAATTCTCATGGGAAGGAAGAGTTGGAAAGAATGCAGACCCTTCTTCAGCAATGTAAGGTGAATCTAAGGAAGGCTCAAGATCAAATGAAGATGTATGCTGATGAGAAGAGGAGGCCCTTAGAGTTCCAAGAAGGAGAGCTGGTTTTGTTGAAGGTGCCCAAATCCAAGTACTCTACATTAAAAGATGGATCTAGTAATAAGCTTGCCCATAGGTTTTATGGCCCTTACAGGATCCTTAAGCGAATTGGAGATTTGGCATACAGACTAGAGCTTCCCTCTTCTACAAAGATTCATAATGTCTTCCATGTTAGTCAGCTCAAGCCTTATTATGGTGATCCAGTGGATATAGTTGATGAGCTGCCACTTATTGATGAAGACGGTCTTATTCAGTACATCCCAGATACTGTTATAGGTCAGCGTGAAAAGAAGCTTCGATCACGTTCTATTGTGGAATATTTAATCAAATGGAGAGGTTTACCACCTGAAGAAGCTTCTTGGAGACTTGATTCTATATTGGATGAGTATCCTTACTTAAGGGATACATTGGTGGCTGAAGTCTATTGCTTATGGAGCTAGTAATGATGCAGACTGGTTCAGGACAGCACATTGTTTTAGAACAATTTTTATCATGCCTAATTTTCAGAATTAAGCTATCTACATGAGCTTAAAGTACTCTTCAAGAGCTTCGTTTTGATATATGGTATGTCCCATTTGGACACTTCTACATACCACTTGTCAGAGAGAGAACTAGGGAGAGAGAAAGAGGAGAGAGAAGACTGTAGAAGAGAGAGAAAGACTACATGAGAGAGAGAAGAAGAGTGATGAGGAGAGAGAAAGACTAGATTTAGAGAGAGAAAGACAAGAAAGAAGGGGAAGCCATAGAAGCTGTGAGCAAGATGGGAGAGAAAGACTATAATTGTATTAATGTGTCAAAAAGATGTGAAAATTTACATCTCCTCTCCTTTTATACCAATGTCAGTGTGACATGGCATAATATCAATGTTATTTACACTAATTTGTTATTCCGAGCTTCTTACAAAACCATATTTTTTACCATGGTGTCGTTTAACTCTTTGGCAAATTAAACATCAAATACAAAGTTAGATACATCAGATTCCATGTGTGACCAATAAAAATCTTCAATCGGTGTACGTAAAGTAGAAATAATTCCTCTATGGACTTGGTATGGGGGACAATGAATTTCATGCAAAACAAAGGATCGAAATGGAACAATTACACATAATCTTTTTTCATAGAACATAAATCCATCAGTGTAAGACAATGAATCAATTGGAATCCACTTATTTGCAACTAATTTATTCCAATCAACTTGAAAAGTAGGGTCTTGGTCGTAGGTATCTTTCATAGGGAGAAGAGAGTCAAAAGATATCACAGAGATATGATGAATTGTTAGAAGTCAAGCTCTTTCGTGAGTCTGTCTTTATGTATGACCGACATCGGTGACAGCTAGTGTGCAGCTGTCTGCATATGACTATATTGAATAAGTCGGTTCAGCTAGTAGGTGACCTAACTAGAGTTAGTCAGTGAGTTAGTCAGTCTAGTTAACACTTACACTAGGTTATCCTCATGTAGTGTGAGTATTTCTTTTTATCAAATAATCGAAGAGATCACTCTCTTGGTCTCTCTTTTTTCCTTCAACATGGTATCAGAGCCTCATCCATGAAGCTGTGGGAGAATGGGCATGACAACTTGCAGCGCAAAGGAGATGGAAGTAAGAAATGAGGAAGAAGCTGGACACTTGCAAATGAAGCCATAGTCAAAGGGAAGGTATATATCAATGTCCGTATGCATACATCTGACAGGAGGTCATCAAGGCTTGAAGGGAGGATTGAAGAGCTTGATTTGAATCATGCTGTGTAGCAGTTTATGACCAGCATTGGAAGCATTAAATAGTGGAATATGTATTAAAGAAATCAGCGCCTGAAAATCAGCATGGACTGCCTGAAAATCTGTGCCCCCTAGTCTAAAAATCTACTCCTGTTCCTGTTGGTCAATGTGATGAAGTATACACTTGTATGCTTGACATTAATGATGGCATTTCACTTAGTAGCTGAAGAAGAGTGAGCACTGATGAGTGCTTGGCATCTCCCATACCTGAGGCAGCAGTAAAAACGTGGATATATTCAGCATACAATCCACACGATTCCAGGAAAATGCGCCTCCTCAAGACAATACACAAGGGTATGTTAGTTGAAGATTATTGAGATTATGCAATAAGTCAGTGCTATGGGCAGCATTAGCAACTCCATGTTCAGCCTGCATACAGACATGGACTGTATGTAAGATTGTGACAAATCTGTAATATACCAGTAGACAATTCTTATCATTTGATAGTAGAACTGGCATACACAAACTTCATGGGATGTCCTATATTCATTATGGCTGGAATGAAATGCCTTTGAAGAGTTAAACTCTTAGACTTGTAGAGAGTTAACTGGCTGAAAACAGTTTTTACTCTTATGACAGTTTACATTTTGAAGATTGAGAGCCTATAGATGCTTACTTGGTCACAGTAAATGCTAGGAGGGTCTTCATGAATACAAAGTACTTGTGAAGTACAAAGAGCATTGGATGCTCAAATTTGGACTAATTGAAGCTGAATAGAAACTGTCATTTGTGCTCATTGACTGTGGGGGCTAATTACAAACAGTTGATGCAACTCTTGACTTGCCTCTCCTAGGATGGGGTTGACTCCTTGAAGACGGGTTGTCTTTGATCAACCGAATGCTCATGTATTAAGTTTGTCATCAAGCAGTGAATGGATGGAATGTATTTGCAATTCTTGGATTGAAATACACGGTGATTGAATGTCTTTGGTGGCTGATTGAGATCTGTAGCCAGATTACTATGTTTTGGTACTTGTAGTACATGCAAAAAGTGTCAGGTTGACTTGTTTGGAACCTCGTATGCAGAGGTCAACATCTGGACTGCTGTAGGTGCATTTTTGGATCATATACACTCATTTCTGGACTACGAAGAAGCTGCTGGTCACTCAAGTTTTATTCTTACTGATTGCATGTCTGATCATAAATAGTTTCTTTGAATACATGCTGGCTTTGCATTGATTACAGTCCATACACACAGGTTGAAATATTTTAGTGATTGCCAAGTGTCAGGGGGAGCATGTACCAATGTTTTTGGACTGAAATACTGTGTATCTGAGCAGACAATAACCAGAAAACTGTCATAAACAGTCAAGGACTGAAGTCAGTCAAGTGACTTATTGACTTGCAGGGAGTCACGCAATTGACATACAGTTTGTTGCACATAGTTGGAGAAAAGCTACACAACAAAAATGGAAATTCAGAATGAAAAATTTTCTGGTTGGCAGAGGATATTGGGACTTATGCACAGGAGATGAAGCAGCTCCTAATTTACTAGAAGTAAATGCAACAAATGAACAGAAGAGAGCTCACAGGTTATGGACTGAAAAAGCATGTAAGGTATTGCATTGGTTTTCACTATGTATATCAGATGCTATGGCTATTCAAATCACTGGTTGTGAGTCTCCAAAGGATGCTTGGGATATACTGATGAGAAATTATGGAACCATGACACATGCACGGAAGATTCAGTTGAAACAGTAGTTCAATAATATGTCTAGAAATGGTAGGAGCATCCAGGTGTATACCACGGAGATCATGACCATAACTGATCAGTTAGCCACCATTGGTTCAAGGGTATCAGAAGATGATATGATTGCTGTTGCATTGAATGGTTTAGGGAAAGAATACAAAGCATTTGACACGTCCATCTCAGTAAGAGCATATCCCCCTGACTGGGAAGAACTAGTTGCATTGTTTCTGCATGAGGATGTCAAACTTGGTCTAAGTACAGGTTCCAGTGCCTCTCAGAGCAGAGACACTGTGTTATACTCTAGCTAGCGTGGTAGAGGAGGCAGAGGCCATGGTTCATATCGAGGTCGTGGCGACACTCGTAATGCCTATGGATAGCAGTAGCAGCAAGGAAATTGGCATGGTGCCAATACACAGGGCCAGCGAGAGGATCTGGTGGTTTTAGAGGTAGGGGGAGATCACCTCGAGGAAGAGGAGGTGGATCTAGATCTTGGCAGTCTATTGATCAATCCAACAAGGACAAAGATTGTCATTATTGTGGTAATTATGGGCACATAGCGAAGGAATGTTACAAAAAGCAGAATGACATGAAGACAAAAGGGAAACAGCATGGGCATTATGCATCCTCTAGTGGTGGTCAAGATGATCAGGTTGATAGACTCTTTGCCATGCAGCATGTGTCCAAGACTGCATCAAGGCAGAACAGAGATGACAGGTGGTACATTGACTCTGGTGCGTCAAATCACATGACTCCGCATGGAGAGTGGTTTGATGAGATGGTTGCAGGTACACATGGTCATGTATGTACTGGGGATGATACCCAACATGACATAAAGCATAAAGGGATTGTTCCATTGATGATGCCTAATGGCAAGAAGAAAGGCCTGCATGATGTCTTACATGTACCGACCATAACAAAGAATTTGTTGTATGTGGGTCAAATGGCAGAATAGAATCTGCAAGTGAGGTTTAACAAGGATGGATGTTTCATTGAGAAGTATGGAAATGGCTGCAAGCTAATTGCCAAGGGCAGAAGGGATGGCAGGATGTTTACTTTGGAAGCGACCATTCCTGAACTTAAAGCAGCTATGTTTGCTCATGATGAGAGTGCCATCAGAGATGTAGAGATCTGGCACAAGAGAATCGGACATGTAAATGTACAAAAGCTGAAATCCATGTAATAGAAGGCAGTCGTACTTGGATTACCAAAATTCAAGTATAATGACTTTGGGCATGTGTGTCCTGCATGTCAGTTTGGGAAGCAGGCACGATTTCCCTTCATGAGACATGTACAAAACAGCACTAGGCCTTTGCAATTGGTGCACTCCGATGTCTGGGGACCGTCGCATAATGCGTCTTTTGGAGGTGCACGGTACTATGTCTCATTTATTGATGATTTCAGCAGGTACACTTGGCTGTACATTTTGAAGCATAAAGATGAGGTGTTTGAAGTCTTTAGAGACTTTTAAAAACATGCTGAAAATGAACTTGGTTGCTACATATCATGTTTGAGATCAGATGGAGGAGGTGAATATGTATCCAAAGAATTTGACAGATATCTTGCCAAGTATGGGATCAGAAGGCAGCTCACATGTAGCTGTACACTGCAGTAGAATGGTGTTACAGAACGAAAGAACAGAGTCTTAATGGAGTCAGCAAGAGCTATGCTAAATGAGAAGAGTTTGCCTAATGCCTATTGGGCTGAAGCAGTAGTGACTGCACTTTATGTGCTGAATCGCACTCCTACAGCAGGAATACATGCAGTCACCCCTTATGAGAAACTGTATGGTCATAGACCTGATATCAGGCACTTGAAAGTCTTTGGATGCATTGTGTATATGCATATACCAGATGAGAAGAGGAAGAAATTGGATCCTAAGGCAGTGAAGAGTGTGTTTTTGGGATATGCACAGGAACGGAAAGCATACAAGTGTTATGTACCTTCTACGCATGAGACACTCATCAGCAGAGATGTAGTCTTTGATGAGTTAGCATCGTGGTATGGGAATCCTGTTGCAGTGTCTACTAATGGCTCACCTAGTATGAATCATACTGAAAATCCTCCTGCAGAGAGTACTTCTATGAGTGGTCAAACAACATATGTATCTTCCGCAGTGAGTCCTTGGTCCGGACGCTTACGGAACCGTAATTCTATGTCCACTGACACGGATATGTCAGTGAGGGGGAGAAATGACAAGGGAAAAGGAAAAGAAAAGGTTTTTGAGGATGTGACAGGACCACTCACAGCAGGCTATGAGTCATCGAGCAGTGACAGCTTAGACAGCGAATTGGGGATTCCATCTGTTATGACACCAAGTGCTAGGCAGAGCCGTTATTGCCGCCTCATGAGAGGCAAGCTCAGAGTGAGCCACAGCTCAGGAGATCAGAGAGGATTAGGAGACCTGTTGACAGGTTTACGTACTCTGGTTATGCTGCAAAGCATTATGCTTACATGACAAAGGTGATGGAGATCAAGGAACCAGGTACTTATGCTGAAGCAGTAAAGGATGAAAATTGGTGCAATGCTATGGATGAAGAGATGAATGCCTTGGCTGAAAATCAGACTTGGGATTTGATGCCACTGCCTGATGGGAAAAAGACCATTGGCTACAAATGGGTCTATAAAATCAAATGTAAGTCTGATGGCAGTGTGGAAAGATACAAAGCCAGGCTGGTTGCTAAAGGATATGCTCAACAGTATGGATTGGATTATGATGAGACATTCAGCCCGGTTGCAAAGATGGCAACCATACATACAGTAATTGCCTTGGCAGCTGCAAAAGGCTGGAAATTGCAGCAGATGGATGTCAAGAATGCATTCCTCAACGGTGATTTAATAGAGGATGTATATATGGTTCAGCCGAAAGGGTATGAGCACCCTGATTTTCAGCATTATGTGTGCAGGCTGAAAAAGACACTATATGGGCTGAAGCAGGCTCCGAGAGCCTGGCATGCTAGGATCAGCAGCTACTTGCAAAGCCTTGGATTTGTTGTTGGCAGGGCTGATCACAGCCTTTTCACAAAGAAGACTGACAGTGGCTTGGTAGTGCTGGTCATTTATGTTGATGACCTGATAATTACTGGAGATGATGACATGGGAATTCAGCAGGCAATGAAGATGCTGAAATCTGAATTTGACATGAAAGATCTAGGAGATTTGAAGTATTTCTTGGGTATTGAGGTTGTACCAGCTGAAAATGGTTTATGGCTGATGCAGAAGCATTACGCCATGGAAATGCTTGTGAAGTATGGCATGGCTGAATGCAAACCACTCGATACACCTCTGGATCAAAATGTGAAGCTAGACATGAACACTGGGGCTGAAGTTGAAGATGTGACTATGTATAGGCAGATGGTGGGCAGTCTGATTTGCTTAACCATCACTAGGCCTGACTTGAGTTATGTTGTAGGGCTGATAAGCTAGTTTATGCAGAAGCCGAGGAAGCCACACTTAGATGTAGTTAGATGCATCATGAGGTATGTTAAGTCCACTGTAGACTATGGGCTGTTCTATGTGAGAGATAAGCCCTTGACATTGATTGGATACACAGATGCACATTGGGCAGGATGCTCATTTGACAGACGGTCTACGAGTGGCTATACTTTTGGCTTTGGTAGTGGCATGATCAGCTGGAGTAGCAAGAAGCAGCCTACAGTTGCTTTATCTAGTACTGAGGCTGAGTACAGGGGAGCTGCATTGGTAGCATGTGAGATTGCATGGTTGCTCAAGCTTATGGCTGACTTGGATATACAGGTTGATGCTCCAGTGACACTGTTATGCGACAATCTCAGTAGTGTACTCCTGGCCATGAATCCAGTTTACCATTCCAGGACAAAACACATAGAGGTACACTACCACTTCATTCGAGAGATGGTCCTTGCAGGAAAGGTTGATCTCATGCATGTGAGGAGACTAATGAGCAAGTTGCAGATATCTTTACCAAGTCTCTAGGTAAAGATAAGTTTTGTGGTTTTAGACAGCTACTTGGTGTGCATATGCTGTCTTGAGCTTGAGGGGGAGTGTTAGAAGTCAAGCTCTTCCGTGAGTCTGTCTTTATGTATGACCGGCATCGGTGACAGCTAGTGTGCAGTTGTCTGCATATGACTATATTGAATAAGTCAGTTCAGCTAGTAGGTGACCTGACTAGAGTTAGTCAGTGAGTTAGTCAGTCTAGTTAACACTTACACTAGATTATCCTCATGTAGTGTGAGTATTCCTTTTTATCAAATAATCGAAGAGATCATCTCTTGGTCTCTCTTTTTTCCTTCAACATGAATAGTCGATCTTCTACTTAAAGCATTGGCAACAACATTCTCTTTTTCGGGTTCATATTGTATGAGTGGATGAAAACTTTGAATAAAAGTAGCCCATTTAATGTGTTAGTCAGATATTTGTGGCTGACTAAAGAGATGTTTAATGCTTTGTTGGTCGGTTTTGATCATGAATTCAAATCCCATTAAATAGTATTTCCATTGACGTAAAGCTTGTACTACAGCTAGCAATTCCTTATCATAAGTAGAATACTTAAGTTCAGATGGTTTAAGTTTGCAGCTAGAGTAGGTTATGGGATGGAAATCTTGCATAAGGACTACTCCTATTCCAGATCCACTAGCATCAGTGACTACTAGGAAAAATGGTCTATTGAAGTCAGGTAATTGCAACGCAGAAGCATGATTTAAAGCATGTTTTAGTAAATCAACGGACTTTTGTTGATTGTCGGACCAATGATACACAATGTCTTTCTTTAATAATTTTATCAAAGGTAATGCAAGCAATGAAAAATTTCTCACAAATTTTATGTAAAAGCTAGCAAGACCTAAGAAAGAACGTAATTCATGCACATTTTTAGGTATCGACCAATTCAAAATTGATTTTATCTTTTTAGGGTCAACTTTAATACCTTCAGATGAGACAATATGTCCTAAGTATTCAATTTGTGTTTGGAATATTTCATTCTTTTCAAGATAAGCATATAATTGATTCTCTTTCAATAATTTGAAAACCAAGGATGAATGTTCATAATGCTTGTTTTCATTCTTACTAAAAACCAATATGTCATCAAAGAAAACAATGGCACAATGTTGAAGCTTCAAAAATATGTGATTTATCATACAACTGAATGTGGCTAGTGCACTAGTTAAACCAAAAGGCATAACAAGGAATTCATAGTGTCCAAATTGTGTTCTAAATGGAGTTTTGAATATATCAAATGTGTCCAATCGTACTTGATGGTATCTAGATTTAAGATCTATCTTTCTATCTATACTTGATAATGATCTTATTTAGGGCACGATAATCAATGCACATCCTATAGATATTATTTTTCTTCTTCACTAATAGGACAGGTGCACCAAATGGAGAAATACTAGGCCTAATGAGTCCTCTGGTTAACAATTCTTCAACGTGGACTTGAATTTCTTTCTATTCAATTTGGTTATGTCTATAAGGTGCTTTATATGGTGGTTGTGATCCAAGAAATAGGTCTATTTTGTGATCTTCAAGACGTATAGGTAGTAAGCCAGGTGGTAAGTCAGCAGCAAAACAATCTTAAAATTGTGAAAGAAATTGTGCGTGCCTAGGATGCATCTGATTTTCTTTAACTTCAATTTCATTTACCCATACTAAGTAGCATTTGCTACCTTTTTTTAATGCACGTTTAGCGTGTGTATAACTAAACAATGGAAAATTATTAAAAGTGTGCATACCATGCAATGTGATTTGTTTCCCATTAGAATGAATCTTCATTATACGTGGAATAATCTATATCGGGATTGTACTGATGACGCCAAGGCATTCCTAAAATAATGTCACTAGATTGCAAAGGCACAACTAAGAAATTTCTACGTTCAACATAATTGCCAATTTTAATTTCTAAGTCATGCACTTCTTGTGTTTCGTTTTATCTAGTGCCTAAGAATGCAGCCTTGATGCAATAATGAGTGGAAAAAATATGTAAATTCAATTCTTTGACAATTTTGCAAAAATAAAATTGTGTGCGCTCCCGTCATCATGTAAAACAGTCTTTTCTCTACCATGCACAAGACATTTCATCGTTAATAAAGAATGGGGATTTTGCATACCTGGTAAAGTATTTGAATTAGTAAAGATATCGTCATCGTCTACTGTGAAATCTGGCATTTCTTCATGGTCTTCATCTTCTGTCGCTCCCAAATAGTTGATGTGAACAGTTGGCTTTTTGGATTGACAATTCGTGGCTAAATGTCCAAGTTGATGGCATTTGTAACGAACTATGGGTTTGCCTTTAGACACATTATTGGTAATAGCGGGAAGTTTAGGAATGTTGGAATTTGGCTAGAAAGATGGCTTAGGGTTTGGATTTGTGTTTGATGGTAAAGCAGGGGGTCGTGTCTAAGATTTACGGAATGAAGATGGAAGAAAACGATTTCGATTGAATCTTCAAAAATTTGAATTGAGTTGTTTTGAACCAAAATTACCATTAGTTTGAAATTGTTGTGGTCACTTCTCCCGTCCTCGAATTTTTTCTTCAGTGTCATGGCAAGGAAATTGCATCTTCAAGAGTCGTTGGCTTGAACATGTTCATCTCTGCATAAAAATGTCCAAGTAAGGCCGACATAAACTTGCATTTATGGGTTGCCTTAGGTACATCTTTGAGCATTCAAAGTTGCAATAAAGCATTTTAAAAATGCTCGGTATATTGTGAAATAGGCTCATGATCCCTCTGTTTGCAGAAGATCCCATTGTTTGATTGCTTTTTCGTGGAATTGGGGTGGAAGGAAATTCTGCAAAAATTTCTTTTGGTCTCCCAAGTAGTAGGACAATCAATGCTTTTGCGGACAACAGTCCACCATAGGGATGCTCTATCCACTAGATGATTAGTGGCACACTTAATTTTGTCTTTCTCAGCATACTGTTCTTCATGGAAATAATCATCAAATTGACTGATAAAAGCAAGTACAGTCTTTCCATCGCGTGACCCATTGAAAGTACGAAATTTAAAATTTCTTTTACTTATATTTGTTTCTTTCCAAATAGATTGCACTTCAAGTGTTGCATCGATCGTATGTCTTATGAGATCTTCAGATTACGGTCCATCTTGGTCGGTCGTAGATCATTGCAGATTGGCCAATTGAGCTTGCAAAGTTTGACGTGCTCTTCGTTCCTCTTGAAGCTGCATCATAATCAAATCCAGTTTTTGCTCCATTGTTGGTTCCGATAAATCACATTCAACCATAAAATCTTCCATGGTTTGATCGGACATCCTGCAAAATTTCAAAAGACCTCACACACTCGAAATCTTGTTAACGGAATGAGCATAGCTCAAAGTCGGGTTTACAAGGCTTATTTCATTTTTTTAAATGGCTTTTTTGCAGTATTTATTCTTCGCGGATGCTGAAATTGATATCACGGTCGTTTTCCAAGAGGATACTTCATGCGTGTAGCAATCTATTTGTTGGAATTGAACTCTGTCAGTCTACAGGTGTGAACAGGGGCTTCAATGGAAGTCAAAACCCATTCAGGACTAACTGTATACGAACAACCACTATGGGAGAGGTTGAATCTTGAGAATTTACCCTTTGTAACTTAGTAGGCTTTAAGCTTTAGTAAGCTTAATCTCCAATAGAATGAAAAAAAAACGTGACCTCCCTAAATCAATCACGACAGGACGGCGACAGCTTTTTGGCAATGATGGTGAACTTCAGTACATATTGCCGCCGCCAATAATCAAATTTTGTAGGGCTAAAGATTCTCCTAAGCTTTGTTAAGCTTCTTAAACTCTAACTTGGTTAAAATTCTTGCACGTTCTTTCTGAGAAGAAGAAGACTTGCAAAGGAGCTTCCGGAGTGGTCCTCCGCCTATAGAGGCTAGTCCTTCGCGATCTAACAACGTAGCAGGGTGTTCTTCACCACCAGGAACACACTGGTATTGACCGATTGCTACGAGACTGACTGTAGAGCTCGATTGTTCCAGGAGCTCCAACTTCGCATAAGATGGTAAGCGATTGGAAGCCCTCGATCTCAACTTCGCTCTCATACCACTGGTGCACAGATCGGATGTTGTATGCATACGTAGCGAGTGCTAGAAGGTCCCTAAGGATAAAAAAACTCTACTTTTGCACAAAAAACAAGAGAGAAGACTTGCACGACATGAAGCAAAAAGACTAATTCCGTACAATCTCCCCCCATGCCTTGTGTGAGCGCTCCACAAAGTATGTATTTGATATATTATTCATCTCCAAGCTAAAAAAATAGCCCAATTTACACTTAGCACGCTTTAGCTTTTGTGTTTGCTTTTGTCCCACTAAAGAATTAAAGTAATTGGACGCCCAAAGAGTCGAGCTGTGCCCAAATACAATGTCCAATAACAAATATTTAAATCGTGCGCCCATACGCATACAAAATAATAAATAAATGTTAGGCGCTTCAATAAATAAGCGCGTCAAAATAAATATTGGTGCCACGCCTAAAATACGCGCCCATCAAAAATGATATTTTTTTCTAAATAACTTGAATATACGCTATCACCCAGTGCTTCCCAACGCCACTGCTAATGCTCTACACATCAATTGAAGCATTCACAATTGTTAGAAAATAATAAAATTAAACCGACAAAAGTGAATACCTAGCAGTCTTTAGCTACAAAATAAATAAATTGGTTAGAACTTAGTCATAATCTTAATTTATTACGAGTGCGCACTCTAAACTCATAAACATCCATTAATTTAAATATGTATTTTGTGGAATCACCCGCTATGGAATTACCCACTTGCACATTAAATTTATAATAAAACGCCCAAAAAGGACAAGCATCCCCATCGACTTTTCGCACAAGGAATCCACCTTGTGTATGAGCCCCGGCAACAAATATAATTTTACAGAACCCATCACAAAACCTCACGGAATCCATCGTAGAATATGCCTCCTGGCATCAAGTTAGGCCTACTTTTATTTATTCACTCCTTAAGGGGCAAAAAAGAGAGCCCACATTTTTTCCAATCCTTGTGTATCCCAATTTCTAATAACACTCACTCCATATTCCTAGATGTTGTAATGGCTTCTTTTTTTTATTGCATTCCATAAGAAAATAAAATATACTCATACAAAATTTTCTCCATGATTTTGAAAGAAGCATGCAATGAACAAATATAAACACAATCCAATGGAATATTGAAGATTGGATTCCAATTTGGATCTTGTTTATTACTTGTCGATGCAATATGTGTTATCTTTAGAAATATAAGTATGAATACTTTGAATTTGTACCATTGAAGGTTTCACACATGTATTTTAAAGTTTTCAATTCTCCTCCAAGATGCCATTCCATAAAGTATTAACCATATCCTTAAACTGAGAGCATCTCGCCATGTTCTTGATGATGGATGATGTTTGGAATACTTGTGTGCATAAAGAACAATTGTAGCATCTCAAATGTTTCCTTAGAAACCTCAAATGTAGCGAGCATTGCACATGGTGCTTTGATTGAACACTAAAGTTTCTTGTGTTTCTCTTGTTGAATTGTAAAGCCTTGTTAATCAAAGTTACAATCAAGCTTTACTCCTTTGACGATCTCACTTTCATTTGATTTTATGACAAATCACTATTTATCATTACATTTCTCAATTGACATATTGTAGTATATTATCATTGCCATCTACATATTGTATAGATCTAGATAATAATTATCAAGTTTCGTGAATTTTTATCTCATATATATTTTTGGTCCCAATCTTTAGTGTTTCTACTTCGGTTAAGTTACTCATAAATATATCTGTGCATCGTGTGGATTCAAAATAAGATATTTTTAAAATATAATTTTTGTATATTTTATATATATAAAAGGGTGTAATATAAAGAGATTATTTACAAATTGAATAGAAAAGGCTTATGTTTTATTTAGGAAAAATTTATAGATAAGGATATTTATAAATTGACCTTGAAGGCACATGATGTAGAAGATATACATAAAGTAACTTCCCTGAGGTTACTTTATTAGAACTCTATTAACTTTGAAGGTCTAGGAAGAGACACGATTCTATTTCTCTTTAGCACATGACCAACAAACCTAGCCTTCACGCCCTTGAATATTATTTAGTAAGTTGATGGGACATGAAATGGGCCGGTACTGGCTATGGCACTAGCCGGACCTCATGCTCATGACACACAAACACCCTCACGGCCTTGTGGACCAAGAGCGTCAATCTAATGCTGAAGGACAAATTGCCCTAACGCTTAATTCATGTGTTTATAGTTTATAGTCCAACGTTTCTTTTAAACTCCTCAGAGGGAGATCCCAAAGTACATAGGCATAATGCCTCATCACACGCACATGGGGAGGCACTCCATCGGGAGCCCCACTGCAGCTCTCCTACATCACAGACAAATGAATAAAATCTCCTCTCAAGGTACCAATATTTTACATTCCAGGATGTACTATTGCTCACTACAATTTTCCCTTATGACCCAATGACTAACCTACAGCTTAGGACATCCTCTCACGCTTATCATTGGTTACAACCTAAGGAAGACAGGTGCCATGCATCTAGGATATTTTTCTGATACCTTTTAATTATTATGCTTAATGCAAATCATGTATGGCTATGTGCTCAGACAAAAGAAACACCAGCATCATGCATAGTGCATAAAGCATTCTTTCCATGAATTTTACTAGCGCGTACTGCGTTGAAAGGAGGCACCGAGCCATATGCTCATGCTACCATCCTCTTTATTCAAACGGTTTACTATATGCCAAGTGCAATGCATAAATCAAATCTTTTCTTTATCTTTTAGTGTTTTAGTCCCTCTTCATCCAACTCTTAGCATTTTGCATCATTTTATCGATTAGATAGGGTTTCTATGCATTTTTCCCTTTTAAAAGAATAATAAATATGCACAAAACATAGAAACGGGGACAAACCGAGGCCAACCTTGTGCTTTGCCATTGATATACATTGCACAAACATGGATATAATTTTCCCTAATTTTCTTCAGTCCATTTTCTATTTCTCCCTATTTTTAAACCTATTTTTTTCCATTTTTGGGCATTTTTTCTATTTCTCTTTAATAAATAATGACTAAAAATGAAAATTGATTGTGAGTTATGGCCCCTAGGTTCATTGACAGCAAAAACTCAGATTTAGGTGGTGTGACATATCATATTTTTCATTTATATAGCAAAAAAACCCAATTTAATCCTTAAAACGCGTGTTTTCCATGTATTTTAACAATAATTTTAGCCATGTAGCCTTATATTTTCTGGTTTTCAGGTTGCAAACAGTTGAGACTCATGGCAAACAATATCATAATGAACTTTCATTCCATAAGAACAAGGTTTCATAAAGCAAATAGCATAAAAAGATCATTTTTCTTCATAAAAATAACATTACTGCTTATTTTCAGGTCTTGGTTTCTTGGTCTTGACTACGAGACTAATTTCCAGCGTGCATTTAATGCTTACCATCTTCAAGAACAGCACTCTTCATGTCTTCATCCATCCAGAAGCAATCCGGTCTCATCCGAATAAGCTTTCCTCCACCATTCTTCATTATCTTCATCCACACAAGAACAGCCCCTTAAGGGAGAGAGAGGAAGGAGAGAGAAAGACTAAAATTGGCTCTCTTCATTCAGGCCACCATTGTACGGGCAAAGACAGGCGATAAGATCGGCCAAGAGGGAGAAGATCAGTCCCAAGATCGGTTGTATGTGGTACTCACAGCCTGCCATCTCCATCTCTATCCATGGAGACGCAAAAATGGGGCGTGAAGATGGCGCCTTCATCCCTCATTCTCTCTCCACGTTTTTCCACCTTGTATGCTTAAAATTTTGAAGGGGGTTCAAACTCAAAAGGCATGTCCAATTTTGGCCTCCCAAGTGTCCACCTTTTCATATCTTGACCATTTTGTGTCCATTTTTCCATCTGGGCTTCAAATCGAGCTCTAAAAAATCTTGGACGTCCGGCTTGACATCCCGCATTGGCTGGAAACTCCTGAAAACCTACATGGTAATCTAAAAAATTATCAAAAATCAACAAGTGTCGCTCGGGCGCCTTTATAGCACTTGACACTTAAAATCATCCTCGCTAGAGCCACCGCCTTCGACGTTGAATATTTTTCCCTTGATATTCATAATTTTTAGCTATTTTTAAGCACTTATAGGCATCAAAAATCCGCTCTCATTGGTGACCACGTGATAGGGCGACTCAGCCCGTCGAATCCCACAAACAACAGATTTGCACAAAACAACAAAAGGAAGCATCAAGCTGATACAAAATAGATACATACTAAAACGCAGCACAATGCTCACCCTACCCCCTGACAAAACCAAGGCATGACATCCACAAGGAGGAGACCTAGCATAATCTGATAGAAGGTCCGAAGCTAGTCACTAACCGACTGCTCCAACACGGCCAAACTAAAAAGAACTATCAAAGAGGTTGCCCTAAGTGGTGGTCTGAACTACCTACCTAACTAAGGACAACACAACTAGGAGCTCCTACTAGGTGAGGACTCCTATAGCCTGATCAAGAAGTATTTTTTTTTAGCACATTTCTTCTTTTAGGATTTTTATTTTCCATACTCGGGCATGTAAAAAGGAGGGAGCTAAGCGTAGTGACCCAAGGAGAACAGGGCATCGGTCTTAGGTCCTGTCTCAGTACCCAAGAACCTACCAAGCCCTCGCAAGGCGACACTTAATCCTTTTCTGTTGCTCACTTTTATTTTCGCTCCAATCTTCCTTATTTTCTTCTTTTCCAGCAAGACGCCACCCCTACGAAGACAAGGCATCGGCCCCGGGTCTGATTCGTCCCTAGGAACCTACCAGGCCTTCACAAGGCGATGATCAACTGCTTATAAATTTTCCTTTCTTTTCTTTTCTATTTTTATAGGGGTTAGAACCCCTTTTTATACACCTTTGTATATATTTATTTTCTTTAAGATATTCAGGGTTTTTCCTTGGTCTTATCATTATCATTTTTTCTGGCAAGCTTCTCTATCTACCTCACAACTAGGAAGAACTCCTAGAACTGATGCCAGGAGGCATATCTCACGGTGGATTCCGTGCCACGGTGGATTCCGTGAGGTTTTACGATGGATTCCGTAAACTTTGATGATCGGGGCTCATACACAAAGTGGATTCATTCTTTGTGCGAGAAGTTGATGGAGACGCCTATCCTTTTCGGGCGTTTCATTAATTTAGTGTATATAAACCTTGTATACCCGATCTTGAGCTATGCTCATCCCGCTAATTGGATTTTGAGAGTGTGAGGTCTTTTGAAGTTTTGCAGGATGACGGAACCACATATGGATGATTTAATGGCTGAAGGCGATCTTCCTGAACCTACGATGGAGCAAAAGTTGGATTTAATTATGATGCAGTTGGATGAAGAACGACGAGCCCGGCAAGCATTACAAGTTCGATTGGCTAATTTACAAAGATCGACTACCGACAAAGAGGAACCACAATCTAAAGATCTTATCCCATATACCATCGATGCGACTCTCGAAGCTCAATCCATCCGCAAAGAAACAAAGATAAGTAAAAGAAATTTCAAATTCCATACTTTCAATGGCACTCGAGATGGAAAAACTGTTCTTGCATTCATCAGTCAGTTTGATGATTACTTTCATGAGGAAACATACGCAGAAAAAGATAAAATCAAGTGTGTCACGAATCATTTAGTGGATAGAGCATCTCTTTGGTGGACCGTGGTTCGTAAGAGTATAGATTGTCCCACTACTTGGGAGAATTTCAAGAAGAAGTTTATGCAAAATTTCCTTCCTCCACAATTTCATGAAAAAGCCATAAAGCTATGGGACCTTCTTCAGCAAAGAGATCGTGGGCCTATTCCTCAGTACACCGAACGCTTTTGGAATGCATTACTCTAGTTACGCATGCTTGAAGACGTACCTGAAGCGACACACAAGCGCAAGTATATGTTTGGATTACTTGGGCATTACTACGCTGAAGTCAATATGTTCAAGCCTGCAACTCTTGAAGACGCAATTTCTGTAGCTCATGACACTGAAGACAAGCTTCGAGGAAGAGACAAGCGTCCATAGCAATTTCAAGCCAATGGTAACTATGGATCTAAGCAATTCAACTCAAATTTTAGAAGATTTAATCAAGGTCGTTTTCCTTCATCATCTTTCTGTAAGTCTTGGGCAAAACCACCTGCTTTACCATCCAATACCAATCAAAATCACAAGCCAATTCCACAGCCCAATCCTAATATTCCTAGACTTCTTGCCATTGCAAACAATGTATCTAAAGCCAAACCTATAATGTGTTACAAATGCCACCAACCTAGACATCTAGCAGCCAATTGCCAATCGAAGAAGCCACCTGTCCATATCAACTACCTTGGAGCAATGGAAGATGAAGAACATGAAGAAATGCCTGATTTCACGGAAGATGAAGACGACAATACCACTCCTTCGGATACTTTACCAGGTATGCCAACTCCACATTCTTTATTGACAATGAAATGTTTAGTGCATAGAAAAGAAAAGATTATTTTGCATGATGATGGTAGTACTCATGATTTTATTTCTGCAAAGCTAATGAAAAAATTGAAGTTACAAACTGTTCCTATGCATTATCGCATTAAAGCAGCATTCTTAGGCACAAGGTATAATGGAACACAAGAGGTGCATGACTTAGAAATTCAAATTGGTGAATACACTAAAAGAAGGAATTTTCTAGTTGTACCATTACAGTCCAATGATATTATTTTAGGTATGCCTTGGCGACATCAGCATAACCCTGATATAGATTATTCCACACATTCAATTAATATTCAATTTCAAGGAAAACATATTACATTGTATGGTATGCATGCATCTAATGCTTTTCCACTGCTTTCTCATACTGAAGCTAAATGTGCATTACGCAAAAGTAGTAAATCTTATCTAATTTGGGTGAATGAACTGCAAGTTAAAGAAAAACATATGCACCCTAGGCATAAATAATTTCTTGCACACTTTAAAGACTGTTTTGCAGAAGATCTACCACCTAGTTTATCTCATTCACGTCTTGAAGATCACAAAATAGATTTGATTCCTGGTACACAACCACCTTGCAAAGCACCATATAGGCATATAACCAGATAGAGCAAAAAGAAATTCAAAATCAAGTTGAGGAATTACTAAATAGAGGATTGATTAGACCTAGTAGTTCTCCATTTGGTGCACCTGTTTTGTTGGTAAATAAGAAGAATAATACTTATCGTATGTGCATTGACTATCGTGCTTTAAATAAGATCATTGTAAAGAATAGATATCTAATTCCTAGAGTCGATGACCTTATGGATAAACTACAAGGTTCTACCATATTTAGTAAAATAGACTTTAAATCTGATTATCATTAGGTGAGATTAGATAAGTCTGACATATTCAAGACTACATTTAGAACACAATTTGGTCATTATGAATTTTTAGTGATGCCTTTTGGATTGACTAATGCACCTGCTACATTTAGTAGAATGATGAACCATATATTTTTGAAATCTCAGCATTGTGTTATTGTATTATTTGATGATATCTTGGTGTTTAGTCAAAATGAGAAAGAACATTATGAACATTTGTCCTTGGTTTTCAAGTTGTTGAAAGATAATTAACTGTATGCTAATCCGAAAAAGAGTGAGTTCTTTAAAACAAAAATTGAATATTTAGGTCATATTGTATCATCAGATGGTACTAAGGTTGACCCTAAGAAGATAGAAGCAATATTGAACTGGCCTATACCTAAAAATCTGCATGAGTTACGATCTTTCTTAGGTCTTGCTAGTTTTTACAGGAAGTTTGTGCATAATTTTTCATTACTTGCTTTGCCTTTGACTAAAATTTTGAAGAAATGTATTGTTTATCATTGGTCTGATAATCAACAAAAATCCTTTGACTTATTGAAACATGCATTAACCCATGCTCTTGTATTACAACTGCCTGATTTTAATAGACCATTCTTTTTAGTAGTTTACTGATGCTAGCGGATCTGGAATAGGAGCTGTACTTATGCAAGATAATCATCCCATAGCCTATTCTAGTTGTAAACTGAAACCCTCCGAACTTAAATATTCCACATATGATAAATAATTATTAGCAGTGGTACAAGTTTTAGGACAATGGAAACACTACTTAATGGGTTCTGAGTTTATGATTAAGACTGATCAACAAAGTATTAGACATTTACTTAGCCAATCCCAAATATCTGACCGACATATCAAATGGGCAGCCTTTATTCAGAGTTTTCATCCCATCATTCAATATCAACCCGGTAAAGAAAATGTAGTGGCCGATGCATTAAGTAGAAGACCCACCATTCATAATATTTCTGTTATATCATTTGATTCTCTAACTCTTATGAAAGATACTTATCATCAGGACATTACTTTTCATGCTGATTGGAATAAATTAGTTGGAAATAACTGGATTCCTATTGATTCACTGTCTTATAATGATGGATTCATGTTTTATGAAAAGAGATTATGTGTTACAGTTCCATTCAGATCTTTTGTTTTGAATGAGATTCATTGTCCTCCATACCAAGGTCATAGAGGTATCATATCTACTTTACATACATTAACTGAAGATTTTTATTGGCCACATATGGACACTGATGTATCTAACTTTGTTTCTGAATGTTTGATTTGTTAAAGAGTTAAGAGACATCATGGTAAAGAGTATGGATTACTTATGCCTTTATCTATTCCATCAAGACCATGGGAACAAATTTCTATGGATTTTATTACTGGTTTACCTAATACTAAAGCTAACCATGACATGATTTGGACTGTAGTAGACAGGTTTAGTAAACAACCATATTTCATTCCATGTAAGAAAATTTTAACAGCATCTCAGGCAGCACAATTATTTTTGAAAACTGTTTTCACTAATCATGGATTACCAAAAGTTATTATTTCTGATCGTTTCGAGATTCTAGATTTTGTAACAACTTTTGGATTAGTTTGTTTGCTAACCTAGGAACAAAAATTGATTTTTCATCTGCATTTCATCCTGAAACTAATGGACAAACAGAAGCCACTAATAGTACTATTCTAGATCTTTTACGTGCTTATGCTATTTCTAAACCACAGACATGGGACACACATTTGCATTTACTACAGTTTGCATATAACAATACACCACACACATCTACAAAGAAAGCACCGTTTGAAGTGATTTATGGTTATAGATTGTCTACACATGTTGCATCTTTATCAAATAGAATTCAGAGTGTTGATGATATTGCTACTATGCACGCTACTATTTTTGATGAGGTTAAAGACATGATTGTCAAAGCCCAGCAATCATATACCAAACAAGCCAATAAGAAAAGACAAGCAATGAATTTCAAAGTTGATGATTATGTTTGGTTGAGAATAGAAAAACATAGATTACAAAGTGTAGATAAACATCCAGTTGTGAAATTAGCACCTAGATTTTATGGACCATTTAAGATTATTCACAAAATTAATGACAATGCATTCAAGTTAGAACTACCACCTCACTGGAAAATTCACAACACATTTCACATTAGTTTATTAAGACCCTTTAGAGGCCAATTACCTATACACCCTATTTATGAAAGCCCACCTTTGTTAGAGGAAGAGACTGAAATACTTGAACCTGAAGCTATCATAGATATTGACTTTATGACCACTAGAACTGGTCGAAGATATTCTAGATATTTAGTCAAGTTTAAGAACCATCCTGTAGAGGAAGCCCAATGGATGCACGCTAGAGACTTAAATGCTTTCCCCACTCTGCTAGCTCCACATTGAGCTAATAGCAATTGAGGTCAATTGCTATCCCACCCTGAGGGAATGATGCCAGGAGGCATATCTCATGGTGGAATCCGTGCCACGATGGATTCCGTGAGGTTTTACGGTGGATTCCGTAAACTTTGATGATCGGGGCTCATACACAAAGTGGATTCTTTGTGCGAGAAGTTAATGGGGACGCCTATCCTTTTTGGACATTTCATTAATTTAGTGTGTACATGGGTGATTCCATAGCGGGTGATTCTGCAAAATGCATATTAAATTAATAAACCTTTATGAGTTTAGAGTGCGCACTCGTAACAAATTAAGGTTAGGATTGATTTCTAACCAGTTGATTTATTTATGTAGCTGAAGATTGCTAGGTATTCACTTTTGTCGATTTAATTGTATTATTTTACTAACAATTGTGAATGCTTTGGTTGATATGTAGAGATAGCAGCAGTGGCGAAGGAAAGCATTGGAGGATAGCGAGTATTCGAGTTATCACTTATATTTTGATGGGCGCATACCTTAGGCATGGCACCTATATTTTGTCGCGCCTATTTATTGAGGCGTTGGATATTTATTTATTATTTTGTATGCGCATGGGCGCACGATTATGATATTTGTATTTGGACATTGTATTGGGTATGCCTAACTCTTTGGGTGCCGCCCATTAGCTTTATTTCTATTTTGTGCTAGAGCAAACTCAAAAGCCAAAAGCATGCTATTTTGTAATTGGGGCTATTATTTGAGCTTGAAGATGATTAATACAAAAAATACATGCTTTGTGGAGCGCACACACAAGGCATTGGGGGAGATTGCACCCAATTGGTCTCTTGTTCATGTCGTGCATGCTTTTTACCTTGAGTTTTGTGCAAAAAGTAGAGTTCTTTTGTTCTTGGGGACCTTCCGGCATTCACTATGCAAGCATACGACATCCGATCTGCACACCAAGAACGGCTGCCTAGCAGGCTAGGAGAACAGGATCACTAGGACTACTTTCTAAAACAGGTCTTTCAATGCCTAACAATGTCTTTACAGGAGGCAATGACTACTCAGACCTTCCTCAAATATACCTAACCTAAACCTGGGACTTCATGCCTTGGGCGCCGGTCCCCAACAAGAAAAGAAAATCCCCTACAAGTACACATACACATATAACAGAAAAACACGGTACTCGAAAAGGAGAGATATCACCTGGATAGGGCCACGAGAAGCTTCTGTGCAACAAAGGCTCCTTCCAAGCTCGTCTTCAAACCTATTTAGCACAGAACTAAAACAAGAAACCATTAACTGCACCTGCACTGAACAGACAACTGGCCCTCTTGGCCTAACAAAATAAAGCACTTCCTCTAAAGAAACTGAGCGGCCCTCTTGGGCTAACAAAATCTGGACGTAATATCCAAAGCAGCTAGCCTTCCTAGCTTAAAACTAGATAGGTCATTTTATTCCACGTAATACTGATGTCCTTGGCATATACATCACACCTATCAAACTGCCTAGGGTGCCAAGGATAGCATATAATAGGTCGACTAACCCCATGCTACTCATGCAAGTTAGGTAAAAGCTTGATCTTGTATTTTTTTATCTTAGGTTTTTTGTAGAGCTACAAGTCCAAGCCTTTCCACAAATAACTCATCAATAAGGCCGATCCCTTCTTGGGCACTATGAGCTGAATGAACGGCCTCAGTGGGCTCGCATGTGCCACATTTATTGTCATCCAAATAAACTAATCGTTCAAGTGGCTGAGTGGCTCCTTTGGCAAAAGTAATCATAGCTTTATACTCATTCGAACCTCCCCTATTTGGATTTTCACATAAATCAGTATTGCGACCCAAACTAGGTAGAGCTTCAAGCCTAGGCACATCACATGGGTGTATCCTAAGGCAGTGTATATTGTCAGACGTATATCTAGTCTTATCCTCTTGGGTGTTCGACAAAATATATCCAGATGGGATCCTTGGCCTTGCATCCGACACTCCTGCCATACTTTTGGAGATTTTGGGTTTCCAAACCCATCTCACATTTCCCTTAATATTCTTGCATTCCCTCAATTTGATGCACTGGTCTAACGAAATCAATGCAAACTTATCCCTATGGCACGTCCTATCCATGTTGCCATCACAACTACCTCTCGTGAAAGTGTTGCAAGCCCTAATGGGACTTACATGGCTTGGCACCTATTCGCTAAGAGGCATGTCATTACTACTCATAGGATGGCCACTCATAGGATGGCCATTTTCTGCTTTGAGATTTTGGCCACCAAGGTTCCCCTCATAGGATGTCTTGGTATCAACAAGTGAGTTGTCTTCTTGCATAAATGATTGGAAGCTAGGATGCACTTATACTGAGTGGGGAAAACTCCAAAATTTTTCCCAACATCTCTGAATATGACCCTCATAATCAATGGCATGCATTTTTGCTTCCCTTAACAACTTAGGATTCCGCAGTCCCACTTGGATTTGCGTATTAATCTCTAAGCCATTCAGAAAGAGCTCACATAGCACATCATCCGGTAGTGCACTGGCTCTTCTTGGCCAAAGCCTAAGAGTACTATCAAAGGCTCTAGCATACTCTTTAACAGAAAGATAAGACTCCTGTCTAAACTGCATAAGTTGCCCTAAGACCTGAATAATAGGGAGCTACTTTTCATACTCATCTAGAAATCTATCACAAGACTCCTCAAATGATTTGATCGACCCTCTTGGGAGGCTCCAATACCATTTCCCTTGCCTCTCCCTTCAGGGTACTTGGGAATACGAGCATCTGATGGATATCGTCGAACCCACTTGCAATGCAAGTTAGGTCATATTCTCTTAAAAGAATCATCGGATCCTCATTTGGCAACCCATAAAATATTGGGAGATCCCTATAAAGAGGAGGGATTTAGTCCTCTCCTTTGGGATCAAGACTGGGTCATGAAAATCTTCGTATTCCTCTTGACCTAATACCAGTGTGTTAGGGTCTTTAATCTCTTCCATTTCCACCTTTACTGGTGTGGAAGAGTCACTAATTCCATGAACTTCCCTTTCTGCCAACTCACAAAGTGGTTTAGGGAGTCCAACACTATGCAATAGGGAATCTATCCCATCATCTGCTAGTGGTGTTCTAGTAAGCCTATTCTCATCTGCCACCACTTTGCTAGAACTTAGGATAGGTCCTAATGAGGTCTTCCTTACTAACAATGGTTTTCCACACACATGGATGTCATCCAATGCTTTATGGATCTTGGCAATCACACTACAGTACCCAACTGCGTCGGGCACTAGTATCGGATGTATCTTTAGATCATAATCATCATGTCCTCCTATGCGCATATTAACCATCATTGTCACAGTCTTTTCTATGACATTATCATCATGAATGATCATAGATGACTGTATCATCTTAGCACTACTTTCACTTTCCCTTTTCTCTAATCTCCATGGGCTGTTAATCTTAGAGGTAGCTCCATGGGTATTTTCCCATAGTGACCCAAACTCAAGCATGGTATCACTTTCAGGGCAAAGGGTAAAATAGTCAATCACCCGACGTGTCAAAGATCCCACTAGACTGTTCAAGATAGAAAAAGTATCCTTTGGGTGTTGGGGATTTCTTGGATTGACTGTCATACTAATGACCAAGGTTTTTATCAGACTAACTTGATATCCACCGCTTCAAGGCAGCTATCGACCAATAGAATAAAGCTAACATGTCCCTTATGAGACCAAGATTCGGAGACCGATGCGTTTATAGTTTATAGTCCAACGTTTCCCTTAAAATCCTCACAGGGAGATCCCAAAGTACATAGGCATAACACCTCATCACACGCACATAGGGAGGCACTCCATCGACTAATAATCGGAGCCTCATTGCAGCTCTCCTACATCGCAAGGATTGACCCTTTGATGCGCTGCTAAACATATAATGCAAACGAACACAAACTCCTCTCAAGGTACCAATATTTTACGTTCCAGGATGTACCATTCCTCACTACAATTTTCCCTTAGGACCCAACGACTAACCTACAGCTTAGGACATCCTCTCACGCTCATCATTGGTCACAACCTAAGGAAGACAGGTGCCATGCATCCAGGAAATTTTTCTGATACCTTTTAATTATTATGTTTAATGCAAATCATGTATGGCTATGTGCTCAGACAAAAGAAATACCAGCATCGCGCATAGTGCATAAAGCATTCTTTCCATGAATTTTACTAGCGCGTACTGCGTTGAAAGGAGGCACCGAGCCATATGCTCATGCTACCATCCTCTTTATTCAAACCGTTTCCTATATGCCAAGTGCAATGCATAAATCAAATATTTTCTTTATCTTTTAGTGTTTCAGCCCCTCTTCATCCAACTCTTAGCATTTTGCATCATTGATCGGTTAGATAGGGTTTCTATGCATTTTTTCATTTTAAAATAACAATAAATACGCACAAAACATAGAAACGGGGACAAACCGAGGCCATCTCGTGCTTTGCCATCGATATACATTGCACAAACATGGATATAATTTTCCCTAATTTTCCTTAGCCCATTTTCTATTTCTCCCTATTTTTAAGCCCATTTTTCCCCATTTTTGGGCATTTTTCTCTATTTTTCTTTAATAAATAATGACTGAAAATGAAAATTGATTGTGAGTTGTGGCCCTTAGGTTCATTGACAGCAAAAACTCAAATTTAGGTGGTGTGACATATCATATTTCTCATTTATATAGCAAAAAAACCCAATTTAATCCTTAAAACGCGTGTTTTCCATGTATTTTAACAATAATTTTAGCCATGTAGCCTTATATTTTCTGATTTTCAGGTTGCAAACAGTTGAGACTCATGGCAGACAATATCATAATGAACTTTCATTCCATAAGAACAAGGTTTCATAAAGCAAATAGCATAAAAAGATCATTTTTTTTCATAAAAATAAGATTACTACTTATTTTCAGGTCTTGGTTTCTTGGTCTTGACTACGGGACTGATTTCCAGTGTGCATTTAATGCTTAGCATCTTCAAGAACAGCACTCTTCTTGCCTTCATCCATCCAGAAGCAATCCGGTCTCATCCGAATAAGCTTTCCTTCACCATTCTTCATTATCTTCATCCACACAAGAACAGCCCCTTAAGGGAGAGAGAGGGAAGAGAGAGAAAGACTAGAATTGGCTCTCTTCATTCAGGCCACCATTGTCCAGGCGAAGACAGGCGATAAGATCGGCCAAGAGGGAGAAGATCAGCCCCAAGATCGGTTGTATGTGGTACTCACAGCCTGCCATCTCCATCTCTATCCATGGAGACGCAAAAATGGGGCGTGAAGATGGAGCCTTCATCCCTCATTCTCTCTCCACGTTTTTCCACCTTCTATGCTTAAAATTTTGAAGGGGGTTCAAACTCAAAAGGCATGTCCAATTTTGGCCTCCCAAGTATCCACCTTTTCATATCTTGACCATTTTGTGGACATTTCCCCGTGCGGGCTCCAAATCGAGCTGTGAAAAATCCTGGGCATCCAGCTTGACATCTTGCATTGGCTGGAAACTCGTGAAACTCGCACGGCAGTCTGAAAATTTATCAAAAATCAACAAGTGTCACTGGGGCACTTTTAAAGCACTGGACGCTTAAAATCGTCCTAGCTGGAGCTGCCGCCTTCGACGTTGAATATTTTTCCCTTGTTATTCATAATTTTTAGTTATTTTTAAGCACTTCTTGACATCAAAACTCCGCTTTCATAAGTTGATGTACTAATACTAGCTCTATCACAAATGGATTGTGTATCCACAATTGAGAACTTGTTTGATACATCTTTCAATGTGGACTCAATCACCTTCTCCTCATAACCTTGAACTTTGGATTGCTCAAAACTCAAAAGGCAAGCCCAATTTTGTCCTCCCAAGTGTCCACATTTTCATATCTTGACGATTTTGTGGCCATTTCCCCGTCCGGGCTCCAAACCGAGCTCTGAAAAATCCTGGGCGTCCGGCTTGACATCCCACATTGGCTGGAAACTCATGAAACCCGCACGGCAGTCTGAAAAATTATCAAAAATCAACAAGTGTCGCTCGGGCGCCTTTAAAGCACTTGATGCTTAAAATCGTCCTAGCTCGAGCCGCCGCCTTCGACGTTGAATATTTTTCCCTTGATATTCGTAATTTTTAGCTATTTTTAAGCACTTCTTGGCATCAAAACTCTACTTTCATAAGTTCATGTGCTAATACTAGCTCTATCACAAATGGATTGTGTATCCACAATTGAGAACTTGTTTGATACATCTTTCAATGTGGACTCAATCACCTTCTCCTCATAACCTTGAACTTTGGATTACTCAAAGCATTTTCTAATATACTCTCCTTTATCAATCTTCTAATTGATGATCCAAGCTCACCCTCACCTAGATTTTCATTTTGAGCTTCCTTGCATAGAGATATTAATAAAAATGGAGAGCCAAGCTTGGTTATCTCAATATATAGAGAAAAGATACACAGAAAGGCACACAAACGTATCAAGGAAAAGGAGGTAGCTTAGTGTAGTGAGGAAGGATAGACAGACAGACATAGATAGATTGCATATACAATGGTCATGGTTGAGTGATTGTGAGAAAGAGGAATGTAAGTAGTTCTCTATGTTAATGAAGGTTGCATAATCATAGAAAAGAGGTCATAGTGGAGCCATGAGAGAGTAAAGAAATGGAGAAAGATAGTTCTCATATTTTAGAAAATTCAATTCTACCTCCAAAAACATCTCTAGAAAACAAGAAATTTGACCAATATATTTGTTTTTTTACCAAAGGCTATGATATAAAAAATCCCCAAAATATCTTAAAATAAAATTTTTGATTTTTCTTTTTTATTTTTTATCGAAATACCAATTACTTTATATCTACTAATCATTTTGTATTGAAAACCAAGCACCAAACTCCCATAACTCTCCTTTTTAAATATAACATTTGGTTAAAAAAGGTTTCTTGAATGAGGAGAGAGAAGGAATCTGAGTAAATCCTTTGTGGGTAATATAAAAAAGGCAAAACAAGATTGCAAAAGTGGAGAGAAAATATGATTATTTTACTAGTTTTCTCTCCTCTTTTCCTTGTTTTAAGGAGGAGAGGAAGGGGGAGGGGCTAAAAGTCCAATTTTTAAGTTTATTTTTTCCTAATGGGATATTTATAAATAAGCCTTGAATGCACATGATATAAACAATATACATATAGTGAATCCCCCAAGATGTTTGCTCTTCTTTCTTCCCTTTCTTTTCATAGCTATGTTAAGTTATAGGGAATAGCACAAGTAAATGTGTGTGTAATAGCTCACTTGAATGTGTAGGTAATGATATAGGTAATGGTGCATGTAAACTCTAGCTAATGGTGTAGTTAAATGTGCAAGTAAACACATAGATAAATGTGTAAGTGAATATACAGGTGAACTTTTTCTATATTACTTTGTTACATGGATATGAAAATTGTCATTAATGATAATGTGAAAGCATAAGAGAGAATGTATTTTCTTCTCTAAAGTAAAGGAGGATTGCATGCATCCCAAGAAAACGGGGGGAGGGAGGGGGGGGTTGTTATATTCAATTCCAATATATCTTTTTCTATACTTTTCTTTTAACTTCTTTACTTCTTGCTTTTTAAGTTTCTTGAAGAATATGAGATAGTGATAGCAAGAATTGAAGTAAGATTTGTAATGTTAATAGTGATGGTTGTAGGCATTTTAAAAAATATGGGTACCAAGGTTGCCTAGGAGCATGCTTGCTACCCTCCTAACCACATAAATTGACGACAATATTCCACTACATTACATTGAAAATCAATCATAACATTAAAGTTAAGAGACTCTACATCATTTGATACACTGTAAACACATTGCCACAAATAAATAATCATTGATTGAATGTCCAAAAAAGTATGATGACAACATGGCTAACATAGAATTGTAGTAAGCCATAGAATAGAATAATAATAGGCAAAATTTTCTATAAATATCACTCAATCATCTGATCCCATACAATGAATGAAAAAATTATATAAAAGTAAGCTATGTATATTAGCCAAGATAAAGCACACGACAAAAAAAAAGAAGGGTGCTCAAAGTATCCAAACTCCTACAATTGGTCATCATCCAGTTCATCTCGATGCAATGAGTCCTTGGAAGGGCTCTAGAACATAACCAAATATTAATCTAAGTTAGGCAATGTATAAAGAACTAAAATTTTGTTACACTATCAAAAGAGACATTATATACTAGACCACCATGCACATAGAGCTTGTCGTTGAGTGTAGTCATACCATGTCTTGTTTCAAGAGGCCGATGAGATTGCGATTTGTGATGGACTAGTGTAGCAAAGAAAAATCAGTATTGTTAAAATTAGTTACTACTATGAGCAACAAAAAAAATAAGAAAGTTATAGAAAACTTACAAAATCCTCAAGTTAGGTCCCATGTCCACTACTTTTAGGGTGATGCATGAGTTCCGCCTCTAGCCATGCCCTTGTCACCTCTCATTGCTGCCACCATTACTCTCGAGAGGAAGTTTCATTCTCTATGAGCTTCCTCCAATCTTCTTGTCTAGTCACTCAACTTCCCTGTATCATTGTTTACTATCTTCTATGTATCTAATCGCCTATAGGATATGTAGGTGCGAATTTGCTCTAGTATCCACCCTGTGGAGAAATTATTAGCTATGCAAATGATACTGAGAACTCCTATGCAAGGATATTATCACATAGTCCTTGCTACTCTTTGGTATGTTCTTCCATCTATTCAATATATTGTGTTGAAAGACTTTTGTAACACAACTTTCACATTCATGCAATGAGTCTCTTCCCCTCATCACTCATATACATAGCATCAATGGACATCTCCACCAAGTATCAGTAGCTTAGTGGAGTAGGTTTGATATACATCCTCTCCAACCTAATAGCATTGCTAAGCGTGACAGTGCCCATAAGTGAGGCCAATACATGTAGGAAACAAGCATCCACTTGATCAATGGAAGGGAGATGTGAGAATGCACAACAAAAATAAACAAAAACATAGAGACAAAGGAACAAAGAGAGACTACAAATAACAAAGAATGAAAGTTCAATGAACAGGAAAGAATATTGATACAAACAGGAAAGCGGAAGGAGATTGATTAGCCCCTATACATAATCCAGAGCATCAATGAGGGCATTGGATCACATTGATGGCAATGGCAATACCGAGCATGGAGGAGACAAAGTATCAAAGTGTGCACTTGCCAAGGAGGACAAAAGACTAGGGAGGATGAATGACTACCAAGGGGGGAGACTGGTTACATATAGCAATAAAAGCCAAAAATTGGCAAACCTATATTTGTATGTGCAATAAATGCTATCAGACAAACATTTAATGTTGGTCATACTCTAGAAATGCCAAAAGAATATTGGGTGGCCATAGGAAAATTATGACTAGCAAGGACAATGTCTGACAAGTGGAGGCAGACTAGAAAAAGTAGAAACTAACCTAGAAATGTACATAAGAAGCCAACAATTGAAGGAAATGCACAAAAAGGCATGCTCAAATAGAGCTACCTCCTCCATCAAAACACACAACAAACATGTCAGAGCTCCTAATGTCTTTATTTGACTCAAACTAATACTCATAGGTAAGTAGTAGATGACAAGGCATGAAATCATGACTAGTAACACCCCCTCTCAAATCATCTTGGATGTGGTGAAAGGCAAAAGAAGAAACAAATCTTGGGGTGGCAAGAGTAATGCCAATGTCAAGGAAGTCTATCAATATAGATTGTCGAGGAAGAAGCTCCTTATGATCCTTGGAAATCCCCTTTGAAACATTAGGGGCGAAGAAATCCATAACCACATCATTGATTTCATCCCTCTTTGAAAGTGACTGAGGGTATAAGGGAGGCACTAGAGAAGAGTGTGGGGAATGGGAAGGAACTTATGGGATAGATGGTGCACAAGTGATAAAGTGTGTAGCAATAGACTGCTACAAAGGACCTTACATCATAGAAGGAGAATGGAGCTTGTAAAGCTCTCTCTCCTAGGCCAACCTGTCAATAAGAGAGCTATTGTAAAAGAATCCTTGATAACAATAGCATGCTTGATGAAAATCACACGGGTGACAAGCCTCATAAGGCTATAAACAAAGAGGAGTGGAAATCCCAATTTTGGAATATATAGGGGTCCCACATGGTCGAGTAAGAATAGAAAAGTACCAATACCACTAATAGGCACTGATACAATGTCACCAATACTAATTGAACCCTGAAATGAACGTGGAGCATGTAACAAATCACCTCAAGGAGTCATATAACTCAAAATGGCACCATCCAACAACCAAGGTTGTGCAAAAGGCTCCTTATCCAAAGCATGGATATGAAGGAATACTAATTCATGGGTAACAATGATTGTAGAGCCAATAGAAGGCTCTAATGTAGATTCACACTTCACTCTCGGATGAAGGTGAGGATACTTCTTCTAGCATTTCTTCTCAAGATATATCATCTTCTCACAAATATGGGAACTTTGTCTTCTTTGAATACAAGTCAAATCCTGAGTAACTTTCTTGCTTCTTAGCCTTTGACTTCTTCTTCTTCTTCTTTTACGTCCCTCCTATTGATCCTACAACAAAGGCTTTAGTGGAGTGAGATCTACTAGCACTAACCTCTTTGAGGTGCTTGTCATAATCCAAGACAAGTAGTGATAACTCCTTCCATAGAAGTGTCTTGTAGGTCCTCGATGTGATAAGGCTGGTGTAGAAGACATCAAACCCAAGAGATGGAAATTAAGTCAAAAGGATGATAGCCATGTCTTCAAAAGATATCATCTGATCAAGAGAGGCAAGCTCACCCTTCATGTCCTCCAGCTTAGTGATGTGCTCCTTCATGGAAGAGGATTCATCAATACTAAGCATTTGCAACGTCTTCTCAAGGGAAATCTTGTGAGAAAATGTAATCCGTTGATAGAGTGATGCAAGCTTTCTCTGTTGAGAGTTTTGGGAATCACACCCATTTGTATACCTCTTTGTATGGAGTAGTGGGCAAGGGAAATGCAAGCAATCTAGGAGAAGAGACTGAATCCCATAAGCACAATGGTGGAAAGTGCTACCTACCCAAAAGACTATAAAGTATTGCACGTTCTTATCATTTGAATAGTATGCTTTTGTTCTTTGTCCTTGCAGTCAAGTGTCAATATCATTTTCCATACACACAAGATAGTGTTTATGAGTCCAAGCTTCCACCTTGGAAAAAATTCACTTGTGTGACACTCATTGCCTCTAAGTCTATGTCATCATGAGTTTAGTCTTTGTATTTTATCCTCCATGGTCATGCTCTAGATCCATGCTTCTCAACATGGTATCAGAGCCATGATGAGCATGAACGAATGCTTCTTGTGCCCTTTGAGACAATCATTTTCAACTCATTTATTGATTTAATGTCGGAGATTTGGTGCAGATTCTTAGCCATGGAAATGACATTAAGATTTTTAAATGGATGCCCTTCATGAAGAGTAATACGACTCTTGTTTCTCATTTGCTCTGCATGGAAGAGTTGTTTGATCTATTTGTAGGCCCAAGGAGATCAATGATAAATATAAGTATGTAGCATGTGGGTTCAACCTAAGGGATTTTTTAAATACCATTTTTACACATTTTTTACATATATAAGGGTCCCATATAAAAGGGTTACTTACAAATTGAATAGAAAAGGATTATGTTTTATCAAGCAAAAATTCATAGACAAGAATATTTATAAATAGGCCTTGGAACGCACATGATATGAGGGCATACGTATAGTAAATTCCACGGGTTTGAAGGAAGCCATGGAGCCTAGCTATATCCAAGTTCAATCAATGATTTCATTTAAAGATTTTGAAGACATTCCAACTACTTTGATCATCATGCAAATCTCAAGAACGGTGATATCTTTGCTAAAAGAAAAAGACAATACAACACGTACACATGTACAACAGGATGAGGAAAGACGTCATCTCATCCCATGCCCATCAACCTCCTGAGGAAGGCAAAGCACTATGTAGAGAGGCTTTTCGTGAGCAGATCTACAAGATTCTGGTCAGTCAACAGGATCAACAGACTTATCCTCAACGACCCCACGTATGAAGCAATACCTCACCTCAATGTGTTTCATCTTTGCATGGAAGACCAGATTCTTGGCTAACTGAATAGCACTCATAGAATCCGAATGCAGTGTAGGGATAGCATCAATACCAAGGTCCGCAACCAAACGACCCAACCAAATGGCCTCCTTGCAATGGCTGCAACATACTCAGCCTCTGTAGTAGAAAGGGCCGTGCATTTCTGCACCCTGGACATCCAAGAAACAGCACCTCCACCATAGGTGAATACATAGCCGGAAGTGGACTTCCTACTATTTGCATGTCCTGCATAATCAGAGTTAGTGTATCCCACGACTCCTATATCCTGGCTGCCATAGCATATGCACATATCTGCAATGCCCTTTAGGTAGCTCATGATACCCTTCACGGCATCCCAGTGCTTCTTGCCAAGTGTGGCCATATAGTGTGCGACAACACCAATTGCAAAGGCAATATCTGGACGAGTGGCTATCATGGCATACATAAGATTGCCCACTGCGGATGTATAGGGAATCTTGGCCATCTCGGCCCTCTGCTCATCTATCTGCAGATAATCATGGCATACATAAGATTGCCCACTATGGATACATAGGGAATCTTGGCTATCTCGGCCCTCTGCTCATCTGTCTGCAGACAATTAGCCTGTGATACCTTCACATAAGAAGGCAATGGACGTCCAGTAGGCTTTATGTCCTGCATGTGAAAGTGCTCAAGGACTTTATGAATGTACTCCCTCTGTGACAAGTAGAGGAGTCCCTAATGCCTGTCGCGTCTAATGCGCATACCAAGTATGTGAGCGGCATGTCCCATATCTTTTATCTCAAAGCTCTTCTTGAGCTGAGCCTTAAGAGCATCTAGCTCATCATGAGCTTTCTCTGCTCTATCAACATATCATCCACATAGAGGACCAAAATCAATAAAGAACCATCACAGGCTTTCGTCGTGTAAAGACACGGATCCATAGCACTCCTGCTGTAGCCCTATGACCGCATAAAGGCATCAAACTTATGATACCACTCCCTAGGTGCATATTTCAAGCCATAAAGACTTTTCTTCAATTTGCACACTAGGTGCTTTCTGCTAGGTTTTGCAAAGCCCTTAGGCTACTCCATATAAATCTCATCATGCAAGTCCCCATGTAAGAAAGCTATCTTGACATCCATATGGTATAAATCCAAGTCAAGCTGAGCAACCAAAGCCAAGACTAAGCACAGGGTGGTAACTGCCTTAGCCCAAAAGCTCTGTGATAGGCATGCGTGGCTAAGCACACTACGTACATGCTCCTAGATGGTTCTATGCATCCATTCAGCCAAGCCATTCTGGGGGGGGTGTAGAGGGCAATCAACTGACACTTAATACCCCTGACGCTTAATACCCCTCTCATCACATAACTACTCAAAAGCACGTGAGACATACTCACCCCCATTATCTGTCCTTAGGCATTTTAGCCTATACCCAAACTGGTTCTCAACCAATGCAAGCCATCTTTGAAACACAGCCAAGACATCGAATTTCAGCTTAATGGGATAAGCCCAAACTTTTCATGAAAAATCATCTATGAATGTAACAAAATACTTTGCACCACCCATAGACTGACAAGGCATGGGCCCACAGACATCCGAATGTACCAATGCCAAGGGCTCACTCATATGTGGCCTACCAGACTTCTTATGCGTAGACCTAGTCCGCCTGCCATAAAGACAATGCTTACAAGAATCAAAACATGCATAATCAAGGGGCGGTAAGTACTGCAAACCAGAAAGCATTTTCATTCCCTTCAAAGACATATGGCCCAAACGAGCATGCCAAAGAGATACATGTGGGATAGAACCCACAGACAAAACATGATCAAGGGAAGAAGCTGATATAATCAAGGGGTAGAGATTGCTAGCCTTGGCACCTCTCGCAATCACAAGTCTGCCACGAGTGATATTCCATGCAGAGTCTCCAAAATATACATGATATCCTACATCATCAAGCTGTCTAGCTGACATGAGACTGTGTGTCAAAGCAGGTACATGATGTAGATCCTGCATAACAAAACTGCTGCCAGAAGGAAACTGCAGTCTAACATCACCAATGCCCACAATATCAAGAGAGTTGTCATCACCCAAGCACACAGAACCTGAAACAATACGGTATGAATGAAACCACTCTCGGCAAGGTGTCACATGAAAGGATGCACCTCAGTCGAAGAGCCAACACTGTGCATACATAGAGTGTATCTTTGTCATCTGCGAAGCACTAGAAGAACCTGCTAGGACATAATCATCATCATCAATATCCTCAAGCTGCATAACATTGATCCCTTCAATTTTAACACTGGACTGATCAAAAAACTTATCCTACACTTTGTCTTTTCCCTTATCTTTGCACCTTTCATTGCGCAATTCATGGCATTGTGGCCTAATATGGCCCTTTTTCCCACAATGGTGACAAGTAACATCTGCATTCCTGCCACAAGATTTGCTACATGACTTCCCACGAGACTTGGACCGAGATTTCTGAGAATCCGATCCACGGCCACTACCACTGCCATGCTTTTGATATCCATCATTCTTGCCTCTAACTGTCATAGCATGCGACACACGAGAGGCATCCAAATTCTTATGGTTAGCCTTTTCCTACAGAAGAGCACTCTCAACATCAGATAATTTCAAGGTAGTAGTAGAGGCACATAATGCAGTGTGGAATACATCCCATGACTCATTAAGAGTACCAAGCAAGAAAAGAGGAGTGACATCCTCTGCAAAAGTGATGTCCTGCGAAGTCAAGTTCTTGAGTATAGCATGGAACTGGCTCAAGTGAGTAGACATAGTCACATTCTCCTTCATGCGCAGATCCATAAGCTGCTTCAGCCAATACATCTAACTTGCTGGACTTTTCTTGTCATAGAGATTCTTGATCTTATCCCACAACTACCATGCACTCTATTCTTCCTCAAAGACATTGTAATGAGCCTGTTCTATGAGAGATAAGACAATAGTGGACTTGCATAACTCATCAAGCTCAAGCCATTCCTCATCTGGCATAGTTGCAGGCGGATGCCCGCTCAACCTCAAAGGTTTGATCTGCGATTTTTGCACCAACACCTGCCAAATATGGCTCTTCCAATAAGAGTAATTCATACCATCAATCTTAATGATGTTGAAAATAGCATGATCAGTGGACGAACTCGCCATAATGCAGGCTAGAAGACTGTAGACAGTTCAAAACTGCTTGCTGTTTACTGCAGAAAACGACCAAAAATTTACCAAATCGAGGGAAAATGACGAGAAAATGGGAACCAAAGCTGCTTCCCACCAAGTACTAGTGAAAATACATCATTTCAGAGTGTTTCAGTGTGGAAAATCCATGTCAGTCCATACATATATGCTTACTATAATAAATTACAAATTTCAGTAAAAGAGAGCTAACAGTGCCAAAATCGAATCCCAAGGCAATCAGATACTGCCAGACCAAAGGCGGCATCATGCGGTTATAGCATAAGCATATGACAGTCGATAAGCATGAATCCAACACCCAAGTATGTCATACAAGCATCTGCCAGTGAGTAGGCACACCCCCCCAGTCAACGGGGCAAAGTGTTCCTGCCACTACCAAAACTTGGCACAAGTAGGTGTTAGTTCATAAAGATATGGATCCAAAAGTGAGACTCAGCTCATAAGCATACAGTGAACCAAGACATATAATGTATCATCCCCAAAGAGTAAGAAATCCCAAAGTCTCAAGTGTCTGTAACTGCTCAATAGCATGTAACGGCTCAATGCATAAAAGTACCGCCTTCTCAATGTCCGATAAGCATTCAAGAATGCTCCCACTGGCGTAAAGGCCATATGTACAAGCTCAAGAGCTCAAGCCAAGGCAAGACACAGTGCCAATGACATAAGTCCAAGACAATACATCAATAGTACATCCCGAACATGTAGGTGGTAGAGCATCCATAAGCATGTAAGACATCAAATACATCCCAATCCAAACTCTAACAAGCCATGTAACATCCAAGACTACTCGAGATAATCCAAAATGTATCCAAGGTAGAGCTTCAATGAGCACTCAAGCTCAACATATGCATAGGGTAATCAACCGTGATATGCGTATCAAGCCGTAGGCAACGGGTATGCATAAACCCAAGGAGCATCACTGTCAAAGCATATACCACTGTCAAGCACGAACCATATCAATGAGTGCGTAATATCAAAGCTTTTCCAAAAGCATCCGAAATGAAATCCAAGCTCGAAGTCGTACCCCAAATATCAATACTTCATGGCATATATCCAAGACATAGGCCAGAACCAATAGGCATAACCCAAAGCATGTAAAATAGCTTCAGCCCGCTTTTATTATAGCATGAAATGATTGTCAAAAACTCAAAAATTTCAGTCCCAAATCAGTGCCAAATGGTTGCCAAACAATAGGCATACATTCCCTTAACATGTAGGCATCATACGGGACCAACTGGGCATCAAATGATAATGCCGAGAAAGCGTAAGCATCAAATGTTACTATAGCACTGGTATAAACTGTCTATGGACTGTTATGATAGTCCCAAAATAGTGCTAAATCAGCCTAGAAGCAATGTCAATGCTCAGCATTCAATACCAAGCATCAAAGCATGTACAAATGCCTCAAATGAAGCCTGTGGAAGTGCCCAATGGCCTGGAGCTTGAGGAGGACCGGTGTGAAGCAGATGTAGATCAGCCTGGAAACATGCGCAAATAGTGTGCTGCTATCCTGGGGGGCCTACAGCCCACGTGGCACAACTGGGGTGGATTAGGGGCTCAAGTAGGTGCCCAAGGGGACACACACCAAGCCTCAAGGGTTCTTGAGCAGGGGCAATGAAGATATGAAGCAATGGAGCTTCAACGGTGGCTTCGCCAAACTGTTCACAGTCTGTGTGACTAGAGAACTGAAGTAAACCCTGAAGAAAATAATCAAGTACCTCTGATGTAATGCCCTAAAGGTGTCCAACAATGCTGGGAAGGTGCTCGAAAAGTCGGGGAGCGACGGGAGCTCGAAGGAGTCGGATATGGCTGCCGGGAAGGAGACCCAATGCGAGTAGGGAGTCGATGGGAAGTTCAGAATGCCACGAACCAAGCTCAAGAGTTGGGAAGCCAAGCTTTGATACCAGTTGAAAGGGAGAGACGGATCGAAGCTTGGACTCGAGAGCTATGGCGGGAGAGCAAGAGCAAGAAAGAGAGAGACAAGAAATGGAAACTCCAACCATCACAATGTGTGACCAGGCCTTCCTTTATTCAAACTGTCACTAAAAGAATAAATAATAAAGTGACGGTGACGGGCGCCCGCCACATGCAGTGTGGAGTGGCAGTGACTATCAGTGTAGTAATACACGGGCGGCTAGGCAGAGGTGCCTTTACCCCCAACAACTAATGCAAGAAAAGTCAATGAAGAAGAAGACCATAAAGACCATAAAGAAGACTAAGAAAAAGAAGAACATGAGGAAAAAAAGAGCTACAAACAAAGAAAAGTGGGCTACATCAATGTGAAGAAGGACAAGAAGATCTACGCTAAAAGAAAATTAAAAGCTAAATACCACAAGGGCCTACCGGTCCTTGACCCAAAATTTTACTAGATCTTTCTATTTGTATGTACATGCCTCTATTGCTCCTTTCATAAGCTTTTATAACTCCTCATGTAGCCTATGCACCATAGCCTCTACACATTTAGTGAGGCCTTGTAATAGCCCCTGGATGTCTGCCATGTTTCGGTGTACCCAACTTAGTAGGATGTTTTGTTTTCCCTGCAATAGCCTCTAGATGCTTCACCTATTTGTGGTATGCCTACACTTAGCAAGGTTCTACTCATGTCATCCCATGTACACTTAGTGTTTTTTTATGATTGTGATTGAGGAGTGTTGAGAGTTTGGCAATCACACCCATTTATATCCCTCTCTGTATGGAGTAGTGGGCAAGAGAAATGCAAGCAATCTAGGAGAAGAGATTGAATTCCATAAGCACAGTGGTGGAAAGTGCTACCTTCCTAGAAGACTATAAAGCATTGTACTTTCTTATAATTTAAATATTATGCTTTTGTTCTTTGTCCTTTTAGTAAAGTGTCATTGTCATTATCTATACACACAAGATAGTGTTTATGAGTCCAAGCTTTCATCTTGGACTAATTCACTTATGTGATAGTCATTGTCTCTAATTCTATGTCATCATGAGTTTAGTCTTTGTGTTTCATCCTCCATATCCATGCTCTAGATCCATGCTTCTCAACATGCTCCACACTTCCATCATGGTCTTCAACCTATAAACATGAACAAGGATAGAATCTTGTAAACTCATAAAGAGGAAGGATCTGGCTTTAGAATTGAGTTGGTCCCATAAGGATGCACAATCCATAGATGTCCCATCTACATGATCTTCCTTAGGATGGGGGATAGGATCAAAAACAAGATCCCAAAGATCAAAGGAATCCAAAACACACTCCACCTTACACAACCACAAAGAATAGTTGGAGTAGTCCAACCGATTCTCTTTGGGAACCAAAGAGGAAGTACATGCACCTAAATATAGGGTACCAAAGGATTCATCTTCACTTCAAATGGAGCCTTATGTGATAGTTGAATAAAAGGGGGACCATTATGAAGAGGAGATTTCTCCCTCCAATGACATTCACAATAATAATCACACTCCATTCGTGGGAGTGTCTAGAACAATTATTTCCATTTGAGTCATTAAAATTGGAGAATGGAAAGGACATCTTTCTCTTGTGTAATCACCCACAAAATAACTATGTTTGGCTATTGATAGCCCCAAAATAGAAGGAATTGGCTACAATATATCAAGATCTTGATATAGAAGGTCATCCTTATTGATGCCTAGTCCAAATGATGTCGTCCACTCACAAAAGATGGAGTTTTTAGCAAACACAAGGCTGAATATATACATTTTGGATGTGGATGGTCTCCTCTAAAGAATCAGAACCTTTGTGCAATACCATGCTTTGATACCATGTGAGTGTGTACAATGGAAAGGAATGGAAATACATAGACAAAGGGGCTGAGAGAGACTACAAGAAAAGAATAATGAAATCTACACTAAACAAGAAAGAATGTTGATACAAATGAGAAAGTAAGAAACTGATCAATCCTTGCATTCACCCTAGAGTGTCAATGAGGGCACTGAATTAGACTTATAATAATGGCAACACTAAGCATGGGGATGATGGAGTGTCAGAGTATACACCTATCAAGGAGGACAGATGACTAGAGAGGAGAAATGACTGCCAAGTGGGAGGGGTGGCTATATATAGTCATAAAAGCACAAAATTGACCAACCTATAGCTATAGGTTTAATAAATGCTAATTGGCTATCATTTAATGTTGGTCCCACTCTAAAAAATGCCAAAAATCCCAATTGGCAAAGATAATGTTCAACACATGGAGTTTGACAAGGAAAAAAAAAAAACTAACCTAGAAATGCACACATAAAGTTGACAGCTGAAGGAAATTCAAAAAATGAATGCTCAAATAGAGCAACTCCTTTATCAACACACATGAAAAACATATCAGAGTTCCTAATTTCCTTGTCTTACTTAGACTGAGGCTCATAGGCAAAAATGACAAGGCATGATAATCATGACTAGTGACAGGAAAAACTACATCTATCTCCCCACAACAACCACTACTGCCACCCTATGTACAATCTTGATAAGGGTGAGGAGCACCAACTGATTGCAAGGTTGTAGCATCTGTATCTCCACAACATCATCAAAAACTAGTCCTAGTAAGGTGAAGAGATGAAGCCTTTCGATCTCCATAGGATCCATTGACGCCACCATCTCACTCAACTAGGGTGATGGGACAAAATGGGGACACTACATTTGTCTCTCTCTAGCAACCATAGAGCCACCCTTTGTAGAATCTCAATAAGGGTGAGGAGTACCAATCGTGTGTGGTATGGTAGCATCTATATCTTTGAAACATCCTTGAGAGCTAGTCCTAGTAGGATGAAGAGATGAAATGAAGCCTTTTGGTCTCCCCAGCATCCACTAAAGCCACCATCTCCACTAGTTGAGTCATGTGTACCTAAGCCATCTCCCTCTATAAGCCAACCTAGAGCATTGATTATGACTACTTGAGATCAACACATCAAAGCATATTGAGATAGAACGTGAGGATGTCGACTATGAAAACTCAACATCTCCTTTGACTCTAAATTATGCCATTTGATTTTAGTGAGGGGTCAATGACTTTAAGTAGTAAGCTATCATAAGCAGGATTGGTTCTATGGCTCCATCTTGGCATATAGCTTGATATGCATTGGAAGACCTATGTAGATGTCTCCACAAAAAGAGTCTAATTCACTCTTAAAGAATTCTTGTATACCCATCTTCTCCATTGATTGTGCTAGATTTTTGAAGCTCATCTCCTCCATCTATTGCAAGTCCTCCTTATCCTCCACTTCTTGCAAGTCTTTCTCCCTTTCTTGTATGCTCTTCTCTTCCACACTAGGGACATTGCTTTTATCATGCTCTTGAGCCATCCAAGGCATTACAAGGACAACATATAACCAATGAGGTTGTTGTGGGTTAGGGTAGAAGATCACCTATATGGAACAATCAAGAACCAATCACCTGCAAAAGATATTTATAGCCTTCAATTTGTTTACTTTTTTAAAAGTAGAATATGTACATGCTCACAATGACTTAGCCAGACAAACATGTATCACAAATCATTACACTTCTCCTTGGATTATTGATTGAATTAACAATGTCCTTATTTCCTTCTATAAGATTTACTACACTAAGTTTAACAACTTAAAAAATAGCTGAAATGTATCTCTAGAGTAAGATAATCCATGATCATGATTGGTATTGTAAACTACTACATTTCCAATGCATTATACATTATAGATCACTACAACTAGAAAATACAAGAAGCACTTAAATCAATTTAAAATATCTTGGCTAACACAAACTTGGCATATCTTTGCCAATTATGGTATTTGAGTCATGTTAGCTTATCATCTTTGGTAAACACAACCTTGAGAGAGCACATCACACCCATTAATGTGTGGATAGACTTAATGATTTACTTCATCGTACAATCCTCTTTGGCAAATAGGACCCAAGGAGCACAAGGTAGTTGTATATGACCATATTCTCCTCAGAGAGCACACAATCATTGATATTGGCATGTATACTATTGTAATCTATGCCTAGTTTTCAATGGTTGCCTTATGTCATTACGAGACTCTGGCATTGTATTTTTTATGATACTTCAATTTAGGAAAAAATGTAAAACTATCAAAGAAATTAGTACATATTTTTATATAGCTTAAAAATCAATATATTATACACCTAAAGAAGGTCACACTTGTATCGCTCCATCCATATTTTGCTTGGATACTCAGGAGCGTAAGAAGTGGCTTTAAGCGGGGAACATAGCACCCATCATACAATGGTATGGAAGCCTTATCTTTCAATGGGTTAGAGGAATCAACATGCATGGGAAGTAATGTCTTCACATTAGGAAAAAAATGAACTCACAAATGGGCAACCCATTTTCACCCTCACACACATACTTCAGCAAATTTGTGATTCCCGAGAAAGTTGGAGGGCCAAGAAACCATTAAAAATTGAAGTTGATGTGCACTCAAAGTATTTACAACTTGCCAAGAAACCATTAAAAATTGCCATGATGTAATCGCTGCACATCAACTTCATATACAACAACTCATAGGACAAGTGGTACAGCTCAATGACATTATAATTCAACAAAACAATCAAATTATTTCAATGCAAAACACTATCCATGACATTGGTATCTCATATGAGGAGGCAAAGGCACAATTGGACGACTTGAGAAAGATCAACAACAAGCTAACAGAGGAGTGAAAACAAAAGAAGAAGCCAATCAATGAGTTAATTGTGAATAGTGGCCAGTGGAAGTGACGTATCAAAGCATGTAAGGTAGCTTAGAAAGAGAACCTAGGTGAGGGTGAGGTTGGATCGTGTATTTGTAGATTGCTGAAGGCAAGTACATTGGAAAACACTTTGAGAAATCCTAAGTTTAAGGCCCTGAAGGAAAAGGTGATTGAGTGCAAATTAAAAGATGTGTCAAATGAGTTCTCAGTTGTGGATGCACAATCTATTTGTGATAGGGCCAATATTAGCACAACAACTTACTCAAAGATATTCAAAGGTGTGAAGGATGGGTTTGTTCATGTGCTGAAGAGAAATAGAATTGTGCCTCTTCCTCAACCTTCAAAGTTAATAGAGGCTCGACGGCAACTTAACACAAAGGTTTTGGAGCTAATAGGAGATCCCATGCATGTTCAATGCATGGAAACACTAAAGGTTGGGACAAAAAATGCATATGAGGTGAAGTTCACCAAACTCAACAATTACTATTTAGATTTGTACAAGGTACATTTGACAATGATAATGTACTACAATATTTCTATTGAGGCATGTAATGGTAAATTACAATTTGTTATAAAATTAGATGAAAGTGAGATCGTCAAAGGAGTAAATCTTGAAAGACTTAGTGTAACTCTGATGAATAGAGCTTTACAATTTGACAAGAACAACCCATGAAAATTTAGTGTTGAATTCGAGCAACATGTGTGGTGGCTCATTGCATTTGAAGTTCCTAAGGAAACATTTGAGGTGCTGTAGATGTTCTTTATGTACACAAGCATTCCAAGTATCATCGATCGTCAAGACATGGTGAGATGCTCTTGATTGAATGGTATGGTCAATACTTGGTTGAATGGCGTCTTGTAGGAGACTTGAAAACTTTAAATGGCGTCTTGGTTGAATGGCGTCTTGTAGGAGACTTGCGTGTGTGCAATCTCCAATGGTGAAAATACAAAGAATCCATGCCTATATTGCTTGACAAAGAGGGTGGAAGGAAAGAACGAAAAGAAAAACTGGCAAAGGATGGAAGGAAAGAACAAAAAGAAGAACTGGCAAAGATCCCACTTAGAAGCCCATCTTCAAATTTCCATTGGATTGTATTCACATTTATTCATTGCTTTGCTTATAGGATGCAACAAAAAAAAGAAACCATTGCAACGGTGTAGGAATGTGGAGCGAGTGCTATCAGAAATTGGGCTATACAAGCATCAAGTGATGATTGAAAAAGATGAGAAGAGATCAGGAAAATCTGGTAGCTTGCTAAAAAATCCTTGCTTTGGAGAAGAGCAAAGGCTAGGAAGTTTCTTTCAGCACCCATCAATGAGGAAGGGAATGTCATGGTTCATAGGCCGCAGGACTACAATGGGTGGAAAAAGTTGCATTTTATAGTTCTTAATCAAAGTAATGGAGGAAAAATAAGGTTGGTCAAAGCTAAGGTTTGGATAAGTCTTAACAAATTGGCTCCTTACTTTGCAAGATGGTGTTTAACAATGAAGATAAACAAGAATTTATCAATGCTGTGCATAGCTTCTACAAAAATATGGTGGAAGCATGGGGCAAAAGCTCTATCACACATTACATGATGTATATTAAGTTAATATTTTAAAATTGTATGAATTGTATAAACTATTGAGCATAGTTTTACTCATGTGTGATATGTGTCTTTGTAGCATATCCTTGAGGCACATGGGCCATACTTTGCAGAAAAGGGAAGCATCGAAATTTGGTCCACACAAGGGATGGAAAATTCACATTGGATAGCATATGGTGCATACCAAAGAAAAACTGATCATGGTGGAGGGGTAAATGGTAGCAATCTAATGATCCAATTGCTATCTTGGTGGTATAGGATTACAATAGCAGATGAAGCTAAACTCTCGCAAAAGAGGGCAAATGAAAGTGTTGATGAATCGGTTGCATGATAGAATCACATCATGTCAATAAAAGAGTGCGTTACGAATCCTCAAGTGCCAAAGAAAACCATGCCAAGTGGCTAGAAACAAGGCTTCGACAAAAGGCAACAAATGGGTTCGAAGAGAGCTAAGATAGTAAGATGAACAATTTGTTCAGTGTGAATGCAATTCATAGTTTGAGAGAGAAAGAGAGAGTGTGCATCTATGTGAATGAGTCTTACAGTTTAGGGTTATATAAAAGAGGGTTTCACTTTCTATCTTATTCATTGAGTTCTCACATCTCTTGTGCAGGAAAGATGGCTAGGTCTAAGGTAGTTGCAAATAAGCTTCCGCTCAGAGCTCCATATCGTGTTCAACCCCTTGGAGCATCTACTAGCTCAGGATACACCCCCTTTTCAACCTAACCCACCTTCCTCAAGCCATCCTCACAAGGGTTCTCCTCAGCATCCCCACAAGAGACGCAAGTGGAAGCTAGGTACAGTGGCGTTGAGAGAAATTAAGAGGTATCAACGCTCTTTTGATCTCATTATTCCGAAGGCGAGCTCCTCGAGACTTGTTCGGGAGATTGTGCAAGACCTCTATCACATAGAAAGAAGGAGGTGTTTTTTGGCATAAGGTCAGGATAGACCTGATCACTTCACAAAAGAATGTTTACATGCTCTATAAAGTGCTACAGAGGCCTTTTTAGTTGACTTGATGATGACTGATGCTCAACATTGTGCAATACATGCGAAGCACATCACTATAACTCCCAAGGACTTCCAACTTGTAAGAAATCTTCAAGCCGTGAAGGATGCATGCATTCCAATGGAATGAACATAGTTTGTAATGTTATCTTTTTTGGCATAGTGTTATCCCAGTGCAAAACTATTGTATGCATCCTTTAAAATATGAATTAAATTTTTACTATTGTCCTTTGCTCTCAGCTTTGACTGTGCATCTTTGTTGTATTTTCAATTCTTACTTACAGTTTTTGTTAGCACTGTCACTTTCAATAGAAAAAACATGTAAAAATTTGCCATTTCTTGTTGCAGACTTTACTCCTAATGCCTCTATATAGTCTATGTGGTGCGAAGTTTCTAAGGGCTAGTAGTTGCAATGTTGATTTCTCAATTATTAATACATTCATAATTTTGGTGTGGGATAACTTTTAAAATATTAGACTGTATCGAAATGCGACAAAACTTCATGTGTGCACTCGTTAGGTGGCCAAGATGCAATTTTTTTAAATTTATAAACATGCAGATCCTTGGTCCAAAGTTTTTGGCATCTGGAGACACTTTCTTGCTTGGAGGACTAGGCAATGCCTAGAGAAGTGTGCTTTGGTCTAAATCCAAGCAACTCAGGAGAGTGGCTGAGTGGTTAAAAGTGACAGATTGTAAATCTGTTGGAAACCCTTCTTCGCACAGATTCAAATCTTGCCTCTCCTAATAAAGTATTTGAACATTTTCTTTATTCTTAAATAGCTTTCTTGTATTTAATGGATGTTGGGACAGACCCAAGCACTAGATAAGATTTGAATGCTTAAATAGCATTTTTTGATAGGAGTTTAAGTGAGTTCGTCGCAAACCATTTATTCCCAATCAAGGACATCTTTCCTCCATTCGATGACAAAACCAATAGTCAAAATCCAAAAAAATAGCATCATAGACCAAAATCCACACTAACCTATCTTTTCTTTAAAAATTATCCAATGAAATAAAAAAGTTATTTTTAAATCAAAAATAATAAATAGAAAAAGGGGCCAAATAAAATTATATATCAAATTGACTTCTAGCAGCACTAAAGAGATTGAACCCATGCTCGTAAGGCTGATAATTTTTCTGGATTTGTCGTTCTTTTACTTGTAAATGTAAAAGAAGCCATGATTATGAAAAAAGAAAGTAGCAAACTAAAGATAAACAAATTGCAATAGGTGCAAACTCATCCATCGTTAAATACTTAAACAAAAAATGATAAAATTCCACCACATATGGCTCTAATGTACTACAAATGCTAGGCCATATATAGATTATCTATTGTATGCAAGCATTAGGCATTTGTTGGGTATCTCTTAATAAAGGCAATAGCTCTTTGACTGTTTGCAGATAATAATTATCCCCCACTTCATGGTATTTACGAATGCATAAATTGGCTTTCCTTAAAAATCTAGTAAAAGGTTCACCATAAGGGGAACCCTTGGATAAATAATCTCTTAGATTATGTAATATTACCTGATGTAATTCATTTAAGGGTCTTACCAAAGCTTCCCTTCCCATGCTGTTATCATTTTCAGTAAGATATATAATATGATTAAGATGAGCGTCGAAAGGATTCTTCAATGTTTGATATTCTCTCAAATTTCTAAGCAATGGATCCATATTTTCAAATTTTCTTTAAAATACAATGGTATAGCAAAGACTTACTTAAGATTTGCGGTCTGTTTCTGATATTTATGGATCTTCTTTGAATAATTTAAGAAATACAAAAAATAATTTATATCACATAGAAGAAAGAATTGATAATAATTTCTTAAAATTTATTAACGATATCTGATCGTGTATCAAGAGATAAATCTATTGAAAATATAGATGTTCCAAAAATGGTTAATAATGTGATCAAGAAAGACCATTTTATTTGAGTCTATAGAAACAAATACAGTATCTACTCAAACTGAAAATATTCAATTAGATAATATTAGTTGGATATATCCTTATTCAAAGCCAATTCTTGTAACATTTATTCAAAGCCAGTCCTTGTATCCTTATTTAAAGATAGTTCTCGTAACCTTTATTCAAAGCCAGTTTTGATCAAAATGTTCACCTTATCTTACGAAATTGATGTCGAATGAGCTTTTTATTTTAAAGACGTAATTTTGCTTCTTAATGTAATTTTTAAGTTAGATCACGAATGCCATAAAGATATCCCCATTACGATTATATTAGAAGCAAAATGTAGTAAACTTATTTTTAAAGACGTAATCCATCTGTTAGCCAAAATTGGGTCTATTTACTATTGCAGCCACGTCAATTCTAGCTAGTCATTATTTGGAATGAGTGCAACCACATCATTCTAAACATTGTCTAGATTTTGCTACCGCATTACGGTTATATTAGAAGCAAAATGTAGTAATAAACTCATTGTTATAAACATTATCTAGCTTTTATTGCCGCATGTATTAGAAGCAAAATGTAATAGGTAAGTTAGGCAAGGCGAATCATCTTACATTCCGGATACTGAGTTAACAGGTCAGAAGATAAGGACCAAGACCCCAACAAGCCAAAGCCACTCTTTTGAAAAGACTTCTTATTGTAGTTATAGTCTTACCATGATCTGTTCTTTTGGGCAGTGCTTGAAGTGCTGGCCAACAATGAAGTTTTTCAACTTAACGTTAAAATATTTTTTTCATTTTAATTGATGACTCTGCTTGCCAATTGCATGGAATGCAAATTGAAAAAATAGGGGATATCAAATTCAAAAGCCTCATCACTTTCATTAAGAGAATTCAGCCTCATAGCGGTGATTTACAGTCATCAATGTGATGTGATTGCAGTGTTATGCGAAAACAATCCGGACTATCCAACCACATCTCTCGGTAATTTCTAGTACATATGGCAGAAAAATACACTTTTCACACATCGAGGTCAAAATGGCATCAGGTGTTTCATGTCTTATTAGAGTGCCGGAGATTTCTTACCTTACTTTAAAAACAAAAAAATGCAACTATACTAAAGTAAAGAGGAATTGGGGCCATGGTGAGTTCAATTGATAGGTTTAGAGTGATTTTTTTAAAACAACAAAGATTGCTATGGCGCAACCCGTTTGGATTGGCCAAAAGAATAGGTTCTTATTAATCGATTGTTATATAAACACAACCCTATTTGCACCTATCAATTACGAACTTGCTATTGTTATGAAAGGCAACCCCTATGCTAGTCACAACAACGAGTACTAAACCGTCGTTCCCATGGCTATAGTACCAGGAGTTGCTGTGTTGAGCCAATCCGTTCAAAGCAGTACTTTTGTCTAGCAAAAACTATTAGCAACATCCTTAGAATAGTATTCGTATCGTGAACCAATGGCCACTTTTTTGGTCGAAGGAAATGCCTAATATATAGTCAAATATTGCACTCTAATGCTACTATACTCCGACAACAAAATAAGAGAAAGCCCTTAAAGTTCGGTTCAATCCATCTTTTAGCATTGTATCTGATCTCTCTGTCCTGATTCTTGCCAAGTTTCAAATAAGCATTGTTTCTATTATAACTAACATTGTTTTTCTTATAGCATGCCATTTTAAGGCATTATAGTTGGCCGGTATGGTAATTCAAGAGATCACTGCTTATAATCTAGATATTTTTACTATAATACGAGATTGTTTTCTAAATGAAATAACTGCTTTACACAGTTAGGATGCTTAAAAGGTGATTAAAGTATTTTATAAAGTTAAAAAATATATGTAACCATATTTCTTTTTCTTCAGACCAAGGGTCTGCATAATTTTTTTTCAAAAAAATCATTTGGACTCTTGGCCACCTAACGAGTGCGCCTGTGAAGTTTCGTCGCATTCCAATAAAAGGTTATGTATTTACGATCACAAGATGGATAGTGCATATGAAGCTGCATTAACCCGATTTTGGGGTTTAAATGGGTTAAAAGTTAATTCTTCTTCTCGTTTTCACATCTTGCTTTCTTTGCTTCCTCCATTCTCTTTCTATCTTGCACTATCCATTTAAACCCCAAGAGGCAGAAAGTCTGGCATCTGTCTCTTTTCTATCTTGCCCTCCTTAAGCTTGCATAGCACACACCAAGCAAGCATGTCGTCGTTTCGACCGCGGAAAGACCTCATGCCAAGACCCGCCACTTGGAGCACAAGGTGGAGCCTCCTATAGTGCAGCAAAAGGTACTCCCCATAGAGCACAAGGACCACCATAGAAGAAGAGGAGATGGAAACCTGGCACTATCACCCTTCGCGAGATAAGGACAAATGTGCTTTCTGCCTAGAAAGTGGCCCCAGATGCCAGACTTTGAACATGTTAGTTGCATGCATCATTTTTGCCAAGATTTCACCGGTGGACTCCGAGGGACCCGACGCACTCTACCATCAAGTGTCGTCACATAAAAATATATGGTAGTTAGAAATCTCACCTTCTCCAAATCATCTTGTATTTTCATTTCCTTGTGTGTCAGCGAGGCATCTCTTTAGGTAGAGAGATCTACAAACTCCTTGGTCAGAAGTTGGGGCCTTGGTTCAAAATAGATCATGTTGTAGTGCTTTAAATTCAGCATCTGACACAAGGTAATCTTCTTCAAGTAAGGTAATATGCTCTTGTTCTGCTTGATGACACTCATTGTATCTAAGCTTGTGCCATCATATCTTCCAATATTTTCCATTGTCGAATGCACATCCATGTAATCATAATCAATCAGGTCTTCCATGGAATCCCTAACTAGGATGAAAAACGACTCTTCTTCCCAAGTATTGCAACACATCTGATAGAAGCAAGTATTGTGTACCATCTACTTCAATGGGCGTCAAGGTGGCAAGGCTGGGTTTGTCAACTTATGGCTATTCTGAATAAGATGGCACCATGAGAGCCAACCCTTGCTCTGCCACCACCTGATGTTCCTCTTCAACATTTATGAGCTCTTCAATCGGTTCTTCTCCCATGTATGTGATAGCAACAACCTGTGGAGTTGTATCTTGATCACTCTCCTCCTCTAGGGGTGTATCCAATGCAAGGAGGTAAATTGCCAATGCGCAATCACACTCCACGAGATCCAAAGGTGTTGTACTTGGTGCATTGCCCATGGGAACGTTGCATACTTTGTGCAAAGGATCCACATGGGCCTGATTAGGAGAAACCTCCTCATTGACTAGTGCATTGGCATTCCCAACCCATGTTACATGCTCGCAAAATTGCAATCTAGAGTTTTCTTCATTGAACTTTCTTTTTCTAATTTTGTTTCTCACAACAACAAAATATTGACTCGAGTTCCTTACCTTCAAGTGCAATGTCTGATTGACGAACTTGCTTTTGTCAATTCACAAACTTCATATACATGTATATCACTATATACAAAATAGATTCCATAATAATTCCCAAACCTCTTTGATTAGAAAAAGAGAGGTCTGTTATTATCTTTTGGCTAATGTGTACCATACATTTGCAGGTCATATTTTTTGTTACATCACATCATGAGAAAATCATACCCCAATTATAAACCCTTTCCCTCTCCCTCCATGCAATGATTACATTGTGCTAATCCTTGATGCTAGTCCATTTTGTGCTTCTAGTGATGCCATCTCTCCTAAGCCCATGTTAGCCCCAAGGTCCTCTAGTGTACACTCAATACTTGATTCATTGTCTCCTAATGCTCCAACCCTTTGCAAAGCCACCTACAACATGTATCAAATGACAACTCACCTCATAATCAAAATTCTATTATTTTGCATGTACACAAAAATAAACCACTTCAGCCTTTATCTTGGTGGATTTAATGTCAATCCTTATGCACCTGCTCCTTTCTCTCTAGGCCATCAACCTCTTTATTACACATACTTCCAACAAGGAGAGAGAGAGAGAGAGAGAGAGAGAGAGAGAGAGAGAGAGAGAGAGAGAGAGAGAGAGAGAGAGAGAGAGAGAGAGAGAGAGAGAGAGAGAGAGAGAGAGAGAGAGAGAGTGGCATCCATCTTCTGACTATGGCATAGGGGCACGACAAAGAGTTTCTATGAAGCTTTTCTTCCACTAATTTCAGCTTGTCTCTAACAAGGTTCTCGGAGCCACTTTACCATCTAAAGACCAAGCACGTTAAGACGACAAATGAAAGATCTATATTTTTCAAATTTCAAAAAGCATAAAAAAATAACCAAAAGATCGAAGGACACAAAGCTAGATTGAGAGCTTACAAACACAATACACAAAATAGATTATCATGCATATCAAATCTCCTTTCTCAATCATCATACTATTATCCAACAATGAATTAAACACACTTGAAACATTACAAATTTAAGGCATTAATTAAACATTTCACCAATTTTCAAAGAAGCTTCAAAAATTCTTGCACAAGTCAAATAGAATATCAATGTAGAGGCAAATGTAAATCCTTAAAATGTTGGCATATGGACACCTCATCTTTTCACATGCAATTAAAGATCATTCTTTGATTATTCCATTTTCCTTAACTTTTTTTCATTTTTAAAACTAAGTAATACAAAATTATTAAAATTAATGAAAACTATTATGAAACAAAAACAAAAAAGAAAAACAATGCAAGCATGTGAAGGAAAAGTAACACGGACATGGGAAAAGTAACATGAGGTTGTGCCAAGACAAGGAGAGCCATGAGGAGAGCATGAGCATGATGTGAGAAGACCCTTGTTGAGAAGGAGTTATGCTAGGAGGAGGTGAGTGCTAAGAGGAGGCACAGAGCTAAGCTATCAAGTAGAAGGAGGAGAGTTGAGTTGGCCCATTGTGTCTCTAGTTTATTAATATGTTATGCCATTAAGCACCAACATTAGTGTTAATTCATTATTAAGTAGTAGTTTATTAATGTTAGCGTTAGTTTAGTCCTTAGTATTGTGCCAGCCATGCTAACCCATAGTGGTCTACCATCATCTATACATGGTCTATAGTCATTCAAGTTGTCCATGGATAATGATTTTTCATCATCTGCATTTGTGTGATTGTCTTCCATCACCATGTATATATATATATAATCTTAGTTATTTACTAATCACTCATGGGTTGGCTTCCTATAGCTAAATCCTGATTTTTTAATAAAATGCTCCATTCAAAACTAGTATAATTCATGTAGTCATGTATCATGCCTACGAGTCAAATAGGGTTGGTGTAGGTGATAGTGTGACTCATGGTCATGTTAGAGTCAAATAGGGTTGGTGTGGGTGATAATGTGACTCATAGTCATGTCAACCTTGATTGCTACAAACTACGGTAGCAAGCTTGGCATTTGGGGGGAAAAAAATAAATGCATCCATTGCTAGCTATTAACATTATAAGCATTGGTGTAAAACGTAAGTTTAAATTAGTTTAATGTAAAACAAAAATTTTAAATGGTAGTTACCCAAAAGGTTAGTGATTAGTGAATTATTACACTAGTGATTAGTAATTAATTATTACATCACTCAATTAGTTAGTAATTAGTGTTACAATAATCTAGTAATGCACATTATTTATTAGTAATTTCAATATTATATAGTCATACATATTAGTTTGTGTTAATTTAAAAACTAGTATTTATTTAGTTTTGATACTTAATATTTATTAGTTTTAATAGTAATGTTTTTAAATAAGGAGAAGTAGTTGGGTTATGAGCAAGTTAGTTGTTAGACTTAAGGAGTTAGTTTTAAATAAATATTTATTTATTATTAAATAATTAATTATTCATTATTTCATCACTCAATTAGTTAGTAATTAGTGTTACAATAATCTAGTAATACACATTATTTATTAGTAATTTTAATATTAATCAGTCATACATATTAGTTTGTGTTAATTTAAAAAATAATGTTTATTTAGTTTTGATACTTAATATTTATTAGTTTTAATAGTCATGTTTTTAAATAAGAAAAAATAGTTGGATTATGAGCAAGTTAGTTGTTAGACTTAAGGAGTTAGTTTTAAATAAATATTTATTTATTAGTAAATAATTTATTATTCATTAGTATTATTTTTAAATGTAAAACTATTAATTATTTTACTTAAAATAACTATACTTTGCTCATTTGCTTTTATATCATTGTAGACTTTAATTAGCAAAAAATCTATAAGTTAAGTTTTAAATAAAGTATAGTCTTTTTAAAAACTAAAGCTTTAGAATCACTAGATCCCTAATTTTAATTGTTTTTCATTTTATGACAAGTTTCTAACTAAATATGATTCGCTTCAAAAACTTGTGAGTATCAAACAATCACTACAAGATATAGGCCTTATACCGACGTTAAAAGCGACGAAAATGCAAATAACAAAATTTGCCCCCGTTGTCGCAAAAAGCGTCGTTATTGGCGACGCCATAGAACAGTCAGTATCAGCGTCGCTATCAGTGTTGGTATTGGCATACACTGATAGCGAAGTTTGCGACGTAAATAACGATGCCAATAATGACGCGAGTAGTAAAATTTGCAATGCTAAGATGGTAATAGAAAAAAAAAATTGTGGTAGGGCAGTAGCATTGTGTGCTTTATTAGAGCCATACAAAATAGTTTCTGCGGTGTGTACAATGTACTTGCAAACAAAAACAATGTATACTGAAATCATAACACTGATACATGAAATAAATACATGATCGCATAGTAAGCGATTGGTATAATCATGACAAGATATCACTAATACATAGAAAATATCTACATAGATCAGGCGACTCAAAAATAAAGGTGTGTAAGCTCCAAGGATCCAAGGGCGAGCTACATATTCTCACCCTCTAAAAGCTCATCCCGCCGCAAAGGAGCATCGCACGGACTTTGCAGAAAAAGAAATGATACATCAGTCCACCATACATTAATGCATTCTAAGTAAACATGGTAACTACAGACAAGAAAGATGAGTGACTTACAGGGCCGTCGTGTCTATGCAATCGCTCGATCAATGAAGTGAGACCGTGCCTCTCTGCATATCGAGTCTCAAGGCCATTCGGATCGCGATTTGTAATGAAGTGCTGCAAAGAAAACAAAATGCTAACTGATTGTCAGTACAAAAAATATTACAAAAAAATAAACAGGAAAAACAAAAGAAAAACTTACAAAGTCCTCCAAATATGTCATGTGGCGGACCACTCTGGTCTCGAGTTGTGCCCTCGCCACCTCGCGCTGTTGACTCCAACATCCTGGAGAATCTGTAGCCTCCTCCCTCAGTCGGCACTAGTCATATGCATCTAACAACTTGAGCTTTGCAGCCCCACTCTTGATTGCCTTGCGTGCGTCGGATCGTATGTGTGACATATATGCACGCATGCAATACATCATCCAGCCCATAGAAAATCTATCTAATGAGGCTAGAACCAGAAACTCCTCATGTAAGGATGCTACTATGTAGTCCTTGCTCCCCTCCGGGATGTTCTTACAATGATCCAAGACGTTGTGCCGAAAAACTCGTTGGCACAACTCTTTCATGCGAGCCATCACCCTCCTCCCCTCATCATTCATGATGATGGCTCATGACCTATCATCGACTAGTTATCCATATCCCCTTGGAGTCTACCTAAGATGGGCCCTCTCCCTGGGTCCTCTCCCATCTGCGTCCACGCTCCTGGGCATATCCAGGAGACCCCTATGCATTCGGTGCACCGACCAGGGTAATATCTCTCGGAGTGACACCCATAGGGATGCCACTTTGCTGACGGCTGAGTAAAAGCCGAAGTAACTGAAGTAGACATCCCCACAGGTGTGATAAATCCCTGAGGTGACACAACTCCAACTGAACGATGAGACGGAGACATCGCATCCGTGCCTCCACAGCATCCACCTGAGCCTGAGCCACGCTCCCTAGAAGGGCCACGAGAGCGAGGAGTCGCACCTGTATCCCGTGTCGACCGTGGGCTCACTGCCTCTGTATCTCTATAGCATCCCTCTGACCCCGAAGCACTCCCTCCCTCTGGCCCAAGTCTGGAGCGTCGAGCTCGTATGCTCGAAGCCGAAGCATCCGATCGCACCGTCAAAGAGTTTATAGTTCATAATATAAATCATGGGATTCTTTTGAACATAGAAGAGCCTCACTGGAAGTTATATGAGGAATTTGCATACAAAATTCAGACATTATTATCCAATAACCAACTTAGTTACACAAGTTCTTTTGTATTTAGCATATAATTTTCAGTTATACCATGTATATTTATGAAAAATAAGTCTATGTGAACCTACAACTTGGTCAACTAGAAGTAATTGACAGTCTGCAGGATAAATCACATTGATTCAGGTGTAAAAATATAGTCAAAACCCAAGAAAAATGCCAAAAGTTACCAAAAGTCCACTAGGTTCACATGGGACCTAAAGTAATAGACTTAAGTGACCAGCAAGTGACCCGGGTAGGTCAAAAAGTGACCAAGGCCTGAGCAGGGAGAGCAGCCTGCATTTTTTGACGCAAAATACGGGCTGCACAGTCTGATGCACAACTGGAGAGAGCTGGAGCTATGGTGCATGATTTGGAGCATGCAAACTGAAGATTAACAGGCCCATAAACTGAAGGAGTAAACATGGTGAGATCTTCACTTCTCTGCCCATTTGATCTGACGAAAATGCATGTTGAAACAGTCTATAAAAGAGGGAAATCTGAGAGAAAAAGCCTGCTCTTATGCATGACTTCTCTAATTTTGTCTACCTCATTCTTGGTCCAATGAAGCCCGACTTGTACCCAAGTACTTGAGTGACTTTGGGGCAAGCAAAGGGTGAGTATTTTGAAGGTATATGGGCTGTTATGGGCTGAAATAACTAGTCATAAACATGACAGCCCACTGTTATGGTCCATTTTTATGAGCAAACAAGAGATTTATGTGGTTGTAATGGAAGGAAATGACCTCTTTTCATCAGGACTTCGTTCATTGATGATTAGAGGAGCTTCTTCATGAGTTTATGCACTCATTTTGAGCTTGATTATGGGCTGGAATTTTCTGTTTTAAAACAGGGCTGAAGCTAAAATTATGCTTCTTCAATTCATTTCATGTATCATTTGCCCAAATCTTGAATGCATTTGAGTCTATCAACATTATACTTGTTCCAAAGGGTTGAAATCCATCTATGTACTTGAAATAAAAGCCATTAGAACTTGCATTTGATATTCATAATTGGATTGAGAATCTAAAAATATCATTTACGATATGATGTATGTATCCAGGGGCATTTGATGTAATCAAGATAGACTTATTTCTTCCGTTCATGTATGCTAAGTACATAGTGAAAAAACTTGAATTATTCTTCCGTATCTAAATCATTTCTAAATCCCTGATCTTATTAAACCCCAATCTATTTCCCCTTCCTGAACCTTGAATCCTAAACTCCTCTTCTGCACTAAAGCCCCGGTGGTAGACCTTCAACCCTTAACACGACGACAGTGGTGAACCCGACGTGAAGGTCCATTGCAGAAGAAGAAGTGCAATGGGAGAATCATCAAGTTCGGGAGGAGATGCCTTGCAACAGCTGGTTCGTCTAATGCAAGAAAGCCAACAACAACAGTTGCAATTTCAGCAGCAGTTGCAATTGCAACAACAACGGAGACAAGAAGAAGAGCGGATTGATGCTGCTGCCATTAAAGCCTTAGAAGCAGTTGGACAAGAGCTCAAGCAATTTAATGGGCAAAATGTATCCTCTTTTATCCGCCTTTATACTAACAAGATGGTCTTCTTTGAAGTCCCTCAACATGCCTGGAGCCGTTATTTTGCCCGTATGGCTGTGCATGGTCTCCAGGACTGAATTCATGGTCTTTTCCAAAAAGATGCAGGATGGACTGTGTTCAAGAAGGCACTTCGAGAAGAATTTTTCCTTGAAGATTCTGGCCTTATGACAAAGAACCGAATGGGTCGAAAGGCCCAATAAGGGTCTAACCGCCACTGCTCTTCATCGAGAATTTGAAAGCAAATTTACCCAACTAGATCCTGACGACCAACAAGGTATGGAAAGTCAAAAGATTGAATTATTTCCAAAGGTTGTAGATTCTTCTCTTCAAGAGAAATTAATTGATCGACTTGAAGACCCTGACTCTGAGACGGGATTGAAGACTGCTTGGAGTGATGTCACTGAAGCAGTTAATATGATTGCTCGAAGGGAGTGATTGCGCCTAAGATGGGGATCAACCCCTGCAATAACTGAATCTATGAAGGAGCCTGTTCCAGTTTCTCGACCTCCTGTCTCTATGGCCGAGCAATCAAGAAATTCTGTTGTTCCATCTCCAAAGAAGGATGTCATGGACGAGCTAATTAAAAGCATGCGGGATCTCCATCTTAATCTAATGGAGATTAATTCTAAAGTGGAAAGGCTTGATGTAAAAGTAGAAGAAAGGGGTCGGTCAACTGCCCAAAGGCTTGCACCAGAAGGCTTCAAAAGACGCTGTATTTGGTGTGATAGCCTTCAGCATGACAAGAGGGAGTGCGGTGCATTCCGTGAAGCTGAAGCACAAAAATTAGTCTTTTGGAAGGATGGTAAAATTCATGCAACCGAAACCGAGCTTCCTCTTGAGCCAAACTTCGGCAACGGTGGCATGAAGAAAAGATTGGAGGATTTGGCAACAAGAACGGCCTATGCAGCTGTTGATGCTACAACTTATGGGCTGCAAATTGAGCCAACTAATGAAATTGTTAAAGTATGTAAAACTAATGCAAAATCTAAAGTGTGGACGCAGGACTTGGAACGCATGGAGCAAGGCAAGGCAACTAAAGATGATTTAACCATTGCCAGTAGAACTGGTTGGTCTGAGCCTGTGGATTCATTTTCAGCTTTTTCTCGGTTAGCTGAAATTAATAATCAAGAAGCCATGATAGAAGAAAAGAGAAGAAGATGTTGCCGGTCCTTCTTCTTCAGGACTGACTAAACGCATAACAAGAAGTAGACCAGACCAACAGAAGGCTATTGAAAATCCGCCGCCGCCAGAGTTCGACATGGGAGATGCCCCTCAAGCAAAGAAGACAGAAGGAAAAAGAAAAAGCAAACAACCTAGTTACAAGTTGCAGTCTGACATAGAGACCGGAACGGATCTTAAACGGATCCTAGAAGAAAGGATTCTTGGAAGTAGAATTGAATTTACATTAGGTGAAATTCTCGGTATTACAAAACGAGGATTTCATGATGTAATAATTGATGTAATTAAACGAAAAAGACAATATGTTGGTGAGGAAACTGAAGAATCTATACATGCTTTTTTGCAAGTATTTCATGTGTATTTGCAAGATGAAGAGAATCTGAAAACTCAAGGAATTCGATTGGAGGCAATCAAGGAATTGATTGCAGCCATAGAAGCCACAGATGAAGACATTTATGAAGCAGAAACTGAAGAAGCCATTATGGTGGGGACTTCTCAATCTAAAGTGCAGCCCATACGTAAGAAAGAGACTGTTCTTCACAACATGCAAGAAGAAAAAGAAGCTCACTTTATTCCTAGTAGTCACTACTCCCGTATCCATTGGGCAAGGGCGAATACTGAAACTGTTGTTAAAATCGGTGAAAAAGAAACTCCATGCATTGCCCTTATAGACCATGGTTTGAAAATTAATGTTATGTCAAGAAGTTTCTATGAGAATGGCGGATGGCCTATTGATGTGAACCCAGGATGGTACATGAAGGTAGCCAATAACTCTTATGGTGATCTTTATGCAGCATGTCCTTATGTACAAGTTACTATTGGTAATGTAAAAGATGAATTTCATTTCTTTGTTCAAGATTCCTACAGCTATCCTATCATTCTTGGACAACCATTTATTTTCGAGTCTCGTTTAGAGACAAAGGCTCTTGATGATGGTTCATCATATGCTCGGATAAGAAGTAAGGATAATGACAAAGCTGCCCAATTCCTGACCGTCTGTGTTAATCACCACCGGAATAGGGATCGATTGAGAGATCATCATGTTCCTCCTAATTCCCGCGAATTTAAGGGTTTTCGGGTAGCACTGCTATAAGTGGAGGCTATGGCAGTACATCATGTCACAAAAAATTGCCTCCACATATAAAGGAGGCAAGGCCAAAAGCTGATTTGCAGGATTTTACAGCCAATAGTGTGGGTTGTTATAAATAGTTTTCAACCATGAATAGGGCTGAAAGAAAGTATTTGAGTCATATGGAGTGAGAGCTGAAGCAAATTGATGTTTTACCTAAAGATGAAGAAATTTCAGGACTATTTTATGGGCTGAATTATAATGATACAATGACTGAAATTTATACAGCCGTTCATGCTGAAAATCAAGCTAAAAATCGGTCCATACAGGTATGTACATTGGATATGTATGACATAATTCAAGAATTTGCAGATTATGAAGCTTTTGGATAGCCAAACAAGGATGAAGTAAGAGTAGAAACAAAGTATAAAATAGTTGATAAAAAGGTTAAGTCGGTAGCTACTCCTCTACCGCCTGAAAGCGAAGGACTAGCAGAAAGGGTATCCAAACAGCCAAGCCTTCGTGATACTAAAGATATTGGTCACCAATTTACAGTAGAAAGTCTACAAAAGCTGAAAATTGGTGAAGACTCTTTCCTCTTGCCGGCTGAAAAGAAAATCTTCATGCACATGTTAAAGAATCATGGTAAAGCCTTTTCATTTTAGCCACATGAAATTGGATGCGTGGATCCAAGCATTGTAGCACCAATGGTGATTTTTACGGTCCCACATGCTCCTTGGAATCTTAAACCAATTCCAGTTCCAAGAGCTCATTTGCCTAAGTTATTGGAACTTCTAAATGAAAAGTTAAAAATGTGAATATTGGAGCTATCTTCAGCTCCATATTCCAACCGATGGTTTACTGTATCTAAGAAGAATGGATCTTTGCGATTCATTCAAGATTTACAACCCGTCAATAAAGTCACTATTAGAAATGTTGGATCAGGGCCAATTGTTGATGAGTTTACTGAAGCTTTTGCAGGTAGGGCAATCTATTCCATGGGAGATTTATATTCAGGCTACGACCAATTTCAGGTTGCTTTGGAAAGCCGTGACATTACCACAATGAAGACGCCTCTTGGCCTAGTCCACATGTGTACTTTACCTCAAGGGGCTACGAATTTAGTAGCTCACATGATGAATGCTATGCATAAAGTATTGAGGGATTATATTCCTCAATTGACTCTTCCTTTTCTTGATGATGTTCCAATCAAAGGATATAAAGTTCATGAGAAAAATGAAGAACCCAACGAACTTGGATGTTGAAAGTTTGTTTCTGATCATATTAATGATTGTGCTCAAATCTTGTCTAAACTAGAAGAAGTTCATCTTACTCTTTCAGGAGCTAAATCTGTTTTTGGAGTTGAAGAAGTCCTTGTGGTCGGACATATGTGTGGTCCATATGGCTGAAAGCCTTCTCCATCCAAAATAGATGCTATCAGTAAAATGCAGGAAGAATGTACAAATGTTTCAGAAGTGAGAAGATTTCTTGGTGCATGTGTCTTCTACCTTATTTGGATACCACATTTTGCTCATGTTGCTGAAAGTCTTTATCATCTTTTAAGAAAGGGCCAAAGGTTTATATGGGAAAAAGAACACACTCAGGCTATTCTGAAACTCAAGAAAATGCTGATTTCAGCCCCCACTTTAAAGAGGGCTAATTACTCTAATGGACAGCCCATTATACTCACAGTGGACACAAGTCCTATTGGAATAGGATGGGCAATTGGTCAAGACGACCTTGAAGGCAACAAATATGTAATCCGCTTTGGAGCAAAGGTTCTTAATGAACGACAAAGAAGGTATGCTCAAATTAAAAGAGAACTTTGGGGAGTAGTAATTGCATTAAAATGTGACAGGGAGTACTTCATGGGCGCACACATTATAGTTGAAATAGATTGCCTTCCACTCTTGGGCATGATCGCCAACTGTTCCACTCCCGACATAGCCATGCTAAGATGGATAGCCTATATTAAATCCTTAAATCCTGATTTGAAACATATTGCACGTAGAGATAATCCAGTTGCTGACATGCTTTCGTGTGCCAGATATAGGGATAAAGAAGAAATGATGGATAAAGAAGAATCAGAGTTTAAAAATGATGCTGTAAATGCAGGTACAAATCTGAAAACAGCAAGTATAACTGAATCTAATGTTGATTCAGGTGTCAAAAATGCAGGTACAACAAAAATTTCAGCAAGTACAACAGGTTCAGCTGCTAAAACAAATTTTACATCTGCAAGGAAGGATGAAACAACCAAAGAAGGACAATGGACAGCTAGTAAACATCATGTTCAATGTTATGTTATGGTTTGTTCACACTTTAAAGAAGAATATTATGCAGATGATTGGCTAAAAATTAGCCAATTTTTTAGCACTATGACAAAGAATAAAGATTGGACTAATGAAGAGTTCAAAAGAATTAAGAGAAAAGCTTATGGTTTTTTTCTTAAAGATGGTTACCTTTGGAGGCATGCGAAAAAGAAAGGAAGGGCGTCTGTTCGTGTCTTAGGAGATAAAAAGACTCAAAGACAGGTCATGCAAGAATTTCATGAAAGCCTATTGGCTAGTCATAGAGGCATATGGGGCACTTTTGCCAAAATAAAAGAGAAATTTTGGTGGCAAAACATGTATAAAGACATTGAGCATTTTGTTGAGTCTTGTCATGTTTGTCAAATGTATTCTATGGTAAAGCATAGAGATGGGCTTCAGCCTACCTATCCTTTATCCATTCACTATAGATGGGTTATTGATTTAGTAACCATGCCTACAGGAATTTGGAACATGAGATATCTAGTACTTGCTAGAGAATATCTCACAAATCAAGTGGAAGGAAAAGCCTTGACAACAAAGTCTACTCATGCTGTTTGTAGATTTCTACTTGAAGAAGTATTTTGCAGGTATGGATGTGTTGCTAAAGTAACTGTTGATAGAGGAGAATTGGATGCTGATGAGGCTCGCCATTTCTTTGCTCAATTGGAAATTAAGCTATCTCTTACTTCAGCTTACAACCCTGAAGGCAATGGTAAGAGTGAAAGAGGTCATCAACCAATTCTTAAAGCTTTAGCAAAATCATGCAAAGGAAAGATAAAAGAATGGCCTAAGATGCTACCATTCGCATTATGGGCTGATAGAACTACCTATAGTGCAGTGACAGGATATATGCCAGCTGAACTTATATATGGACAGCCACCTGTTATGCCTATTGAGGAATCCATTGTCACATGGAGTATTTTACCTTAGGATGAAGGCATGAATAGAGAAGAGTTGTTGTCCTTGCGCATAAGGCAACTCGAAAGAAGGCCAGAAGATGTCAAAATAGCCATTGAAAGGCTGAAAACAGCAAGATTAAAGAATAAGAAGAGGTTTGACAAGCATCATCGACTCCGTCCAAGAGCTATTCAAGAGAATGATTGGGTTATTGTCTATGATAACAGCCTGGACAATCAATATAGTGCTCATAGGAAGTTAGCCAAGCGATGGTTTAAACCATATATTGTAAAAGTAGTACATAATAATGCTGCTTACTCTTTGGCTAAAATGGATGGAACCATGATCAAGATTCCAATAGCCAGAAAACGAATCAAACTCTTCAAACAAAGAGAATCTTCAACTTATGAACTTGATGACTTAGATATGAGCCCTCTACTTGAAGACATCCAGGAAGAAAAAGACTTAGAGAATGAAGATGAAGAAATATTAGAAGAAGACCCTCCTTGACCTGTAATCTTATAAAAAATGGCACATGCCAGAGGATGTGCAGGTTAGAAGGGGGTGAATGTCAAAGACTTTACTGTTCATAATATAAATCATGGGATTCTTTTGAACACAAAAGAGCCTCACTAGAAGTTATATGAGGAATTTGCATACAAAATTCAGACATTGTTATCCAATAACCAACTTAGTTACATAAGTTCTTTTGTATTTAGCATATAATTTTCAGTTATACCATGTATATTGATGAAAAATAAGTCTATGGGAACCTACAACTTGGTCAACTGGAAGTAATTGACAGTTTGCAGGATAAATCACATTGATTCAGGTGCAAAAATATGGTCAGAACCCAAGAAAAATGCCAAAAGTTGCCAAAAGTCCACTAGGTTCACATGGGACCTGAAGTAATACACTTAAGTGACTAGCAAGTGACCTGGGCGTGTCAAAAAGTGACCAGGGCCTGAGTAGGGAGCAGCCCGTATTTTTCGATGCAAAATGCGGACTGCACAGTCTGATGCACAACTGGAGAGAGCTGGAGCTATGGTGCATGATTTGGAGCATGTAAACTGAAGATTAACAGGCCCATAAACTGAAGGAGTAAACATGGTGAGATGTTCACTTCTCTGCCTATTTGGTCTGACGAAAATGCATGTTGAAACAGTCTATAAAAGAGGAAAATCTGAGAGAAAAGTATTCAACCTGCTCTTATGTACGACTTCTCTCATTTTGTCTACCTCATTCTTGGTCCAATGAAGCCCGGCTTGTACCCAAGTACTTGAGTGACTTTGGGGCAAGCAAAGAGTGAGGATTTTGAAGGTATATGGGCTGTTATGGGCTGAAATAACCAGTCATAAACATGGCAGCCCAGTGTTATGGTCCATTTTTATGAGCAAACAAGAGATTTATGTGGTTGTAATGGAAGGAAATGGCCACTTTTCATCAGGACTTTGTTTATTAATGATTAGAGGAGCTTCTTCATGAGTTTATGCATTCATTTTGAGCTTGATTATGGGCTGGAATTTTTTGTTTTAAAATAGGACTGAAGCTAAAATTAAGCTTCTTCAATTCATTTCATGTATCATTGGCCCAAATCTTAAATGCATTTGAGTCTATCAACATTATACTTGTTCCAAAGGGTTGAAATCCATCTATGTACTTGAAATAAAAGCCATTAGAACTTGCATTTGATATTCATAATTGGATTGAGAATCTAAAAATATCCTTTATGATATGATGTATGTATCCAAGGGTATTTGATGTAATCAAGATAGACTTATTTCTTCCATTCATGTATGCTAAGTACATAGTGAAAAAACTTGAATTCTTTTTCCGTACCTAAATTATTTCTAAATCCCTGATCTTATTAAACCCCAATCTATTTCCCCTTCCTGAACCTTGAATCCTAAACTCCTCTTCTGCACTAAAGCCCTGGTGGTACACCTTCAACCCTTAACACGACGAGAGCGCTGAAGTAGATCTAGCAGAGCACCCTGACGAAGATCGAGATAGCTCATGGTCTACCATATCTCTGAATCTCACGATCTAGTCTGGAGACATGCGTGTGAAGATATCCTGTAACTCCTCATCGCTCATCCCTCGACTCATCTTGAAAATGTCACCTGTACAGATAAAAGATGATGTTAAAATAATCAATTTAAATCATACAAAGCACAGTAATATAAATCCTTTTTAAAAAAATCTCACTTAAAATGCATATCTTATGTACCATTATAAGCGATTGGTCAACGAATTGAGTAAGTGGATGCTCCAAGTATGAAGTATCCTATGGTCCCATGTCAATCTCTTGATACAACTCCGCATACACTGGAAGGTCGATAGACATGTCACCACAAAAGGATGAGTCCACCTCGTTCTCAAAGAATTCTTGGACTCTTGTATTTCCAGCATTGTTAACCGATGTTGACTCCAAGCTTTCGATGGCCTCCATCCCTTGCAATATCGACCCCTCTATTTGCATATTATCTTCATCTATGCTCGGAACATCACTTTGATCATATACTCTCGCACTTCGGGGAGTTGAAGGTATAACATACCACCATCGAGGTTGTTGGGGGTTTGGATAGAAGATTATTTGTTCACAAACAAGTACAAGAGAGTTCAAACCATTGTGACATAAACCATGTCGTAATACAATTAGCAAACAAATGAGTCCATGCACATGTTCACAATGGACCGGCAACACAAAGGTGTCGCGCAAATTCGTCCATTTTTTTTCGAAATCTATTTTGAGAAATCCAGATGGACCTCGTCGAACTGTTGCTCCAGCTCCTCCAAGTACCACTTTGAACCACTACACATCAAATATTATCATGGAGAAGCTACGGTAATCCACCATAACAATACTTTGCAAGTTCCCAAAATACTCAATCTTATCCACAACCGTGTTTGGATCCGTTGCTCGTCGCCAGCTCTCTTGCTCAAACCTTGCCATGATACCACAATCCATTGTGGAGCGCATTTTGTCAATACGCTCCATGCGAAAATGTCATCCGCGCGACCACGCTGCACTATATATTTTGTACTGTACATTGAAACACTCAAATTAGAAGTCACATATAATATTTAGATACGATAGATTCTAAACCCCTCTGTTGAGATATCGAGCTCCACTCGTGATATGCCAGGGTGACTGTTGTGCATTTATGTCACCGACTTGTTAGCTGTAGATACGGTTGATAGCCCTCGGCGACCCTGTTTTTTTTATTTGAGGCCATTTCGGGGCCTGTTTTGGAGGCAGAAGTTTTCTGTACGCACTCAGGAAAAGGCCCAGTTTTATGCTGTGCGACCACTGTTCTATAGGTCGGTGAAAAGTTACTGTAGAAATTGCATCGTATGCCTGTGCGTAGAGACATTGGGAGTTACAAAATCATCATTGTTGCCTATTGATGCAAAATCGTCACTAGGAAGTGACTGTGTGGTCAAATACCACTTTCGTCAGTTTTGCAGATTTGCCCTTGTGAGGCTGAAGCTGTGTTCTTTGCAATGACAGAATTTTTTACAGTGTTCTGTAATGGCGTTTGATTCTCTTTCACAGATTGTCACTGAAAATCTTGACAAGAACAACTTTCAAGCATGGAAGTTTAGAATGACGAATTTCCTTATGGGAAAAGGATATTGGAAATTTGTTGCAGGAAATGAAGAACCAGTTCTTCCTGATGTTCCCAATCAACAGCAAATGCAGGCATTTAAAGCATGGCATGAGAGAGCCAAAAAAGTTATGTACTGGATGTCTATCAGCATTTCAGACTCTATGATTGTGCATATTCAAGATGCAAGCACGCCAAAGGAGGCATGGGATACTTTGTAAAAAATGTATAGCACAAATACACAAGCCAAGAAAATACAGCTCAAGCAAGAGTTGCACAATGTGCAAAGAGAAAATATGAGCATCAATGACTACCACATGAAGGTGAAGAAGATTACAGATGCACTTGCTTCCATTGGATCGCCAGTGGAAGATGATGATTTCTGTGACCTTGAATGGTCTAGGAAAGGATTACGCACAGTTTCGGACATCCATTTCGGTTCGTGAAAGATTTTTTAATTTTGAGGAGTTGATTGCTCTTCTAATTTCTAAGGAGCAGAGAAATGGTGGTGCAACTTCTTCAGGAGGAACTTTAAAAGAAGCTGTCTTCTACTCAAATGCTGGAAGAGGTAGAGGCAGAGGTAGAGGAGGCCGATCTGGAGGCCATGGTATAAATCAGAATATGCAGCAGACTCAAGAAAACCAGTCCTATGGAGGAGGACGTGGTAACTCTAGAGGCAGGGGGAGCCAAAGAGGTCGTGGTGGATGGCAAAGAGGGCAAAATGCAAACAACAATGTTGAATGCTACTACTGTGGTAAAATGGGTCATATGGCTAAAGACTGCTATAAAAAGTAAAATGACATCATGAATGAAAATTTACAAGGAAATTATGCATCTTCTAGTAGACAGGGTGATGACAGAAATGAGCATTTGTTTATGGTGCAGTACATGAACAATTCTGTGACAAGTGTAGAAGAAAGCAACGATGTATGGTATGTTGACTCAGGTGCATCAAACCACATGACAGGTCATACAGAATGGATGGAGGATGCAAGAAAAATAGAAAAACCAGGATTTGTGGATGTTGGATCCAAAAGCTGAGAAGTACATCTTTATTAGTTACTCTCTGCACAGCAAAAAGGATATAGATGCTATAGCCCTTCTACTCGTAAGTTTACAGTGAGCAGAGATATTGCATTTGATGAGATAAGTAGCTGGTATAAATCAGTAAATGTGATTGATAATGTAGGTGCACAAAATGGTAATGCTGCACAGAATTCACAGCAGCAGTCACAGGATATTAGTGGACCTGGAGCGTCCTCTAGCAGTAATTCACATTCTTCGCCATGGACAGGCAGATTGAGATCAGGAGAATCTTCTCAAAGCAATGCAAATAGTGGTATGCAGGTATCACGAAAAGGAAAAGAGAAGGTAGATCAGCCCATGTTTGATGTGAATGCAGGTCACTCTTATGTGGATGGTGAATCCAGTGGCTCAGAACAGAGCATTGATGATGAGTTGGGTATTCCTTCTATTGTTACACCTGGAGTAAGAAAGACCATGGATGTTTTGAGAGCACCTAGGAGTGAACCTACTTTGTGCAGGTCTACCAGAGCTAGGTATCCTGTGGATAGGCTGAAATATGATGGATTTACAGCCATTCACTATGCATATATGGTCAAAGTGATACATGAACCAGAATCCACTTCTTTTGAGCAAGCCATGGGAAAAGAAAAATGGAAGAAAGCCATGGATGAAGAAATGGATGTCTTGGAAGTAAATGCTACATGGGAATTGGTACCTTTGCCTAAAGGTAAGAATGCAATTGACTGTAAGTAGGTTTATAAGGTGAAGCACAATGCAGATGGTTATGTGAACAGATACAAGGCAAGATTAGTAGTCAAGGGATATGCACAAACATATGGCATTGATTATGAAGAAACATTCAGTCTGGTTGCAAGGATGGCAACCGTAAGAGCAATCATTGCTATGGCTGCATCAAAGGAATGGTCTTTGCATCATATGGATGTAAAGAATGCCTTCTTGCATGGTGATTTGCAAGAAGAGGTATATATGGAGCAGCCACCAGGTTATGTGCATGCTATTCATCTTGAGTTTGTTTGCAGGTTGAAGAAAGCATTGTATGGCTTGAAGCAAGCACCTAGAGCATGGTCTGACAAGATAGGACAGTATCTTGTCACTATTGGCTTTCAGATTTCCAAGGCAGATTTCTCACTTTATGTGAGAAAAACAGAGAAATGTATTATGTTGCTTGTCATTTATGTTGATGATTTGATTATGACAGGTGACAGTGATGAAGATATCCTTTATGTGAAAATGCTATTGAAGCAGAAGTTTGAGATGAAGGATTTGGGAGAGCTGCATTATTTCTTGGGCATTGAGGTGATTAGATCACCAAGTGGGATATGGCTCTTGCAGAGGCAGTATGGATTGGACATGCTATCCAAATATGGGATGATATGCTATAAGCCTATTTCAGTTCCTTTGTAGCAGAATGTGAAGTTGAGCGCAGATGCAAGGGAGCTTCTGGAAGACCCTACTATGTACAGACGCATAATAGGAAGTTTGATTTATATGACTATTACCAGGCCAAATTTGAGCTATGTTGTTGGATTGGTAAGTCAGTTTATGCAGGCTCCAAGGAAACCACATTTGGATGCGGCTAGACGCATACTCAGGTATGTGAAGTCCACATTGCAATATAGACTACTTTATGAGACTGGGGTTCAGATACAGTTACGTGGATACACTGATGCTGATTGGGCTTGTAGCATTTCTGATAGACGATCTACCAGTGGATGTGTTCTTTTTTGGGAGTGTTGCAGTCACTTGGAGCAGCAAGAAACAACCTATAGTTGCCTTTTCGAGCACAGAGGCTAAGTGCAGGGGTGCAGCAATGACTGCATGTGAGGTAGCTTGGTTGCATAAGCTACTTTATGATATGCATCAGCCTACAGATGGGCCAGTTGTCATTTATTGTGATAACATGAGTAATATACACTTAGCAAATAACCCAGTCTATCATGCTAGAACAAAGCACATTGAGGTGCATTATCACTATGTGCGGGAGAGGGTTTTACTAGGTCTTATTGATCTAGTTTATGTCAGCACAGAGGATCAGGTAGCTGACATATTCACGAAGGCATTGGACGCAGAGAAGCTGCGCAAGTTTAGAGACCTGCTTGGTGTGCAGGAATTGGGATTGAGCTCGAGGGGGTGTGTTGAGATATCGAGCTCCACTCGTGATATGCTAAGGTGACCATTGTGCATTTATGTCACCGACTTGTTAGCTGTAGATGCGACTGGTACACCACCCATGAATAATAGCTAGATGACAACTATCCTTATATACTCTAGTTCGTGGCTCAGTTAGTATGCCACCTTAGTTAGTTGAGTTTGGTTTGAGACCCATATATAGGGTTCTTCTATTTCTATGTACTAGTGTTCTTTTTTGCTTACACAAACTAAGAAGAAAACTGTTTTCAACCTCCACCTTTGTATGTATTCCCCCATTGTGCAAGCAAGAAAGCTACAAGTGAGACTCCTTCCTTCTCTCCCACAATCTTGACACCCTCATCATCTTTGGACTATATCCTCTAGAGAATTCCCACTCCTCCATTGAGACCTTTGTCCCTTCACGCGAGACGCTGTGGTCAAAGCTCCATGCAACCATCGCGTTGACATGAACCGTGGCATCTCCTCCATACCTTCGGGATATTGAATCGGTCAATGACGCGTACTATGTCAGAATTCAGCTCGCGCTTTCTCTCGATTTTGCCTAGCGATATGGTACTTGGCGAGCCACGTCTCCATAGAGGCATGGTGCAACATACAAAAGTGATTCACCTTCTCCTCCATTGAGGCATCCATTCTTTTTTCTACCCCATTTTCAACCACATCTCCAGCCAGTCTATCATCGTCCTTCAGCGACCATAGTATTTCGTTGTCTGGATCCACCGTTGGTAGCCATTGTGAAATATGCACTAGCATCTCAAACACCAACCAACCTTCAGCCATGCTATATTCTAGCCGAGCTCGTTGTCGCACAAAACCTTTCAGGGTTTTCATGAAGCGCTCCAAAAAGAACATCCATCGCGTATGGACAGGTCCAACAATCTCCACTTCATCTACAAGATACACAAGAATGTGGATTTGTAACGTGAGCATGCTGGTGGATAGGTATTTCTCAAAGAGACAGACCGTCTCCACTACTCCCCGCCTCACGAATTCAATAGAGGACGTCTTAATCTCCTTCTGTGAGATCCATTGCACCAAAGTCGATAACCTGCAAATGGCTCTGCGTATTTCTGGAGTAAGACATCCTGCGATCGCGATCGGTAGTACAAACTGCCACAAATGAGAAAGCATTATGAATAATGGCCACAATCCAAATGGCAAAATGTGAACGCCAATTACAATCCATTCGTAGTACAAACCTGACATATCTTATGCCAATCATGGGATTCTAGCCCTAATGTTTAGTCATCTTTAGAAAATGCGGACCTGAGAGAACGCATCATACCCGTCGGAGTGCGGATAGACTTGGTTACTTACTTCACAATGCGCTTTTCTTTATTGAACAAAACCCAAGGAGCGTGAGGAAGCTGCACGCGACCATCAGCACTCGACTACGGCCAAAGCGCCTCCATCTTACCTACCTCCTTCAAATCCATTCGTGCCTCTATCGTGTCTCTCTTTTCTATGATGTGGTCTCATAGCAAGCTGCCCACATTTTTGAAAATATGCATGGGATCCAACAAGTGGTTGACCTGTAAGTGAGTCTAATATGGCAACTTGTAGAAAACTAAGAACCGCCGCATTCCGTTTGGATGTGATTCCGCGTGGACCATTTTCAGCTCGTACCAACTTGCGGCGTTCATACATGTTGGAGGTCGTCAAAGGAAACATTCCCTGAGTTCATGATCCTCTGGCAAGAAAATAGTGTGTCCTTGATATACCATCTTCTCCATGGTTCGTGACCTTCGCGAGTAGAGAGGGAAAGGGAGAGAGAAGGGGAAGCAAAAAGTACACACACACACACACACACACACATATATATATATATATATTAAAGAGAGAGAGGGAGAGAGAGAAGGGGGGAGGGAAAATTACATATATAAATAATTTGTGTGTGTGTGTGTTTTAAATATTCCAAAGAGAGAACTATATAACTAGATTAGAGGAAACTTAGAGGATAAGAGAAGCAACTTGGAACCTGAGGTAACCAGATCTGTTCCAACACCACGACCCAGTGAATACTTACTTGAACAAAATAAAATATAGATATTACCAACGAGAACGGAGGCCTGTTCACCTGAGCACTCTCCGAATCTCGGAAAGTTATACATCATCCACATGAGAATGGCTCGAATATTGGCTGACCGCCGACCATCGCGCCTGCTTATATCTTGCACGGTGATCCCCTCATCCCACAAAATCTTAAGCTCATCGACTAATGGACGAAGATGCACGTCCATATTTTTTACTTTGTAGCGGCCGGGGATGAGTAAGCTAAGGATGAGATGTCCTTTCTTCGTAGAAAGCCATGGAGGGATATTGTAGTTAACAAGGACTATAGACCACACACTACAAGAAGTTGAGCGCAGAGTGAATGGGTTCACGCCATCCATTGCAAGACCGAGCCGAAGATTCCTTGGCTCTCGAGCAAAGCCTAGGAAGGTAGCGTCAATGTGGCTCAATGCGCGTGAATCCGTTGATATTTCTTGAACTCCATCCGTGGACCTATTCTGTGCATGCCACGTTGTTAAGCTCGCCATGCCGAACGTATGAAACATGTGGTTTATGCAAGGGATAAGCAAAAAGTGTCTGAATTGCCCTTGCAAGTCCTGTCGATACCTGTGAGCACCACACTTTGAACATGTCTCCATAGTCTCGTATTCTCGTCAAAATAGTATGCAATCGTTGATACATGCATGGATATTATTGTAGTCCATGCCAAGCTTTTGTAAAACATGTCGTACATCATCACGAGACTCAAGCATGATATTTGTAAGTGGTAATATATGATATTTCAATAACCTGATAAAAATCATAAACAACTTGAAAAATCACAAATGTTTGTAATAATAGTGTCGAAAAAAAAATCAATGAAGCGTATGCACAAGGTACTTAAACAACTCGGTCACACTCGTATCGCTCCATCTGTATTTTGTGCAAGCAATATCTTCAGGCGAGATACTCGACACCCATCATATAATAGAATGGATGCTTCCTCTCTAAGCAGATTAGAAGTCTCGACATCCATGGGAATCAATGCATCGATCATTGTCTCCATCTCAGGCTCCAAGATTGTAGGTAGGTCTAAAAGGTTGTCTCTTTTCTCTGGCATTGACGGTATAGATTGGCCTTGCAAGTGGTGGATTGGCTCTTGCACTCCATCCATCGCACGCCCACGTACTCTTCTAATTAGCCACAAAGGGTGCACTCCTCCTTGGGATGAGACATCACCTCCTTGGATAGAAAATTTATTAGCAAGATCCAATCTTATTATATATGGTATTCAATTAGCTTGCGAGTACAATGCATGATTGATATTAGCTTTTCTTACCATTTGCTAAAAATCCGTAATCGCCTGATCAATGATCTTAGATTGAACCTCGCCAAATCATCGTATGTGTTCTATAGACAATCGACGTTTTCATCTAATTGCCAGCTTTCTTTGAGAGCAAGGACATGGAACACGCTGATTAAGATACACCTCGTGATCTTGAACAACAGGACCTTCGTTTTCCATTTTGTCTATGTTACAACAAACAATTTGTTTTTGTTATCATTCTTTTCTTTTCTTAGATTATTATCCTCTCCTTCCATCTCTATTTTTCTATGACTTAGCATATAGTATCATAGAACACTAGTATTTAGTACCTAGTACTCAGTACCTATCACATAATATCATAGCATCTTAGTATCTAGCACCTAGTACTCTAGTATCATAGTGCCAAGTACCCAGTACTATGATACTATGTAGTAGACGCTAGGGTACCTTTCTTAAGCATTATGCAGTAAATGTGAGGTTCTAGGGTACTATGATAGTATGTAATAGGTACAAGGTAGTACATACTAGAGTACTATGATACTATCTATCTATCTATCTATCTATCTATCTATCTATTTTTCTATCTATCTATCTACCTTCATAACACTTGGATACAATAGCAAATATGGATAGTAAAGAAGAAGAGAAGTAGCACTGACTATTATACCCACATATTGTTACATTTGTCTATTCGGCCTCTCTTCTAACTGTTTTTATTTGTACCCTTTGTACGTAGATGCATACACAAATATAGAGAGGGGGAGGGTGAAATATGATGGTACCCTTGTGCCAACACAAGTGAAAGCTTCTATAATGTAGTTTCTAGGATAATGTATTTGTACCATTTGTACCTAGATGGACTCATTCTTAGTTAAGTGAATCGCCAATTCTATTCTTAGTGAGGTGGACTCATTCTTAGTACACACTATCATAGTACCCTAAGCTTATTGTAAGGTCATATTTACTTTTCTTTCTCTCCCTCTCTCATTTCCTCTCCCTCCCTCTTTCTCTTCCTCTCTCATTTCCTCTCCCTCCCTCATGCTCACCCTCTCTTTCTCTCTTTCCCTATTAGGTTTAATGATTTTTATCTCTTTTTCTCTCTCCTTTCTCACTCATATTTCTTTTTCTCTCTCCTCTCTATCTCTCGTTTTCCTTTCTCTCTTTCTCTCTCTCTCATTTCCTCTCCCTCTCTCACCCTCACCCTCTCTTTCTCTCTTTCTCTATTAGGTTTAATGATTTTTTCTATTTTTCTCTCTCCTCTCATTTCTTTTTCTCTCCTCCCTCTCTCATTTTCCTTTCTCTCTTTCTCTCCCTCTCATTTCCTGTCCCTCCCTCACCCTGATCCTTTCTCTCTTTCTCTATTAGATTTAATGATTTTTTTCTCTTTTTCTCTCCTCTCTCATTTTTTCTCTCTCCTCTCCCTCTCTCATTTCCCTTTCTTTCTTTCTCTCCCTCTCTCATTTCCTCTCCCTCCCTCACCCTGACCCTCTCTTTCACTCTTTTCCCATTAGGTTTAATGATCTTTCTCTCTCCTCTCTCTCATTTCCTTTTCTCTCTCCCTCTCCCTCTCCCTCTCTCATTTCCTCTCCCTCCCTCACCCTCACCCTCTCTTTCTCTCTTTCCCTATTAGGTTTAATGATTTTTTTCTTTTTCTCTCTTCTCTCTCTCATTTTTTTCTCTCTCCTCTCCCTCTCTTATTTACCTTTCTCTTTTTCTCCCTCTCTCATGTCATGTCCCTCCCACACCTTGACCCTCTCTTTCTCTCTTTCTCTATTAGATTTAATGATTTTTCTCTCTCCTCCCTCTCATTTTTCTCTCTCCTTTCCCTCTCTCATTTCCCTTTCTTTCTTTCTCTCCCTCTCTCATTTCCTCTCCCTCCCTCACCCACACCCTCTCTTTCTCTCTTTTTCCATTAGGTTTAATGATATCTCTCTCTTTTTCTCTCTCCTCTCTCATTTCTTTTTCTCTCTCCTCTCCCTCTCTCATTTCCTTTTCTCTTTTACTCTCCCTCTCTCATTTCCTCTCCCTCACCCACACCCTCTTTCCCTCTTTTCCTATTACGTTCAACATCTTATCTCTTTTTCTCTCTCCTCATTCTCTCTTTTTTTTCTCCTCCCCCTCTCTCATTTCCTTTTGCTCTCTTCCTCTTATTCTCTCATTTCTTTTTCCTCCCTTTCCCTTTCTCATTTCCCTATTATGTTTTCGTCTCCCCCCTCTCCCTCTCCCTCTCTCATTTCCTCTCTTCCTCCCCCTTCCTCTTCCATTTTCTCCCTCTCCCTCTCTTTAATTTCCCTCTTTCTATCTCTCCCTCTCCCTCTCCCTCATTTCATCTCCCTCTCTCATTATACACAAATTATACAAAAAATAAATAAATAAAGAGAGATAATACACTCTCCTTCCCTCTCGTTCTCTCATTTCATCCCCCTCCCCCTCCCTCTTCCATTTCCTCCCTCTCCCTCTCTTTCTCTCTCTCCCTCCCTCCCCCTCCCTCTCCCTCTCCCTCTCTTTCTCTCTCATTTCCTCTCCCTCTCTCAATATATATACACAAATCATATAAGCAAAAGTAAAAGAGAGAGAATGCACTCTCCCTTTGTCTCCCTCTCTCATTTCCTCCCCATCCCTCTCCCTCTCCCTCTCGCTCCCTCCCTCCCACCCTCCCACCCTCTCGCTCCCTCCCTCCCACCCTCTCCCTCTCCCTCTCCCTCTCTCATTTCCTCCCCCTTCCTCTCCCTCTCTCTCTTTCTCTCCCTCCCTCTTTCTATTTCTCTCCCTCCCTCTCTTTCTCTCTCATTTCCTCTTCCTCCAATATACACAAATTAAACCCTAAACAAGCAAAAGAAAGAGAGAATGGACTCACCGTAAAGATTTGGCGAGGGTTTGGCGACTCCTCTTCGCGAACGGCGGCTCCTCTCCTTCGCGAACGGCGGCGGCGGTGGCGGCAAGCCTTCTTCCTCTCCCTCTCTCACCTTCTATGCAAAATTGTCACTCTCTCGCTCTCCCTCTTGAAATGTCTCACGAAAATGCGCGAAACGAAAACTCGAGTTTCGGCCCTCTTTTTTTTCCCTGTGGGGCATCGCATTTTGCGACACAAATAGCGACGCCGCTATTCCTGTGTCGCTACCCGCCGTTGCTATACTAGCGTTTCCTTGTAGTGAATGCATTGACCCCTAAAGTTATATGGCAAGTTTCGAACTAAATATGATTAGCTTCGAAAACCTTTGAGCATCAAACAAAGCCTAGATTAAGCATACAAAATTACTATACTTTGCTCATTTGCTTTTGTATCATTGTAGGCTTTAATTAGTAACAAATTTATAAGTTAAGTTTTAAATAAAACAATCTTTTTAAAAATTGAAGCTTTAGAATCACTAGATTCCTAATTTTAATTGTTTTTCATTTTATGTTTTGCAAGGTGGTGTTTATCAACATAAACATCTAAAGTTATATGGCAAGTTTCTAACTAAATATGATTAGCTTCAAAAACTTGTGAATATCAAACAAAGCCTTAAGCATGCCTTGACCCCTAAAGTTATATGGCAAGTGTCGAACTAAATATGATTAGCTTCAAAAACTTGTGAGCATCAAACAAAGCCTAGATTGACCCTATTGGTAGACTATACAAAAAGGATTCTCCATGCAAAACCATTACATTATAGCTTCTAAGTATCATTGATGTGTCAATCTCAATCTCCAAAATGACAACACAATCGCAAATGGAATATTAGATCAACAATAAATCTTTTGGTATCTTGGAAAGATCAACTAGATCAACAATAAATCTTTTGGTATCTTGAAAGTATCAACTAATTGCTCAACCATCCACTAGACTTAACTTGCTAACATTTACCATAGCCAATGTGTTTGTATTTTTTAATATGATGCATAATCCAATGATCCAAAAATATATCACCATAGCAAAACATCCACATCTAAAAATATGTCTTTGTGTCCTCAGCAAGCAATCAATTGAAAGGATTCTAAAAGCTCATTATTTAAAGGAACCATGTTTGACCCAAAATGTTAGAAACAGAAATGAAGCATGTTAGACTTTGCTCAAAAACATAGTTGAGACTAGCCCACAAAAAGCATTCAAAGAACCAATCAGCATGAGTTTTCATGCATCTTCTCCAATAACAATTGGCTTCTACTAAGAACAACAACATTCAAAACAGATGGCTTGCCTACAATAAACTCATTTTAATCAAATATCACCTTGGAGAATGGACTATTCTCATTCCTCTTCCCCCTTGATCATGGTGCATAATATGATGGTAACAAGTATCTCAATGAATACATAAAGATGCACATATCAATCTTCTTCTCTATCTTATAGCCTAATTTTAGCTAACTAAAACAAGCAGGCTTGATCACAAACAACATAAGCACAACTTGCTTAAAAAGGCATATCAACAATTACAAGTGAATAAACAATGATATTTTCAATGAGGAAGTAGTTAGACATATACTTTGCTAGCATACCCACATCAATACCAAGCTCTCCTTGGCACCAATGAAACTCGAAAGACCTTATTACAATAAGCCTAGTCGATATTTGGTACTCGAGGGAGGCATACCCTAGTTGATATTTGCGTGCTTCCTATTCTTGGCAACTCACTCGAGTATGCCTCCCTCCTTTGACGACAATATCTACATTTCTTTAATAATTAAAGGGGTAACTCCACCGCGCAAACATTTCTCTCTACTAATTGCATTGTGATTGACGTTGAGGGTAGTTTCAGAGAGGGGAGTGGTCAGTCGAGCGTTCCCTGCAAACATATTTGATAGGAGATACAAAAACCTACACCTCAAAATTTTCGGAGGGATTGTTAGCGAATACCATTGTATTCGACTATTTTTGACGCCAAATTTTTGTTAGTATTGTCGTGAGCTGCGCGATCGGGTGATGGATTCTTTCAGCCAGAGTTGGTCGCCAAGGGGAGCTTCAAAATTAACGTCGATGGGAGTAAAGAGGAAGAAGAGGGCGATGGCTACTTCGTATGACATGCAGAGCTACAGTCCAAGGTGGACCTGTGCAGCAATCTTAGCAATGTTGAGGCGGCTGCTACCGTCTTTGCTGGCAGCGGCAGTCCCTAAGGTTGCGCCGATAGAGCGGGCTCTCTCCCTCAGTTCCAAGCCTTGCGGCTCCGTCAGCACGACCCGCACCGCCCGCTCCACGTCGGAGCTGCTGACGCGCCCGGCGCTGCCCGTGGCGAGTGCCACGCCAGCGCGCCACTCAGCCGCCACCAGGCGCACGTTGGCGGCCTGGTCCGCCACCTTGGGCCACCCGATCATAGGAACACCCGCCGAGAGGCTCTCCACCACCGAGTTCCAGCCGCAGTGCGTGAGGAAGGCGCCCACTGCCGGGTGCCGCAGGACGGCCACCTGCGGGGCCCACGGCACCACGCGGCCATTCCCGCCCTCCGACCCCGCTTTCGTAATGTCGCCAGCCGCCTCCAGCGTCTCGCGGAGCACCCATAGGAACGGCTGCTTGCTCGCCTCCAGGCCCGCCGCGAGCTCCCGCAGCTCCTCCGCCGACCACGACCCGCTACTCCCGAAGGCCACGTACACCACGCTGCCCGCATCCTGGCTGTCCAGCCACTCCAGGATCGGACGGTCCCCGGCTGCCGCGCCGGCGCGGCTGACGTGGAGCGGAAGGACGGGCCCCACTGTGTAGAGGGCCGGCAGGTGCGAGCGCAGGGCATCCACGGCCTCCGGCTCGAGCTCGTAGGTCGAGTTGACCAAGACCGCACGGGCACGTGTCATCATGTGAGCTGCGCCGCGGTACAGCTGGTGCACAGGGTTTGCTGAGGGGTCCGTCACCAGGAGGTGCTCCACGAACTCTTCCTGCCGCAGCGCAGGCAGGCCAGGAATGCAGCCCACTGTCGTCCTCGCCAGCTCATCTGGAGGCTGACCTGCAGGCGTCAAAGAAACCAATAATATGAGGCCACGTACACGGAGAAAGAGACTGCGAATCTTCACCATGTAATTTGCTCTCTCCATGAATGCAAGAACTCAAATAAAGATCACAGGCCACGAAAAGGTCGCCACCCGATAATTCACAGCTGCAACGGGCTGCTGTTCGGGCGGCTCTCTTCTGGGAGATCGGAAAGAGTGTTTGTCTCACCATGGGCGGGCTTCGGAAGGGAGTCACCGTAGTAGCGTCGATAATCTGGGATGCTATAAGGGAGCTACTTCACAGAGTTCATAATACAGTGAGGTACATAATAAGTTTTAGATGAATTCCCACTGTGATTCCTACATTGGATATAACAACAACATCACAAGCTTCTGCCAGCGCGGACCTAGCTTGGTGTGCCATGAGCAGCGGCCCCTATCCCCAATTGCAACTAGCTAGGTATGCGATGCCTCCCCTGTAGAAGTTTAGCTAGGCTAAGGGGGCCGATAGATTGCCTGGAAAATGTGCACCGCTCGATCATGCATGTCTCCACCTTTCGTCACTTATTGAGCGTGCAGGCCTGATCGCAAGCTTCACTGAGAGTTGGAAAATTTGTTTGGTCGCTCGCGATGGAAGGAAGAGATAGATCGAAGCGAAAAGGTGCTAATTGACAGCCGAGGACCGACAAAGGAGCAGTAAAAGTTGTTCAGGTGCGATGCCTCAACTGTAGAAGATGCCTGGGGCCTCCCCCTGTAAAATAAAAGCTCATGATGTTGAACTCGATTGCTTTTTTCACCCCTGTAGAAGATGCCTCCCCTGGAAAACAGAGCTCATGATATTGAACTCCATTACAAAACACAAGGGAAAAGAATCCCTTTAGGCTTTTCCCGAATCCCACATATCTAGAAATGTAACAACTTAACTGTGAGGTTTCCAACCTGTATGTGAACCAGGAAGGTTGGGAGAACAAGTGCGCAGCCTGGTTGCAAACCTTGCCCTAGTGAAGACAGGTCCTCAAATGCCTCGAGCTGACTGCTGCTTCTCTTCTTGTGAAAAAACCGCAGTTACTAATAGTGTAGGTGATCTGAGCCCCTACAAGAGGAGCCACCTTACAAGTAGCCTGCCCCAATGATGCATATATGATATATTAGGTGGCTCCCCTGCGAAGCCCATGATCATGGTACATAGGATACAAGTGCTCTTCCCGATCATGGGCTCCCCTACTACGGTCTGCTGATGTAGGAGCTCAGATTATCAGCGCTACTATGGTCTCTTAATGTAGGAGCCCGGATGATTGACACTGCTTTGCATAAAACTAAACATAGAGTTCTCCTACAATGGAAAAACCGACTACCTACTGCATCTTGACGACATAGCGGTTGGTACGTGTAGTAGTTAGAATGTAGACATACCAACGTAGCCCTTTGAGGCCAGCACAGGCAAGTGGTAGATCATGGACACCGCCCGGACGGACAGAGGCCAGAAGTCTAGCCTAGGAACGCCATGCCGGTCCGCGACGTCCTGCACCCACGGGATCACATTGTCCGAGATGAAGCACGCGAAGCCTCCCCCTGAGAGGAGAGACTCCACATGGACCTCCATAGTTTGGACCGAGCGCGACAGTACAGGTATAGTCGCGTTGTATGCGGGGTCCTCCGGCAAGCCATCGTTGGCCGGCACAATGCGCAGCGAATCGCCATCGATCGTATCTGGCTGCGCTTCTCCATTCTTGCAGAGACTAATATTGCTTTGCCTCAGAACGTTCGACAGGTGAGGGTGGAAGCGTGTAGGAGTCAGAAATGTGCACTGGATCACCACCCCCTGGTCCTTAGACAGGGAAACTATGCGTTGCGCGAAGTGGAACAAGGGCGTGATGTGACCTATCGCAGGGAATGGGAAGATAAGCACCTGTTGGCCCATCCCAGCTGAACTGGCACCGCTTGAGCTTCCCATCGCATGCCACGGTTCCTTCCAAGTTCCTGCTACCGACACAGAAAACGAGCAGTCAATAAGCAGAGAAGTGAACCGTTGCAACTTCAAACTTGCAAGTGCAGGACATCATTCATTCAACCCATTAAGAAGTATGGCTCTGACAATTTGACAAGCTATTTGTGGGTGGAGAGACTGGAGACACGAGCGATACATCTCAGCCCATTAAGAAGGATGACTCTGACAATTTGACAAACTATTCGTGCGTGGAGACACGAGGGCATACATACATAATCGGAGCCGTAGATTCATGGACTGTGCCAGGTTGACGGTGGACATTGGGCTGTGCCGTGGCCCGTAACCCACTGTGGTGAAAGGTAAAGTTGTGATTGTGAACAGTTACACACCGGGCACGCCGCACGGCCTGCTCAGTGCTCCTGCCCTCAAAATAGTCCAGGTATTGATTACACATTGGGCGTACCGAAAGACTTCGAAGAAAAGTTTAAAGGTGTTGCTGGCGTGGTCCACTGGTGAGGGCTCAACCGTCAACGATCAGAAAAGCTGCAGAATATTTTTTAATAAAGGAAAAGAGGATTGTCCTCTTTAAATCTGAAGCCCATTTTGGGAGTCTTGAGGATTTTGGGTGTCAATTGACACTTAAATTTTGAGTAAAGGTTTGAAATGAAGTCTACTCTTATAGGGTAAGGTGTCACTGCATGGCCTAGGGATATATATATATATATATATATATATCCTAGAGGCTAGGCGCTAGAGATTAAACTAGGTAGTAGGACCTAAGGGTTGAGTGTCGACTCTGGAGAAGACTCGAGAGAATTTGAGCCTTGGCATGTTGGCTGGGGCCGCCAAGTGTAACAAAACTCCAAAATTCCCCAAAACATGCCTCAACTCGGCATATCACGTCCCTTGGGACTCAACACGGCACCATAACATGATATATCGCAGCATAACACGGTTTTCCCACTCAACATGGCACCACGGCACGGCATAGCCTAACACGCCACGGAGGGCGACACGGAAGGTAACACGCCACGGCCCAGCGCCGACGCGATTTAACTGTCCACCTTGTTATCTCCCCCCATCGGGCGGGGAATCCCTCATGGCACTAGATATTTCTTGGTGCTTACGCAAGGACGCACCTCCGAAACCCTTTGAGGTAGCACAACACCCCACTCACCTCTCCCCCCATAAAAAGACTACCCTTTCCCCCTCACTCTCACTGTTTGCACTCACCATCCCCACTCACCTATTCCTGGGGGAAGCCCCGAGCCACTTAACCATGCCCAAGCGACACGCACTACGGCCCCGCCAACTCAGGACTATGTGCCACGGGGTCCTGAGAGTTGGGATCGACGGTTGAGGGGGGCCCGTGGATCGCGGGGAGGATCTGGGCCCCTACTTTTTCGCCCAGGGTAAACCCGGCCCACGATGGTGAACCCCACCAAGAAAGTAAACCCCGCCTAAAAAGTAAACCCGGCCCATATTGTAAACCCGGTTCTGCGGGGGGGGGAGGGGGCCGGCCCGCTGGAAAAGGGTGGCCTTTGGTCGATTTGACGGGTCACGCGGTATTTTCGCCGGGCATGAGGCAGGGGCATCATAGTAACGAGGGGGGGTACTTCGGGCTAGGTTTGCACGCTTGGCCCGTGATGGATTGGAGGGGGGAGGGCTCCGTCGGGCGAGAGGGGGAGTCGGGCAGGTTTACTATTTGGGTTGCCCGCCCGACTGGAGTCCGACTGTTTGGGTTTTTAACGCCATCGCCTCAGCCTGAGGATCGCCTGAGGACCCCACCTTCGCCATCGCCATCGCCATCACCATAGCTGCCATGGGGTCGCTGCTCGCCATCGCCATCGTCCTGGACGGAAGGTTTTGTGCTTGCGAGGAGCCGAGAGGCGCGAAGGTTTTGTGCTTGCGGGGAGCCGAGAGGCGCGTTGAAGTCTGAGTCCGGGAGCAGGAAAGCTTGCCTTTCTCGCTGCTCGAAATCGGTGGAGCCAAAAGCGCGCATCCAGCTGCCCACCTCAACCGTGAATCGCCATCATCCACAACACTATTGTGGCACATAGTCCTGAGGCTTGCAGGTTGACCCCATCGATGTGCCGCTGAAAGGATCGTCCACAACACTATCGTGTGGGCTGCTAAAAGGATCGGCCTTGCATTGACGAGTGATTGTGCAGCCTTAGCAGTGAAAAGAGAAGAGGTGCATAACTGAAGCCAATCCCTCAACAGCCATCCTCGAGCGTATCGAAGGTAGTTTTTTTTTTATGATCGCAATGAAGGTTTTCATGTCAACAATGCTCATGAATGTCTTGATTGCAATGCATGTTAGGAGGTATGCAAGTGACTAATAATCATATTTACAATGCATGAATGTCTTGATTGCAATGTCTTGATTCAGTCCATAACATCAAATAACTTCTTTAAGTTTCCAAAAAACCACCTTAAATTCGACTATTTTGAACCTACTTTTCCCGCAAAATAAGTAAGGCTTCTCCTTTATAGAGCAGCTCTATTTGATCTTGAATATTTATTAATCACATAATTTCTATCTTGCCATATTGGTCTTAAAGGGACAAGTCTAACTATTTGTCATGCCTTCCAAGTTTCATTGTCAATATGCCCTTGATCTCCTGAGAGTGCATTCGTGAAATTGATGCTTGCATTCAACGAGGCTTCGTTCATCCATTTCTTCACAAGCCTTTAGAGAGTGTTTCTTTCTTTATGTTTCCAAAGAACATGCAAGGCATCTTCATCTACCCTCTCACAAAAGTAGCACCAAGTAGCACTACCCGTATTTGGTTATATCTGCCTTAATCGGCAAACCCTTGGCTATCATTCACAAGACCAACAAGTGCTAGTGTTGGCATTTCTTGGCTTGGATCTTCAGGATATCAACAACTAACTAATGAAGTACCCTAGATTCCAACATTGTTTGACTTCTAGAGCCATGGCTAGACTCCTCATCTCTACATCCTTATGACCCTTGTGATCTTGTACATATTACCCTTTTAGGTTGGTTATGAATTTCATCCACGGTTTGAATTTGGAAAGAAGTGGACTAGCTCTCCTTGCATTAAGCCATGAAATCCTGCATCCATTCTTTTCTTTCATATTACCCCAAACCACAAGCTAATTTGTCATTGTCTAAGAGCCAAAGGTCTTTATCATCCCATATATCAAACTAGTTTTGGAAAACTTTATTGCTTAAGGTCTTGGACAATTGGGGCTGGAGTCTACCAAGGCTTTGTCCTCCTCAAAGGCTTCTTTAGGTAGCAAAATTGGCCTATTGAGTGAGGAGTTAGATCTACAACTTTGCCTCTTTGTTAACGAGCATTAGCACTCTTCTAGGAATATTTTCTCAGCTCGTATCAAGGAATTTGCTATCATTGATCTTGTACTTTGACTTTGATGCATTTGCAATGTGCCTAAGGTCTTTCTAGTGTTTGCATGGGGTTGCTAAACTAGTGATAAAGAGCTTCATGCTGGCTGTCCAAGGCTACACGTCAATCATCCTCTTAAGCTAGGAGAGTGCTATTCTATCCACCTTATCTTTTAGTGTCCATAGGTCCCACCCCCTTCCTTTTGAGGTGTTGTGGGAAATTGCTAGGAGATTGAGTGTGAGTCATATTTGCCTCTAAAGGACCACTTTTTCATCTTGGCATCGAACTTGGCCATGAGGTAGTTAGTCCTTAGATCCAAGTGGGGCCCTTTGATATCAAAAGTTTCTCCCACCTCAATTTTTTTGAGATTGTAATCCTAAATCCAAGACATATCTTCCTCTTCATAGTTCAAAAGGAGCACTTTAGTTTTGTTTATGCTTATGATAGAACTAGAGACTACTTTAAATTGATCGTACTTAATAAGAGATTTCAAGGAGTCTTTATTAGCATGCAAGAGATTTGTATTGTCATCATTGAACATTTTCCCCAGAAAGGGCTACCCATATGGCAATATTAAACACCTAATAGTGACATTGTTGCCTTTGCTTCCAAATCCATTAATAGAGCATCTATGACTGGGGCAAATAGAAGTGGGGTGAAGGGGCACCCTTGTCAGATAGATATGTTTAGACTAAAGGACTCTTTAAGAATCCCATTAACATAGATTCTAGATGTCGCCATGTTGAATAGGGCCTGTATGACAAGCTTGAATCATGACCTAAAGCCCTAACTAGCTAATCACACCTCTAATAAAGCACCAACTCATCTATTCATATGCCATATCTAGGCTTAGGCTTATCAACATAATGACATTCCTATGTGCATCACACAATTGAAGTGAAAGCACTAGCTTTAGGATGGAATTGTGGATCTTCCCACCATTAGCAAAACCATATTGTGCCTTGTGGACAATCTCCACAAGGGGTAATCTCATCATGAGTACCAACACCTTAGCTAAGATCCAATATCCTACATTGACTTAGCCTTCCTCCTCTCCAAGCCTTTAGGTAAGCGTTTTACCTAAAATTCATTTACTCTCGCATGTAGAGAGGCATTAGGCACACATACATTAACAAGATTGTAATCGTCATGACCATAGATGTTCCACAGATATTGAAATAATTTGACACGAGGACTTTGCTTTCTTCACAATGAAGGTTATCCTTTAACTTCTTTACGTGAAAGCCCAATTAAGAGTTGGGACACTATAGGTATCCATGGAGCCTACTATTAATGCACTTCAAAAAGTTAGTGAGTTGGGCCTCATAAGAGTGACCTCCTATACACTAGTGTTGCAAAGTGGTTACAAAAGACCCTTGCAATTTTTGCATCAATGTAGAATTTTTGCCCACTATTATCATCTAGCAAGATGATATTCTATTCTCTATGCTTGCTTCTTAGGTAATCAAAATAGAACTTGATGGGGGCATCCCCTAAATCCCAATATGCCTTTAATTGTAATTTCATACATTGAAAATGAACTATTTATTGATCCTACATGTAATTCTCAATGTTTTGAAGGGCCTTGAGAGGCAAAAAATCATGAGATTCCCAATATGCCTTTAATTGTAGTTTCATACCTTGAAAATGAACCATTTCTCGATCCTACATGTAATTCTCAATGTTTTGAAGGGTCTTGAGAAGCAAAAAATCATGAGATTCAAAAGAAAGAGCAAGTAAAAGGAACCTTCTTCCTTCAATTTGCCCAAAGATGGATCTTCTTCTTTGAAACACGTTCCTCCTACCACAACTCTTAGAGATAAGTGTGATTAACTCGAGCACTATAGTTTTCATCCATTTGTGAGGGTACATGCAGCTCCAACCAAGCACTACTAACTAGCTCTAAGAATTTCTACTCCTTAAGGAAGGCCATGCCAATCTTAAAGGGGAGCTACCTGTTAATGGAGTATAGGTGGCGATCCTAAAAGCAAAGAGCATTGGTGTTATCATAGTCTATCACATGATGGAGGGCATGCATCTTGCATTGCAATGCCACCACCCACCTTGATGCGATGTGAAAGATCAATCTAGTTCAATGGCTCTTCATGAGGCATCTTGGTGATGGTTTAGCCAAGTGAATCTTGCCTCCCGATTGTTTATCAAGGATGTAGTTACATCTATCAAGTCATTCTTGAGGGTTAAGAACCCCAGATAATCTTTCTTCATAGATGGTGGTTCCAAATCCATGCAATCTACCCCCCATAGTCAATGTCATATTCCAATCGCTAGTGAATTATTAGCCTATTAGGGGATTAAACATTGGCTATCTAGGTCTTAATCTAGAGGGCATTAGTGTCACCAAGCAACTTTCTTTGCACTAGATTGGCAAGAATTAGTCATCAGATGCGCTATAAGCCAAGCATGACTATCATTATATGTCCTATAATCCATGCATTTAATAGTAGCCTCATGTAAGCTATGCACTCAAAAGTAGCCCCATGATGTTATCTGTCTCTCATTGGATGTTCTCCTTCTCGTGTTGGGCTTCTAGAGTCAAGTCCGTGATCTTTTTTAAGGTCTACTTGCTCTATGCTACTAGCATCGCGTATTATTGTTTCTTCCATGATGGGGTTCATCTTGTCATTAATGTAGGATATGTCCATTAGCTCACAAGTATCCTTTCCTATAGTGGCTCAAAACCTACCTCTAGCGCTTTGTGGAAGTCTTTTGGCATGTCCTTTAGTGATTGTTCCTTCTCCATCATGGAGGTCTAGTTCCCTACTATAGTGCCATGGTGGTAGACAAAGTGTCTCTAGCATATTCTCTTGTCTAATTGCACAGGTGCTTGGCCAACTTGGCCTATAACAGTTGATTGATTCCCCAAGTGTAATTAGTCCGATTGGGTAACTGAATTTGACTAGTTGAGTGGATCTCAAGTCATGGTGTAAAACACTTCTAGATTGGCACGAATCTTAGGATATAGCTCAATCATCCTTAGAGCAATCAACGGATCAATTGGTCAAGGCTTGGCTATTAAGTCCAGCTTGAGTAATCCTATCAAATCCTCAAGTAGTTGAGAGTCAAGAAGATAGTCTTAAGGGGTTGGCTTTAGGCTCTTGAGAGGTCCATTGTGATCAACTAGTCAAGTCATGTTTGTAGACTTTAACTATTGAGGGCTTGAGTGATCTTAAGTATTAGTGCCTTGACTAGTCAAGGATCAAGTGTTATAGGGAATCCTAAAGAAGCAAACCTTGGCTTGATATCCTTGGCTCGATTGCACTGCCTCGATGTCCATCATTAGCGGAGTTTGGGTCTTGTCTACGTTGGCTTGATAGCCTCACGAGGTTGAGATCTTTCTATGTTGTGGTGTTACTTACATTGGGGTGTTGCCCACATTGGCTTCCTTTTTAGTGTTGTGATGATGTAACCTACATTGGGGTGTTGTGAAGCTTGATTATTTGGTTGTTCACTTTGGATTAGTTGTGCAATGGTTCAAAATTCATTTTCTACATCATGAGCATAAGAGGTAACAATAGTCAAGTGAAGAAGGTTTAAGATCGTTGAGCTTTGCTTGGATGCTAGATTTAGCTAATCACGCATAGCATCAAGGTGAAATTGAGAAGGAATGTGCCTTTACCTTTTTCTTGGAATTTGTGCCAAGTGGTAGGATAGTCACCTCTATGACAAAGAATGTTTTACAAACGTGAAGCTTTAAGTAATTATCCTTTTGGGAAAAGATTCTTTGTCAAAACGATTATCTTGTTGGCTCAACCAAGCTAAAATAAAATTAACATTATTTTCTTAATTAAATTAAAAACTTGATTAAGACTTATGCCTAATTTTCTAGCCCTTCTTGGCTTGTTGTGCATCAAAGATGTTTCAAAGGATGCAAGCAATGTAGGCGTTCTTGGATTGTGATACTTGATTTTGATGCTCTTGCTCTTGAAGTACTTTGATAACTTTCAATGGATTGGGTTGGAGAAGTCCGATGTGGTGTTGGAGTAAGATCTTAGGAAGGAGAGATTTCATGTTGATATTTTCTAATGATATTATCCATAATTCAAGGTCTTGAAATTTTAGAGTTAATTGTGAAAATTTCTTTGTAATAGGAACATACCCTCAAAAAATACTATTTTTGAAATCAATTAGCTAGGTTGTTAGCCAAAGTGCTCCAAAATCTTAAAAATATTTTTAGTACCACTTTCTAGAGTTGCACTGGCCTTTGTATTCGTATAGCTTGAAATTGATGACTTAAGTAAACAAAACAATCACGAACACTTGCTTGCATTCGAAATCATCTAGAATTATCCTATGTGGACCAATTCTATGTGTTTAATTGGGTGGAGCTTCATAGAGAATCATATGGCAAAAAAATTATTATGCTTAACTTCTTCCTCAAGGTACTTATTTGGAGATGTTTAAAGTTTCTACACACCTCGGTACGGAATTTCAAACTTCCTACAAATGCAGATTTTTATTTTGGTTACGTTTGTTGTTCAATAATGTGAGATACACACGTAGTGGAAAGTGAATTTGATACCTTTGTACACATGAATAGTTGTTTGAAAATTGAGTATAAATAACTTCTTTTACATTGCTTTACATTCAACGTGTTTTTGGTTCCTTAACATTCGCAACATGGTTTGTCAAATGTGCATTGATTGCTTGGCAGGTTGTTTGTATCCGAGACACATGATGACGTTGACCTCTCCAGTCCCTCGGTAAGAGTATGTTTATTGGATAGATGCTATGAAAGTGTGATTTTTTATTATTATAGAATTTTCAATAATGTAAGATAGAAGCGGCACTCACTGCACATGTATGTGTATGTAGGGTCATGCACCCTATGTGGACATTGCTCTACCCGACGGCACTATAGCTCGCCAGTGTCGTACGGACATCCTGTGTCCAAAGCGCCATGTCAATATTGTGAAGAGGGCACAGATAGTGGAGCATCTAAGAGTTGAGCATGGCCTTGAGTGCGACATTCCACATAGGAAGACAGGTCGCCCGACTGATACATCGCATGCCCGCACCACTATCGATGCGTGGCAACGGAAGACAGAGGCACGGTTTAGCGATGTAGAGAGAAAGCTAGAGTTGGCTAGGAGAAAGTATGAGAGAGGCCAGTATGCTCGAGCCCAGCAGTTGTGGGACCTACTTGAGGAGATAGAGCGCACCATGACAAATGAGGAATACATCCAAGCATTTGTGAGAAGAGCATTGGACAAATACGATTCAAAGAGAGAGCATCGTGTCCAGCGCACAAAAAGGCGCATTGCCGAGGGGTATGGAGCACATGTAAGTATCTAGTCTCTTTCTCTTCCATGAGTATTGTGATTTAAAAAAAAAACTTGAATGGATTATCTCACATGGATTATGTCATATGTATTGTCTCTTTTTTCTCGCATGAATAGTGTCTAGTCTCTTTTTTCTTGCATGAATAGTGTAAGGTTTTGTTGAAACTCTGGATATAACATATTCTCACGTATGTGTGTTTGTGAATAACTTCCCTGTCTCAGAGGCGGCCTCGCACACAGGAGAGGGCACAGGTTGAGACTGAGGAGGCGACTCACAGTGAGGGTAATGCCATTAGTCCTCATCGTGAGTTGCAAATGGTTGAACATTACCTTGAGACAGATTTGGATGGCTTACCTGAGGATGGGCCCCCCCGTGCCATTGAGGATGTTGGATCGCAGGTTACTGGTGACACATGTGTTTCTTATTCAGTCGAAATTGTCTAATGCTTTTTGGCATCATGTTACATTTTATTCATTGCATTGTGTTATGAAAATATAACACATGGCATTGTAGGATGAGGGGAAGCGGTACACATCATGCCTCTTGTCACCGCGACCCTCCCCTATCACTGTCTCTTCCCCTCTCGAGCCGATGAACCCCCTCCCCCATTGTTGTTCACGATTGGGGGTAGTACCATTGATGTGATCATGGATGGATCCCCCACAAAGACAAGGGAGCAAAAGAGTGCCACTTCAAGGTGTGTACCTAGTAGGTGTGTTGCTTACAATGGCATAAGTTTGTTGTTTTGTAATCAGTTTTGGTTTTTTTGTATTTCAGGTTGGATCGTGGTGTGCGCACCGAGTTTGTAGCTTGTGTGTCAAAGCTTCGTGTGGACATTGACAGTCGCTTGATAGCTGCATTGGTTAGTGCAGAAGAGGCAAGTACCAGGACTATGAATTTATTTGCCATGTAAGTAAGGGTTTAGGCATACTGCAATGTTTTTGGCTTTAGGCTTTGAAAGTTTACGTTACTAAATGATGTTTCCTTCCATAGTTGGATGGAGTACATGCTTCCAAGAGAGCACGTTTTCAATGTTTGCTTTGTTGATTCTCTTTGGTATCCATATCTGAACATGATTGAGGAAAAGGACGAGGATGTGGCATTACATAACTACTTTGATGGCGTTGACCCTACACGAGCAATATTTATCTTCTTGCCGGTGGTCTTGAGGTATGCATTGATGCTATGCATTCTACTTTAGCAAGTGTCTAATTGCCACCATGGCTCATGTGATTGAAATGCTTTCGTATTTCTTAAGGGTTGCAATGTGCTTTTATGTTTACATGACTCAATTAACTACGTATGAGCTTAGGGCTTGCATCTTGCACTTGCTTGCGCATGGCACGGTTGGTTTCATAAGTGTTCAGAGTTTGCAATATTAAAATATGTCTCAATTGCAGAGGGCATTGGAGTCTATACGTGGTTTATAATCCACGTGTCAAAAGAGTGGATCGACTACCCAGCGATCGAGGTGCCATCATGTACCTTGACTCGTTGGAATGCAGGGATGCCATGGAGTGTCTACGAACTGTGAAGAGGTACCTTCAACCCTATACACATCCACGTAGCATGCATTATTGTCATGGATGAATATTTTCTCTAATATGTCTGCATGCCAGGGCCATCAACACCTTGTCAAAGCGATGTCTAGACCCAGAGAGTTTCAAGACATTATCTGCCATTGATGAGATGAAGCTGATCCATATAAAGGTATTGCAACTAGAGCGTGGCATAAATCTCTTTTGCATAAAGCTCGCTAACATTGTTTGTTGCTTTACTTTTCGCTAACCCATTGTCTTATGGTTTCATTTGCAAGCCCCCCGTCAAACAAATGCGATTGATTGTGGGTTTTATGTGATGGCATACATGAAGGCCTTTATTGACGGTGGTGTGGTGGGGAAGCCAACAAGGAACTGGGTATGCATAACTTTTACTTTTTATAGATATTTTTGTTTGGATTTGTAGCTTGCCTTGCTTAGTTGCATTAGCCTTTGCTCATTGCAGTTATAAGGAGGACATGGTTCGATAGTACGTATGTGGCCAAGATCAGAGAGGACCTTCACAAGTGGTCTCTTGATGTGCTTGCAAAGTGATGTCTATTGTGATGGATAATTATTCTAGGTTTGACATTGCCCACCTTGCCATTGCCTCCCTCTTGTGGCCTGGACTTGCAGTAAAAATGTGTATCTATGGAACATCTGGATAAAAATGATTTATTTGGTTTTTGATAGTATAAACATTTTCATTGGATCATGGATCATTGCTCAATTATAAAATTGTAATTAATTTTAGTGTTAAGTAGTAACTAGTAATAATAGTCTATTGGTTTTAGTGTGATTTGGTAGCAATAGTGTAGTTACACTAGGTTGTAATTTGTATTAATTCAATAATTACTAGTTTTTGGTAATAATTTAGCAATAGTCATTTCAACCTTTAAGAGTCGTTGCTCCTTGAATGGGCAGCAGTGCTATTTGTTGTTGCCTTAGGTAAGGAAGACTGCGGTTTTGTGGTAGTGAATTGACACTAGCACATAGGGTGGGATAAAGAAAGAAGTTGGACAAAACACTATATCTTGCCTTGAATGTCCACAATCGGTGCATGAGTCACTTCATAAGGAGCCATGACACTTCATAGGGCGCACAATTTTGGATGTGATGTAAGCACACACGTATATCAAGTGAGAACTGATAATAAACCCTTCATGACAAAGAACTATATGCAATTATATGTATGTGGATTACTTGAACTAGGGTGGGTACCATCCCAAATGTGGTGGAGCCATAATCACCGCATAATTAAAATCATGAGTGTGTCAAGCACAAAGTTGGTTCCTAAATGCAAAAATCATACTTGTTGGCATGGATTGCCAATGAAAGGGTTCTGTATTGTTATTAAGGAAGGGCTTAATGACCCCCAAAAATCGATTCGAGTTAAACACAAGTTAAAAAACTTAATATTGCGCTATGAAATATAAATACAAGTGTAGTTAACATACAATGTTCATTCTTTATGGATAAGGAAAAAAATGTAGTTAGGGTTGCCAAAATCCAAAAGGAGTTAAAATAATTTGTTGATTCAAGTATGGGTTAATAGCATAAAAATATGGTTGAGTTTAACCAAATAATTTTACTTTTTTTAAAACATGATTAAAATCATTGTTGGAAAACATAATGAATTAAGTTGAAGTGCTCAACATAACCCATGGTTAAGGTGATTCCAGAAAAATTAATTTCTTAAATTTTCAACAAGAAGAAGCAAAAAGAAGAGGAAGGTCATGGATGTCAGTATCAACCTTTACGGAAGGTAATTGAGGTTTTGGTAGAGCTAATGAAAATAAATGATTAAATAATTAAAATGAATGTTGTGAAAACAACCCAAAAACAAGCTAATTTAAATACAATATTTATCATGTGAGCCCCTAAAAGAACTAAAGCCATGCTTAATATTACATCATGCAGCATATTATTATAGTAAAGAATATTCAAGCAATCCAATAGTGAATCTTGAAAATTAATGTGCATTGCAATAGAGGCCAAAGTATGGCATATCATTGTTGTTGACTTAATTAAACTATGCCCATGGAATGCACATATAATCAATTATTAGTACGCATTTTAAGTACTACAAAGTGCAAGTCCATAAATTAAAATTTGTCATTTTATAATGAACAATGAAATATCTCGTGTGTTGCAACATGTGGATGTAAGGATAGCATCAATGAATCAAAAAGATGAAAATGGACATTAAATTGATGAGAATGATTACAAACTTCTATATCATGCATAATGATGATCATTTTTGGAGCATATTTCTACTAGAATCTTAAGCATGAGTGTTGATTTATATTTGAAGCATATATGCCACAATTATATCGTGCTAACTTTGTTGGTAATTCAATTTATCTTCTATTGAGATAATCCAAGGCACCAAGTTATTTTGGCCAACATCCTTGAGAATGAACTTTGCTTTTAAAACCACTTTAAAAGTTGTCACATGCACGCCCTTTGTTTCTTCATAACTAAACAAGCCAAGTAGCAGCATTCTTATAAAGTAACTCAAGCAACATGATGTTGGGGAAAATAATGTTGACATTCAATTATTTAAATAGAGCCCATACATTGGTTGAGCCAACATCGAAAGATTCGGTGTTTGATGCAATATGTATCAATTGGCTCCCTGGTTGTTGAAACTTTACCACAATCTATGGTAGGTATTGTATTTTACATTATGTATGCTACAAATGGGTTATTTCCTTCATAACTCAAGGATAAAACTCTTGCATGACTTCCTTATCCACTACTTTTGTGCCTTCCATGGCAATATGTGAAGCTAACATGAAATAACCAATTTAGACTCCTTATTTATTTCTACTAATGGGGATTATAGAGTTTGCAACCTCATTTGGAACTACTGGTACATTCCTATATGCAAGTAAATAATGCTAATAAAAACTATTATTGCACCTCAATTCTTGGGGTGATTCAACTAGGTAACTAGACACCTAGTTGCACGCCATATTATCCTTTGTTGGTTCTATACAAAGAAGGCTTGGGTTCCATACACAGGTACACATTGCTATGATTGTTTTGATTTTAAGAACTACCTTTCATGTGTTTCAATGAGCTTGGTAGTGATCAATGTCCCATGTGGTCGTGGATGAAGGTTCCATCGCATGGGCGTGATTAGGTATTCACATCCTTGTCCAATCTCATGCAATGTCCAATAGAATTGCAATTTTTGGGGTGATTCAACTAGGTAACTACTATGTACACATACAAACAGCTCAATTTGCTAACTAAAGAGGATGTCTAATAGTAGCTAGCATTTTCTCTTTTCAACTCAAATATTTACACTACAAATAAGGTTATGTAGCCCTAATACAAGGGTTCATATACTAGTTGAGATGATTGTCCCCCAAACTTACTCAACTTCCATGGCACACTCCTGGAATCATTGTAGACGATTACACCTACATTGGTATTTTTTTCAAATGTATTTTGCGAGGACGACTGCAACCACAGGCGACTTCTAAGAGCTCGTTGGATCGGCAATGTCAGTGGTCTGAGCAGATGAGGAAGATGCAGCGGTAGATGCAGAAGCTTGGGGTGTAGAGGGTCGGGAGATAAGTTTACTATGATATGAATTTTGGCTTTTAATGGCATTAGACAGTAATACCAGCACACAACAAAGGCGCAGTAGTGTCCATAGACAAGACGTTTGCTCTTAGGTGCACAACATTATTAAACATTTTAGAAAATTGAAAACCTAATCTAGGATGAAGTTGCAGGCCTGATATTTTCAAGCCCATTAAGGGGTGCCAATCAAGAACTAAGAACTCGCCCGAAATCCTTACATAAGGGTTAACTATGCATCCTAAACTTGGCCACCCCCTTGCTTTGAAGCGCTTTCAAGCATGTCCACATTCAACACCCACGACATCGTATTTACTCTTACTTGCCGTTTCCATGCTTGGTAACTACAAGTAGGCAACAAGATTAGCATGCATGTTGACTAGAGTGCCTCGCCCACCCTAGACGAAACACATGCCATGCCGAAAATTATGTGTTGTTCTATTCGTTATACACGAGTCATAAAAACAAAATATGCGATGAATTAGGCAATGTAAGAGTATGATCCACATAGCAAGGTTTACTCAAAAGCCTATACAACATGTGTATCAAGTACTATACAAATTCCAAAGAGAGTCTTACACTACATCATCCTCGAGGGTGTGCTGCTCATGAGTACAATACCAACATCCTGAGTCTAGAAGCCAACACATGTGTCACCACTGACCCATTGGGAAATGAGAGAGTGAACTGGCGCTCCTCATTCTCACCGTTGTATGCACAATCAGAAATAGTGCAGATGCCCCTGTAACTCTCGTCATAGAGTCGCACCATCCTGCCAATCAAGATAGACATCGCTGTATGTGGTACGTACCGTAAGGTAAGGGGAAGCAATGCATGGCAAGTGTGACATGAAAAAACAACCGAAGGGTCCACCAAGAATGTTTTGGTGCAGCAGTGAGGACAATATATGCGTGGTTTTGCATTGAATCTAACGCGGCCCCTTCCTCGTTGATGCTTGCGTCTCAATACACCTGTGGTGTGGGGATGCTTCGGTTGCGAGGAGGATCCGCATTCCTCGTCTGGTCGAGGATGGTCACTCTTGCCATGTCCCAAGTGTATCTGTGTGACATTTGCCTGGACTTGATAGATCCCACCCTTCGTAGGCATATCAATCTCATGTGGGGCAAACATGCGAACAAGAGACTCCCTTGCACTTTGCAATTGGCGCATACAAACTTCCCTCTATGTTGAGGTATAGGAAGAAACCTCAACCTCAATGCATTTGAGGAGCCCTCTGAAGTCCTCAATAGAGGACACAAGATCCTCTTTCTGCACACATCCATCGGTGCATGGTCTCTCCAATACTAGATTTTCATCACCATAAGGACTATGCGGTGTGCCATCAAAGGCCCGTGCACTGTCGATGATGGGTAGAACCTCATGAAGGTGAGGAAAATAGCTCCTCAAGATGAGCCGCAAGCCATAGAGATGTTTACAATCTGCAACCCAATCAACACAATCACAATAGTTTGCTTGCACACTTACATTATATCATTTGTCTTGTTGTGTTGCACTTGCCATTTTGAAGAGCATGGTTCCCTCATGAATGACTTGAAGAGACAAGGGATCAACCTTGAACCGCTGGAGTATCCTCTCCCCTGCTGCCAATCTAGCTGTGTGGCTCTTGCTCGACCCATAGACTTTGAAGCGCCTAGAGTCAACTGCGAGAAAATAGTCCCTTTCAAGAACATAATGTATCACACCAAAATGATAAACAACATTCCAACTCAAAATCAAGCACATTACCTATCTCTTGCTTTTGTTTGAAGAACTCAAGTACGGTTCCACCCATTCTCGATCCTGATGATGAGTTGCCAACAAGGGCGTGCAATAGATCCAATATAGACCTGTTGATCTTGGCATCAAGTAGAGTGTACTTGATGTACTGCCATAGCCTCTCAATTAGATTGGTGGTGTCAACATTACCATGCGGAAACATGCGACCAAACTTGGGCCATCTTGTATGCCATATACAATCTCTTCCACACCATCCATTTTTAATGTATCGTACCACGTTTGGATGAGAGGAGTAGCGGTGCAATAGCTGCTGAAACAACTCGTCAAATTGCAATTCTGTTGGACATTGCATGAGATTGGACAAGGATGCGAATACTTGATCACGCTCATCCGATGGAACCTTCATCCACGAGCACATGGGACATTAATCACTACCAAGCCCATTGAAACACATGAAAGGTAGTTCTTAAAATCAAAACAATCATAGCAATGTGTACCTGTGGGAGAAGATTCTCAACCCAAGCCTTCTTTGTATGGAACCAACAAAGAATAATATGGCATGCAACTTGGTGTCTAGTGCCATCGAGATAGTTGGCGGTCCAGCAATGAGGATCATCGAAGACAACCTTTGAGAGTGCCTCCAACTCTTGTTGAGACTTATCGATGACAAGTGCCGAAGGGCGAATGTCCCCCATTCTAGAGAGAACTATTTTCATTGTGATCTGCAAAGCGATGACCTCTTGGTTCAACCCATTGTCACATGTGCACTACATAAACCAAATAGGTATGCCCATTCCATGTTGGTTTGGTAGAACCGCTGCATAGAGAGGAAGGCCAAACACATTGGTCTTAAACGTGCTATCAATCGCCCAGGCACTGTTCTTCGAGAACCTCTTGCTCATTTCTAGCATCCATTCATCTTGGACAACCAATATGAATGGTCTATCCTTGTCCTCTTTTGCATGTGGATTATATGGTTGGCAATATAGCACCTAAAGGACCCAAGATTACTTTATCAAATAGATGTACTAATCACTATAACATATAAATATCGACAGAAATATGACAAGTACCTTGTTTTGGTCTCGTAGACGAATTGCTTCCAAGTACATCGCCGTCCAATCATCCTTAGAAAGTTTGCCTGAAATATGCCAATAGCATTGATGCTCAAGGTAGCATAAGACCATTGAACAATAACTTAAAAGATGAGAACATACCTTCATTTCGCATTTGGTAAGATAGTGTTTGCACCTCTTTTGGAATCATGAAGAACCTATACGTTACATGATCTAATGGAGAGGCATTTTTGAAATGAAATTGCTCTTTCGTCAAGCTCATCTTGGCGACGTGGCGGCATGTCCCCACATCAAATAGATCGTCCTTGCAACAATCAACTACACATGGATGCACTAGCAAGTGATACAAATCACTGCGAGAACCGGGTGTATGGCCCTCGTGTAGAGCATGTACTCGTAGAGTAACCTTGTGGAGACCATCTTTATACTCGATTTGCACCTTGAATGGGCAACCACATTTCTTCGAGGTTCTCAATCTGCGAATTTGGGAGCCTTTGCGAGTTGCGCTGTCACCACGATGACATGCATATTCCACTATTGTCTTCCCTAAACCATGCGTTTTGGTTGAGCGAACCTTGACTAGCCTGGCTTTGTGTTGAACCATGATCTCTTGAAGTTGGCACTCCACAAGAGATATGTCTGAGGTAAGCTCCAAGATAGGTACTTTTCCGTCAAACCCATGGGGCTTTGTGGATGCCTTGCAAGTACAAGCACCGATGAGCTCTTTCACATAAGCGAGAGGGATGCCATGCTTTCTCATATCCATACACCAATTGGATTTAATGGAGTCCACTGTGGCATTAATGCTTGCGTGAGCACCTGTAATCCTATTTATGTGATTTGCAAGGAAAATACTATCCCATTCCTCTATACATGCAATGTGCAATGATGGCTCCGATTTAAGGGCTAGCACAACTTGTCCATCATCGTTTCTTCCCATGCAAAGACTTTCTTTGATCCTTTTCCACTTCTTCAGGTCTAATAGCTCCCTTTTGTCGTATTGCTTGAGCACCCCCAAAGTGATGGCTTTTTCTCCGTTCAAATCACTTACCATCAATCCATAGCTCTCCCTATCGAATGAGAAGTACTTTGATGAGGTGAAATTAAATGCGCTTGGTGTAATGCCGCTACTTTCTTGTATTGTTGAATCATTGCCTTTCGCAAAGAAGTCATTCATCTCAACCGCATCACTTGCTGATTCATCTGATGTTTCTTCATCGGTATCGACTTCCTCAAACTCAGGATCACTCTCCATAATCCACAGTCGTTGACTATATGTTCACTTTAATATGAAGCACGTGGTATAATTCTGCATGCAAAAGGTAACATACATTTTTTACACATTTACACATCAGCAACAGAATAAAGATCAATATGTAATGACAAATCAGAATACATCTGTCAACATACAATAACAAATCAATATAGACAATGGTGTTGAAGGAGGGCAGTACGATTCTGAAAAGAAACATTCATTTTTCTGCCTTCCACCTAAGATCAAATCAAACCTTCAATTCCAGCTTTTCACTTCTAACTTCATTTTCAAAGAAAGAACCAAACCAAAATTTCATTGTATTCATGAAGCAACCTCTATAAGTATCTATTAATTCTGACTACAAAAACAAGATACTTGCGACTATTGACAAACTAGAGACCAACATGGCTTTTCAAACTTTGAGCTCGAATACAACGTATATCGTTGGCATGCAGAATATCTCCGGGGGAGCATTTTCGCATAATACCGAGAGCGTTTTCCAAGACACAATTTTGCGTGGGTCTGTGGCGAAAAGGTGGCCAGGTTTACTGTTCGGGCTGGGTTTACTTTTGGTCCACTTTGAAAATCGCCACTCCCCACGCACGCAAATATCTTGTGTGACTTCCCGCCATCACCCCTGAGGTGTGGACCATATTTTCGCCGACGCTCCATTACTCCCATCACGCAATGCCCGTGCCCCATGCCCGGCGAAAATACCGGGCCCCATCCACGTGCAGGTTGACCCGTCAAATCGACCGAAGGCCACCCTTTTCCGGCGGGCCGGCCCCCTCCCCCCCGCCGAACCGGGTTTACAATATGGGCTGGGTTTACTTTTTAGGCGGGGTTTACTTTCTTGGCGGGGTTCACCATCGTGGGCCGGGTTTACCTTGGGCGAAAAAGTAGGGGCCCAGATCCTCCCCGCGATCCACGGGCCCCCCTCAACCGTCGATCCCAACTCTAAGGACCCCGTGGCACATAGTTCTGAGGCGTGGGTTGGCCCTTGAGGTCAAACTCTTAGCAAAAATGTCAAAATGTATTATTTTATACTATTTTCTTTCTTGAATCACGATCCCGACTCGCGCTAAAACGACAAAACCCATTCGCTGTTACCCCCTGTTCAGCACTGAACCAGTGAACAGTCACAACTCATGACTAATCGGTCATCTGTCGATCCATGTTCTTCAAGCTTCTGAGCATCCATATAATAAGAGTCATCATTCTAAGGTAACGACAGAGGCATTGAAGCTGCAGGCGGAAGGGCAAAGGCATAGGAAGAAGCCTGGAAGAGTTCCAAAAGGAGGAGAAGGCTAATGGTGCCTGGACCACTTCAGCTGCGTAGATCTGTGTAGGCGACAACAGAACTAGCCCTCGTGTGTAGTGGTGTGGAGTGGCGGTCGCGCTACCTACCTTGTGAGTGACATGACCCTCTTCCTCGACATGATGGTGTGGCTGATCCTGATGTCGATGATGATGATTGCGGTGGAATGAATTGGCGAGGGCGGCAGAAGAGAGCTGCGACTTAGGATCCATCAGCCTCGAAGCCTCATGAGTCACAATGGAAGTCTCGTGTTGATTGAGGACTCACTACAGTGAGCGTCGAGCGCCGATTGCATGAAGAAGGAGGTTGGAGCGCGGATTGCATGAAGTAGAGGTCCCGCCGGCTCCAGCCGTCCGACGTCCAAACAAGACTCAACTTGACCGTCTGAGACTGTCTCTCGAAGCACCCCAACAACCAGCCTCCACATCAATTTCTGTAGTTACTTGTAAGTTGTAAGCCTTTCTAAAATCTCATAATCTTTGGATTTTGCCTTTTTTCACCTCTCTCGAGTCTGCATCTTGCCTGTGTGGCTCCTCTCTCTTTGTCGCCCCCTCGGGCCTCATCAGCAGGATGCCAGTTCCAACGACATTGTATCGTATATTACATTTGTAAATTGTAACTCTGCCCCCCTATGCAGTCATCTCAATCTGTGAGCTTTACATTTGTACACCATTCACAAGTGAGTCAATGACTATGCATGTGTAGCATGTTTTACATTTCTACACCATTGAGCAATGAGTGGAGACTCCAGAGCCCAAGTAGCATGCCTTTATCTTGGATTGTCACTAGAGGATTGCTACCATCCTTCCCATCTAAAACCTTGTCTTTGACACCCTTGCAAAGGTGGTTGGGCATTTCCCTTGTTGATAAGCATGTGAGTTGTGACTAACCATATCTTTCCCCATTGAACACTCACCACATAAAATGTGGGGATAGGAAATCAAATCAAAAGAAACACAAAATCAGACGAAAAAAAAGTTGGGACCCCTATAGATAAAATAGAGGTCCTTTCTCATTGCCCTCTTTAGTCTTGGTAAGCCATTTGTAACGTGTTCCCCTGTCCACTTGCAGGACACGTCTTAGCAGCCCATCGGGAAAAGAGTCTAGAAAGCGCCTCCCGGCACTCCCATGGAATGTCACGGGATTTGTGATCTAGGCCTTCCCGAGTCTACCACGAAGCGGAAGCATTTCGGCCGTTTCCCACTTTTAAGACCAACCTGAATCAGGATTTTCCTAGTGGTCAAATTCCTAGAACGGTAGCTAGCGTCGAACCCCAGACGAACTACTTTACGCAGAAACATCAGGATCGAAGCGGATTTATACTACACTTGGTTCAAGGAGAATAGAAAACGAGAGGGATGCGAAGCTTGACCTCTCTGCCCGTAAGGCATAGTCCCATTCCGTTCCCCTAAAACAGCATAAATCGGGACTCTAGCTTAATGATTCTAGGTCATTGTTATCTCATTGTCAAATCCTTTTAGAAAAGTTCTCGGCCAACCAGGACCACCCTTCCGTAGGATGGACCTAGGGTCACATCCACCGCACTTTCCTCAGGTTGCTTCAGTTATTTAATTGCCTACCACATTTAGTTTGACAAGCAAAAACAGCTTCCTTAATTAACCAATTTATCACTGGTTCCTTCACGTAACTTAGACACTGACATAGAAAAACAATGTCAAGCAAGTTCCTTTTCAACATTTGATCTTTATTTATCATTCTTTGGAATACATTATATAATCCAGTCCGAAGGCTAATCCATAATCTGCCCGAAGGCAATTTCATAGTCCACCCGAAGGCTATTCCAACAATCCTCAGGGATCGCTATTCCAAGTTTCTGCCTGTAGACTAGTATGCGGGCCTCGAGATCCTATCTTGAGTCACGTCGGCCTCTTGTGCAGGACCCGGAGGCAAGGGATTTATAGTCAGAGCCCCCCCTGGCACCCAAGCGTCCTCTCACTCCAAGTAGCACCCACGGAGAGACCTCTCGTGGCGGGTTTGGTCCACGTACCCGGCGCGGCTAACAACCCCCTTGGATAGGGTCAAGCAGACAGTCGGGGGTAACTGATGCTGCCTCTCCCTCCAGGCTTTCAACGTGAAGCATTAATTATTTTTCCGCATAAGTTCCTTGAGCAAAGAAGAACAAACAGTGCTTCTAAGTGTACAAACACAAGCACTACAGTGGTCGTTTATACAGCCAACTGCTAAGGTATAATTCCTTCTCTCCGAATACATCCAGCATTCGATCCAGGATCAATTTCGACTTGGCAAGATCCCAAGGGTTTCATAAGCTGTGTTGCTTGTTTATCCTTTATCCTTGAGTTAGGGTTTATACACTATTGACCCACATTGTTTCCACCTTAGGTTTCCTTAAATTATAAACAATAAATTCTCGACAATCCCGTTGTCCTCACTTGATTTGGTCAATTGCTGCTAGGCAATTCATAGTTTTCCCTAACTTGGCAAATCAGCCTCAAAGAAGGATGATGTAGTAGGATATCTACTCATCCTCTAGAAAATTAGACTTGTACTTAGAACTCACCATTCTTGTTCTAAGGAGTGGCAATACTATTTTGTGATTTAGTCACAAAATCATGCAACCTTGCAACTTGTTGCACGAGACAAGTGTCGCACCTAACTTGTGGGATTATTTCTCCCATCACACGGTATTCTGGGTCAAGAATACTTTGGTCAAGATGTAGGGTTTGGGAGTCCTCTTGACCCAACCCAACCCTAACCTTACTAAGCCGACAACGTTTGGTTCTAGGGTTTCTAAATTCAAACGGAAGTCTAGTATTTGGCCAATTGATCCTTAGGGTGAGGATCCTAGATCATTCTTGCATAGGCGTTCAGCTAACCCTAATATTTTGTGAATGTCGGTAGGATCTTTGAGGTCGAAAATATTAAGTTGGTTTCCCGAGTGCGATACTAGGCAGAATTTTATCGCGGCTTAGCTCTATCTAGCGCATTGAGGTGATCATCATTTGAGTTACACCATTACAAGCGATTTACCTAATTGATCTAATTGTCTTGCAACAAGAGATGAACTTTCCTTAGAGATGCAAATACTTTTCCTAAAAGATGTAAATAATTACAAAATATAACATTCCATGCAAATATGTGATTCATAGACTTTTTCCTTCTATGCAGCTATAAGTTTTACAATGATCGTTACTTTTCCTTGCCTAAACTATAATTATTGACAACTCAGGGCTAACTCGTATAAACCCTACGTTGACTTATATCAAGAACTATGCCTATAGACCCTTCGTTTAATGCATTAAATTCAAGCTTCAATATGAAAATGCATCCTTTCCTAAATACAAACTTCGATAAAAAAACTCCATGCATGAGCGAATACCATGAGACCATTAATGATTTAACCTATCCTTTAGCACTTATCCGACCTAAAATGTAACCATCCTCGCATGCAATTTGCAAATTCATAATTTCTTTCTATGCATTACGACGATTTGGACAATATTCAATGGGCGTCTAAGATTATCCTCTATATGAACCACGACAATGAATTTACTTCATAAGTGCATCATGCGACATAAGCTCTATCCTTCTTAGCATGATATCATCTTCTAAGTTATGCATTATACGTTCAAAAAGATTACAACTTCCCTTGTCCACAGGAATGCGAGCAATTTTAAATATTTGACATGCACTAAACTTTGTAAAACGAATGAATGAATACATTCATAACTTCCCTATGAAAATTAAACATGCATAATGCATCCTTTCATGCGAAATTAATTTTTAAGAACATGGGCATTGATGTTCGGGGTGTTGTCCACACGTGTACTCAGGGTGGAAGTGGTGCGCAGATCGGTCGCAGATAGCTCACGTGGTGAATCCCGGAAGGTCCCCAAGAACAAAGAACTCTACCTTTTTGCACAAAAAACCATGTAAAAGCATGCACGACAAGAGGCAAGAGACAAATTGGGTTCAATCTCCCCCATGCCTTGTGTGAGCGCTTCACAAAGCATGTATTTTATGTATATTTCCAATCTTCATGCTCAATAATAGCCCAATTACAAAAATATAACAAGCTTTTAGCTTTTGAGTTTGCTTTCTACAAAAATAGGAAAATAAAGCTAATGGACGGTGCCCATAGTGTCTGGCACGCCCAATCTCAATGTCCAAATAGAAATAACATATCCGGGCGCATAGGGGCATACAAAATAATAATCAATAATCGATGTCTCAATAAACATAACAAAATATAGGCGTGGCGCCTATCAAAATATAGTCCAAATGTCGAATACCCGCTAGACTCCAATGCTTTCCTCCACCACTGCTGCTATCTCTACACATCAACTGAAGCATTCACAATTGTTAGTAAAATAATACAATTAAACCAACAAAAGTGAATACCTAGTAGTCTTCAGCTACATAAATAAATCAACTGGTTAGAAATAAATCCTAACCTTAATTTATTACGAGTGCGCACTCTAAACTCATAAACGTCTATTAATTTAATATGCATTTTGCGGAATCACCCGCTATGGAATCACCCATGTACACACTAAATTAATGAAACGCCCGAAAAGGACAGGCGTCCCCATCAACTTCTCGCACGAAGAATCCTCTTTGCGTATGAGCCCCGGTCATCTAAGTTTACGGAATCCACCGTAAAACCTCACGGAATCCACCGTGGCACGGAATCCACTGTGGAATATGCCTCCTGGCATCATACCCTCGGGGTGAGATAGCAATTGACCTCAATTGCTATTAGCTCAATGTGGAGCTAACAGAGTGGGGAAAGCATTTAAGTCTCTAGCGTGCATCCATTGTGCTTCCTCTACAGGATGGTTCTTAAATTTTACTAGATATCTAGAATACCTTCGGCCAGTTCTAGTGGTCATGTAGTCAGTGTCTATGATGGCTTCTGGTTCAAGTATTTCAATCTCTTCTTCTAGTAAAGGCGGGTTTTCATAAACAGGGTGGATAGGTAATTGGCCTCTAAATGGTCTCAATAAACTAATGTGAAATGTATTATGAATTTTCCAATGAGATGGCAATTCTAACTTGAATGCATTATCATTAATCTTATGAATAATTCTAAATGGTCCATAGAATCTAGGAGCTAATTTGACAACTGGGTGTCTATCGACACTTTGCAGTCTACGTTTTTCTATTCTAAGCCAAACATAATCATCAACTTTGAAATTCATGGCTTGTCTTTTCTTGTTGGCTTGTTTGGTATATGATTGTTGGGCTTTAGCAATCATATCCTTAACCTCATCAAAAATAGTGTTATGCATATTAGCAATATCATCAGCACTCTGAATTCTATTAGACAAAGATGCAACAGGTGTAGATAATCTATATCCATAAATAACTTCAAAAGGTGCTTTCTTTGTAGATGTGTGCGGTGTATTGTTATATGCAAACTGTAATAAATGTAAATGAGTATCCCATGTCTGAGGTTTGGAGATAGTATATGCACGTAAAAGATCTAAAATAGTGCTATTTGTGGCTTCTGTTTGTCCATTTGTTTCTGGATGAAATGCAGATGAGAAATCAATCTTTGTGCCTAGATTTGCAAACAGTGTAATCCAAAAATTATTACAAAATCTAGAATCTCGATCTGAAATAATTACTTTTGGTAATCCATGGTTAGTAAAAACAGTTTTCAAAAATAACTGTGCTGCTTGTGATGCTGTTAAAGTTTTCTTACATGCAATGAAATATGCTTGCTTACTAAATCTATCTACAATTGTCCAAATCATGTCATGGTTAGATTTAGTATTTGGTAAACCAGTAATGAAATCCATAGAAATATGTTCCCAAGGTTTAGATGGAATAGACAAAGGCATTAATAATCCATACTGTTTACCATGATGTCTCTTTATTCTTTGACAAATTAAACATTCAGAAATGAAATTAGATACATCTGCATCCATATGCGGCCAATAAAAATCTTCAGTTAACATGCGTAATGTAGAAATGATACCTCTATGACCTTGATATGGGGGACAATGAATTTCATTCAAAACAAAAGATCGGAATGGAATAGTAACACACAGTCTCTTTTCAAAGAACATAAATCCATCATTATATGATAATGAATCAACAGGAATGAAATTATTTTGAACTAATTTTTGCCAATCAGAATGAAAAGTAATATCCTGGTGATATGTGTCTTTCATTGCAATCAAAGAATCAAAAGATATGATAGAAATATTATGAATTGCAGGTCTTCTACTCAATGCATCAGCAACTACATTTTCTTTTCCAGGTTGGTATTGAATGATAGGATGAAAACTTTGAATGAAGGAAGCCCATTTGATATGACGGTCAGAAATTTGGGGTTGGCTAAGTAGATGTCTAATGCTTTGCTGGTCAGTCTTTATCATGAATTCTGAACCCATTAAATAGTGCTTCCATTGTTTTAATGCTTGTACAACTGCTAATAGTTCCTTGTCATAAGTGGAATATTTGAGCTCAGAGGGTTTCAGCTTAGAACTAGAATATGCTATTGGATGGTTGTCTTGCATTAATACGGCTCCTATTCCTGATCCGCTAGCATCGGTCACAACTAGAAAGAATGGTCTATTAAAGTCAGGCAATTGTAAAACAGGGGCATTGGTTAATGCACGTTTTAGTAAGTCAAAGGATTTCTGTTGGTTTTCAGTCCATTGATAAACAATTCCTTTCTTAAGAAGTTTTGTTAATGGTAAAGCAAGTAATGAGAAATTACGTACAAACTTCCTATAGAAACTAGCAAGACCAAGGAATGAGCGTAATTCATGTACATTTTTAGGAACAGGCCAATGCAATATTGCATCAATTTTCTTAGGATCAACTTTAATTCCTTCTTTTGATACAATATGACCTAAATATTCTATTTCTGTCTTAAAGAATTCACTCTTTTCAGGATTTGCAAACAATTGATTTTCTTTCAGTAATTGAAAAACTAATGATAAATGCTCATAATGCTCTTTTTCACTTTGACTGAACACCAAAATATCATCAAAGAAAACAATCACACAATATTGATATTTTAGAAAAATACGGTTCATCATTCTACTGAAAGTAGCAGGTGCATTAGTTAATCCGAATGGCATGACTAAGAATTTGTAATGGCCAAACTGTGTTCTGAATGCAGTCTTAAATATGTCGGATCTATCTAGCCTCACTTGATGATATCCAGACTTAAGGTCAATTTTACTAAATATAGAAGATCCTTACAGTTTGTCCATAAGGTCATCAACTCTAGGTATAGGATACCTATTCTTTACAGTGATTTTATTTAATGCTCGGTAGTCAATACACATACGATAAGTATTATTTTTTTTCTTGACTAAGAGTACAGGTGCACCGAATGGAGAACTGCTAGGTCGAATTAGGCCTCTATTTAATAATTCTTCAACTTGGCTCTGGATTTCTTTTTGCTCTATTTGATTGTGCCTATATGGTGCTTTGTAAGGTGGTTGTGTGCCAGGTATTAGATCAATCTTATGGTCTTCTGGACGTGATGGTGGTAAACCTGGTGGTAGGTCTTCTGCAAAACAATCCTTAAAATATGCAAGAAATTCCTTATACCTAGGGTGCATATGATTTTCCTTTGCTTGCAATTCATTCACCCAAATGAGATATGATTTAGTATTCTTGCGTAATGCACGTTTTGCTTGAGTATGCGAAAGCAGTGGAAAAATATGAGATGCATGCATACCATATAATGTAATAGATTTTCCTTGAAAATTAATATTCATTGTGTGCGTAGAATAATCTATATTTAGATTATGCTGGTGTCTCCATGGCATTCCTAGAATAATGTCACTTGACTGTAATGGGACAACTAAGAAATTTCTTCTTTCAATATATGAACCAATTTGAATTTCTAAATCTTATACTTCTTGTGTGCCATTGTACCTAGTGCCTAAAAATGCAGCTTTTATGCGATAATGCGTAGGTACAGTATGCAATTTTAATTCCTTTACCAATTTTGCTGAAATAAAGTCATGGGTACTACCGTCATCATGTAAGATAGTTCTTTCTTTTCCATGTACCATACATTTCATAGTCAACAATGAATGTGAAGTAGGCATACCTGGTAAAGTGTTGGAAATAGTAGTAATATCATCATCTTCTTCAGTGAAATCCGGCATATCCTCATGCTCGTCTTCGTCCATAGCTCCAAGGTAGTTGATATGTGCTGATGGCTTCTTTGAATGACAATTTGCTGCGAGATGCCCTGGCTGGTGACACTTGTAGCATACTATTGGCTTGGCTTTGGTCACATTATTTGCAATGGCTGGAAGTCTGGGTACATTTGGATTTGCTTGTGGAATAGGCTTTGGATTTGGATTGACATTGGATGGTAATGCAGGTGGTTTAGACCAATTCTTGCGGAAAGATGGTGATGAGAAACGACCTGGATTAAACCTTCTAAAATTGGAATTGAATTGTTTAGATCCATAATTACCGTTGGCTTGGAATTGCTGTGGTTGTCGATCTCTTCCGCGTAACTTATCTTCAGTGTCGTGAGCTAAGGAGATGGCGTCTTCAAGAGTAGCAGGCTTGAACATGTTCACTTCAGCGTAGTAATGTCCAAGAAGTCCAGACATATACTTCCGCTTATGTGTTGTCTCTGGTACGTCTTCAAGCATGCGTAGCTATAGGAGTGCATTCCAAAAACGCTCTGTATACTGTGGAATAGGCTCACGATCTCGCTGTTGAAGTAAATCCCATTGCTTGATAGCCTTCTCATGAAATTGCGGTGGAAGGAAATTTTGCATGAACTTCTTCTTGAAATCTTCCCAAGTAGCAGGACATTCTATGCTCTTGTGGACTACAGTCCACCAAAGTGATGCTCTGTCTATCAGATGATTAGTAACACACTTGATTTTATCTTTTTCGGGATAAGTTTCCTCATGGAAATAGTCATCAAACTGGCTAATGAATGATAAAACAGTCTTTCCTTCTCTTATGCCATTGAAAGTGCGAAACTTGAAACTTCGTTTACTTATCTTGGATTCCTTGCGAATGGTTTGTGCTTCAAGAGTGGCGTCGATGGTACGGCGAATCAAATCTTCAGCTTGAGGTTCTTCTTTTTCGGTGGACGCTCTTTGGAGTTTTGTCAATTGTGCTTGCAATACTTGCCTAGCTCTTCGCTCTTCTTCCAATTGTAGCATGATTAGATCCAGCTTTTGTTCCATGGTAGGCTCAGGTAGGTCATCTTCAGCCATAGGATCATCCATATGTGGGGTAGTCATCCTGTAAAACTCAACAAACCTTTCTCACTCAAAATCAGGTTAGCGGGATGAGCGTAGCTCAAATTCGGGGTTACAAGGCTATGTATTTTTGGGTATTTCTTCTTTAATTTTTAGAAATTCTGCAATATTTCTGTATCCGTTTGCTGAAAGTACTTCAACGAACTTGCAGATAGGTAGAACAGCATGCTGCGAACAACTTTCTAGTTCAGAGTTTTTGCATACGAATAAGTCTTCTAGGAGTTTTAAGCACTAGTCAATTCTGATTTAGTCTGACTTGCAGAGTTGCAGACTTAGCAGACTTGCAGAGTTGTTGACTTGCTGAACTTAGACCGACTTGCAAAACTTGCAGAACTTGATTACCGTCGACTTGCGGAACTTAACTTCAGAAGTGCGGGACCCGGAGTTACTGAACTTGTCTGCCCTGTGTGACTTAGCTTAAGTAATTAAGCTTAAGCTTAATAAGCTTAGTGACTTAGGCTTTGTGAGGAGGAAGAACCGTCAGAAAAGGGCGCAAATCGTGGAGGACAAGAGTATGAATTTGATGCCGTCGCGGAAATTTCAGACCCACTCATACAGCTCGTGATGAAGTTTTTGAAGTATTAAGCTTTCTCCTAAAGCTTAACTCAAGCTTAAACTTGAGATAGAAAAGAAATATGAAATTTTCCTCACTGTTTATCCACGACTTGTTGATGGGGATGAATGCGTGGTCCTCCGCCTACAGAGCCTAGTCCTTCGCGATCTGACAGTGGAAACAGGGGTTCTTGATCGCCAGAAGTCTGCCTGTATCGACGGTTCGCGATGAGATTGACTGTAGAGCCCGTTTGTTCCTGGAGCTCCGCCTTCACCCGAGATTGGTAGCGATTGGTAGCTCTTGATCTCTGCTCCGCTCTGATACCACTGGTGCGCAGATCGGTCGCAGATAGCTCACGTGGTGAATCCCGGAAGGTCCCCAAGAACAAAGAACTCTACCTTTTTGCACAAAAAACCATGTAAAAGCATGCACGACAAGAGGCAAGAGACAAATTGGGTTCAATCTCCCCCATGCCTTGTGTGAGCGCTTCACAAAGCATGTATTTTATGTATATTTCCAATCTTCATGCTCAATAATAGCCCAATTACAAAAATATGACAAGCTTTTAGCTTTTGAGTTTGCTTTCTACAAAAATAGGAAAATAAAGCTAATGGACGGTGCCCATAGTGTCTGGCACGCCCAATCTCAATGTCCAAATAGAAATAACATATCCGGGCGCATAGGGGCATACAAAATAATAATCAATAATCGATGTCTCAATAAACATAACAAAATATAGGCGTGGCGCCTATCAAAATATAGTCCAAATGTCGAATACCCGCTAGACTCCAATGCTTTCCTCCACCACTGCTGCTATCTCTACACATCAACTGAAGCATTCACAATTGTTAGTAAAATAATACAATTAAACCAACAAAAGTGAATACCTAGCAGTCTTCAGCTACATAAATAAATCAACTGGTTAGAAATAAATCCTAACCTTAATTTATTACGAGTGCGCACTCTAAACTCATAAACGTCTATTAATTTAATATGCATTTTGCGGAATCACCCGCTATGGAATCACCCATGTACACACTAAATTAATGAAACGCCCGAAAAGGACAGGCGTCCCCATCAACTTCTCGCACGAAGAATCCTCTTTGCGTATGAGCCCCGGTCATCTAAGTTTACGGAATCCACCGTAAAACCTCACGGAATCCACCGTGGCACGGAATTCACCGTGGAATATGCCTCTTGGCATCAGGAAGCTCCCGCGTGTGCGCCTCTCGCCATTTTCTTGGGAGCCAGTGGCTAATCAAATCCCGGTTCAGCAACTTCCTCTTGGATCTCTTACGCATTACGAAGCTTTTTTTGCCTGGGGTTCTCTTCTACTCTGCGCAGGAATTGGCCTTATAGTCATGGTTTTTGAAAAACCTGAGAGCACGGGTGAATAAGACTTAAGGAGGCGCTTCCAAGCTTCTATGGTTTGACAGAAGAAGTGGAGAGAGAATTTGGTGATTGGAAAAATGATGAGGATGGAGGGGAGGTCGACGAGGAAGATGATTATGATGATGATGGAGGTGAGA